>NW_026126721.1:0-1200000 GCF_943737965.1 Phodopus roborovskii
AAAACTGGGTAAACAATCAGAAACTACATATACAAGCATAACCAACAGAATACAAGAAATTGAGAAGAGAATTTCAGGTGTTGAAGATAAACTAGAGGAAATAGATTCATCAAACAAAGAAAATCTTAAATCTAACAAATCCTTGACACAAAACATCCAGGACATATGGGACACAATGAAAAGGCCAAATCTAAGAATAATAGGCATAAAATAAGGCAAAGAAGCTCAGCTCAAAGGTGCAGAAAACATATTCAACAAAATCATCAAAGAAAACTTTCCCAATATGAAGAAGGAAATGCCCATAAAAGTACAAGAAGCATACTGAACACCAAATAGACTTGATATATATATATATATATATATATATATATATATATGTGTGTGTGTGTGTGTGTGTGTGTGTGTGTGTGTGTGTGTGTGTGTTCCTTTGCCACATAATAATCAAAACACCTAACATACAGAATAAAGAAAGAATATTAATAACAGCAAAGGAAAAAGGCCAGGTAACATATAAAGGCAGACCTACAAAAAATATGCCTGACTTCTCCATGGAAACTCTCAAGGCCAGAAAGTCCTACATATTTAGAATTTGTAAAAATTCTAAGAGTCCACAGACGCCAGCCCAGGCTACTGAACACAGAAAAACTCTCAATCACAAAAGATGGAGAAAACAAGATATTCAGTTACAAAGCCAGATTTTCACAATACATATCCAAAAGTCCAGCCCTACAGAAAGTTCTGGAAGGAAAACTCCAACCAAAGCAAGTTAACTACACTAACAAAGACATAGACAATAAATAATCCCACTTTACCAGAATCAAAAAGAAAAGGTGGGGCAAATATTCTTACAATACCAACAACAAATCTAAAACAAACAAGAATTAACAATCAATGGTACTTACATTCTTTCAACATTAAAGGTCTTAACTCGTCTATAAAAAGACAGGCTAACAGACTGGACATGAAGACAGAATCCATTCTTCAGCTGCAGACATGAAACACATCTCAGCTTCAAAGACAGACATTAACCCAGGGTAAAGAGTTAGGAAAGATCTTCCAATCAAATGGACCCAAGAAGCAAGCAGGTATGGCTATCCTAATATCTAACAGTTAGACTTCAAACTAAAATAAATCAAAAGAGATGAAAAAGGTCATTTCATATTCATCACAGGAGAAATCCATCAGTACCAAGTCTCAATCCTGAACATCTATGCCCCCAAAACAAAGGTGCCCACATTCATAAAAGAAATGCTAGTAAAATTCAAAGGTCACATGAAACCTCACACACCTATAGTGGGAGACCTCAACAACCCACTCAGAACTAGACAGGACCACCAGTCAGAAACTTAACAAAGAAACAAAAGAACTAACAGAAGTTATGTTTCAATTAGGTTTAACAGACATCTATAGAACATTCCATCCAAACACAAAAGAATATACCTTCTTCTCAGCACCACATGGAACCTTCTCTAAAGGTGACCACATACTAGGCAACATAACAAACCTCAACATATAAAAAAGAAATTGGTATAACCTGCTGTATCTTATCACACCACCATGCTTGAAAGTTGGAATTCAACAAAAACATAAGTGCAGAAACCCTACACACTCATGAAAACTGAACAATACACAATTGCACCATTCCTGGGTCAAGGAAGAAATAAAGAAAGAAAATAAAGATTTACTAGAATTCAATGACAATGAGGACACAACATAACCAAACTTATGGGACACTTTGAAAGCAGTGCTACAAGTAAAGTTCATTGCACTAAGTGCTCATATGAAGAAAACAAGGAATAGTCACATTAGAGAATTAAAAGCACAACTGAAAGCCTTAGAACAAAATGAAATTAAAGAAGATACCAGAAAATGGAAAGATCTCCCATACTCTTGGATAGGTAGGATAAACACAGTAAAAATGGCAATCCTGTCAAAAAGCAATCTGCAGATTCAATGCAATCCTCATCAAAATCGCAGCACAATTCTTCACTGACCTTGGATAAATAATACTCAACTTTATATGGAAAAACAAATGACCCAGGATAGCCAAAGCAGCCCAGTACAATAAAGGAAGTGCTTGCATGAGTCATCACCATCCCCAACTTCAAACTCTACTATAGAGCTAAAGTCCTGAAAACAGCTTGGTATTCACACAAAAATAGACAGGTAGACCAATGGAATAAAAATGAATTGAAAATCCTGATATTTACCCACACACCTATGAAAACCTGATTTTCGACAAAACAGCTAAAATTATACAATGGAAGGAGGAAAGCATCTTCAACAAATGGTGTTGGCACAATGGATGAATGTGTGTAGGAGACTGCAGATAGACCCATGTCTATCACCATACACAAAAGTTAAATCCAAATGGATCAAATACCTCAACATAAATCCAGCCACACTGAACCTATTAGAAGAGCAATTGGGAGGTACCCTTGAACAAATTGGTACAGGAGACTACTGCCTGAACATAACTCCAGTAGCCCAGACACTAGATCGATAATTAATAACTAGTACCTCCCCAAACTGAGAGCCTTCTGTAAGTCAAAGGGCACCATTGACAAGACCAAAGGGCAGTCCACAGACTGGGAAAAGGTCTTCCCTAATTCCACATCTGACTGAGGGCTAATCTCCAAAATAAACAAAGAACTCAAGAAACTAGTCAACAAAACACCAAATAACCCTACTAAAATGTGTGATACAGAACTGAAAAGAGAATTGTCAATACTGAAATCCAAAATGGCTAAAAGACACTTAAGAAAATGCTCAACATCCTTAGCCATCAGGGTAATGCAAATCAAACAACTCTGAGATACCATGTTACTCCTGTCAGAATGGCTAAAATTAGAAACACCAATGACAGCTTATGCTGGAGAGGATGTGGAGAAAGAGGAAGACTCATCCACTGTTAGTCTGAGTACAAACTTGTACAGCCATTTTGGAGATCAGTATGGCATTTCCTCTTAAAATCAGAAACAGTCAAAAACAGGACCAGGCCATTCCACTCTTAGGCATATATCCAAATGATCTACATCCATGCAACAAAAATATCTGTTCAACTATGTTAATAGCAGCATTATTTGTAATAGCCAGAACCTGGAATCAATTTAGATGTCACTCAACTGAAGAATGGATAAAAATGTGGCATACAATGGAATGCTACTCAGCAGGGGGGAAACATGGAATCTTGAAAATCGCAGGCAAATTGATGGAACTTGAATAAACCATCCTGAGTGAAGTAACCCAGTCACAAAAAGAGGAACATGGTATGTACTCACTCATATATGGATTTTAGACATAGAGCAAAGGATCACCAGCATTTAGTTCACACCACCAGAGAAACTAGGATATAAGAACAAACCTAAGACATTCATACAAGGTCCCTCACAGAAGGGGAAAGGAACAAGATCTCCTGAGCATATTTGGAGTGGGGTGGGGGGACGATGAGTGAAGAGGTAGTTGGGAGAAAGAGAAGGGTAGTAGAGGAGAACATGGGACCTGGAAGACTGAGTTGAGGGATGAATAGATGAAAGTGAAAAAAAGAGTACCATAATAGAGGGAGCCACTATAGGTTTGAAGAGAAAACTGATTATAGAAAAATGCCCAAAGACCTACAAGGATGACCCCAACTAACAGTCTGAGCAACAGTGGAAAGGCTACCTTAAATGCCCTTCCCTGATAATGAGATTGATGACTAACTATCTGTCATCCTAGAGCCCTCATCTAGTAGCTGATGGAAACAGAAGCAGACACCCACAGCTAAACACTGAGCTGAACTTACTGAATCCAGTTGCTGAGAGGGAGGTGTGATAAGAAAATGGGGTCAAGACAAGGCTACAGAAATTCACATAGACAGCTGACCTGAACAAGTGGGATCTACTGAACCCCACAGACAGATAACGGGGAAACCAGCTTTGGACCAACTTAGACCCCCCTGAACATGGGTCTCAGTTAGAAGGCCTGGGCAGTCTAAGGGACCTCTGACAGTGGGACCAGGATGTATCCCTTGTGCACAAAAGGACTTTGGGAGCATATTCCAGATGGAGGGATACTTCCTTAGCCTAGAGACAGGAGGGGGGCCAAATCCTTACTCCAAAAACTTGACAGATTTTGATGCTCCCTCATGGAAGGCATCACCCTCCCTTTGGAGTGTGGGGGGTTGAAACAGGAAAGGTGTGAGGGGGCATGGGAGGGAGGGAGAGAGGGATGCAAGGAAGAAGGGAGGGAGGGAGGCAGAGGGGGAAAATTCACACATTCCTGGAAAACTATTGATGAATAGTCCAAACATCAAATATTGATCAGGGATTACCACCCAGTTGATGTGGGTAGTTTCCTTGATATACTTCATTTTAAGACATTTATAACCACACATAAGCTCATTTACCTACAGGCGCAACCAAATAACAAATAAAAATTCTATATAGAAATTTGAAACTCTGATTCCTGTGGATCCTTCATTACTCCACAGAGCTTAATACAAGGAAGCACAGTTAATTTGTATGAGACCGTCTCTCTCTCTCTCTCTCTCTCTCTCTCTCTCTCTCTCTCTCTCTCTCTGTGTGTGTGTGTGTGTGTGTGTGTGTGCCTTGCCTTTGCCCGTCTTTACATTTGATAACAAAAGACATTTTAAAAGAACATTGTTTTATTCGCTAACAAACCTGTGTCATAAATTCCTTGATCAATTGACTATAGAACATATTATTCATTCAGTTTTACAATAGTGACTGAAATAATGAGATTTCCTCTGTTAATAGCTTATATAAACTAGGAATATTTAGATATAATTTTCTGGATTGTCTATAAGTTATAATTTAGTAACAAGTAGAACGCTTCCCTTTCTGGTTTTTTTTTTTTTTTTTTTTTTTTTTTTTTTTTTTGGTTGTTGATACATGCTACAGGGAAAAAAGTTCTACCTACTTTAAGGCTTTGTCCCACACATTTTGTTTAGTATAATCTCTCCATTCAGAAAAAGTAAAGGTTCTTTGAAGAATTTTTTAACATAAGAGCCTTAGAAAGAGAATATCTAGTTATATTTTAAAATAAAAAAAATTAATCCAAGGCACTTGGATTCTGAAGATGCTAAATTGCCTTCAGCAAGTAACTTAGTTTCTTGAGTTTCAGTAGAAAAGAATTGATAATGAAGGTATCAGATTCTGATAGCTAATGTAATAATATATGTGGAATCATTTTTATGGTAGTAAAAATATACCTTCATTCATTCTTGCTGGGAACAAACTCAGGGTTAGGATCAAGATCTCCTGGTTTTTTGGTTTTTGTTTTTTGTATTCTGCATAGTTTCCACTTTACCATAAATCATTATCTTGCATGTTTATGATATGCATCAATAAGAGGTGGAACTATTTAAAAATATATACCTCCATGTAGTTAGTCAACTCAGCTAACAGATTGTTAGACTGCTTTGGTTTTCGAGGGAAATAGTACATCCATTCATTGTATGAATCTATTCTATAGCAAACTTTTAGCTTTAAAATATTAATTTGCTCTGTTACAATAACACAGAAATAGCATAAAAGTTTATTGCAATTACCATAATATATGAATGTTTTGGATATCGGGATTGATTACAGCAGCTCTGAATCTACAGCATAGTTTACTATATAGCATAAATTTTGGAGTCCAATTTTTATTTTTATAGGTAGTTTGGCAGAAGTGTGAAGAACATATTTTTAAAACTACTTCTTTGAAATTCCTAACTTTTGATGCTAAACTCTCTCTCCTCTCTCTTTCTATGTAATATATGTGACATACATGAATATATATCATATATATAGGAATGTGATATACACATCACACATATTACACACACAAACAGTAGACACATCCATATCCAGAGTCCACATTCTAGCACCAGCAATCTGTCAACCTTCCAACCTTCAACAATCATTTGTTCAATGATAAACGTTTTATCTCTGTAAATCCCTAATTAGCATAAAAAGCAATATTATACTCTTTGAGAATTTCATATATATTCAATGAAATATGTTTATATCCACTCCCCTCACCACTGCATATACTCCAAAATCTTGCCCAACACATCCACCTTCTTACTTGAGAAGTATTTTTAAAACTATGTGTCTTCGAAGATTTCACAGGAAATTCCATATAACACATCACCAGTCCTGCCAGTTTCTTGGGATAAAAGCACAGAAACTATTAAAATAGAACTTAACTTCACCAGTTTCAGAAAACTTTTCATACCATAAAATTTTGGACTTCAACTTTTACAAATAGCAATGCTCAGAGGGTGGAATACAAGGCAAAGTATTTGGTAAGAAAATTAGAGGATAACATCTCTCCAGCAATATTTCCTCTCTTATAAGAATCTAGTGTGGTAGAACTGTCATTATGGACATAAAGTGCCAGTAAAAGTCATAGAGCATGGCTGATTTTTAAATCGTCCATAGCACTGGTTCTAACTAAGCACAAGGAAAAAATGGTTATTTTTTTAGTGGATAGTAAATAACCTCCTAAAATGTATGAAACTGGTAAATACACTGCAAAGACAAAAAGAGATATGTGCCCATTTATGCAAATTTTAGAGGAAATTTTATATTATCCCAATGAACAGATCTAGAGAAACTTCTTTTAATTATTCTCTGGGCATAATTACCTTGCATACGATAGATATCTGATTAAACCAACATAACCTTGTGTTGACATATCTTGGGATGATGTATGGAAAAGAAAAAATAATAAATGTCTCCAATTTGAAATTTTAGTCATCAAAGATACAAAGATAGTGAAACAAAATCTTTACCATGTATATAGGCAGAAAAAAAAACAATTATTTTTTAAATAAAAATGTAATGCTTCCCGAACTTTTTCTAAGGCTAACAAGATTTATGGTTTGGCCACAGTATATATTTCTTGGTCCTCTTTCCTATGCCCAGATACAAAAACATTTTTCTGATTTCAAAAGTAATGGGAAAACTGGCAATCAACTATGGGGGGGGGAGGGAAAAAGATTAGGCAGGGGAGATAAAGAAATATATACTTTTTACTATAATATCAGTTGTTTAAACTCTTATGACATTGGCAGTTTTTATATTTATCTCTTCCTTCTAGCCAATATTTAATATGATTTATCACCAATACATTCAATGAATATTTAAGGAATAAATTTCATCTTAGATTATCTGGAACTACTTAAGGGAACTTGGGCACACTGCTCAAGAAAATAATGAAATACCTATTTAAACAAATGTCTCAAGGGATCTAGTTCAAGATCACTGTAGTGCAAGTCCAGAAAATTAGAGAAGGTACAGGTATCAGCAAGACTATGAGGTGCTTCACCAAAGTTCCTTGTATAAGAGGACAATGTCACCTATAAAAAATAAATTCACCCTCAGTAAACAAGGCTGAGCTGCATATTCAAGTTTCACCCACAAGAAAGGGTTCATGAAAGAACAAAGTTGTTTTATTTTGTGTTGTTTTGTTTTGTTTTTGAACTGCTCAAGCTAGTGTCTGACTGGCAGGTGCCATATAACACAATGTTATATGTATTCCCACTCCACTGAGACATGAGCAGATTCCTTGCACTGTCTAAAAATCCGTTTCTTTGACTATAAAATTGAAGCATTGATATTATGGGATCTCACATAGCTGTGAGAATTATATAAGGGTGACTTCTGGGTTTTGACAAGTTGATAAACCACCTCCTACAAAAGTAAGAGCAAACAATAGACTGAAAAATAAAATTATGAAAACCTTAAGATATCCTGAGGTATCTGTGACAAGACTAAGACAAGTCAGTAAGGAAATGAAGAAGCAGCTTCCTGGAATGCAGGCAGCAGCTTCAGGAATGGAAATGAGGCTAGAAGATAGCTATTCACATTTTCCCCTCACATTACCTTGAAGCTCTAACATCATTGACTGTCCGACAACTGAAGACATGAAAGCTACTGTTGGTCAATGGGTGTGATATCCAGAAAACAACGATATTCTTCTATAGTAAATAGACAAGGGAAGTAGGGCTGTAAACAGACATTTGTCTCCTGCCCACAAGTTCCCAAATAACCACCTTGAGGCTTATATTAATTGCAAATGCTCGGCCAATAGCTCAGACTTACTACTAACTTGCTCTTACATTTAAATTAATAGATTTCCATTAATCTATGTATTGCCACATGGCTCATGCCTTACCTGTCCTGTAGAATCTTGCTTCTTAAACAACTCCAGGTATCTCTCTCAACTCCACCCTTTTTCATCCCAGTACTCAATTTGTTTGTCCTGCCTAACTTCATCCTGCCTTGCTATAGGCCAAACTGTTTTTATTTTTTTTAATTAACCAATGAGAGTAAAGAAGGATTATTTTCCACAGCATAATACTAGATAAAAATAGGAAATCTGTAAGTCTACAGCACATAGACCTCCTTCAGCCAGGAACCAAGGTTAGTATCCCCAGGACTAAATCATGAAATGGCAAAGAAATCTCATTAACCACACTTAAAGGTAAGTCTTATGCCCAATGGTAGTAGGTAGTCAACACAAAATTAACTCAGTGATATTCTGTAAATTGTTTTGTTTCATATTTCTTTATTCAACTGTAATTGTCTCATTAGGTTTTTTTTGCTTACATATTATGATTTCCCATTTTGTGTTTTTATGGAATGGGGGTATGAGGGCATCTGGTTGTAGTTTCTCTTTTTTTTAAGTTCTGGTTTGTGTAAGTACATTTTTATTGCAGTTATTTGTATAGAGAGAGAGGGGGGAGAGAGAGAATGATGTTGAGAAGGTAGAGAGTTAAGAAGTATCTGAGAAAAGTTGGAGGAATGCTCCCTAGACAATCTGGTTTGTCATTGTTTTCAATATAATTTTACAAATCATACTTTTTTGAAAAAGAAAAGCAATGTGTTCTGATATTTTTGTCCCATTTTCAGTTTTTAAAAATGTGCCTAAAAGACTGCAAAACTAAGCCAAGATTTTAAAAGACCCTCGGGTATCAGGCAGACAAAAATTAGAGTTTAAGCCCTTCCCCAAAGTAGGGATGTTGATACATAGTACAAGCTTCCAAGTGACAAGAAATTGCTATGCTCTGTCAGAAAATGTAAACAAGAATTAAATCAACTATGATAAATATATAATCTCAGTTTGAATCATGTCAACTCCTGGTCCAGAAGCCAGCCAAAAGAAGATGTAATACCCCACTGGAGGAAGATAGCAACACTCAAAGCCATAAATCATCTCTCCAAATTGTATACCAAATAATTGATCTTTGATTTAGACAGCTATGTTTATTAGATTCAAAGCCAAGAGTTAATAAACACTATGAATACACTCAAGGGAGATACAGATTATGCATTATCAGACACTAAATAGCCATAATTAATATTTCAGTATATTGAATAATATTGAAATTTTCAACAACAACTTGAAAAACCATTAAGTGCAATTCTAGGACCAAAAAATACAATATACAATATACAATGACTAGAGCAATGGCACAGTCATTAAGGTGCTTACTTCAAAATTATGAGTTTGATTTGTGTTCATTCCAAAAACATACATGTTAAAAGATGAGCATGGGGGCACATGTTTATAGTCCTAATTATATATAGGTATTTTATGCTCTGAACTACATCATTTGAATACTGTGGAGTAAGAATTATTATAAATATGATCAACAACTTCAATGTAATTTCTACAAAGTTGTAAGTAAATTTTTAAGGAACTTGATAATATTAGTCTAAACACATATGAAAGGAAAACCATGAATAAAAAACTAATTTCAAAACTAAGATGCAGAGGGAAGGGGGTGTTGCTGAAGTTTAAACTGTTTATAAATCCAATTATCCAATCAATACAATGAGAATTTGGCCACTAGACCACTAAAAACAAATAGAAACCCTACACCTATGTCCATTAATGTATGAAAGTTAACATATAAAGTGCCTCATGTTAATTGAGAAAGTGGAACTGTTCTATGGTCAACAAGAAACAGTGGATTATTGTTCAAAGGAATTAAGGACTGGGTTTCTAATTGTGCATCATTGCAGGTGGAGTATTCTCTCTACATGCCTATCAGTTCTGTCCTTCAAGCTCTGGCAAGTTTGGATCAACTGTCTCCATGGGTTTCCTCATCATGATCTTGACCACTCTTGCTCATATACACTCCTCTCTCTCTCTCTCTCTCTCTCTCTCTCTCTCTCTCTCTCTCTCTCTCTCTCTCTCTCTCTCTGGACTCCCATCACTTGGTGCTTGGCATTGAATATCTGCATCTGCTTCCATCACTTACTGGATGAGGGTTCTATGATATACTTAGGGTATTCACCAATCTGATTACAGGGGTAGGCTATTTTAGGCACCCTTTTCACTATTGTTCTGTGTCTAGTCTGCTGCTGTCATTCTTATGGATTCCTGGGAATTTCCCTAGTACCTGGTTTCTACCTAACTCCATAATGGCTCCCTCTATCAAGATAGCTCTTTCATTGCTCTCCACTTCTTCTTTTCCTCAACTCACCTATCCCATTAATTACCTCATTTCATCCTCCATTCCCTCCCCTTTACTTCCCAACCTCTGCCCAGTTTACCCAGGAAATGTCATCAATTTCTCCTTCCCAGGGTGATCCTTATGTACCTCTTAGGGTACTCCTTGCACCTAGCTTCTGTGGAGCTGTGGATTGTGGTCTACTTACCTTGTGCTTTACAGCTAGTATCAACTTATGAGTAAGTACATGCCATGTTTGTCTTTCTGGGTGAAAAGTAGGGAATTTTGAAGGACTTTCCTACTTTGTCTTGGCAAAGTTTGGCAGTCACTATTTTGCATCCTGTTGGTCCAGTTTGGACAGTATATTGTCAGCAACTAAAGCAAGGGCAGTGTCTTTGTCCAAATGGCTAGCTTTTGCCACAATAAAGCAAACTCTATATGGAGGTTCTTGGATGCCCATCATCTCTCAAGTAGATTGATGCTACCAGGAATAGACTTGTCTCACTGTCATGAAAAGCCTTAAGTTATTAAACATATTAAATGCCATATTCTGTAGGTCTCTGAAGAGTTTGAAGGCCACTTGACTATCTAAAATATATCTCTATATGGCCTTGAAAACATACCCAATCTTACTACAAGTTTGATTATTATAGAAGACTAACTATTAACCTGTAGTTTTTAATTATACATTATATTTTTAATGAATTTTATAAGCACAATACCTCAAGCAAGAGTAGAAACATGCATACAGTATAACTAAATTAACTTTAAATTTGTATGACTAAACCAATCTATACTATACCAATATAAAATATTTTGACATTAATATTTATTTTTATTAGAATCAATAATCCAATGCACCCCATTATCCTATCATTTCTATATCTTAACCCCTTTTTGCTGTTAGAGAAAAATCTTTTAATTGAACCCCTTTGTTTAATTTTTTCCTACCTATGACCAACAACAATTTGTAACCAACACCCTTTAAATGATGACAAACATCCATAATCCATCTTTTGGGAATATGGATATTGTTTTCCCTAGACTGCTTCTTGTTTTCTAGGGGCACTAGCCTCTTTGGTGGAACCTTGATAAAATTTGGAATAATAGTTAAGTCTTAGCTAGAGTAGTCTGTGAGGTTGAACCATCTTAACCAGTAGATTTGAAACTGCTCTGGATGCAGAGACACTCTGAAAGGCTGGATCACCTGGGCCACACATTTTCATTGGTGTGTGGTTCCCTGATTTCGAAAATACACACTTTTAAAGGTAGCACACATACCTGTATGAATACAAGTATAGATTGTGTATTGTACATAAGTTAGCCAAAGATGATTTTTTTTGGTTTGTGTTTGAGTAAGTAAAATATATGTTATATATTTTGTAGTTTTTCTAGATTTATTTCTTTAAATCTGTAGCCAGTATATTCAAAGGGTCCTCACTGATCAAACCTGATCCATATCAACCTGGAATGAGGCCACGGCCTCTCATTTCCTGTGGAAATAACAGCATAACCTCTCTCCCAATGCAACAACACACCTTTTGACTTCCATTTTGAAGTCAAGATACTTTTCTTTTGATATATAAGCTGGTTTAATCTAGCCACTTCATAATCAAATGTCTCTTGGCAATTGTTAATCACTCATGAGGAGTTAAATATTTAAAGACAACATAATAACAGGTAGGATATAGACTCCCCATGCATGTCCCGTTTTATGTGACTTATTATTTGTTTATGATTATTAGTACTATTATTATTTACTTTATTCCTTTTTAAGGACTTTTTAAGGGCTCTTTTTCTATGACTCTCTGTACCTTTTTACCCCAGCAAAACTTTGTACAATTTTAAACACACTGTAACCTGGTTAGAGGTGTTTATCCATCTGGATCTGTCTTTATTTCATATCTGTAAACTTTTTGTCTATGTGAGCAAAACCCCAAACCTGCCATACAGTTGCTGGCAGGGATCAAAATAATGATGCAAGCCTTTAGGTAGCTGCTAGGAGACAGGTCTCTGTACTGCAGCTGGCATGAGGGACACATGACTAGGAAGGCATATTTGGCTCCTTTTTTGGTGTGTCTAGAACCTTTCTCAGATCTTAGGCAGATGTAGGTGCCAGACATTTTGGCAACATTTTAGGTGTTTTCCATCTAAACTGCATATAAGTTCTATCCCACCAGCCATTACCCACATAACCACACAGAAGACATATTATTAGTTATAAATGCTCACTCAGTGCATAGCTCATGCTTGTTATTAGCTAACTCTCACATTGTAAATTAACCCATATTTTTTATTTACCCTCTGCCACATGGCAGTACCTTCTTTCAACACTGCATGTTCATCTTGCTTCTCTCTGCATCTGCTTACAACTCCATAGACTCTGCCCTTCTTCTTCCCATTGTCTTCTGTGTATTGCTGTCCTGCCTATACCTCCTGCCTATGTTTTATTAAACCAATGAAAAGGCACCTTGGGAAAGACACATCTTCACAGTGTACAAAACTTTATTCTATAAGAAATCATCTGCCAATGAAATATTGAGCTTAATAAAGTCAAGTATAAAACTTTATGTATTAAATAATAGAAGAAAGGTCTGGGACTGCAGTTCAGAGCATAGGGTGCTTGCCTAGCATTAAAAAAATCCATGGTTTCAATACCTAGAACCACATAAACCAGAGCTAGAGGCATGCATGTAATCCTAGCAGGTAATCAGAGGTGGATGCAGGATGACCAAAAGTTCATAGTTACCCTCAACAATGTCACAAATCTGAGGCCTGCTTAAGACTATGTGAGATTCTGTCTCCAAAAAAAGGTAAATAAAAATAAAATAGTATAAGTGAATATATTTGTGATCTAGTTGAGGAAAAGAATCCAGCATTGGACTGACTCAGACCCCCTGATCATGGGTCTCAGCTAGAAGGCCTGGGCAGTCTAAGGGACCTCGGACAGCAGAACCAGGATGTATCCTTGGGGCACAAAAGGACTTTGGTAGCACATTTCCCATGGAGGGACAGGAGAGAAGGCCTAGTCCCTACTTCAAATGACTTGACAGATTTAGATGACTCCTCCTGGAAGGCATCACCCTACATGTGGAGTGGGGAGGGGATGGGAGGGGAGGGTGGTCAGGGGGGCATGGGAGGTTGGAAGAGAGAGGAAAAGAGTGAGGGAGGAAGGAAGAGGGAACTGGGATCAATATGTAAAATAAAAATTAAAATAGAGCAATCTGAGAAATTATATTATATTATATTATATTCCTTTGTTTAACAAAGTACATTATGAATACACTTGAAGAGATGAAAGTTGAGCCAAGTCTTTCAAAAGATAGTCTAAGAAATACATAAATAGAATTACATCTATGTTTAGTTGAAATATTATGAACCTGACTGTTTCTCTCTACAACTCCTTATATACCCAAATATTGGGTATTTGTTGAATATTTCAAAACTGAATCAGGTTTAAAATCTTTAGTGTAAAATATGATGGTATTATATCAGTTTATTTTTGCTAAGCTTTAAGATTATTATTAGTTAGAAATGGGAAAGGGGGAACAGGGAATCTAAATCTATCTTATCAACTAGCTGACATAGGAAAATAAGCCCATAGACATCAAATGATTTACTAAGGTCGTTGTTAGCATTTGGTTTTGTTTTCTTAGTGAAATCATTAATGCAAGGTTAATGTTGCAAATATATATATATATATCATTCTGCATTGGGATTTTGTAATTTTTTTCAACCATTTGGAAAGCTGCAAGCAACTGTGGCCTTTATAATGTGCCCTCACAATCAACTATGAATCTAGAGGAAATGGGTTACCTTTTAATGCTTCTCTGCATGATGTCCTAAATAAATAAATAAAATCATGTCTCATTTAAATTTTAAAAGCAGCAGAAAGAAATGCAATACATTAGTGCAATCACACAGGCCCACAGGCAAAAACAGCATAGTAAACTTCACAGCTCACATAGGGGAATCTTAAGAGATGCTTTTTCTATAAATCTACTGATATTTCTCCCTGCCTAGAGATAGAATATCCCCTAAGAAACCATTTTTACAACTCTGATACCTACCCTCTTTCCTGGTCCAAAGATGTATAAACCCCATTCAGAAGCCTTGATGAATTTTTATCCAAATTTGTACATGGAAGACATGGTTGGTTTTGAGGATAGGCAAAGTGTTTGTTCTGTTTGGTTTTTTTTTTCCTTAGTTTGACACAAGTTGCCATGTAGTCCAAATACCTGTATACCTGAGAATGACCTTAAACTCTGGATCCTCCTACGTACACTACCCAGATGCTGTGATTATTGGTATAAGCTACATTGTCCAACATATAATTTCATTTAAAATCCTATATAACATTCAAGCATTAACAAGAGGGGAATATACCATAAAGCCATGTGCCACCCCCAAAGCTCTTCCAATCAGCATCCTTTCTCATTAATTATAACTCCAAAGATTCCATTTGAAGGTATCACTTACATCTTCCTATAACTACACACCCAGTGTGCCAGTGATTGGAGTCTGGCCAGCAAACAATAGAGGACCCTTGTATTCATATGTCCTTTTCCATAGGTTGTAATAGTATGGATATTATGATGGAATTTTAACTTTATAGATAAATATCCATATACATATATAATTAGCCTAGAAGAAACAGTACCTTATTACCAAAATAATGTGAAAGGGGTTTTCTAAAAACAAACACAAAACAAATAAAGTCTTCAAAGAAAAGTTTTAAAAATTATTAGAACATTACCCTGCCTCTTTAAAACAGTGGCCACAATTATGGAGTTATTTCACACATTTGGAAAAATCCAGCCATGCCCCCTAGAAGCATTCTCTCTGGACCATAAGAAGCAGTTTGTGCTTGTGCTGTGATTTAACAATTATTAATCTATGATAATTTGTTCTACCATTCTCTTTCAACACAGTATATTTAGTTCAATACAATATATTGAACTAAATCACAGGATGCAAAGTGTTTTGCTACCCCTTAAAAGCTTATAGAATTCTGATTGTTATAGGCATTGTTTGAGGAATATCTCTGTAGATTTTTCTCTGAAGGGGCTTCTCTGACCTTCCTCTGTCACCTGTCTCCATGTCTCGTCTCTCCACCAATTATCATGGCTTTTAATCCCTCTCAAATTGATGGTCCCTTTTCCTTGATTATTATTGTTATATACATGTACATATATGTAAGTATATAAATACATAACTACAATCTGCTGATTCTTCTCAGTGTTGGTTGCATATAAGTTCAGGTCTCACATTTGGTATTAGTAAATCAATTAGGGGGCTTCTCCCTAGACAAGACTGACGTCCCCTCTCCCAGAAGTCATCACTTACCTGTATTTTTTGTCTGTGATTGGGGCTCCATAAATTTCCCCTTTCCATGATAGCATGTCTGTTGGTGTTGTACTTGTTCAGGTATTGTTTAGGCCATCATATGAAAAGACATTGTTGGTCCGACAATGTTGCCAGAGCATTTGTGCAGGAGCTGTGTTGTAGATATATCCACTGGGACAGGGCTCACTGAAAACAGCTGTTCTCCATATTTTGACCAATTGTGGGTTTCTGGAATGGTCTATCTAGTTCAAAAGGAAGCTTTCTTGGATGGGCAGTGAGAACCACATTTACCTGTGGGTATAAGGATAAGGGTTAGAATTTAGTTAGGAATTATACTAGTCAAGTAAAGTTGTGGATATAGGTTTTCCTCTAAGATCCATGAGTTCCCTAGTCCTAGATTGTTAGCTAGACCCTGGTATTAAGTTACATAACTCTGTTTACACACACCCACACACACCCACACCCACACCCACACCCACACACACACACACACACACACACACACACACAAACACTTACAGGTTACAAGCATTTTTCCCACCAGCCTGGTCCCACAGACTCATCAGCCTCCAGTAACACACAGGGATGCTATATTAGATATAAAGCTGTTGGCCTGTTACTGTCATTTCTTGTTGGCTAGCTCTGTCTTAAACATTAACTCATTTCTATCAATCTAAGTGGTTCCACGTGGTCTTATCTTACCTGGGAGAGGGTCCAGACCTTCTTATCAAGTCCCTACATCTTGACTCTTCTCTACTACCAATCCCAGAATCCTCCTTGTCTCCTAGTCCTGCCTCCTTCTCTTTCTATTTGCCAACAGTGTTTTATTCATTGAAGAAACTCATTATGGAGTTTACTCACAATATGGCAATACTAGTCATTTGGGCAAGAAACTGCCCTTGTCCAGACTGTTTGACTTTATCATGTATAAACTGGACATGCAGGTCCCACAGGAAAGTGTCTGCTGATACAAGATGGATATTGCTACAGGGTTCCTGCTTCATGGAAGAGTCTTCCAGACATTCTGCAGGACACAGAGAAAATTGACTAACAAACTGCCAATGCAGGCAGACAGTTTAAATTTTCCTGCTTCACTGAGAAGTCTGTCAGACACACTGTGTCCTTTAGCTGAAGATGGATGCTCCAATGTTACAGAGGAACTTTATATGACTGTCCAGGCAGTCAGTTGTCTCTTTCATTTCTTGAGTTTATATATTATCCTTCTGTGGTCTTTGATGGAGTTGAAGACAGATAACTATGGTTATAGTTTTCCTAAGTTAGGATTAAAGATAAGTTACATATAAGACTTTAGACTCACAAAGATGGGATAGATGACAGAATATCTCCTTTATATCTTGCTAAATGTTAACAGACTAAATATTGATAACTATAGTTCTTATTTGATAATTGTCTTATTACATATTTTACTATGTTAAATTTAAAGTCCTTCTTTTTATTTAGACAGAAAAGAGCAGATGATGAGAGATGTCATTCATAAATATGGTTCTATTTTTGGTTAATTAATAAAACACTGTTGGCAAATAGGGAGGCAAGATAGGTGGGTTAGGAGACAAGACGGATTCTGGGAGAGATAGTAGGGAAGAGTCAAGATGTAGAAACTTAAGGGAAAAAGGTCTGGACCCTCTCTCTGGTAAGATAAGACCAATGGAAATATTAGATTAATAGAAATGCATTAATATTTAAGACAGAGCTAGCCAATAAAAAACACTAGTAACAGCCCAACAGCTTTATATCTAATACAGTGTCTCTGTGTGTTATTTGAGGCTGACATGGATGTGGAACCAGGCTGGTGGGAAAAGTGTTCATAACACACACACACACACACTGTAACTCATTAGCACTGAGACTCTCAAGGAAAGTATTGTCATCCCTCTTGAGCTTTACTCCTAATATTTTGTTACTCTCACGGGGCTGAAGCATTAAAACCCTCAACATGGTCATGCCTATGTCAATAGTAAACATTCACTCAGGACTTCACTCATTCAAGACTTCCTCCTATAGCCAGATTTATGAGATACTTCTCAACCAGTTGGTCATGTAAAAATTACATACAATTTTGAGTAAATATAAAATGTGATTCCTTGCAGCTTTTTCAAACATTTGTTTTCTCCCTCCTACTTCTGAATACAGATGATATGAAGAGGGAAATGAGAAAGGAGGTTTTAACTGGGGAGCAGGAGGGAGGTTAATTACTCTCACACTTAAAGGTCCTCTATCATCATTCCAATCATGTTTTTCTCTTACATATACTGTTCCATTTTCAGTCTAATGCTGCTCCTTCCACCTCACTTTCTGATCATGATCTTCAGGCCCTTTCTCCTAATAATTGCATGTGTTGAAATGGAACTGTGTGTCAGGCTACTTTCCTGAATTGACCACTGATATTCTTTTCTATTACCATTATTGTTCTTGATGCTATATCATTATAGTATGAAATCATAGAAAAGAGCTATAAGATAAATTATATCAGTGACATTATTTTGGAATTCTTCAAATTTTCCTGCAAAAACAGAATCATTAGAGAACAAAAGAAAAACTCTAGTCATTATTTAAAACAAACTAGCTGATAATGTATCTTTTAACACCTCAAAGTGTTAAGTGAATAGGAAAAATTACCAGTAACTCCAAGATTTATGTGGCCATATGCCTCTACTAGGAGTATAATGACTTTTCTGTCTGAAGGAGCAGAAAACAGGGTAATAACAAACCAGCCAATTTCTTCTCCTGAAAGTAGGAGAGATGTACTTGCAAACATTAGCCGAACATGTAGGGAAAAGCTCAGTCCAATGCGAAATGAGGGCAAAAATCACTGGCAGGAATGTGTGTAGGACTAGAGCACCCAAGACCTTACAGGCATGCTAAATTAATATGCTAGGGTTAATTTTTTGGTTAAGGTTCTAAAAATTTAAAATTCTTGGGTGAGGAAAGAAAGATGTTAACGAAAGTGGGATAGTAGAACACTGAGGTTATAAAGGAGACTAGGGTAATAATGGGGAGGGAGATTTAAGTAGGGAGAGGGACAGAAGGGTAGGGGCAAGGAGAGAATGAAGGCAGAAATAACTAACAATTAAGGAAATTTAGAAAACCACATGGAAAACTACTATTTTATAAATGCTTGTGTGTTCATATAAAAGAGATTAATTCATGTTACCCCACACAAGGGATTGTGCAGAAGTCATAGATCATCAAATAAAAAACACATGCCAGTTACCAGGACCTGAAAGTCTTGAGTCTTGGAACCCTGATTAGGGTCAGTGAGGAAATCTCATCATGGAAGCTGTAATGTGGCCCAACGAGTCACACAGTGTACCCCTTAGTCTATACATCTTTACTTATAAGTGTTCATTGAAATGGATCATTGATCTGGCTAGAGGCCTCTGGCTTCTGCTATCTTATTGATACTGGGTCCTCATGGGGACTCCTCCTGGGATTCCTGTGGCTATGATCATAATGTCTCTTCACTACAATAAAAACACTAACAAAGACACCTATTTTATGTTCTCTCTCTTTTTCTAAGCCCCCAAGTCCAAATTGTGCTGCACTATACTCCCAGATGTGAGGCCATCCAATGGAACATGAGGAAAGCATTTCATTAGAGGTGTTGGCTTACAGTTCAGAGGTCTAGTTCATTATCATGGTGGAAAGCATGGCTGCATGCAGGCAGACATAGAGCTGGAGAAGTAACTGAGAGTCCTACATCTTGTATTAAGTAGGAATTTGATACACTGAGTGGTATCCTGAACATAGTATACCTCAAAGCCCACCCCCACAGTGACACAATTCCTTGAACAAGGCTATTCCCACTCCAAGAAAGCCATACTCCAAGAAAGCCATACCTCCTAATGGTGTCACTACCTATGAGCTTATGGGGGCCAATTACATTCAAATGGTTGGGAAGTGGTACTGGGTAGGGTCTGATTTTGGGAGGAGTTAGAGGAAGAATTTAGAGTGAATAATGATCAAAATATATAGTACACATATATGTAATTCTCAAAGAATTAAAATACATTTTTAAAATTTTATTTCTTATTACATTAATATTAAAAATGGAAACAATAGAAATACCAATTTCAAAGTTGAGTTATTTTAAAATGAGCTTTAGAGACAACATATATATCCTCGAAAAATTTATTATATTTACAGTGATTTTCCTTTTAATTTTATTATTGACTTACATTTAAATGAATGTTAGCATATACTTACATGGAATATACATACATATATTTATTTATTTAAATGACTAGCAGAGTAATATAGATAAATATAACTATCCTCTCAGAGTTACATTTTGTTAAAAGATCAGCCACTGTTATTCAAATACAAGTCTCTAGTAAACTAAAACTTTAGGAGAAAAATCTATGTTGAGTGATAAAAGAAAAAGGGATCCAGATAAAGCAGAGTCTATCTATAGAATAATGGATGAACAGAACTAGGCAACTACACAGGGAAAACTGAAATAGTCTTGAACACTACATGGAAGCAATACATACAGGACTTTGGACAAGCTAGAAAGTATGGAACAATTCATTTCATATAAACAACCTAAAATTGTAAAGGTCAGATTTTACAAAATAAAATTAAAAAAAAAAAAAACAAGAAACAGAATAATGCTGGGTGTTGATGGCACACACATTTAATCCCAGCACTCAGGAGGCAGAGGCAGGTGGATCTCTCTGAGATCAAAGCCAACCTGGTTTACAGGACTAGTTCCAGGACAGGCTCCAAGCAGTACAGAGAAACCTATCTCGAAAAACAAAAAACAAACAAAAGAGAAAGAAAAAAGAAACATAATAGCATCCCTATGCAAAATGCATTATCAGAAAGACCTGAGACATGGATCAGGTAAAATTTTAAATGAGATCAAAACCATCATGAAAAAAAAAAAAGGAAGGAAGAAAAGAATTATAAAAACACAAAAGTAAAGTTAAACTCCATGAAGAATTGAAGTTCCAATTTTATTTTAAAATGAAACAAAACAACATTAAAATGACTTAAATGAAATGGAAATTTAACAGAAAGAATATTTTTACAAAAGCAATCAAGACATAAAAAGGATTTGTAAGTGTTATGTATTAAGGACAGGTAAAGAAAAATTGAATGTAAATAATAAAAATACCTGAAAAAAAAACTAAATAAGTAAAGAACAAATACAACAAACTAGTATTTTTAAGAGACTTCATTTTTTTTTGATCATTTGAAAGTACACACTGGAAGAGTACACCACCTACTTGAATACACTGATCCAGAATGACCAAGACCAGGAAATACACTAAATACCATTACTAGACATTAAAATAAAGAAAACATGGATATATAAGCTCATAAATTGCAATAAGTAAATTAGCTTATTATATTTTCAACATAGGCATTTTAAGCTAAAGTAAAATAGTCCAACATAGTCAAGATTCATAAGACAAAGTGATGCAACACAACAGTTTTATATTTATCATATTTGACTTTCGTAAATGAAGGACATAAAGGGCAAACACTGTTATCAACATGAAAGAATAAGGAACAGTAATACCACGAGCTTCACTGACTAATCCACTAGACAATAAACTTGAGAAAAGCCCCCCCACAAAAAATAGAAAGACATTACCATATGGATTGCTGTTGAGAATTAAATACATAAGAGCTTTAAGAATAAAGATTAAATGATGATTAGTACAGAAGGGATGTCCTGTGTAAACTTCATTTATTTAGATAATAGACACTGCATTCAATTGCTGAAAATGAGGAGAGGAGGGTAGGTTCAAAGATAAAACATAGGCAAAAAATATATTTGTGTTTGAGTCAAGATTGTTATTAAGACTTTGCATGTGAAATTGAAGTAAAGAAAATATTATAGTACATTCTACTTTATCACTCTAAATGTTTTAAAAGATGTAATTTCTATGTGTAAGAGACAAGAAGTAACATGAAGTGGAGTAAGTTTAAAAACTTCCATTTCTGAATCTAAAATGGAAGTCAGTTTTAACTGATAAGGCATCATGCTTTTTTAAAACAAACTGCATAAACACATGTATTTTATAACTCTGTCCTATAAGAAACTTAAAAACAATGACCCATGATAACATCCCATAGTTGTAGTTCTGAAATGTTACTTTCCACAAGTAGAACCCAGGGCCAATAAATATATATAAAGGGGAAACTATATTGCCTAGGAATATTTTCTGTATACCAAATTATGAGGCAGCAGCTATCAGAGACTATAGTAATCAATAGTATGTACTTGAAAAAAATCTAGAATATCCTAGGGGACAACCCTCTAGGTGTGCCTGTGAGTTTATTGAGGTGGGAAGACTTATGTCAACTGCTGATGAAACCATCCCATGAGATGGATTTCTGGACTGAATAAAAAGGAGAAAGGGATCTATGGAGATTTGAATAAGACTGGCCCCCATAGACTAATAAATTTTGAATGCTTGATCACTATTTGAAAGGTGTCTTAGGGTTTCCATTGCTATGGAGAGATAATGTGATCATGGCGACTCTTTGAAAGGAAAACATTTTATTGAGATGGATTACAGTTCAGAGCTTTAGTACATCATCATCATGGCAGGACATGGCAGTGTGAAGGCAGATAAGGTGCTTGAGATGGAGATGACAGTCCTACATCTTGATCCACAGACAATAAGAAGTGAACTAAATAGGTGTATCATGAACATAGGAAGCCTCAAAACCTGCCCCCCAACAGTGACACACTTCCTCCATCAAGGCTATTTATCCTCCAACAAGGATATACCTTCAAATAGCACCACTCCTTATGTGCTTTTAGGAGATAATTGCATTCAAACTACCACATTCCACTCCCTGGCCCCCATACACTTGTGGCAATATCATTAAGAATAATGCATTTAATTCAACTTCAAAAATTCCCATAGTCTATCACAGTCTCAACAACGTTTTAAAGTACAAAGTTGAAAGATTTTTTTTTGAGATACATGTGATCTCTTAACTGTAAGCTCCCATAAAACAAAAATTAAAAAAAAAAACAGATTGCATAAGTTACAACATATAATGTCACAGGATATACATTAACAATCCAAAATGTAGGGAAGAGAACATAGTTCTCTACAATGGAATGACTCTGTGTATATCAACCACACTCACTCTCAGTAGTAGTTGACCAAAAACAGACTCCAGATTATACTGTGTATGCTTTCTTTTGTCATGATTGGGTGGGTTTTGGTTTGGGGAGTAGTTTTTTTTGTCTTGGTGTGTGTGTGTGTGTGTGTGTGTGTGTGTGTGTGTGTGTGTGTGTGTGTGTGTGTGTGTGTGTAACAGGGAGAGGGAGAGTATGAAGTTAAGTAGACAATCTGTGAGGATTTGAGGGAAGGAAAAGAATATAATAATTCTTTTTTTTTTTTTTTCAGGATAGGTTTCTCTGTGTAGCTTTGAGCCTGGCCTCAAACTCACAGAGATCTGCCTACCTGTGCCTCCCCAGTGCTGGGATTAAAGGCATGTGCAACCACTGCCCAGCTATAGATGTGGTAATTTTTTATGGTATAGAGCTGAGGAGATGATTCAGTGGCTAAGAGCACTGACTGCTCTTCCAAGAGGAAACTAAAAAGACAAAAAAGACCAATCCAACTTTCTAAAGGATAACAATTTCAATTAATTGACTTGTATCAATTGTCTTGCTATCAGTGACCATACAATAACATTTTTAAATTATGATCTGTCATTACTGAATGATAGAGTTGAAGGTGAGCTAATTAATTGTCTTGAAATCACGTAAATAGATGGAAACAAACAAGCATGTTTTTTCTTTAGGAATTTCATCTAGTATAGTATATTTTTCCATCCCCCAAGTCCTCCCACATCCTCTCCCCTTCATCCCTATACAATTTCATGTTCTTTCTCTTTTACAAAGAAAGAAAAAAGAAGAGAAGAGAGGACAGGGGAGGGCAGGGGAAGGCCAAAGAGAGAATAAAAAAGAGGAGAGAAGAAAATAGGAGAGAAGAGGAGAGAAGCTACTAAAAAGTATGTAATCTATATGTAATCCAAATTGTGTTGTCCAATTGCTCCAGAGATTGGGCTTACCCTGAAATGTTATTATTGATATACTTAGTGTCACTCCATTGAAGAAAACTTCCCCCTTAACAGCTATCATTTGTTAATAATTCTTGGATAAGGATGGGACTTGTGACCACTTCTATCCATTTTGCTGGATTTTGCCTGCCATGAGCTTTCACTGGTCATGTGAATGTTGTCAGTCTCTGCGCATTCATATGTAGAGCAGCCCTGATGCATCTGGAAAATTCTGTTTCCTAAAATGTGTCACTACCTCTGACCCTTAGAATTTTCTCACCCCCTCTTCCACAGATTTTTGAGTGTTGAGAGCAGGGTGTGATAAAGATAACCCATTCAGGGATGAACACTCAAATGTCTCTCACTTTCTGTAAGTTGTTCAGTTGTGTGTCTCTGTGCTAATTACCATCTACTGCCAGAAGAAGCTTCTCTGTGACGGATGTGTAGTAAACACTATACTACCATTCCTTTACTAACTGTAAATCTGAGTGACCAAAGTACAGGATAGGAAGCATCTCTTTCTAAAAGCATTCACGCTGATAAATCAAAAACAATCAGATCAGCACCCATTTAAATCTGCATTACTGTTGCAATGTGTATCCACTGAAAAACAGCTCTTTTGCTTTGTTTTTTTTTTTTTTTTTTTTTTTTTTTCCTGTTTGATTGGTTTATTTTTTTTTTCAAGGCAAGGTTTCTCAGTGTAATCCTGACTGTCCTGGACTCACCCTGTAGACCAGGCTGGCACCAAACACAGTAAGATTCACCTGCCTCTGCCTGCTGAGTACTAGGATGTAAGCCATGCACCACCACTGCCTAGCTTTTGAAACAGCAGCTCTTTACATCACAAAGTGCAGAAAATAATGTGCCTGCTGGAAAAAAAAGGAATGATTCCCTGTGATTTGAACAAAGAGATTCTATCTGAATTCTATCAAACCTCTAAGTTAAACTTCCCATCAATAGGAAATACAGCAGAGAAATATGATGGTATATATGAGTATCCCACCAGCAAACTGCATAATTAGTAAAATTGTATAGTTCTAAAGAGGTAAACAGAAAATAGAGTATGTATAGGATCTGCAAAGTAAAAAAAGTTTTAAAAAGCCAATTTAGTGATGGGAGAGATAATTCATTCTGTAAAGAGCTTGTCTTTGCAAACATAATGACATAAATTCATTCCCCAGAATCATTTTTTTTTAAGTCAGGCTTAGTGGTGTGTGCTTGAAAACTCAACACTAGGGAAGTGGAGACAGACACCCTAGCCTACTAGCAGGTGAGTTTCAAGCCAATGGCCATTCCTATCTCCAAATACAAGGTACGTAGTACCTACAGAAATACATTTAAGGTTATCTCCTCTATACACACTATACCCACCTATCCCTACACACACACACACACATGCACACACACACACACACACACACACACAAACTGGATAGAACAAGATAACCAAGTTTTTAAGTGGGCCATCCTAAGCTACATACTGAGTTGAATAGTGCAAATGGAGATATTTAAGGAAGCGATCATTACAAATTTCTAGAAGAGTGGTTCACATTAACGGGGAGTCTTGGGGTAATTCAAGATATGGATGGTCAACTTATATATTTCCTGATCTGGCTAAGGAGTAGAATGTGTTTGCTTTTATAATGCACTAAGTTCTTTGTTTTGTGTCTTTTCCATATATGGCTTTATTTCACAGTAAAAAGACTCTTATTATAATCAATTTTAGCATATTTTCCCATTCATCCCCATATTTAGAGCTGTATCACTACCAGCTTTTTATATAGAGCAAAAAAAAATGTTTTTCAACTTCAGCACAGCAGAGAAGTCAAAACCTTAACGTAGGGTTATAGATTATTATAATACATAGAATTTTGACAATTTTTACTTATGGGATCCAAAATTTATTATAAACCATTTTCACTGTGGAAATATAGGGGCTTGGTTTAATAGAGATTTTGAAAACAATGGCAGAAGGTTTCAGAATAGTGGGAATTGAAAGGCATTATTTTGTGAACTTTCATGACAGGCTATGCATTCAGAAGAGTGGAACAAGTGACATTTTTTTTTTATTTTGTTCTTTTGAGACCAGATTCTGGGAGCATTTTGCCTCTACCTGAACTGAATCAAATTTTTCTGCTTTTGGTAAAAACAATAAAAACTGAAAAGCCTGTCTATCTTGAAGACAAGTCTAGACAAGTGATTAGGTTAAATGCCCCAAACATTTCATAATAGTAATATAAGGTGACATGCTAGAGAGGCATAAAGAATAATCCTATTATATTTACATGCTGATATTGCCCTTGGGGCTGGCCTAATTAGTCCTGTTAATCACCATGGCCCTTTCAAAGCTAAGCTGCTGAAAAGCAAAATCTAATTACTACTTTCTGTGGCCAAGCAGAGTTCTGGCTGTAGCAGTGCCTGGGCTCACAGCTGTCAGGGAAATATTGTTGTATTATTTTGCCTTTACTTCTGTAATCTCTGCTCAACTCACAAAGACTGGGCATCATTCATCTTCATAGTCTACCTGCATTTAGCACACTGATCTTAGCACAAAGTAGAGACAAGGTGTTCTCCACTCCATTTCATTGTTTTAAAAAAAAATGCCTGCAGGGTAAGTATGAAATTAAACAAGAAATCAGCTTAGCTTTAATTTCCCCCTTTTCTTAATTAAGAGAAAATTAACATACAGTGAAATGCACATATTTTAAGAATATCATTTGATGAGTTTTGAGAAATGAATGCAGCTGTGTAACACAAACACCAGGGTATAGCATATTAACAACCCCAGATGTTCTCTTATTTGCCTTCCAGTCAATCAACACAGGCTCCAAAAACCAATTCTACTGTAGGCCTATTCTAGAACTTTGTGACATAAGTGGAATGATTCACTATGTTCTCTTTTGCTTCTGGCTTGGGATACCATTCTTTTAATATTCATCCTTATAGTTATGTGTACCAGTGGCCCATTTCTTTTCTAAGTTATTGTGAATCTACTGTATAATTATAACAGAATTCTTCTCGATTATCATGAAGGAGCCTTTGATTATTTCCAAGTTTAAGATTATATAAATAAAGGTGTTATATTCATTCTTGAATAAATCATGTGAACATGTACTCATTTTTAACATATAAAGTTAGTGTTATTGGAGCATAGGATAGGTACATATTTTACTTTAAAAGAAACTTTCAAATAATTTGTATGGTAATCATATCACTTTACACAAATCTGCATGCAAATTTCAGTTGTCCAAAACTTTTTCAAAATTCACTGAGTGTGTGATGGTATCTCAGTCTGGTTGTGATTTGCATTTTTTGTGATTTTAAAGATGCTAACCAAGACTTTTTATTGTCTGAAAATTCCATAATGCATATTATCTGTGTTATTCAACTCAACGCCCACACCCTCAATCCAATTCCTCCACTATCCCCTCCTAAAGGTTTCTCTTTTCCAACATCATGTGGTCTTTCTTTAAATCCACCAAGTCCACTTAGTGTTGCCATGGTTCCACTTGGGTACAGAACTGTCTAGTGGATCATGAGTAGCCTCTCAGGAGACATCCATGGAGAAAATGGATTCTTCCTTTCCCAACAAATATCAATTGCCCATTGCTCCTAGGAATTTTGCTGGTGTAGGTCTTGTGCATGTAGTCACAGCTTCTGTGAGGTCATGTGTATAATAGCTCCTGTCATGTCTGGCAAATACTGTTTTGATATAAATGTACATGACCTCTAGCTTTTACAGGTTTCTTTCCCTCTCTGTAGTGTTCTGTGAAGATAGAAAGGTGGATGTGTGATACAGATGTCATGTTTAGAGCTAGCATTCCAGTCTCTTATTCCAGTCTCTGCGCTTGACTACTTGTGGATCTCTGTATTAATCCCCATCTACTGCAAGACACAACACACACACACACACACACACACACACACACACACACACACACTTTTTATGATGAGTATTGAGACTTGCCCTAATCTATGGATATAAATATAAGAACTCAGGGGGAAATGTATTAAGATAACCACTTAGCAAAATAGTAGTCTATTAGGTTCTGCCCTAGAGCATATAACCTAGCCAGGCAAGTGTCCTTGGTCCTGTTAAAAGTACCAGGCATAGCTTGCACCTTATTGAGTGGGATTTAAATGGAACCAGAAAGTTGTTGGTTACTCCTATAACATTTCTGCCAAATTTGCACAAGTGGGCATATTTTGCTGAGACAAACATTATTGTAGCACACAAAAATATTAATTTCTCTTTGCTCTGGTTATATGTATAGCACCTTCCAGAAGAATGAATGAAGAAGTTTCCAGATCAGTATTAGCTTGATGTGTCCATGTTCTATGATTCTATTATGTAGTTTCTTCAGCTTCAGGGTCATAACATGAAGTTCTTGTAAATAACCAAAACAATGGAAACATCCTGTAATATTTATGGGAGGATCTATAAGACACTACTCACCAACAATTCCAAAACAGATAATTCGTATCTGGCACTGAACTTTTTATTTGATAGCCTACAGAACCTGGGAAAGGCATTGCACCCCTGCTATGGGGTGACTCCATTTGAAATTCCTTTGTATATTCACATGTATGTATTTTAGGAGGCATCTACAATAGGAGGTTTCCCTGAAGCATTTCCCATTTTCATAGGTATTAAATATTAGTTCTCATTCCTTATAACACTTTCTCCTCTACCATTCACTTTTATCACCAACCCCATTTAACTTCTCCTTTTCGATTATTCCCTTTTTCTCCTCATAACACCTATATTCTATTCCAATTTCCTTGAAATCCACACTATACCTTACTAGTTTTCTGACTTCTATGGATATACCAATTTAAACACACGTACATAAAGATTGAAAACTAGCATCTACATATGAGAAAGAACATGAAACACTTGTCTTTCTTGGTTATTTCATTCAAATTATTTCCAGCTCTATGTATCAGCAAATTTTAAAATTTATTTACCTTTACAGCCCAATAATATTCCAGTGTGTATATTTACTATACTTTCATTACCCATTCTTCAGTTAGTAGGCATCTAGGCTTTTTCCATTCCTCACTATTATGAATAAAGCAACAGCAAACAGTATGAACAAGTATCTCTGCAGCAGGGCATAGAAACCTTTTGGAATATTCCCAGGGATAGTATAACTGAATCATATGGTAGATAAAAACAGATTTATTGCTCAGTGGCAGAGAACTGGAAAACTAGATGAAGAACACCTGCATTTTGACAGAGGCCAAAAACACACACTGGAGAAGAGACAGCATCTTTAACAATTGGTGCTAATCAAACTGAGTAGCTATGTATAGAACAATGAAAATAGATCATTATCTCTCATCTTGCACAAAACTCAACTCCAAATGGATCAATATCCTCAACATACAACCTAATACCCTGATTCTGATAGAGGAGGAAGTAAGAGATTGACTTTACCTTAAAGAAACAGGAAAAGACCTTCTGAACAGGACCCCAGTAGCACAGACATTAAGGCCAATAACTGGCAAACAGGACTTCTTGAAACTAAAAGGTTTCTATACAATAGAGGACACCATCATTCAGATTGAAGAGTCAGCATACAGAATGGGAAAAAAGTCTTTACCAACCATATCTAACAGAGGTTTAGTTACATACATAGTTAGAATACATAAAAAATTCAGGGGGTTAATACATAGAATATACAAATCACTCAAATAACTAAGCATTAAAAAATTAAAAAATCTAAACAACCCAGCTATGTTTGGTAGGAATAGCAAAATGGTGCAGCCATAGTGGAAATCTGTATGGGTATCCCTCAAAAGTTGATCAAATTTGGGCATTATTTTTAGCCAGTTGCATATGTATTTATGAATGGTCAAATTAAATTTTTGTCTTTTTATTATTTTCTAAGTTGTGAGAATCATTTATAAATAATGTATATTAATTATTTATCTGTTATTGACTTTGTAAATTGTTATTCCTAGTCTAAGACTTAACTACTCATTTTTTGAGTAGTCATTCCATGCATGCTTTATTCATGTATAGGTTTTATTATTTTTAGCTAACGGGACCATCTTGTACATATTATGTATGCTATGATGATTTTTTTATATTCATTTACTTTTTATTTTATATATCGATCCCAATTACCTCTCCTTCCCTCCCTCCTTCCTTTCCTCCCCCTTTTCCTCTCTCCCACCCTCACATGCACCCCGACAACCCTCCCCTCCCATTCCCCTACTCCAAATGTAGGGGTTTTTTAGCATTATATTTTGATAACCATCTTTTTTGTAAGTTGGGGTGGGGGTAGGGAAATAACTCAGTGGATAAAGTGTCTGCCACACAAGAATGAGGACTTGAGTTCAGATCTTCAACATATACATGATAACCCATTCATGGCAGAGCTGTACCTGTAATCCCAGTACTAGGGGACAGAAAGGAAGATTCCTGAGGATTGCTGGCCAGCCATCCTAGATGAAATATCAAACATGAGGTTTGATGAGAGAACTTGTCCTCAAAAGTAAGGTAAAAAGTGACTGAAGTGTACAATTTTATCTTCAAACCAATATTGGCTCCCTATTTTATGTTCTCTCTCTCTCCTCTCTCTTCTCTCTCTCCTCTCTCTTCTCTCTCTCCTCTCTCTTCTCTCTCTCTCCTCTCTCTCTCTCTCTCTCTCTCTCTCTCTCTCTCTCTCTCTCTCTCTCTCTCTCTCCTGTCTTCTATTCCTAACCAGGCTCAATCTTCCTGGTCCCACATGTTTTCCTTTCCTCCCCCTGGTTTTCTTCTACTTCTCTCTCCATTCGCTGCCCCTCCCTACTTCCCCTGAGCTCTGGGGGACTTGTCCCTTCCCAGTTCTGTAAAGGACTTTATATGAATCTCTTAGAATATACCTTGTATCCTAGTTCCCATGGTGGTGTGAATTATAGGCTGGTGATCCTTTGCTCTTGGTCTAAAATCCATATATGAGTGAGTATATACTGTGTTCCTCTTTTTGTGACTGGGTTACCTAATTCAGGATGGTTTCTTTAAGTGCCATCCACTTGCCTGCGAATTTCAAGATACCATTATTTTTTTCTGCAGAGTAGTAGTCCATTGTGTAGATGTGCCACATCTTCATTAACCATTCTTCAATTGAGGGGCATCTAGGTTGCTTCCAGGTTCTTGCTATTACAAATAGTGCTGCTATGAACATAGTTGAGCAGATGTCTTTGTTGCATGGATGTGAATCCTTTGGGTTTATGCCTAAGAGGGGGATTGCCTGGTCCTGTGGTAAACTAATTCCCATTTTCCTGAGGAACCGCCATACTGATCTCCAAAATGGCTGTATGAGTTTGCTCTCCCACCAGCAGTGGAGGAGTGTTCCCCTTTCTCCACATCCTCTCCAACATGAGTCATCACTGGTGTTTCTAATTTTAGCCATTCTGGCAGGAGTAAGATGGTATCTCAAAGTTGTTTTGATTTGCATTTCCCTGATAGCTAGGGATGTGGAGCATTTTCTTAAGTGTCTTTCAACCATTTTGATTTCCTCTATTGAGAATTCTTTCTTCAGTTCTGTACCCCATTTTTTAAGAGGGTTATTTGGTGTTGTGTTGACTAGTTTCTTGAGTTCTTTGTATATTTTGGAGATCAACCCTTTGTCGGATATAGGATTGGTGAAAATCTTTTCCCAGTCTGTGGGCTGCCGTTTGGTCTTGTCTACTGTGTCCTTTGCATTACAGAAGCTTCTAAGTTTGAAGAGGTCCCATTTATTAATTGTTTCTCTCAGTGTCTGTGCCCCTGGAGTTATGTTCAGGAAGTGGTCTCCTATACCAATTTGACAAGGGTAGCTCCTACTTTCTCTTCTAAGAGATTCAATGTGGCTGGATTGATGTTGAGGTCTTTGATCCATTTGGACTTGAGTTTTGTGCATGGCGACAGACATGGGTCTATCTGCAGACTTCTACATACCCTCATCTAATTGGGCCAGCACCATTTGTTGAAGATGCTGTCCTCGGCACGAAGAAAGGTCTAGAGAACTACAAGACTGCTGCCAACTAACAATTTGAGCTTCCATGGAAAGGCTACCATAAATGCCCTTCCTGGAGAGTGAGATCAACAACTAACTTATTTATGGAGCCCTCAACTAATGCCTGTTGGAAACAGAATCAAACTCCCATACATAAACACTAAGTCGAAGTAGAACTCAGATGCAGAGGGAGAGGACAAGACCAGGTAGCAGAAACAGATACCTGAACAAGGAGGAGCTAACAGGCCACCAGACTGATAGCTGGGAAGCCAGCATGGGACTGACTCAGGCCCCCCTGAATATGGGTCTCAGCCAGAAGGACTCAGCAGTCTAAGAGACCTCAGACAGTGGAGCCAGGATGTATCCCTGGTGCACAAAAGGACTTTGCGAACATATCCCCCATGGAGGGATAACTGCCTTAATCTAGAGACAGGAGAGAAGCCCTAGTCCCTACTTCTCATTACCTGTCAGATCTACATGACCCCAACTGGATGGCATTCCCCTACATATGGAATTGGGGTGGGGGATGGGAGGGAAGGGTGGTTAGAATGCATGTGAGAGGGCAGAGAGGGTAAAAGGGAAGGAAGGAGGGAGGGAGGAAAGGAGGGAGAGAGGGAGGTTGGGAGGGAGGGAGGGAGATGGAACTGGGATTGACATGTAAAATAATAAATTAAATTTAAAAAAATGCTTTGAGACTCCAAAATTTAAGTTCAAGGACAAGTTACTGAGGAAAAGGATTTCTATTTTTGTTTCCACAGAAAATGAAAAGATGTGGATTCCTTCTAGACTAATGTGGTTTGACCAAGCCAGACCACCTGAAACAGAGTACCAGGTGATCCTACATTCAAAACAGCTGGACAAAGCAGCCTTACAGACTACAGCCAGGATTTCTGAATCTTCTTCGAATCCCCCATGACAGCGCCCCTTACTAGCAGGAAGTAGTTTGGAAAGAACAACGCCCAAATTCCCAAATATTGTCTATAAATGTTTGTTTTCATTTAAATGGACTTGGTTATATAAAATAAAAGTGACTGAAGAAGAAGCCCAACATTGACCCCTTCCCCCCAACATGCACTTGAACACATAATCACACATATGCACACTAACATATACACACAGCACACACACACACACACACATACACACACAGGTTTGACTCGTGTGAATTTGCATTATTTTAACTTTGATGGTTAGTGTGTGCTTTATCCTTTCTAAAGAATCTTTGTATATCCAGACATCAGAAAGGTATTTGTCTACTAATACAAATTCTACTTTAATCTATCTTGAGTCAGTTTTGTGTAGTGTAACAACATGCAAATTTTTCAAGCAAAATAAGAAGAAAAATACATCATCCAAATTTCATTCAATTTTTCTTGTCCATTATTTATTTATTTTGTTTGTTTTTTTTTTTTTTTTTTTTTTTGTGTATAGATAAGGCTTCACAATGCAATCCTGCATGGCCCAAAACTCAAATGTAGACCAGAAAATAAATCTTGTTTATTTCCTTCAGGATAACCATTTGCTCTCTTTAGAAAAGATTCTCTAGGCACCTTTCAAATAGCGTTTTTTCTGTTTGTGAACTTACTCTATTTTAATGCATTGATTAATTTGATTCCAAGCCAATATCACACTTGCTTAATTTCTCTAGCCTCATAGTAGTCCTCCAAATTTCTTGAACTGTTTAAAGTGTACTTTTGTTATTCTAGATCCTCCTCATCACTTTAGGAAGATTCAAATTTTCATCTGTAACTACCTCCTTTTAAAATAAAAAATTTCTATAATATAGGTTGTTATTATGAAATCTCTTAGCTGAGTAGGTGAAAGGTCTCCCAGCTGGACAGCACTGTCTCTAGGCCCTTTGCCCCAGGAAACATCCCATGCCTCTCCCACAACCATGGCAGCCCCACTAGCAGGCAAGACTCATGCAGGCAAAATGCTCTACTTTCCCCCCACTCTGCCCCACAAATCCACCCATCCACTGAGGCTTCAGTGGCCCCAGAAGCACAGATATATCCTGCACCAACTGGAGGAAGAAAGGTCCACAATGTCACAGGCACAGTCTACACTGATTGGAGGAAAAGACGAATAGATGCCAATGCAAGAAAACATCCAACAGCAGAAGAACAATGTAGCAACACTAGAACCTAGTGGTTCCTAAACAGCAAAACCTCAACATCTCAATGCAGAAAAAGCAGAAGAAAATTACGTTAAAAATAACATTATGAAGATGATAGAGGCTCTGAAGGAAGAAATGAAAAATTCCCTTAAAGAAATCTAGGAAATAAAAAATTGGAAGAAGTCAATAAGTCCCTTAAATAAATCCAAGAAAAAACAATCAAACAAGCAAAGGAAACAGTTCAAGACTTGAAAATTGCAATAAAGGTAATAAAGAAAATACAACCAAGGGAATACTAGAAATGGAAAATCTGGGTAAATAAACAGGAACTACAAATACGAACATAACCAACAGAATTTAAGAGATGGAAGAAACAATCTCAGGGGTTGAAGATACAATAGAGGAAACAGATTCATCTGCCAAAGAAAACATTAAAGCAAACAAAGTCATAACACAAACATCCAAGAAATCTGGAACACCATAAAAAAAATCAAACCTAAGAATAACAGGGATAGAATAAGGACAAGAATATCAGCACAAAGATACAGAAAATATATTAAACAAAACCATAGAAGAAAGCTTTCACAACCTAAAGACATGCCTATAAAGACTGGCTTTTTGGAGCTCATTTGCTATGGTGGGATCCCTTGTTCAGTCTTTATGTGGAGGGGGGAGGGGCTCGTTCCTGCCTCTACTTAATGTACCAGGCTTCGTTGACTCCCCATAGTAGGCCTTACCCTTTCGGAGGAGTACGTGGGATGGGAGGTGGGGTGGGGAGAGAGGTGATGGGAATGGGAAGAGATGAAGGAGTGGAACTGTAGTTGGTTTGTAACATGAGTTAAAAATTTATTTGAAATGTAATTAATTGTTTTTCTTTTCTGAAATGAAGAGGCTTTTCCCACCAGGTATGGTGGATAACATCTTTAATCCAAGCAGTAGGGAAGCAGAGGCAGGCAGATCTCTGTGAGTTCAAGGTCAGCCTGGTCCACATAATGAGACAAGAAAGCTAAGGCTACATAATAAGACCCTGTCACAACAAAATCACAGGAACAACAAAAGACTCTGTTTTGTTTGGGGGGCTTTTACTTGTGGTTTTTGTTTTGTTTGAAGGTGTTTTAGTTAAGGTTTCTATTGTTATGACGAAACACCATGATCAAAGCAACTTAGAAAGGACAGGGTTTATTTGGCTTACCTTTCCATATCATTGTTCATCATTGAAGGAAGTCAGGACAGCAAGGACCTGAAGGCAAAAGGTGATGCCGAGTGCATGGAGGTGTACTGCTTACTGGCTTGCTCTTCATGGCTTGCTAAACCAGCTTTCTTATAGAACCCATAACCACCAGCTCAGGGATAGCACCAACCACAATGAGCTGGGCCCTCCCCATCAATCACTAATTAAAAAAATTACCTACAGGCCAGCTGAATCCTATAGAGTCATTTCCTTTATTGAGGTTTCCTTATCTCAAATAACTTTAGTGTATGTCAAAGTGACATAAAGCTATCTAACAAAGGGGAGTTGTACAAATTATATAAAAAAATCTCTTTTTATGTAGATACCATTATTTCTGATAAAATTGCCAGTCATTGTTTTTATTAATGTTCGTATGTATATAAGAGAGCTGGATAATTTCCTTCATGTTTTCTCTATATTTGGTTCTCAGAAATCTAATTGCAAGCCAGAATGGTGAGTCACGCCAATAACTTCAATGCTTGAGGCTGAGGTAAGAGGTGTATTATAAGTGTGAAGCCAACTTTTGCTACATAGTAAGTTCCAGGCCAGCCCAAGCTGTCAAATAAGATTATGTATCTGGAATGCTGGGTGGGAAAATGTAATGGTGTGTGCCTTCAAACCCAGCATATGTGAAGCAGGAGCAAATGGCTTTCTATGAGTCTGAGGCCAACTCGGTTGGCATACACATAAAGTTCCAGGGTAGCCAGGGTTACACATTGAAACTTTTTCTACAAATAAATAATAAATGGAAAAGAAAGAAAAGCAATTAAATGAAATTTGACTAGTCTGTTTTTCTTTATGCTTCTCTTACTTGAAGGTTCTTTCAGTTTGTTTGATCCATTCATTTCTTTCAATAAGTTTGACAATTGGAGGACATTTTCCCCTCCATATTCATTTCTAATCATTCTCTTTCTCATTAAAAATTCATAACTATTACTGCTATTATCCTTACCTGGCAACAAATAGTCTACTTTTGAGGGCATGGGATTTTTTTCCTGATGTTTCAGATTGTATAGTATCTATTAGGCTGTTTTAAAGTACAGAAAATATATTTTCAGTATACAATCTTCTAAAAAAAAATCTTCCATTTAAGATATTAACTGTATGCAAATAGTATTAAAAGAAAATTGGAAAACAGGGCATATTTTAATGGTGGGAGGGAAAGGGAGTTCAATACAGAAGGAGAAAGGGGGGAGAAAAATAGCAGTAAGGACCTTTGAAAAAGTCATAAAGAATCATATATTTTTGATTACACAAAATTATACATGAAAGTGTATAGATATACATATAAATAAAGTTGTGCTATTTGGACTGATGATGCCACCCCAAGTTACAGATTACCTAAGAAAAATCTCAGTACCAGTCATAAGAAATTCCCTTTTGGCATGTTGGTCAAGGTAGTTGAGGAGACTCCCAAAACAATACAAGACATTGTCATTGTCCTTGGTTGCTTCCCACAGTCTCTAGAACTTTAGACATAAGTTTCAGAAGATGCAAGCTGGATCTGACCTGAAAGCCTTCTCCCTGAAGACTGACTTTCACAATACCAGATTGTACTATTCAAACTGCCAAGGGAAGGCAGCAACCAATATTCCTAACCAGCTATGAAGCCCATAATGACCAGCATTTCAAGATATCTCTAAAGGTACAAAGTGTCACCAATACTTTGCTGATAATCAAAAGCTGCCCAATTAAATGTTCCACTCAACAGAAAAGAAATCATGTCTGGTACTAGAAAGCTAGTCAACTACCCAGGGACATTGGGTCTTGGATCTTAGAGGAGAACCTACTATCAGCATTTAGCTAAAGCAGCATAATTTTTACCTGTATTTTAAATACTTATCCTTCTATGCACAGATAAGTGTAGCTCTCACTTCTCATCAAAGAATTTGCAATGGACAGACAATTAATTACAGAAACCCACAATTGGTCAAAATGCAGAGAACAACTGATCATGGGGTACCCAACCCAAGGATATACATCTACAAAAACTTCTTTACCTAAGGCTCAGGGAACATTATTGGAAAGAGGACAGAAAACCTGAGAAAGTCAGAAGAACAAAATTCTGCTGTGAGATTCTGTCTCCTAGAAATAACAGGGAAGCTACACCAATGAAGTCTGATCAACGTGGCTGCCTAAATTTAGACCTGACCGAGCAAAACATGCTATCATGGAAGGGGGATGTCATGGAGCCCCAAGCAGCTAATGACTGCTCAAAGAGGAGACTCAATAATTTCCAGGAAAAAAGACCCCCGATTTTGTTATCCAAATACCAAATGGTCATCTGTGAATTTGAGTACATGAAAGCAACACTGAGCAGACTCAGCAGGTTGTATTTATATGTCCATGAATATAAACATATATGTGACAATAACAACTAAAGACCTAGGTATCATATCACCATCCTGTAATTCCAGCACTTGGGAGGCAAAAACTGGTAGATCTCTGTGAGTTCAAGGCCAGCATGGTCTACATGATGAGTTCTGGAACTATGAGAGCTACATAGTGAGGCCCAGTCTCAAATAAATAAATGAATAAATAATAATAATGATGATATAGCAAGTAAAGAAAATGAGGCCAGGATGAGATGGAATATGGGAGAGGTTGGAAATGAAGGAAGGAAAAAGAATGGGGGAAAGTGGTATAATTTTATTTTATTATATTTTCATTTTGAAAATGTTACATATTTTAATCCTAGACTTACCCTTCAGTTGTTTCAGTGAACTCAGGTTTTCAAGCATATTAAGTGCACTATAGCTGACCTACATGTCCAACTCTGTTTCTTTATTCTAGTTCTACCATTTTCTGCTACTATTTACTGTGTGTTCATTCAGTACCTTTTTTTTAAATATTTACATTTATGATAGTTGTTTTAGAACCATATTATAATGCCTGTGTGATCACTGGCTTTTCCTTCTAATCCTATTTGAAATTTTTAAGCTTATTTTCACATCATAACATTTAAATGTATAGATATCATGAACGATGTTTCTCAAAGTCTTCATCTGACTATCTTGTCACAATGAGCATTAGATTGTACTCTGACTAGCATTTATTCTAAGAGATTCATATAAAGTCCCTCACAGAACCGGGAAGGGACAAGTGCCCCAGAGCACAGGGGAAGTGGGGGGGGGGCAACGAATGGAGAGAGAAGTAGGAGAAAACTAGGGGGAGGAAAGGAAAACACAAACAACCAGGAAGATTGAGCCTGGTTAGGAATAGAAGACAGGAAAGAGAGAGAGAGAGAGAGACAGAGAGAACATAAAATAGGGAGCCAATATTGGTTTGAAGATAAAGTTGAACACAAAGAAAGGTCTAGAGAACTACAAGACTGCTGCCAACTAACAATTTGAGCTTCCATGGAAAGGCTACCATAAATGCCCTTCCCGGAGAGTGAGATCAATAACTAACTTATCCATGGAGCCCTTATCTAATGCCTGTTGGAAACAGGAGCAAACACCCATACATAAACACTGAGTCGAAGTAGAACCAAGATGCAGATGGAGAGGACAAGACCATGCGGCAGAAACACATAGAGACAGGTTACCTGAACAAGGAGGAGCTAACAGCCACTAGACTGATAGCTGGGAAGCCAGCATGGGACTGACTCAGGCCCCCCTGAATATGGGTCTCAGCCAGAAGGACTGAGCAGTCTATGAGACCTCAGACAGTGGAGCCAGGATGTATCCCTGGTGCACAAAAGGACTTTGCGAACATATCCCCCATGGAGGGATAACTGCCTTAATCTAGAGACAGGAGAGAAGCCCTAGTCCCTACTTTACAGGACCTGTCAGATATACATGACCCCACCTGGAGGGCATTCCCTTACATATGGAATTGGGGTGGGGGGATGGGAGGAGAGGGTGGTTAGAGTGCATGTGAGAGGGCAGAGAGGGTAAAAGGAAGGGAAGGAGGGAGGGAGGGGTGGAGGAAGGGAGGGAGGGAGATGGAACTGGGATTGACATGTAAAATTATAAATTAAATTTAAAAAAATGCTTTGACTCCAAAATTTAAGTTGAAGGACAAGTTACTGGGAAAAAGGATTTCTATTTTTGTTTCCACAGAAAATGAAAAGCTGTGGATTCCTTCCAGACTAATGTGGTTTGATCATGCCAGACCACCTGAAACAGAGTACGAGCTGATCCTACATTCAAAACAGCTGGACAAAACAGCCCTACAGACTACAGCCAGGATATCTGAATCTTCTTCGAATCCCCCATGACAGCCCCCCTTACCAGCAGGAAGTAGTTTGGAAAGAACGACACCCAAATTCCCAAATATTGTGTATAAATGTTTGTTTTCATTTAATTGGACTTTGTTATATAAAATTAAATAAAATAATAATAAAAAACAATCACATGGAAGTTGGACAGGGCAAACTAAAAGAAGGAAAAAATATGGTTTAATAATGTCAAAATTTTGCTTCAAGATGAAACTAAAATTTTGCTGATTAACTTTGTACCTTTAAATGGGGTTGCTATGCCCTTTGTGTTTTTTATAATAAGCACCTTTAAGAATCCAATAAAAAATTGAGCATCTTTCTTTGTAACAATGTGTCTTGTTCAGTTTTATAGGTGATCTCAAGTATTCCATCAGTCCCTTGAAGCTCAGCTGTGAGTCATTGCCAAGAGAACTGAGAATTAAAAAAAAATGTTCAATATCCTTTCTGCAGTTATAAATATGAGGTTGCTTTCTGTTTGTTTCCAAAAATAAAGCAAGCTAATAATAAACAACAGAGAACATTTTGATAGATTTTATAGAAGTTATTTGAGCACATCAGAGGACTGTATTTTAAAACAAACTTCAACAGGTTTATGATTTTCTTTATAAACTTAGGAAAAGTTTTAAAATCATCCTCAAAACTCTTCTTAAATAAACCTTTACAAAATGTGGCTTCTTTTTCTTTATTTTAGTATATTTTTATTGTTTTCAGGTGACTTAATTTATTGGCATATTCTTTTTTTCTTTTATTGAAAATAGATTCCTTTCTCATACATTATATCCTGATTACTGTTTCCCCTGCTTCTACAACTGTCATTTCCTCACCATCTCTTCTCCCAATCAGATCCATCCCCTTCTTTCTCTTATTAAAAAACAAACATCTTTCTAGGGGATAATAATAAAATGAAGTTAAACACAATAACTTAAAACAAAATCTAACACATTAGACTAGGACAATACCAATACACAGAAGTTAAAGAACCTAAGAAAAAGCACAAGAAACAAGCATAGCTATGGAAACCCACTGTTTCACACAATCAGGAATTTCATAAAAACACTAAATTGAAATCTATGCTATATATGCAAAAGACCTGTAGGATAATTATTATTAATATATTAGAATAAAATTAAAATATAAAATAAAATGAATACAAGTTTTTAAAATGTTAAAACCCTGGCATGCCATTATCAAACCAGGAACCTCTAAAAATTCCATTCAGTTCATTTTTCTGTTGGCCATCTACTCCTGGACATGTAGCCTACCCTGAAGAGTAATTTGTTTCCCAGTGAGGCTCCCCTGAAAAAAAAAGATAAGTATTTTCAAGTGGTTATCAGTTGGAAACTTCTTCTGGGTTAGAGATGGGGGGCACTTAGCTACTTCTTGTTTCAGATCTAGGACCTCATCTGGTGCAGATACATGCATTTCCCATTTATGCTGCCTCAGTCTCTCTGAATTCTTAAGTGCCTCCTTCCTGTTGATTTAGAGGACCTTATTTTCTTGGAGCGCTCTACACACTCTAGCTCTATGGCAGTTTAATAAGGATCAGGATAAACAATTAGGCCAAACAGATGTTTATTCAGGGAGAAATAACTCACAACATAGACAGGTGAACATCAGCAGGTTCCTGCTTCCAAGAATGCCTCTGGAAGTCCTCCTGTCCCTGTGTGGCTTGCAAGAGAGCGCTCTCTGGTACCTCCTCCTACTTAGTTCCCCAGGTCACTTCCTCCCCTGGCTCCACCCCCTAATGGGCTTTGTCAGTGCCACAGAAGGAGACAAAATGAATATCCCACTACATAGCTCTTACACTGTTTCCTCTTTCTCTTCTGTTCTGCCCAGTCTCCTGGCCCTTTAGGGAAGAAATTTAATGGCCACATGTCTTTTGGCTGAGTGTTCCAAGGACTCTCACTCACTGGAGTGTTGGTCTCTGTATTTGTTCCCATTCACTGAAGGAAGATGCTTCTCTGAAGTTAGCTAAGAAAGGAATTGATCTATGAGCATAGCACAATATCATTAAGGGTCATTTTATTGCTATATTCTTTTAGTAAAACAGTAGTATTTGGTTTTAGCCTAGGTCCCTGAACTAACTTAGGCTCAGATTGTTGGTCACCAAAGCAGTGTAAGCTATGGGTTCCTTCTTGTGGAGTGAACATTAAGTCAAATCAAATATTGGTTGGTTACTCTCACAAGCTCTGTGCCACCATTGCACTAGCATATCTTACAGGTAGGACCAAGCGTTTGCAGCTGAGTTCATGTTTACATTTCTCCTTTGGTAGTATTCAGAGTACCTTGTCGTAGCAAAGATGCTAGAACATACAGATGATTGTTCTGTATAGGTACCAGTTCAACTTCTCTATGTTCAATGAAGTGTATATCTGTTCTGTTCAGTAATAGGGTCCTACTTGTCAGTTTGTAGATAGCAACTTACAGACTTGCAATGCCCTGGTTTGTTTAAGACTTTTCATGGGACCCTGATGGCCAACAATTCAATTAAATGTAATATAATCCCAGTACTGGGCACTTTATTTGGTGACAAAAGATATCCAGTTGGAGCTTTGTCTCCCCTATTATTTAGAAATTTAATTTAGATAACTTTTATATATGATTTTATTTTAGGAAGATTCTAGGTTTCCATGCCATCCACCAAATTGTCCTTAATTTAGCTATATCTTCCTATATTTTCCCCTCATCTTCTCTGTCTCCCCCTCCTCCTGTTCCAGTCCCCCCATCCTTGACTATTACTCTCTTTCCCTTTCCTAGAGTTATCTATCAGCCCACAGCCCCTTATTCTATATCTAACCTCTGTGGTTCTGTGGATTGTGACTTTGTTATTATTTCCTTATCAGCTATTATCCACACACAAGTGAATACAAGCCATATTTGTCTTTCTGGGTCAGAGATACCTCACTCAGGATGAATTTTTCTAGTTCCATTCATTTGCCTACAAATTTTATGATGTCATTTTATGGCTGAGTAATATTCCTTTATGTAAATGTACCATTTTTAATCTATTCCTATGTTGAGGAACAACTGATTTCCGGCTATTAAGAGCAGCAATGAACATTGTTGAGCAAGTATCTCTGGAATAGGATAAAGCATCCTTTGTGTATATTCCCAAGAGTGGTACAGCTAGATCTTGAAGTAAATCAATTCCCATCTTCCTGAGGAACTGCACACTGATTTCCATAGAAACTGTATGAGTTTGCACTCTCACCAGTAATGGATGAGTATTCCCCTTATTCCATATCCTCAACAGCATGAGTTATTTGTTTTAATGATCTTAGCTATTATTACTGGTGTAAGATGAAATTTCAAATTAGTTTTGTGTTTGCATTTCCCTGATGACTAAGACAGCGTCGCAGCCATTTGAGTTTTTGCTTTTGAAAATTATCTATTTACATCTGTATTCCATTTTTATTTGGGTTATTTGTTTTCTTCATATCCATGTTTTATATATATATATAGATAGATAGATAGATAGATAGATATAGATATAGATATAGATATAGATATGTGTGTGTGCGTATAAATATACATACATACATGCATATATATATATATATATATATATATATATATATATATAATCCCCCTATTGGTAAAACTCTTTCCCCATTCTCTTGGCTGCTGCTTCGGCCAAATGATGGTGTCCTTTGCTATGCAGAAGCTTTTCAGATTCATGAAGTCTCACTTATTAACTGTTAATCTTAGATCTTAGTGCCTGCAGTGATGGTGTTCTGTTCAGAAAGTCTTCTACTGTGCCAAAGAGTGCAATGCAATTCCCAATTTTTCTCTCCATATCTGGTTTTATATTGAGATCTTTGATCAATTTCGAGTTGAATTTTGTGCTGAGTGAGATATATATATATATATATATATATATATATATATATACATATATATGTATATGGGTGTGAGTATGGGTGTGGGTGTGTGTATGTATGTATATTTACTTGTATATACATATATATATATATATATATATATATATATATACATACACACACTTATTTAGTTTAATGAGTACCATTTTTTAATATGATGTCTTTTTTTCCAGTGTGCATTTTTGGCTTCTTTATCAAAAAGCATGTGTCCATCAGTGTGTAGATTTATCTTGGACTTCAATTCAATTCCATTGATCAATGTGTCTGTTTTTATACAAATACCTTGCAATATTTATTACTGTAGCCCTGTAATACAATTTTAAGTCAGAGATGGTAATATCTATATCTCCAGAAGTCCCATTGTTAAGCAGGATTGTTTTTAGCTATTGTAGGATTTTTTTGTATTTCCATATAAAGCCAAAAAAAATCCTCTCAAGATCTTTGAAGATTTTTAGCAGAATTTTGATGGGGTTGCATTGAATCTGTTGACTGATTTTGGTAGGATAGTCATTTTTACTGTATTAATCCTATTGATCTATAAGCATGCGGCATCTTTCCATCTTTTTCAGGAAAAAGTTTAAAATCCTCAAATATTTTCCTGAATTAATGTTTTAAAAGGCTGGGGTTTTTTGTTTGTTTGTTTGAGTGTTTGTTTGTTTGTTTGTTTGAGACAGGGTCTTGCTAAGTATACCAGTCTAGCTTGAGCTCTCTATCTTCGTGTTCCTACTTCCTAAGTGCTGGGATTACAGATGTCTGCCACTATCTTAGTTATTTTTCAATTGCTGTGACAAAACACCAAGTCATCTTATAAAAGAAAGCATTTCATTTGAGGCTCACAGTTCCAAGAGGTTACAAACCATGACCATCATGGCAGGGATTGTGGCACCAGACAGGTTGGTATGGCCCAAGAGCAATCACTGGAAGCTCACATCTCAATCCATAAGCATGAGACAGAGAAAACAGACTGGGAGTGGAGTGGACTTTTTAAACATTCATCTTCCCCACCCCCTCCAAGGTGACATACTGCTTCCACCATGATGATTGTACCTCCTCATCCTTCCCAAGCAGTTCCACCAACTAAGGGCTGGATATTCAAATAGTTGAGTCCATGAGGCCATTCTCATTCAAACTACCACAGTTACCATTGCCAGCTTCAATATAAACTTCATATACACTGTATGTGCTTTTGTTCCCACTTATCTCATGTATAAAAATTGATTAATTTATAGCTATCGATTGTTTTGCAGTTAAAAAAAATATTTGGTCATTGTATGGTGAACTTGTTCAATTGCATGCTTATGAAAATTCTTCTGTAAATACTAAGTAAAAATGCGCCAATAAGACACAATTTAAAAAAGAACTAACCAAGTGTCTCACTTTGCCTTTTTTTTCCTCTCCTTGTCATTATCGTATAATTCCCCCTAAATTCCTATCTAGAGATAAATACTTGAGTACATGCATTATATTTGGAAGTTACCCTTGAGCAATATTTTTAAAGAAGAAGAAATCGGAGGAGACAGAGAAGAAAGGGGGGGAAAAGAGTATATGATTGAAGTAAATAACTATTTTGGAAATTGAAGCATCAACCTACTGAAAAACTCTAGAAGTCAACATAGTATGCACGCCTCAGGAATATCACACTCAGTGACTGGGAGAGCTTAGCTATCTATCCAACAGTTTCCATAAGACATTGATTATGAGTTATTTCCAGATAATATTAACCTGCAACCATGTCTTGTCTAATGCTTATGGGTAAACAGAGAAGCTGCAATGGCTAGAGTCATCCATAAATGATCACAGGTACCCAAATTAGAAGTCTTACTGTTATACCCAGATATCAATACTGAGAGAATGTGGGCAGGACTATAAGAATAGTTGTTACATTCTTTGAAGACAAATTTGAGTTGGTACTTCTGGTACTTATGGTAAATAGTAATATTTTCTCCAGTGATAGAGTTAACATTTTTCTAAAACATGATGGACACTGTATCTATAGAAGTCCAAAAGAAATGGAATCTGCACAAGAGCATATACTCACTAATGTATCATGTTCTGAGAATAGCATTCAAAATTTCTGATTGCCTTCATTTTATATGTAATTTCCTTCTGGTTATGACATTCAGAGAATCAACAGAACATGTTCTAAAAATAATAGAGTTCCTTCCAAACATAGCTAATTTTTCTGATATACATTTAACGTTTTAACGTTTTTCTTCTTATATAATGTTATTATTGGATTATATATTGAAAATAATATAGTCTTGGTAGAAACTGCTCTATCTGATCCTCTAAACAAAAATCCAGAGTAAATTCAACTAGAAAATATTTTCTTGGTATGTTTTGGATCCTTTGAAATAGCTACCTCATAATGCCCTACATACATTGAGTTCCAGGCTTTGTTCATGAGTCTATATATACATCAATTAAATTAAGCATTGGACAGACCCAAAAGCAATCTATGGTCATCCGCAATGGTTATAATTAAACAAGCATAAGTTGCTGTCTTAGTTAACTATTGTTGTGAAAAGACATTATGACCACCACAACTCTTATGAGTGAAAACATTTAATTGAGGTGGCTTACTTAAAGTTTCAGACATTCAGTCCATTATCATCATGGCATGGGGCATGGAAGAAGGCAGGCACACATGGTGGTAGGGGAATAGTAAAGACTCCTATATCTTACAGTCAAAAGGAAGTTGACTGAGACACTGGGCAGTATCCATAAAGTGTACCCCATACTAACATACTTCCCCCAAGAAGGCCATACCCACTTCAACAAGCCACATCTCCTAATAGAGCCATGCCCTATGAGATTATGAAGACAATTACATTCAAACTATCACATCCACACTAACAGTAATAATTGAAAGCTTTCACCTAAATGGAGAGGTGGCAGCTAAATGTATTAAGGTAGATTTCACTGATCCCTATTGAAATTCAATTAAGTTCAGTTTCATGTGGGCATTTTAAATAAAATATTAAGAGTTCACTACTTTTTAAGAATAATAAAGGTCAGAAAGAAAAGTTAAAACTCAAACTGCATGCCAAGAGTAAAAAATTTTGGAACACTCAGTCCTAAATGAGATGTCTTCATTGAAGTCCTCCCCTCAGGGCTCAGGGAGCTATGTTGAAGTAGAGACAGAAAGATTGTAAGAGCCAGAGGTGATGAATGACTTCAAGGAAACAGTGTCTTTCAGATACAACAGGACTGATGTACCTATGAATTCAGAGACTGTGGCAGCATACACAGGGCCCACACAGGTTCAAATCAGAGTCCCAGTACTGAAACAGGAAACTAGACATGGGCTCTCACCCTTAAATAAGTAGCCATCTGTAATTCACACCTGCTTGCAAAGTAAATGTTCTATCCACTTGAGTCTCACTGAGTATATTAACCACACTTAAGGGTAGGCCCCATACCCATCAGTAGATGGGCAACACAAAAAAAACTCAAGGTTTTGCTTTGTTTATATACTATTTGTCTCATATTGCTTTGCTTGGGCAATTTTAGTGTTCTGGTATTTTGCTTATATATTATGGCTTCTGATTTTGTGTTTTATGAGTATGGTGTGTTTGAGTGAGTGTGTGTGTGTGTGTGTGTGTGTGTGTCTTTGTTTTCTGTTACTTCTGGTTTGTTTGTTTATAAAGAGATAAAGAGTTTGGAGTTGGGAAGGAAGGGAGGTGGGAGGATTTGGTGTGATCAGAATGTAATGCATGTGTATTTTTTGATATAGGAAAGAAAAATTAAAAATCATTTTACTATTTAAAGCCTCTGAAGTATTTATCAGAAAGTTCTAGAATCGCATCTTGCCTGTCCATTGTAGCAGTTTCTCATCTGCATCTCAGCTAAGATAACTTTAAAATCTAACAATGCAAATCCAAAATTAATTATTTCTTTCTTCTTCTCCTCAAACTTTGGCCATACTGAGATTCCAACCAGCTTCCACCTGAAGTCCTCTTAAGAAATGTGTCACTTCTGAATCCCGAGAAACATCATAGCAGAGGCTGTTGCCATAGATATTTAGCAAACCAAGCAAGTATGCTCTAGACAGTAATAGATACACATTTTAGTAAATGACCAGATAATAAATATTTTTTATTTTGTTGACCAATGTATCACTAAAGCAGCAAGAGAGAACATATTTTATTAACTTGGTATGATGGCAACATAATAAACCTTTGTTTATAAACATTGATATCAAGCACATTTGACCTACAGACTATAGTTTGCTAACCCCTGTTCTAGAATTACAAAGTCCAATTTAATTCTATATTATTAACTACTCAAGAGCTCTATTCGTATAAAACCTTGAATATATAAAGTCATTACTTTATAAATTTAAGAAACACTCATTTGAAATTTAAGTTAGAAGGAATTTTAAGATGCCTTACTTCAATGACCAAGTTAATACAGAAGATAGTCTCAGTTGGTAAGGCTATGTTGCTGAATACCATACTTACATTACTCATTGAATACAGAAAAGTTGAGCCTTCACCCATACTGACTACTGTTTGTGAAACTGGGAGGTACTCTATACTATTCCAATGGAAAAAGGTAACCCCCAACTCAGCTACAAAACTTTCAATCTACAATGATTAGCTAAGTGTAAGATTAGCACTGGTGCAGTAGTGGCCCAAAAGCTCTAAAAGTGTTCAACCACTATCTGGTCAGATTTAAATCCCACTGCAGAAGACAGAACCCATACCTGACATTGGCCAATAAGGTGACATTAGATAGGCAATGATTCTAGGGGAAAACAAAACATGTTCAACTAAAGAAACATAGCAATGAAATGGCTTCCTTTTTTTCACTCATTCTGCTATACTTATAGATCAGTGTCTTTCTCATCCATCAATTGAGAAACTTCCTCCTGCAGGAGGCAGAGAATAATAGATACCTACCACTGGACAATATGCAGAGAGTGAGAGACCTTAGAACTCTCAGCTGTAAATGGGTTGTCTCCATCAAACACTTCACACCTGGGCTCAGGAAACTCTTTGGAAGAAGAAGAAAGATTATAAGAGCTAGCAGGGATGGAAGACACAAAGGAAATACAAATTATGGATATCCTACAAACTCATGAAAACTGAATAATGCTCAATCACATCACCACTGGGTCAAGGAAGGAAGGAAGGAAGGAAGAAAGAAAGGAAGGAAGGAAGGAAGGAAAAAGGAAAGAAAAGACTTCCTAGAATTCAATGAAAATTAATGTACAACGTATGGGATACTATGAAAGCAGTGGTAAGAGGAAAGTTCTTATACTAAACACCTACATAAAGAAGTTAGAGAGAAATCCCACACTCATGAATTAACAAAAACACCAGAAACATCTAGAAGAAAAAGATCAAACTCACTAAGGAGGAGTAGACAACAGGAAATAATCAAGTTGAGAGCTGAAATCAATAAAATAGGAACAGAGACAACAATACAAAGAATCAATAAAATAAAGAGTTAGGTCTTTGAGAAAGTCAACAAGATAGACAAACCTTTATCCAAACTAACCAAAAGGCACAAAGAGAATGCCAAAGTAACAAAATGAAAAGATACTGAGAAAATCTAGGAAATCATCAGATCATACTTTAAAAACCTATACTCCACAAAATTGGAAAAATTTAAAGAAATGGACAGTTTTCTGGATAGGTTCTACATATCAAAATTAACTCAAGACCAGAAAAACAATTTAATAAAACTATAACTAATAAGGAAATAGAAGCAATCATTAAAAGTCTGCCAAACAAAAAAAGTCCAGGCCGAAATGGCTTCAGTGCAGAATTCTATCAGAATTTCAAAAAAAAAAAAAAAAAAAAAAAAAAACAGCTAAATCAAATACCCCTCAAATTGTTCCACACAATAGAAACATAAGTAATATTGCCAAACTCCTTGTATGAGGCTACAGTAACCCTGATACACAAACAATGCAAAGATGAAACAAATAAAGAAAACTACTACAGATCAGTGTCCCACCTGAACACTAATGCAAAAATATTCAATAAAATACTGGCAAACCAAATCCCAAAACACAGGGAAAAAAATACTTCCACCATGACTAAGTAGACTTTATCACAGAGATGTAGTGTTGGTTCATTGTATGAAAATCTGTCAATGTAATCCACCATATAAACAAACTGAAAGAGAAAAAAAACCATGATCATTTCAGTAAATGCTGAAATAGCCTTTGAAAAAATCCAACACCCCTTCATGATAAAGGTCTTGAAGAAATCAAGGATAAAAGTAACATACGTAAACATAAATAGGCAATGTACAGCAAGCCAATAGCCAACATCAAACTAAATGGAAATTCAAAGCAAATCTACTAAAATCAGTAAGAAGACAAAGGTTTTCCATTCTCTCCTTATCTATTCAACATAGTACTCAAAGTTCTAGGTAGAGGAATAAGACAACAAGAGGAGATCAAGGGGATACAAATTGGAAGGGAAGAATTCAAACTATCACAATTCACAGATGATATGATAGTATACATAAGTGTCCCCAAAAACTCTACCTGGGAACTCCTATAGCTGATGAACAACTTCAGAAATGTAGCAGGATACAAGATTAACACAAAAATATCAGTAGTCCTCTAATATATAAATGATAAAGGGGCTGGGAAAGAAATCAGAGAAGCATCACCCTTTACAATAGTCACAAATATACAATAATCTGGGGTAACATTAATCAAACAAGTGAAAGATCTGTGTGACAAGAACTTTAAGTCCCTAAAGAAAGAAATTGAAAACGAATATCAGAAAATGGGAAGATTTTCCATGCTCTCGGATAGGTAGATCAACATAATAAAAATGGCAATCTTACCAAAATCAATATTCAGATTAAATGCATTCCCCATCAAAATCCCAGGACATTTCTTCAAATACCTTAAAAGAACAATACTCAAGTTAATATGAAAAAAAAATAATGGCTGAAACAATCATGTACAATAAAGGACCTTCTGGATATATCACTATTCTACTATTCTTGACATCAAACTCTGCTATAGAGTTATAGTAATGAAAAAAAGCCCGTTATTGGCATAAAAACAGACAGGTTTATCAATAGAATTGAATGGAAGACACTGATATTAATCCACACACCTACAACACCTGATTTTTGACAAGGAAGCCAAAATGGTATAGCGGAAAAGGGAAAATCTCCTTAACAAATGGTGCTGGCATAACTGGATGCTGGCATGTAGAAGACTGCAAATAGATCCACATGTATCATCATGCACAAAACTCATACCCAAGCATATTAAAAACTTCAATATAAATCCAACTACATTGAACATAATATAAGAGAAAAATGGAAAGTACCTGGTATGCATTGGCACAGGAAACCACTTCCTAAATTTAACACTAGTAGCACAGACACTGAAAGCAACAATCAATAAATGGGACCTCCTGAAACTGAAAAACTTCTGTAAGATAAAGGACACTGTCAATAATGACAGCCTATAGAAGGGGAAAATATCTTCACCAACCCCATATCTGACAGAGGGCTGATCTCCAAAATTTATAAAGAACTCAAGAAACTAGACATAAAAATACAAAATAACACAATTGAAAGATGGGGTACACAGCTAAACAAAGAACTCTTACCAGAAGAACATCAAGTGGCCAAAAGACATTTAAGGAAGTACTCCACATCCTTAGTCATCATGGAAATACAAATCAAAATGACTCTGATATACCATCTTACACCTGTCAAAATAGCTAAGATCAAAAATATTGAGGACAGCTTATGTTAGAGAGAATGTGGAGTCAGGGGAAAACTCCTCCACTACTGGTATGAGTGCAAATTTGTACAGCCACTGTGAAAATTAATATGGCAGTTTCTAAGAAAATTGGGAATCAATCTACCTTAAGACTCAGAAATACTACTCTTGGGCATTTTCCCAAGGGATGTTAAATCATATGACAAGGACATTTGCTCAACAATGTTTATAGCAGCATTGTTTGTAATAGCCAGATCTTGGAAACAACCTAGATGCCCATCATCCAAAGAATGGATGAATGGATAAAGAAAATGTGGTGCATTTACACAATGGAGTAGTACTCAGCTGAAAAAAAAAAGATGACCTCATGAAATTTTCAGGCAAATGAATGGAAATAAAAAAATAAAACATCCTGAGTGAGGTAAGGTATTTATACACTCACAGGTGGATTTTAGATGTAAAGCAAAGGATATCCAGACTACTATCCAAAGCTCCAGAGAAGCTCTGTAACAGCGAGGACCCTAAGAGGGACACATGGATCACCATAGGAAGGGAAATTAGATGAGATCTATGGGACAAAATGGAGCTAGACAGTGGTAATGGGGTGGGGTGATGAGAACAGGAGAGAATGTGATGTCTGAGGTGGGGAGGGATGCAGTGGAAGAGTAATTAGGAGGGAGGGATGCAGTGGAAGAGTAATTAAAAAGGTATCTTAATAGAGAGAGCCACTATGGGCTTATGGAGAAACCTGATTCTAGGGTAACTCCCAAAAACCCACAAGGAGACCCCAGCTAAGAATGATAGCAATAGTAGAGAAGAGGCCTGAACTGGCCTACCATATAACCAGATTGTTGTTCACCCCAACTATCATCATAGAGTCCTCATCCAGGAACCAGATGGGAATTAGACATAGAGATCCACAACCAAGCTCTGGAAAACCAGTCAAAGGGAAGGAGGATAAAATATATGAGCTACGGAATCCAGTAAAATGGAAGAAGAGAGAATATATGAGCTAGGGAATCCAGTCAAAGGGAAGGAGGAGAGAATATGAGCTAGGGAAGTCAAGATCATGGTGAAGAAATTTACAGAGACAGCTAAACCAAGCTCATATAAACTCATGAACTCTAACCTATAACTGGAGATTCCAGGGGACTGAACTAGGCCATCCTTATGTGGGAGACAGTTGTGAAGTTTCGACTAGCTCAGGGACTGCTGGCAGTAGGACGACAATAGAAACCTGGTATATGAGCTGGCTTATTGGAGCCCATGCCTTAGGATGGGATGCCATGCTCAGTGGCACTAGGATCATGATATAATCCTCACACATGAGCTAGGTTGTTGAAGCCCACACCCATGGTGGGATATCATGTTCAGTCTTAATGCATGGGAGAGGGTCCTGGCCCTGCCCAAACCTATTGTGCCAGACTACATTGACTCCTCATGGGAGCCCTTACTCATAAGGAGAAGAGGATTGGTGTTGGCTAGGGGGTAGATGAGGGGGTGGGAGGGGGCAAAGGGAGTAGGAGGAGGGGTGGGAGGGAGAACAGTTGTTGGAATGTAAAATGAAATCAAAAAAATAAAAATGGAAAACAAAAAATTGTAATATGAAAATAAACTGATTTTCAAATAATAATAATAGTTTTTAAGTAACTATAGACATACTGTTTGCAGTGGTTCAAATGACAAATGTCTCTTGTAGGCTCAAGTAATCAAACATTTGGTCTCTAGTTAGTGGCACTGTTTGGGAAGGTTAGGAAAGTACAGCTTTCCTAAAAAGAAAAGTGGGGGGGGGCAATCAGGGTTTGTAACCTCATCTCACTTCCTTTTCTTTCTCTCTCTACTTCCAGTATATGGATGAAAATATTATCAGCCAGCTTCCTGCTCCCATAAACATGCTTTCCTTAGCAGCCTCCATACCTTCCTTTTCATGATGGAATCTATACCTATAGAAGCATAAGTCACAACAAACCCTTTATTCCTTGAGTTTCCTTTTGTCAGACTATTTTATCAACAACAGAAAATTTACTAATACACTGTCTTATTGATCATTTAACATAGGGTAAGCACTACCTTCTGGAATAAACTACAAAGATAAATCCTCACACTAGAAATGCTCAAAGGCAGGAAACAGATATATAGATAAGTCATTCATAATATACTCTATTTAAATGTCTATAATTGCGATATGATCAAAATGATCTATTGTGCCATCTGATTCCACCTCTGCTAACTATACATGAAAATTATTAAACATTTCAACATGCATAATACAAATTAAAATGTATTTTAAAATATTAAATATACACAAGATAATGCAAACATCTCATAAGTAATAATTTATATTGAATACGTATTGAAATTAAATGCTTTAATAAATAATGCAAAAATCTGTCTTTTAACTATTATAAATCTGGAAATTAAGTCCAACTTACATTTGCTACAATGCAATGTAGGAAGGGAAATACTAGAGTTATACACATAAAGAAAGCAGACAGTGTATTTCTCATGTAATATCAGCTAGAACTGAAAGCTGAGTGGTTCCCTTAGTACAGTAATAAGAGCATTCAAAACACCCACATGAAAAAGGCAGGAGCAAAATCATAGTATTTTACTAGCAAGAACAAGCAGCTAATTCTTTTGCCAATTTCCAGGATGCTTTGAAACCCAGAGGGAAAAATTTAGCACCACTTACAAGTCTCTTTCGTAGTTTAATTGTTTAAACAATTTTTTTTCTGTATCTAGTAATTTTATAGTAGCTAATATGCTGAATGTTTCTGGTGTGTCAAACACTACGTTTTTTTATATAATATTATTAATCCTTAAAGTAACCCAAGAAGGTAGAAAAACATATGACTCTATCTTACAAATGAGGAATCGGAAGACCACAAAGATGAATTTGTTTGTCCTAGATACAATTACAAACAGGCAGGGCCTCCCTTGGATGACAGATCTGCCTGATACTGAATGCTTGGAGATGCCCTCTGCTGTGATCTAGTGCTGCAAAAACATGTTACCTAGATCTAAAAAGAAGAACTGAATAGCTCCAACTGTGACCACCTGGGATGGTATGGCTAGCTCTCCTTGAAACCACATTTTGACAGAGCAGCAACCTTCACCAGGAGCATTCTGTGTAGATGTTTAGTTTCCAGATATGGTCCTGGAGGGCAGAACTCAAGAGAACAGCTGACAGAGCAGTTCCACGCTGCCAACATTGGGAGGCAGAGATGGCACTGGATGCTGCTGTAAATGGGGATTCTGGAAAATACCATATTCAGAGATGACTACTACTATTGAGGCTGCTGCTAAGTAAGGGTTAGGCTGAGTAGAAACTAGGAAATCAAAGGTACCCTGCCTCACTGTCATCTCAAGAGGAAACATCCTAACATCAAGGCAAACTAACTCTATTGATCTTTCAGTAGCCCAATTTCTAAAGACACAGAGTAAAATACTCCAGGCAGGCATGGAGTCACATGTCTATAATCCCAGAACTGAGGAAGTGGAAGCAGGAAGATCAGGAGTACTAGGTCATCCTCAACTGTATAGTGAACTCAAGAGCTACCTGAGTTGCATAGAATCCCTGTCTCAAAAATAAAATAAAATAATATAATTTTCTACCAATCCATTTAATAAGATTCTAAAAGGCTTCAGGGTAGAGGTTGCTTAGACTAACAATGTGCAAAAGGAGAAACTTGTGTCAGAGAGAAAGAGAAAGCTGAACTATGACCCAATTAGAAAGTTAATATAGTCGTTATGCCTTTGAGTGTTAATACAGAAGTTGTATATATCTGGCATATATAAAAATAAACATTTTGATTCAAATAAATGAAAAGTTATTCTCTATGCTTTCACTCTTAAACATAATCCACTTCTGAGATTTCACATTTTCATAGTACTATATACAGTGATCATAAAGAATTTGAGGCATGTTGAGCAGTTGATTGACTACACAATAGACTACAATCATACTTGATCCATGTAAATGAGCACCTGAGATCTTGGGCTTCAAAAAAAGGCCTGTCCCAAAACCCAGCTATTTCTACATGCTAACCATGCAACCATTAATAATAACTATTTATTTCTCTAAGAACAAGTATTTTTGTCCTATTGAATTTCCAACATACAGAATATATATAGCATACAGTTGGTATTCAATAAAAATTCACTGAAAAGAATTGAATTAAATAGCTTCATTCAGAATATTCTTGTCAAACGTTAAGTATTCTGTGTAATGTAATTGACTTGTTATTGGTGAATTAACAGTTCATGTCAAAGAAATCTAGCAGAATAAGCAAAAGGGTCTTATAATGCCATAAAACTACTCAATTGAAATATGTGCAAAATATTTCAATAGAAATTTCACCAAAGATATACAAATGCATATTAAGTACCATGAGATGTTCAACATCATTAATCGTTTGGGTAGGCAAATTGAAACCACAGAGGCATACAACTTCATACACAATAGAACTCCTAGAATGGCTATTATTAAAAGACATCATTAAGTGTGAAGAAACAGAACGCTCATAGATTGTAATGTGAAGGTATAATGATAATATTTTAGAAAACATTTTAGCAATGACTTAAAAAAGTTAAATGTAAGTTTGTCATGTGACCTAGAAATTTCTTCCCAAGTATTTACCCAAGAGAGTTGAAGACTTATCTACATGATTGTTTAAGGGGAAAAGAGTAATACCCCATTTATGGCAAAATCAACTAGAACTTGGATAGGTTCAGTAAATTTTTGAAGTTTATAGAGTCAGTCTGAAGCAGAACCATCCTTTAATTTTTAAATTTGTATTAGTGTTAGCGTGTGAGAGAGAGATAATTAGTTTACATTCCTATCAATGGATAAATAGGTAAGGAAACGTTAGATATTTATACATTAGACTAAACTAAATTGTACCATTTCCAGGAAAGTGGGCAGAAGTGGATAAAGAGAAGTACTTGCAGGGAAGAAGAGGATCATGGGTAGGAAAAAGAGACAAATGAAGGAATGAGTGAAGTGAATATGATCATAGTAGACTATATGTACCTATATTGAAATGCAATGTCATAATGAAACCCATTATTTTGTACAGCAGATATACAGCATTTAAAAAAAAAAAAGCATACCACCAAGAAGTGAATGCATGCCCCCATGCCTAAGACATGAGCTATCTCCAATTAATATCTACTTGAAAATTAAAAGTTTTCTTCAAGGCAGTCTGACTGGAGAAACAAACTAACTAACCACCCTTAAGAGTAGGCCCATGTCCAGTAGTAGATAACCAACAGAAAATAAGCTCATCTTTAGAGGTATTTTACCTCATAGTGTTAGTCAGGGCTATTTTTGTTTGTTTATTTGTTTTGGTTTTTTTTGTTTATCTTACAGGTCCTTAGATTATATGTTATGGTTTCTAGTTTTGTACACACAGATGTTTGCACACAAAGGATTCCTTTAATGTAAACATACATACATGTAAGCATAAACTAGTGCTCCACTCACTTTCTCTGCACCTATATAGTCCAGGATCCCCTGCCTAAACAACGGTGCCATCTGCAATGGATGGGTCTTCTCACCACAATTAATGTTGTCAAGATAACCCACCACAGGCATGCCCAGAGGCCTATCTTCCAAGTGATTCTAAATTTTATGAAGCTGACAATCCACACTGACCATCACAGCTAGAGGAATAAAGTCTATTTTACCTATTTCTCCCTTCAACACAAACACAGAAGATTTATATAGCCATAGATACTATGAGGATTTTTCCTTACCAGAAAGTAAGCAACTATTCCAGTGACAAGCATCAGCTCTGTGCCCTCTAATTAAATTTTATTTTGATGCTGCATCAGATCTCACAGTTGAATCCTCAGTACTAATATTGAACCCTCAATATTGTTACCAGTCATAAGCCTTAGACTGTTCTTTCTATGCTTTTAACCAACTGGCTTCAAATTAGGGTTCCCTTAATATTCTCCTTGAATTTGAGAAATGTTCTCAAATCACTCACATAATGCAAAGAAGCAGTTTTATTATAAAGGATATTACAAAAGTTAATGATGAATTATGCATAGGTCAAAGTATGGAGTATTTGCATAGAGCTCCTATGACACCTTTGGGCACACCATCCTCCAAAAGTCATACATGTTCCACTATCCAGAATTCTATTCCTAAACCTAAGCCATTGGAGTCTTCACGGATGCAGACGGAGTTTCTGTCCCACCTGATCCAAAAGCCATTTCTCTCCAAATAAACACACGGAAGCTTACATTAATCATAATCTGTTTATCTGATGGCTTAGGCTTCATACTGTCTCTCTCTTAATTATTAACTCATAAATATTAATCTAAGTAGTTCCACATGGTCTTGGCTTGCGAGAGAATGCCACAGCATCCTACCTACTTGGTGGCTATATGGCATCCCTCTGGTGGCTTCTCTACCTTGTCTCCCCAGAATTTTCCTTGTCTGGTAGCCCTGCCTATACTTCCTGCCTGGCTACTGACTAATCAGTGTTTTATTCATCAACCAATAAGAGAAACATTTAGAAAATGGCAATCCCCCATCACACTGACATTTCATTGCACATGTATTTGTTACTCTTATCCTATCAAGAAATAACTTCAGCAATGAAGGGCTTATTTCAGCCATAAGCATATTTCAACCAGTATGAGAAACAGATATACATAATGACATCTTCTATCAACAGTCCATCGTGGTGGAGAAATCATGGCAGCAGCAGCATGAGTCAGCTGGTCACATTGCATCTGTAGTCAAGAAGCAGAAAGAGGTGTATTCTGGTGCTCAGTTCACTTTCTCTTTTTGATTCGGTCTAGTAGCCCAACACATGAAATATTTCTGCCCACATTTAAGGTAGATCTTCCTTACTCAGTTAATTAAAATTTTCTAGAAATAGCCTTATATATACAGCTAGAGACATTGTTTACATGGTAACTCTATATCCCACCAAGTTGACAATCAAGATTGACCATCATACACAGACTAGTTTGCTAGTAGTCTGAATGAAGAAACCCAATAAAACCTAGTCCATTCAGATTATTGAGAATTCTTTCACCTCTGAGCCGAAAAATGCCTTTTGACTTTTCATTAGACAAGGAGAAGTTAGGGGAATTATTTTGTTTTTATCTTGATGGTTATTTGTTTGAGAATATCTTATACTGTATCACAATCTGACCTGGAAATAGATCACTGTGTAGCCCAGGCTGATTTCAGATTCATGGCAGTCCTCCTGTCTTTGCCTATGAACTAGGATTACAGGAATGAACCACCATTGCCAATTTCTTTATGGACAGTAACAAGTGGAGGAGAGTCAAAGTTTGTATGACCCAATTTGGGGGAAGAAACATATGTATCATACTATCACATGGGGAAATTGCAAACATACTCAATATCTGTAGGCTGGGAAGGTACACTTTTGCATAAATTAATTTGTAGTTATGTTGCATTAATCAGCATAATGTGGGCATGAAAATTATTTGCTTTCCACCATTGCCTGAATTTGTCTTTTTAGGCAAAATAAAGTAGTTAACCATCAATAATTATGGACCTAGATCTCTCCCGAATGGATTTTACAGAAAGTAAGCCAATGAGATACCAGATCTCAGTTCAGGTTTAATAACATGGCAGAGATCCTGCTCTGTTAGAAAGGATGGGGTAAAGGGACTGTGTTACAAGGACTACATTATATAACAGCTATGCTCCTATAGACTTGGAAATTATTGGGTCTAAAATGAGAAATTGTGTCCTATTTACATGAAGCATGTTCTCTATGCCTGAAGCTGGCTCACCCAAGCACTAATTAAGGAGATATCACCATCTTAAGCACGGCTAGCCACATTCATGCCAAAGGAGTAAAAACAAATCAGAACTAGGAGGGAAATTAACTAGTTCTCAATGGCTGTCTTGGCTTAAATTATGGCAATTTATTTTCTTACACTTCTGGGGGTTAGATGGTCTAGGTAAGGGCACCATTAAACAGTTTACTCGGAGGCCTCATTCCTTGATTGTTGGTGGCAATTATCCTGCTTCATCTCACCTAGTAATCCAGTCCTCTATGTACATGCAAGCTCAGTCTCTCCTAGGGTCCCATGCTCTTCTTTACAAACATCAGTTACTGAAGGAAGAAGGGAGGGGAAACTCTAGTTATCATTTAAAATAAATAAATAAACATTTTAAATTAAATAAAAAGAAACATCAATCACAACACATCAGGCCACATCCTATTTGCTCCCTCTAAAATCAATCACCTTTTTAAAGTGACAAGCACAATACAGTCAGAGATACTAAGTTCTGGAACTAATCTGGGATGTGTCACAATGTAATTTTTTCAGCTATAAAGAAAAATTAAAGCATGACATTTTCAGGAAAATTCACACATCTGGGAATTACCACATTTAGCAGTTAAGTTGGTCTAAATATCAAGTTTCCTCTCATTTGTGAATCCTAAACATTATATAGATACATAAAGTAATGTAAAATATTGAAAGTAAAATGAAATTGTGTAGGAAAGCGAAGTGAGTAATAGATGGGGGATATAGGGTAAGTATGGTCAAACCACACTATATACTTATACAAAAAATGCCCTTATGAAACCCAGTACTCTTGTACAATATTATTTTAAGCTATATACTTATACAAAAAATGCCCTTATGAAACCCAGTACTCTTGTACAATATTATTTTAAGATGTGTTACATTTGGCTATGCTCTGGAACACTTGTTTAACAATGTAAGGATGTGTTACTTTTGTTTATGCTGCATTTGCTTAATTCTGTAAGGCTGTGTTACTTAGCCTGTTTAAAATACCTGATGGTCCTAATAAAGAGCTGAATGGCCAATATGGAGACAGGAGATAGAATAGGTGGAGCTGGCAGGCAGAGAGTATAAATAGAGAGGAGATCAGAGATCAGAAAAACAGAAAGGAGGGGAGCAGTAGAGAACAAAGAGAAGAGGATGTCAGGGGGCCAGCCACCCATCCACCCAGCCAGCCGTGGAGTAAGAGTGAAAGCAAGATATACTGAAGAAAAGGAAAAAGCCCAGAGGCAAAAGGTAGTTAGGATAGATTAAATTAAGAAAAGCTGACAAGAAATAAGCCAAGCTAAGGTTGGGCATTTATATTTAAGAATATGCCTCTATGTGTGCTTTAGCTGGGTGGCAGGCAACCAAAAGAGCTAAAGAGTAAGAATAAAAAAACACAGTACTATGTGCAGAGTACTGAGTATATGCCAATAAAAATTTAGAGTGAAAAAGCTACCTCACAGATAAAGGTATTTATTGCACAGCCTGACATCCTGAGTTTGATCCCTCGAACACACATAAAGGTGGAAAGTGAGAACCAACTCCACAAAATTGTAAAATTGTCTGGTGTCTACAACTGTACCATAACATGTATTGTATGTAACACATACACAAACACACACACACACACACACACACACCATACATGCACAGATCATAAAAAAATAAAGTGAATTTGAAATGTTTATAATAATTGTGGAAGTAAAGTAGTTGATGTCACTTCTTTTTTTTCTTTTTTTATTTTCTTTTATTATTTTATTTTATTTTATATAACAAAGTCCAATTAAATGAAAACAAACATTTATACACAATATTTGGGAATTTGGGCATCGTTCTTTCCAAACTACTTCGTGCTGGTAAGGGGTGCTGCCATGGGGGATTCGAAGAAGATTCAGAAATCCTAGCTGTAGTCTGTAGGGCTGTTTTGTCCAGCTGTTTGGAATGTAGAATCAGCTTGTACTCTGTTTCAGGCGGTCTGGCGTGATCAAACCACATTAGTCTGGAAGGAATCCACATCTTTTCATTTTCTGTGGAAACAAAAATAGAAATCCTTTTCCCCAGTAACTTGTCCTTCAACTTAAATTTTGGAGTCAAAGCTTTTTTTTTTCATTTAATTTGTTATTTTACATGTCGATCCCAGTTCCTCTCCCTTCCTCCCTCCCTCCAACTCTCCCTCCCTCCTTCCTTCCCTCCCTTTTACCCTCGCTGCCCTCTCACATGCATTCTAACCACCCTTCCCTTCCATCGCCCCACCCCAATTCCATATGTAGGGGAATGCCATCCAGTTGGGGTCATGTAGATCTGACAGGTAATGAGAAGTAGGGACTAGGGCTTCTCTCCTGTCTCTAGATTAAGGCAGTTATCCCTCCATGGGGTATATGTTCGCAAAGTCCTTCTGTGCACCAGGGATACATCCTGGCTCCACTGTCTGAGGTCTCATAGACTGCTCAGTCCTTCTGGCTGAGACCCATATTCAGGGGGGCCTGAGTCAGTCCCATGCTGGCTTCCCAGCTATCAGTCTAGTGGCTGTTAGCTCCTCCTTGTTCAGGTAACCTGTCTCTATGTGTTTCTGCTGCGTGGTCTTGTCCTCTCCATCTGCATCTGGGTTCTAGTTCGACTCAGTGTTTATGTATGGGTGTTTGATCCTGTTTTCAACAGGCATTAGTTGAGGGCTCCATGGAGAAGTTAGTTGTTGATCTCACTCTCCAGGAAGGGCATTTATGATAGACTTTCCACAGAAGCTCAAATTGTTAGTTGGAAGCAGTCTTGTAGTTCTCTAGACCTTTCTTTGTGTTCAATTTTATCTTCAAACCAATATTGGCTCCCTATATTATGTTCTCTGTCTTTCTCTCTCTCTCTCTCTCTCTCTCTCTCTCTCTCTCTCTCTCTCTCTCTTTCCTATCTTCTATTCCTAACCAGGCTCAATCTTCCTGGTCGCACAGGTTTTCCTTTCCTCCCCCTCATTTTCTCCTACTTCTCTCTCCATTCACTGCACAACCACTTCACCTGAACTCTGGGGGACCTTTCCCTTCCCAGTTCTGTGAGGGACTTTATATGAATCTCTTAGAATACACCTTGTATCCTAGTTCCTCTGGTGATGTGAATTATACGCTGGTGATCCTTTGCTCTTGGTCTAAAATCCATATATGAGTGAGTACATACTGTGTTCCTCTTTTGGTGACTGGGTTACCTCATTCAGGATGGTTTCTTTAAGTGCCATCCACTTGCCTGCGAATTTCAAGATACCATTATTTTTTTCTGCACAGTAGTATTTCATTGTGTAGATGTGCCACATCTTCATTAACCATTCTTCAATTGAGGGGCAACTAGGTTGTTTCCAGGTTCTTGCTATTACAAATACTGCTGCTATGAACATAGTTGAACAGATGTCTTTATTGCATGGATGTGAATCCTTTGGGTATATGCCTAAGAGGGGGATTGCCTGGTCATGTGGCAAACTAATTCCCATTTTCCTGAGGAACCGCCATACTGATCTCCAAAATGGCTGTATGAGTTTGCACTCCCACCAGCAGTGGAGGAGTGTTCCACTTTCTCCACATCCTCTCCAACATAAGTCATCACTGGTGTTTCTAATTTTAGCCATTCTGGCAGGGGTAAGATGGTATCTCAAAGTTGTTTTGATTTGCATTTCCCCTGATAACTAAGGATGTGGAGCATTTTCTTAAGTGTCTTTTAGCCTTTTTGATTTCCTCTATTGAGAATTCTTTCTTCAGTTCTGTACCCCATTTTTTAATAGGGTTATTTGGTGTTTTGTTGACTAGTTTCTTGAGTTCTATGTATAATTTGGAGATCAGCCCTTTGTCGGGTATAGGATTGGTGAAAATCTTTTCCCAGTCTGTGGGCTGCCATTTGGTCTTGTCCACTGTGTCCTTTGCCTTACAGAAGCTTCTAAATTTGAAGAGGTCCCATTTATTAATTGTTTCTTTCAGTGTCTGTGCCCTGGAGTTATGTTCAAGAAGCGATCTTCTATACCAATTTGTTCAAGGGTACCTCCTATTTCTCCTCTAGGAGGTTCAGTGTGGCTAGATTGATGTTAAGGTCTTTGATCCATTTGGACTTGAGTTTTGTGCATGGCGACAGACATGGGTCTATCTGCAGTCTTCTACACACCCTCATCCAATTGTGCCAGCACCATTTGTTGAAGATGCTGTCCTCGCCCCATTGTATAATTTTAGCTGTTTTGTCGAAAATCAGGTGTTCATAGGTGTGTGAATTAATATCAGGATTTTCAATTGGATTCCATTGGTCTACCTGTCTATTTTTATGCCAATACCAGGCTGTTTTCAGAACTATAGCTCTGTAGTAGAGCTTAAAGTCAGGAATGGTGATGCCTCCTGAAGTTCTTTTATTGTATAGGGTTGTTTTGGCTATCCTGGTTCTTTTGTTTTTCCATATAAAGTAGTTTATTTTGCTTTCAAGGTCGGTGAAGAATTGTGGTGGGATTTTAATGGGGATTGCATTGAATCTGTAGATTGCTTTTGGTAAGATTGCCATTTTTAGTATGTTTATCCTACCTATCCAAGAGCATGGGAGATCTTTCCATTTTCTGGTATCTTCCTTAATTTCTTTCTTTAAAGTCATAAAGTTCTTATTATATAGGTCTTTTACTTGTTTGGTAAGCATTACACCAAGATACTTTATGTTGCTTGTGGCTATTGTAAAGGGTGATGTCTCTCTGATTTCTTTCTCTGCCTCTTTGTCGTCTGAAAAAAAAATAGGGCTACTGATTTTTTGAGTTTATCTTGTATCCTGCTAGTTTGCTGAAGGTGTTTATCAGCTGTAGGAGTTCCCTGGTAGAGTTTATTGGGTCGCTTATGTAAACTATCATATCATCTGCAAATAGAGACAGTTTGACTTCTTCCTTTCCAATTTGGATCCCCTTGATCTCCCTTTGTTGTCTTATAGCATTAGCTAGAACTTCTAATACGATATTGAAGAGATATGGAGAGAGAGGACAGCCATGTCTTCTTGTTCCTGATTTTAGAGGAATTGGCTTAAGTTTCTCTCCATTCAGTTTGATGTTGGCAGTTGGTTTGCTGTATATTGCTCTTATTATGTTTAGGTATGTTCCTGTTATCCCTGACCTCTCCAAGACCTTTATCATGAAAGGGTGTTGAATTTTGTCAAGGGATTTTTCCGCATCTTGGGAGATAATCATATGGTTTTTCGTTTTCTGTTTGTTTACATGGTGGATCACGTTGATAGATTTTCGTATGTTAAACCATCCCTGCATTCCAGGGAAAGGGCCTACTTGGTCATGGTGGATGATTTCTCTGATGTATTCTTGAATTCGGTTTGCCAGTATTTTATTGAATATTTTTGCATCGATGTTCATCAGGAATATTGGTCTGTAGTTTTCTTTCTTAGTTGTGTCTTTGTGAGGTTTGGGTACCAAAGTTATTGTGGCCTCATAAAAAGAGTTTGGCAATGAACCTTCTGTTTCTATCTTATGGAACAGTTTGAGGAGTAGTCGTATTAGTTCTTCCTTGAATGTCTGGTAGAATTCTGCGCTGAATCCATCTAGCCCTGGAATTTTTTTGGTTGGAAGGCTTTCGATGATTGCTTCTATTTCATTGCGAGTTATAGGTCTATTTAAGTTGTTTGTCTGTTCTTGATTTAATTTTGGTAAGTGATAGTTATCCAGAAACTTGTCCATTTCCTTTGAATTTTCAATTCTTGTGGAATACAGATGTTTCAAAGTATGTTTCTTTTACGAATGTGGGTGACTTTGTCTTAGGGGCATAGATGTTCAGAACTGAGACTTTGTGTTGATGGATTTCTCCTGCGATGAATATGAAATGACCGTCTTCATCTCTTTTGACTAATTTTTGTTTGAAGTCTAACTTGTTAGACATTAAGATAGCTACGCCTGCTTGCTTCTTATTTCCATTTGATTGGAAAATCTTTTTCCGACCCTTTACCCTGAGGTAATGTCTATATTTGAAGCTTAGATGTGTTTCTTGTATGCAGCAGAAGGATGGATTCTGTCTTCGTATCCATTCTGTTAGCCTGTGTCTTTTTATAGGTGAGTTAAGACCATTAATGTTGAGGGTGAGTACGGACCATTGATTGTTGATGCTTGTTTGATTTAGGTTTGTTGTTGGCAGTGGTATTGTGAATATATTTGTTCTGCTTCACCCTTGGTTTCTGGTGTAGTTGGATTATCTGTTGCCTCCATTTTTGTGGGCATAGTTACCTTCCTTGGGTTGGAGTTTTCCTTCCAATACTTTCTGTAGGGGTGGATTTGTAGATACGTATTGGGAAAATCTGGTTTTGTTATTAAATATCTTGTTCTCTCCATCTATAGTGATTGAGAGTTTTGCTGGATATAGTAGCCTAGGCTGGCATCCATGTTCTCTTAATACTTTTAGAACATCTATCCAGGACCTTCTGGCCTTGAGGGTTTCCATGGAGAAGTCAGGTGTAATTTTGATAGGTCTGCCTTTATATGTTACCTGTCCTTTTTCCTTCGCTGCTTTTAATATTCTTTCTTTATTCTGTATGCTAGGTGTTTTGATTATTTTATGTTGAGGGGTCTTTTTTCTTTTGTCCAGCCTATTTGGGGTTCGGTATGCTTCTTGTACTTTCATGGGCATGTCCTTCTTCAGATTTGGAAAGTTTTCCTGGATGATTTTGTTGAATATGTTTTTGGCACCTTTGAGCTGGGCTTCCTCACCTTCCTCTATGCCTATTATTCTTAGGTTTGGCCTTTTCATGGTGTCCCACATTTCCTGGATGTTTTGTGTTAAGGATTTGTTGGATTTATGCTTTTCTTTGGTCGATGAATCTATTTCTTCTAGTTTATCTTCTGAGCCTGATTTTCTCTCTTCCATCTCTTGAATTCTGTTGGTTATGCTTGTGTCCGTAGTTGCCGTTTTTTGCCCAGCTTTTCAATTTCCAGCATTCCTTCCGTTTGTGTTGCCTTTATTTTCTCTATTTCAGTTTTCAAGTCTTGAACTGTTTCCTTCATCTGCTTAATTGTTTTTTCTTGGCTTTCTGTACTTTCCTTAAGGAATTTCTTCATTTCTTCCATTTTTTTTTTGTTTGCTTTTTCCTCCATTTCTTTAAGGGATTTTCTCACATCTTCTTTGAGAGCCTCTATCATTTTTATGATGGTAATTTTTAAGCTGTACCCTTCTGCTTCCTCTGCTTTGTTGTTGTGTTCCATTCTAGTTGGTGTAGATTCCCTAGATTCTGGTGGTGTCATGTTTGTCTTTCTGTTGTTAGGTGTTCTCTTGTATTGCCTTCTTCCCATAGCTTCTTCCAGTAGGTGTTGGTGGGGTCTCCCCCTCTCTCTATGGTACTTCCCCAAAGGGCTTATGTGGGTCTGAGATTCAATATCTGTAGCTCTGTGTGGTCCAAGCTCTCTAGGAGGTTTCTCCGCAGACAGGGATCCAGGGATGGGGTCAAGGATGAGGATCCAGAAGAAGATGCCAGCAGGTACTCACAGTGGTCCTCTGGCCAATAGCTCTGGCCAATAGCTCTGGCCAATAGCTGGTGGAAGAGGGCAAGGGCTGAGCTGGAACTTGAGAAGGTTTTGCAGGATAGTCAGATCTCACTGAAACTGAAGCTCTCCAGCTGAGACCTCTTTCTTTGGCACAGGCCCAGATCTGGGGGTCAAGGATCTTGCCTGCAGGAACTCAGCATGGACCTGCAGAGATAGGCTGATCTCTGGAAGGGGCCCGGGACTCCAGCAGAGGACTGGAGGCGGGGTCAGAGACCAAGCCAGTGGAAATTAAGGGTGGTTCTGCATGGATAGTCAGGTCTCCTTTGTTCAGAGTTGCTCAGAGAAGACTCCGAAGTAGGGTGGACTGTTGGCTCCACCCTCTGTCCCAGTGCTCAACCAGAGCAGCAGGACCATGGGTGGGGTACAGCACAGGGTAGGGGGGGTAGGCTGGCGGTGGGGATGGGTGGGGGTGTATCAGAGCTCCAAGGGTGCTCTCGATGGGGACCGGAGACAGGAGCAGCAGGATCAGGGGCCAACCCAGGGAGTTCGGGTGGGGTAGGGGGGAAAAGAGGTTGTAGGGGACAGGCAGCCCCAATTGGGCCCAGACTCACCTCTGGCCAATAGCCCAATAGCTGGCGGAAGAGGACAAGGGCTGAGCTGGAACTTGAGAAGGTTTTGCAGAATAGTCGGATCTCACTGGAAACTGGCATTCTCCAGCTGAGACCTCAATCTTTGGCAGAGGCCAGGATTTGGGGGTCAAGGATCTTGCCCGCAGGAACTCTTGATGTCACTTGTTAACTTTCTTTCATAGAACCAATAAGCAAGTTTCTTTTTTCTTTTTTCTTTTTTTTTTCTTTTTTTTTTTTTTTCTCCCTTTCTCATAGTTATTGATGCCATTTGGTCTGCTTGAGCTTCATTCAAACTTAGGATGCATAATATACATGAATCATTCCTGGCTGAGAGTTCATTAATCGGTAAAAAAAAAAAAAAAAAAAAAAAAAGTTGAAACTAAGGGCCGTGTATAAAGAGCTTCTACTGGCAGTGATGGTACACACCTTTAATCCCAGCTCTCAGGTAGGCAGATCTCTGGTGGTTACAAAGAGAAACTCCATCTCAGGAAATTAAGCAACAAGTGTTTCTATTGAGCTGGAGTTGAGGTTGGTGGAGTCATAACCAAATTATTACCTAGGAAAATATCAAACTATATGTGTAGGCCTGTTTCTCTCATTTTTGTCAAGGTAGTCTGTTGCATGAATGTGGTAGTCACACATCCATCCTGGTTGCCAGAGACTTTTGATTGGCTTTTAATATTTTTAAGAAAATAACAGTTTGAGTCTATGTTCCCCACCATGGCAGGTAGACAATAGAACAGAGATTCCCAAGGTTGATGAAAAAGCCCAAACCCGCCTTGAGTGGCATGAACCCACAGACTTCTCCCATTCTCTCTAAAAGATCTCAGAAAACAATAGTAACTTTGGGAAGCCATTAAGAACCTCCATATCTTCCATATAAACTTGTCTATAAGAAGAAATTCTATAGAGGCCACAGAATGCTCACCTAGGTCTACGAGTACAAAAATATTTTTGTCATAACCTTTCAACAGCAGAAAATGAAACCCACCATTTGATATTCCACACCAGCTATCTTAGGTTTCTATGGCTATGAAGAGACACCATGATCACAGAAACTCTTATAAAGGAAAACATTTAATTGGGGCTGGCTTACAATTCACAGGGTTTGTCCACTACCGTCATGGAGAGAAGCATGACAGCATACAGGCAGACATGGTGCTGGAGAGGTAGCTGAAAGTTCTGCGTCTGGATCTGCAGACAGAGGCAGAGAATAGGTCCTGGCTTGAGCATATGAGAGCTCAAAGCCCATTCCCAGTGATATATGTCCTCCAACAAAGCCACACCTATTCCAACAAGGTCTTCCTAATAGTGACACTCATAATGGGCCTATGGGACCCATTTTCATTCAAACCACCACACTAGGTTAATCTGTTAACATTCAACCACACAAATTCATATTCATATTCATTTCAAACTAGCCTTCAAATAATAGTGATTTCTTGGGTGCTCCTGTTTTCAAATTTTCAAATGAAATCCACAATTTACAAATGTTTAAGAATAAAAGCAACTATTTTGAGCCTGAAAGAATATTTTTTCACTTAGATGATAGTTAATATTGTTATTATATCTAGAGTGCTCACTGTATTTGTCAGGGTTCCCTAGAAGAACAGAAACAATAGGATATATATATATATATATATATATATATATATATATATATTATGTATATGCATATGTATATATTAAAATGGATTTATTATATTGGTTTATATTAATAGGTCTGTGTATTCCAACAATGGATGCTGAACTATACACTATGCACTAGAATACATGCTGCATACTATAAACCAGTAACTGCTCTGTCTATGAGGCTGGCTGCCTTAGAAGTCTTTGGCATGGAAAACCTGGAGGATTCCTGGAGAGTCTTTTCTCTTTAGTCCAGGTTGGAAAGTTGAATATGTTGGTATTTTATGTCAGTGAAAGATAGCAGTGGTAGCAACACCGACAAATATGGGGTAGATGGATTCACAAACAAGAAGCAAAGGTGAGCAAGGCAAGCAAGTGTTCCTGTTTTTTCCTTGTACTTCTTCACATGTGGGCCTCTGTCAAAGGAAAGATATTCTGCCCTCATTTGGTCCAGAAGTGTATTTAGTTGATTCCAGCTCCAATCAAGATTTCATGGCAGATCAACCATCAGATTTAAATTAGTCAAGTACATGGGATCCAAGGACAAAATATTGTATGTCTGATAAAAAGACAAACACCTCTTATGACACTCTCAAAAGAGTACTATTAGAGACAGAGCCCAAAAGAGAAAGAGCAAGAGAGAGAAAAGGAGAAATGGGGAGGAGAGACTAGTTCATGTATGATTGTTGTTTGAAATGGATCTGAAAGCTAAGTGTTCAAATGGGATAATCAGGAATGACAATGATATTGTTTTATAACCAGTAAGCAGTCACAGTGGCTAGGATATGGGGGTGAGGATGGTGAGTGTTATGAAGCATCCACAGGTGGGACTGAAGAGAATTGAGTCTCAGTCTAAAGGAGCCTCAAATTCCATGGTGAGGCCTAGTCATGGGTGAAGGTGCACTGGTAGGCTGCAGACTGGAACCCATGTTTGAATAATGCAGACAGTACTGCAGAAGGTGGCTAGGGGATGAGAACCACTAGAGAGCTTTACAGGAAGCCATCAGAGGCATTTCAAAAAAATACTGAAGAGAATCTAGAACCTTCCAACAGCACAGAAAACAATGAAGGGTCAAAAAACAGGATTGATGGGACTAGCTACCAGACTCTCAGTTGAAAGACCTTGTCAATCCATAAATCTTAGGAGTTTTACACCTAAATCTTATTTGGATTTAAAATGTTTCCTTTCTAAGAAAGATGCCCAGAAAGTTAAAAAGAAATATCCTGGAGTTTGTTGACTTCTAGGCCAAAATATTAAATACCTAAAATATTTTTGTTTTCCTGGCAAATAAAATAAGGTGTGGCAGTTGTAAATTTTCTTTTTCTATTGAAATAGAACCCAGAAGGACTATGATTTCTGTCTGGTATGTAACTGATTAGTGTCATCCTCATTAAAAACACCAGATAATAGTCAAAAGATAAATTTCCCCACAAAATCAAGTGAAAAATTCAGAAAAGTTGCCATGAGTATATATTTGTAAATCAATAACAAATATTTTTGAAGGAAACAACTTGATCAAAGCTACATGTTTTATTTTCAGAATTCCTAAGAAAATAAGTAACAAAATATATATGTATATGCCTAGATCCTCATATATAACTGCATATGTATGTGTATCTTTAAATCTGAAATTGCCCCCAGCAAGACTGTTAAGGAAGCAATGGCATGCTGAGTCAAAAGTCCCAAGCCAATTGTGCTGAATGATGCACTTGAGGCTTCCCTTTGAATAGCTGAGTGCCATGATGGGTCATTCTATAGTTGAATGAACAAGGTGCCCCAAAGCATTTCCCTTTTCACTTATACTTCAAAGATTAAAGGCACTAGCTCCTTCTAACACATTAGATCAAAGATACTGGGGAAATAGCCAGAGCCAGAAGTCAACAATTGGGCTGTGTTTATCTAGTTCTGTGTGGGATTCTACACAGCCAGTATTGATGACTGAAGATTTCTAGGTGGTTGAGTTTAACTCCATCAGTGATCTGCTTCTGGAAAACCTATGCATTTCTTGAAAAAACAAAAAATAAAAACACCCCTCCAAATGATAGCAGTGACAAATGAGCTTATAGTATTGAAAGTTCACAAATGCCCTAGACATTACTCTGGGTGCCTTGTATAAATTAATTACTGAGTCTGCAAGGCTGCTTTGTCCAGCTGTTTGGAATGTAGCATCACCTGGTACTCTGTCTCAGGCAGTCTGGCATGATCAAACCACATTAGTCTGGAAGGAATCCACAGCTTCTCATTTTCTGTGGACAAAAAATAGAAATCCTTTTCCTCAGTAACTTGTCCTTGAACTTAAATTTTGGAGTCAAAGCATTTTTTTATTTAATTTATTATTTTACATGTCGATCCCAGTTCCCTCTCCATCCTTCCCTCCATCCTTCCGTCCCTCCCTCCCTTTTACCCACTCTGCCCTCTCACATGCACCCTAACCACACTCCCCTCCCACCCCCACCCCAATTCCATATGTAGGGGAATGCCATGGGGTCATGTAGATCTGACAGGTCACGTGAAGTAGGGACTAGGGCTTCTTTCCTGTCTCTAGGTTAAGGCACAAAGCAGCCTTGCAGACTACAGCCAGGATTTCTGCATCTTCTTAGAATCCCCCATGACAGATCCCCTTACCAGCAGGAAGTAGTTTGGAATGAACGATGCCCAAATTCCCAAATATTGTCTATAAATGTTTATTTTCATTTAAATGGACTTGGTTATAAATAAATAAATAAACAAACAAAACAAAACAAAAAAAAAGTGTATAGCACATCTATCCCTCTGCTACATCTATACTTGGTTAGAGCTATAGAGGGCGCTATAGAAATCCACCAATTCTGGGCCCTGGAGTGCTTGATTCTGAATTTATACTTAATTGATGTCACAGAATATTTAACATACATACATTACATTTATAAAATATGTTATTTAGTATGTTTTAATTTTTAGAACCATGTATGTCTTTAGTGTAACCAAAGTAAAAGAATTGAAGAGATAAAAGAGTTAAAAAGTGCCCTAAGCAAGGAGTCTCCTAACTATACACCACTCCCCACTTTTTGGTGTAGAATAATCTCATTACATGTTAAAAAAATTAAATTAATTACTGAATTAATTGTAATGCTCCTAGGAAACCTGACACTGGTATTGACATCAGCATCTAACTCTGCAGATGAGAAAAAATGAACACATAAAGACGACATAACTAAAATAAAATCACAGTCTGGTGGCAATATGCATATCGCCTACACAGGTCCAAACCAGATGGGGTCCCAGTGCTGGGGATGGGGCATAGAATAGACATGAGTTCCCATCACTAAACAAGAAACTATCTCCAATAAACAAGCGCTTGTAAGGGAAACTTTAGTTATTTCCTATGGAGTTTGACAGGCTATACAAGCCACTCTTAATGGCAGGCCCCATGCTCAGCAGTAGATGGCCAACACAAAACAAGATGATTTTTTTTTTGTCTTATATTGCTTTGTTTTGGTTTTTCCCCCTTTACTGGTCTTTTGTTTGTATATTATGGATTCTGATTGTGTGTGTGTGTGTGTGTGTGTGTTTCTCCTACTGTTTTTTCTTGTTTTATTATGTTTGCTTGCTTGTTTGTTCATCTTCTAAAAACAGAGAGAAAAATGAAGTGGAGTTAGAAGGGTGGGGAAATAGGGAATGTCTGGGAGGAGATGAGGGAGGGGAGACCATGATCAGAACATGTTACATGAAAAAATATTTTCATTTTTGTTCATTTGTTTTCAAGACAGGGTTTCTCTGTAGCACTGGCTGTCCTAGAACTCACTCTGTAGAACAGAAGGCCTACAGAGATCTACCTGCCTCTGCCTCCCAAGTTCTACCATTAAAGGAGTGTGCCACTACTAGTGGGTAGAAAAACTATTTTTTTAATAAAAAAGAAAAGCAACTAAATACAAACTCACCCAAACCCAAGAAAACTAATTCTGATAAGTAACCAATTTGGAGAGAAAATAAAATGATACAGAAAAAAATTAAATTAAATTAAATTCACAGTCTACAGCCTGAACCCATGCACACACACAATCTCATCTCAAGTAAGATTACTGAGGCGGGAAGTGGCAGAGATGGATGCAGCCAATGTGACTCTAAGGACATTTATACTGCTTTAAACTGCCCCTTCCCAAAGCCTATTGTCAGCCATCATGACATCACCCCAAGTAAAAGATCCAACAGCTAAATAGGGGTCCATGAAAGGGAGGTGAGTGTTGAAAAGAGAGGAGAGGACAAAGGTTCAAATGTGACATGAAAATAGAAAGGAGATTGCTGGCAGTGGGGGGGGGCACCAGGGGGCAACAAATGCAACTGCTGCTTGAAAAATACCAACATGAAAGTGAATTGTTTCTGTGCTAATGAAAAGTCTTAAATACAGCTTCATCCCACTTCTGGCCTCTTTTGTGCCAAAGCAAGGATTCTCTGGACAGCTTTCTTGTGGGGTTCTTTTTTATTTATAATTATATTTGGATGTCAAGCAAGGTAATTAAAAATATGAGTGTGCCCATATTTTCCTCTTTGTGATGCTATGCACTTACCTTTCCCCACTGGACTCAAACCATTTCTGAGAAAACAGATCATTCAGCAAAGTGAACATAGCACATGCTGAGAGTCTGCTTTGACCCACTTCACTTTCTAGATTTGTGTAAAATCTTTTTACAAGGCACTATGCTAGGCACTTAAAAAGGGATAGCAAAAAAATAAATCGATGTAGTCTTTGCAAAGAAGTGGTATTCTAATCAAGATATTTCTCAGTGTTGTCTGCACACCAAAACTACTCGAGGGCACTTCAACCTCAAAAGTAGTGTCATCATCCAACCCAAGACCATTTGAATCAAAATCTTAGGTGACAACAGGACAGGAGCTCTTTCTGGACAGGAGCTCTTTCTGGAACTCCATTGATGTTCCATTGAGCAGTCACTGCAGAGAGACATACATGGGAATGAGTAATTTTAAGACTTTCATTACTATAAGCACAGAGGGCTATAAATAGCACAAAGAAACAGTCATTGCTTCTATCCAGGGTCCCACAGAGGGCTTTACTAAGGAGTCTTTGGCTTGGTCTAATTGGATGAGCAAATGTTCACTAGCTAAAAGGGAGAGGCATCTTGGGTATTCCAAGCAGATTGAAGCTAGTGCAAAGACAGAGTTAGGAAAAGGAAGATATATTCTGAGAAGAAATGGTGCTCCCCATGGCTAAACAGTGGGTGGGTACCGGAAGGACAGGAGCCAGATCATTAATTGCCTTGGGTGCCTTGCTGGATGCTGTGCTTTAATCCTTTGAGTGAAGGCCCTGGCTGTTGGAGCCTACATTTCAATCAATATTCTTCCTGTAGGTCATCTAAGAGAAGGCTCAATATTTTTCTACATTAATTTTACTATATAACAGAGGGAGAAAAACAGCAGAACTAAAACTGGAGAAAATCAATGGTGCAGAAACAATTTCTACAATATAATTAACATATAATACTCATGTCTGTCATCCTTAAGAAACTTCCAGGTAGGAGCCTTTATCACCCTATCTCTGCCATGAGCATCTTTTGTTCAGCTCAAATCACCCTCCAGACACATAAGAAATGTCACCATCTGGTTTAAATACTCCTGCATCTGATGGTAATGTGAAAAGTGTTATATTTGTCAAAAATTAAATGCTTCTGATTTTTTATTTTATCAAGGACAGAAGAAAGTCAGTCTTTTATGTGGGTTGTGGGCAATCAGTATTTCCCCAGTTTCTGAATGCTTTAATAAACCTCTTCATGGGAGATGTGGTCCTTGAAAAATCATAACTTTTAGACTTTAACAATGTGATTATTTTTTTTTGCACAATCAGTAGTAACAAATATTATTTTAGAGATAGTCACTGTCGATTGTATGGCTTTTTGCAATGTTTACCCTTCTTGAATAAAATGTTTCTCAACTGCATTCTAAGAGGATTTGCCCAACTCCTACCAGTTCTGAGATTCTGTGACTTTTGTGGCTCCTCAATGTTTTCCAGCCCTAAAGTTTGGTGATCAAAATTAGTTCTGATGTTAATTTTCCATGATCCTTCAGACAGCCCATGAAAGCTATTTTACACCTTGATATCCCCTTGAGAAATCAACTTCAAATGTTTGTCTTTGACAAAAATGTGGGCTTAGTACTTTAAAAATGCTGTCAGATTGCATGCAGTTTGATGGAGCTGCTTTAAAAAAAAAATGTCTGCCAAAATCATCCTGGGTTAAATTGTTGAGTGAGTAAATTGTTCTTGTATTAATGTAATTGAATATTTTTTTCCTAAGAGACTGCAATACCTTCTTGAACTCTTTGTATTCTGTCAAACTGGAAACCACTTAATAAATCTGGGTAAATCTTTGTGCATTAAAGACTTCAACTACTCTTCAAACACTTGCACATCAAGGGCATTCTGTGCAGGGCTACCCTGGGACTCTACCACCCAGATCAATCTAATTCCTAACTATCTTGTTCCAAAGAAACTATTCAAACTATTTCAAGGTGGCAGATAATGATTACAGAAAGACTGAAATTTCACCAAAAGGATTAACATCATTACCCCAAATATACAAAGTCAAAGGACACTGTTCAGTACCTATGTCACATGTCTCAGTCTCTGACCATGATGGAGCGCCTTCTTCTTCCTCTTCCATTCGTGATGTCAAAATGAAACTTACTGTTACTAAAGAGTTTGTGACAGTCTGTGTTCATTTGAGAGCTGGAACTCCCTCTTACTCAATGAATAATTATGAAATCACAGGTTCAGGCTCAGATGGGTCCGATGAGACACTGAATTAAAAGACTCACTTAACACTGTCCAGTCAGACTTGCCACTTTAACAAGATTCTCAGGTGACTTTTAAGCATAAAAATGTATGGGATATGTTAGCTTAAAGTACAGACTTAAAAGCCAGCAAGATGAGCTGTGTGACTGTGCAATGAAAATCAAATCTGACAATATCTAAGGGCTTAGTGGTGCCAGACTATGAACAAATCATACTAATACAAACATACCTTTGAATTTCAAGTCTTTTATCCATAGAAAAAGAAACAAACACAAAGACACCTAGCTCCTATGAAAAATGATACCACAAATTTGTTCCATCCTAGAAACCCATTTTGATTCCCCTTTCCCCCAACCTTTATACAACCCAACAAACTATCCAGCCCAATTGCTTTTTCTCTGACACCATTGTCAAATTAATCATTGTCCTTGGCATCTGAATGATATGGATGCTCTCCACCTGCATGGCCAGCAGCTTACTGTGCAGTAACACCTTGACTGGCATCCATACATCCCTCATAGAATATTTTTAAAGATAAAATGTTAAAATATATGTGTTAAAAACTTCAATGTAAATTGCAGTGATGTACCATAACCTGAAATCTGACTTTTTATGATATGGCATGGACTCCATGCAGGCAAAGTAAGCTGTATCTGACTCAAGTAGAAAGAATCTTTATTGTGACTCCAGGGAAGAGCTCACACACAAATGTGCATACACACACACACACACACACACACACACACAATCCCTTGAAAATTTTTTATTCAATAGACTTAGGTACTGGATGCAAGAAGATAACACTGAGACAAAAATGTCACCTTTCTCAGACTCAATTTTTAACTATGTATTTTTAGTATAATTTTGCTTCTAGTGAAAATGATCCTAAGGAAGAAAATGCTGACCTGTCCCATGAGGTCAAACCCCAACTGCAAACAATTGTGAATATGTGAAAATCTGTTTAACATAATAAGCTATTGCCCAATGGCCAAAGAAAATTACAGGTACTATGATTTGGATGCAATTTGAGTGTATTTTCCAAAGGTTCATGTGCTATAAGCTAGCTTCTAAATGCTGTTGTATTAAGGTAGTGTGGAGCCTTTAAGATGACTAGACTATAAAAGCACCATCCCCAGAAGAAACTAACATAGTTCTTGAAGTAGTAATGTAGGCAGTAACGGCAATAGATGATTGTTACAAGAAAAATAGGTCTGGCTTCTCTGTCCTTTCTTACTTTCTAACTAAGCACATGACCTCTTTCATAGCCTTGTGCTCCCATTATGTGATACCATCATCCATATTATCATGCAACCAGAAGGCCCTCCCAGGGTCAACAAATGGGGCCCACTTAATCTTGAACTTCAAACCCACAAAACTGTCAACTAAATAGACATTTATAGAAACAATTCTTTATCCATTATTCAGAATCAAGAATTTTGTATAGGGAAAAAAAAAGAATTTTGTTAAAGCAACAAAAAAGGGCTGCAACAGCAGGCTAAGCCCAGAGTCAATGTGAAAGTGTACTGTTAAAAGGCATGGACACCAGGAACCATGAAAAATCAATAACCCTTTCAATCAGTCTACAAACTCAAATAATCACCACTCTGTAAAACAGGCAGCCTAAGGCATTATTGGAGCATTGTCTATATTTACTACACCCAACAATATAATATTTTATATTACGTATTTAAAGTGAGATAACCCACTTAAGTGTAAGATGACTTCAAGTAAAACAGCACTAACGTCATAGGAGGCACTACCACCTCTGTCCACCATATGTTTGTGTAGTTACTCTGAACAAGAAGCACTAATAATATGGCTCTCATCTGTGCTGTGCCATCAGGAATGAGAGCAGGCAGTGAGGAGACAATTCTACCCTTTGGCATATAAGGGGTCACACGTTTCTGTATCCATAGAAGTTATCAAAGTTTTCTTATCTTTCATTAAATTTGATTAATGGTATTATGACAAGAGAAAAAGAAAAAAGTATATTGTAAAAAAAAAAGAGAGAGAAAGAATAAAAGGAAAAGGGAAGGAAGGAAGGAAGAAAGAAAGGAAGGAAGGAAAGAAACCATGTATGTGTCTCTAAAACACGGTAAGAATTCTGTGTAAGCTTACCTGAACAAGGAGGAGCTAAGGGCCACTAGACTGATAGCTGGGAAGCCAACAGGGGTCTGACTCGGACTCCCCTGAATATGGGTCTCAGCCAGAAGGTCTGAGCAGTCTAAGAGACCTCAGACAGTGGAGCCAGGATGTATCCCTGGTGCACAAAAGGACTTTGCAAACATATCCCCCATGGAGGGATAACTGCCTTATTCTAGAGATAGGAGAGAAGCCCTAGTCCCTACTTCACAGGACCTGTCAGATCTACATGACCCCAACTGGATGGCATTCCCCTACATATTGTATTGTGGTGGGGGTTTGGGAGGGGAGGGTGTTTAGAGTGCATGGGAGAGGGTAGAGAGGGTAAAAGGGAGGGAAGGAGGGAGGGAGGGCTTGGGGGGGGAGGGAGGGAGGGAGGGAGAGGGAACTGGGATCGACATGTAAAATAATAATAATAATAATAAAAAAAAAAAAAAAAAAAAAAAAAAAACGCTTTGACTCCAAAATTTAAGTTGAAGAACAAGTTACTGGGGAAAAGTATTTCTATTTTTGTTTCCACAGAAAATGAAAAGATGTGGATTCCTTCCAGACTAATGTGGTTTGATCACACCAGACCGCCTGAAACAGAGTACAAGCTGATCCTACATTCCAAACAGCTGGACAAAACAGCCCTACAGACTACAGCTAGGATATCTGAATCTTCTTCGAATCCCCCAAGACAGCGCCCCTTACCAGCAGGAAGTAGTTTGGAAAGAACGACGCCCAAATTCCCAAATATTGTGTATAAATGTTTGTTTTCATTTAATTGGACTTTGTTATATAAAATTAAATAAAAAATACTCTATATGCAAAAAAAAAAAAAAAAAAAGAATTCTGTGTAAAAACAGAATTAAATTAAAAGTCATCTAAAGCAGTTACATCCAAATGCCATGGCAGATTTCAAAACACCAATTTAAATTAAAAAATGGGTTAATCTTCTGAGTCTACGAACACTGTAAGCATGCGAAGTTTGGGAGGCTTCTTCACAAAGTGTGAAATAGGTGGTAGGACACGAGCCTTTTCCTTTGGACCTTATCCATTAAATACTGTGAAACTTTTTTCTAATGCATCTTCAGCCACTGTGTGGGAAGAAGTAATGACTCCGGTGAGTAACATCTTAAACCTCTTTCTCTTTCCCTGCGTCTATCTCCCTGGGGGGGGGGGGGGACTGTCCCAGTACAGTGCAAGTTTTCTCTCCTAGTTCCTGCTTCTGTCTATATAAGTTTTCATTCTTCCCATTATTTGCCTGGCTGTAAACTTATTACTCAGAAGAAGGCAAAAAGAAGACAACATTTATATGGAGATCTTTAAAATATAGTGATTTACTATTTCATGTCCACTCCTAGTCAAGAGATGTAGAGATGTCCAGTGGCAAAATGATCAGAGCCTGGTTTATGTAAATATGTGCTTGGTTAGTTGGTTTTATTTTCATAGTGTCTCATGTACCTCAGGTTGTAAAGTTCCTGATCCCAGGTCTCCAGATACCAAGTTCTAGGATTACAGGCATATGTCACCACAGCCCAGAGCCTAGTTTTGAATCTCAGAAAGTTCTATTTTGTAATTATAAGAAATGAAGAAAACACTGCATTTTTCCCTGAGCCTCAGTTCCAACATTCTATAGTCTTGGGATTTAAAAACAAAAATCCTTGCTCTTTGATAATAAAACTGGAATAAGAAGACGACTGATTCAACACTTGCCCTAGAACGGGTGTTCCCAAAGTGGGAGTAGTATATATTCATGGACTAGATTTGCCTATTCAAAGCATGATGTATAAAATCTAACCCCATGACTCTCCCTCTAGCCTGCAGGTGGTGCCTGTTTATAATTTCTGCTCTCCCAGAAGAGATGCACTCAATTTTTTCCCAGAGTTGGGGCAGAGGGACAGAGAAGGGAATGCAGATGCCTTCAATGTGACTCCCATTCTTCTTACATAATCTATTTATGCAACACCTCAGGTACAAATAGCTTCGGATGCACTTTGTAAACTTCATTACTCTGCAGACAAAAAAAGAAATTAGTGGGTCCACCACTGAGGTAGTGCCCCCAATGCCAGGATATGGGGACAAGGTTGCAAAACCCTGTATAATAAATACCTCTTCCCAACAATTAGGAAAGCAGATATGGGGTTCTCTGATTTAACCTGAAGGCACTGGGGAAGTAGAAATTACACTGGTTGGAAGATTAATAAGAAAAGAGAGATGGCTGGCTTTCATAACCATGACTAGCTGACAAATTAGATTTGTGATGGACTTAGAAATTTAATTTGTTTTCTTTGAGCTAGCACAATGTTTGGGAAACAACAGATCAGGGTTTATCACAGTAAGGTAAGGGAGAGCTACATCAGTGATTTGAGAGACTGTGTGTAGAGATGATTGATTTTTTCCTCTCTTAGCAGCCATCAATTGTCTAGAGCTCTTTGTCTAGGGGTGGGGTGTTGCAAATTTTCCCTTATGCACATTGGCATGTCAATTGGTGTAGTCATTTATCGGGTCTTGTTTAGGTAATCATATTGTTAAGATTTCATGGTGCCATCTAAATCTGTCAAGTCATTTGGAGTAGGGATTAGGCCCTCCCTCCTGCCTCTAGGTTAAAAGGGAAAGATTTAGATGACCCCTCCAGGAAGGCATCACCCTACATATGGAGTGAGGGGGGGATGCGATGGGAGGGGCATAGGAGAGTGGAAGAGAGGGAGGGAGGGATGGAGAGGTAACTGGGATCGATATGTAAAATAAGAAAAATGAATAAATAAATTTTTAAAAAAGATTTCATGGTGCAATTTCCCTGTCATATATGAGAGAGACTGTCTCATAGTAGATGCCCTGATCCTCCACCTCTTATAGTCTCTTCATTTCCTCTCTACTTGATATTCTCTGCTCTTTGGGTTTTAGGTGTAGCATTGTGTTGTAGAGTAACAACTGGAGCTAAGTACTCCCACAGTCAGTTGTTCTCTGCATTTCACCAATTGTGGCTTTCTGTAAGGCCTCTATCTGCTGTAAGCAGAAGCTTCTTCAGTGAGTGCTTGGGAATACACACTCCTCTGTGAACTCAAGGGTAAGTATTTTGTATGCAGTTAGGAAGCAGGAATTACTCTGGTTTAGGAAACTGGCAGTTTTAAGTTCCCCTCCAGGGTCCGTGGGCTCACCAAGTACAGGTAGTAGGGCTAGCACGAATAGTAGGTATCAGGAATGGATTCACTCCTGTCTATGTGGGCCCCTAATATATTACACAATCCTGAGTGGCCAGAAATAAGCATACATACAAACAAACAACACTAAAGGGACTCAGAATGTTGTACAAATGTACATGCATGTCTCTCTCTCTCACTGTGTGTGTGTGTGTGTGTGTGTGTGTGTGTGTGTATGTGTGAGGGAGGGAGTGAGGCAACAGAGGAGTTGGTAGGTAATCTACACTGGAGTCCACCTCAGGTAGTCAATGTATCTTATCCTGTTTTGTTTTTTGTAATGCTAGCGATCACCCCAAGGATTTAAATGTTCCAAAAAAGCATTCTGTCACTGAATGACTAAGATAGACACTGAAGACTTTGTCTTTTGATTAATTTCTACTTCTTAACAGCTCTACCTCCCTCACCCCCCTCTCTAGCTCTCCATTAAAGTACCCAAAGGGATAAAGGAAAAAAAACAAATATTGTTATAAGGCTCTATATGGACCACAGAGATAAGGACAACCATTTCTTCCTTTCCTCTTCCACATTACAAGACGCTCTCCATCATGGCCATTTCTATTACTCTTTTCCTCATATTCATATTTCCTTTTTTATAATTTATTTTTTTATTTTACATATAAAACCTAGTTCCCTCTCCTTCCCTCCTTTCTTCCTTATCCCACCCTCTCATGCCCCACGACCACCCTCCCCAACCATCCCCCCTACTCCACATGTAGGGATGTCCTCCAGGAGGTGTCATCTAAATCTGTCAAATCATTTGGAGTAAGGAATAGGCCTTATCTTCTGTCTCTAGGTTAAGAGAGCATCCCTCCATAGGGGATGTGTCCCCAAAGTCCTTTTGTGCACCAGGAATACATCCTGGTTCCACTGTCTGAGGTCCCTTAGACTGCCCAGGCCTTCTAGCTGAGACCTATGTTCAGGGAGTCTGAGTCAATCCCATGCTGGATTCCCAGCTATCAGTCTGGGGATCCATTAGCTCCTCCTTGTTCAGGTCAGCTGTGTATATGCAGCCTGGTCTTGTCCTCCCTGTCTGCATCTGAATTCCAGTTCGGCTCAGTGTTTATTTGTTGGGTGCCTGCTTCTGTTTCCATCAGCTACTAGATGAAGGCTCCATGATGGTGGATAAGTTAGTAGTCAATCTCATTATCAGGGAAGGGCATTTATGCTAGCTTTCCCACTGTTGCTCAAATTGTTAGTTGGGGTCAGTCTGGTAAGTCTGTGGACATATGTCTAGGTTAAGTTTTCTCTTAAAACATATAAGGGCTCCCTTTTTACTCTCTCTCTCTCTCTCTCTCTCTCTCTCTCACACACACACACACACACACACACACACACACACACACTCTGACAGATTTCACATGTTAAACCATCCCGGCAACCCAGGGGTGAAGCCTACTTGGTCATGGTGGATGATTTCTCTGATGTGTTCTTGGATTCGATATGCCAGCATTTTACTAAATATTTTTGCATCAATGTTCATGAGGGATATTGTTCTATAGTTTTCTTTCTTAGTTGTGTTGTTGTGTGGCTTGGGTACCAAGTTGATTGTGGCCTGGTAAAAAGAGTTTGTTAATGAACCTTCTGTTTCTATTGTTTGGAAAAATTTGAGGAGTATTGGTATTAGCTCTTCCTTGAATTTCTGGTAGAATTCTGCACTGAAGCCATCTGGCCCTGGCCATTGTTTTGGTTGGAAGGCTTTTGATGACTGCTTCTATTATATTAGTGGTCATAGGTCTATTTAAGTTGTTTGTCTGTTCTTGATTAATTTTTGGTAAGTGATAGTTATCCAGAAAGTTGTCTATTTCCTTTGAATTTTCAAATTTTGTCGAGTACAGATTTTCAAAGTGTGACCTGAAAATAGTCTGGATTTCCTTAGTGTCCATCGTTATATCCCCCTTTTCATTTCTGATTTTTTTTTAATTTGCATGTTCTCTCTTAGCTTTTTGGTTAGTTTGGATAAAGGTTTGTTTATCGTGTTTATTTTCTCGAAAAACCAACTCTTTGTTGCATTGATTTTTTTTGTATTGTTTTTATGGTTTCTACTTTATTGACTTCAGCCCTCAAATTGATTATTTCCAGGCATCTACTCCTCCAAGGTGAGTTTACTTCTTTTTGTTCTAAAGCTTTCAGTTGTGCTATTAATTCGCTAATGTGACTATCCTGTTTTCTTCATATGGGCACTTAGTGCAATGAACTTCCCTCGTAGCACTGCTTTCAAGGTGTCCCATAAGTTAGGGTATATTGTGCCCTTATTCTCATTGAATTTTAGGAAGTCCTTAATTCTTTATTTCTTCTTTCACCCAGTTATGGTGCAGTTGCTCATTTTTCTGTTTCCATGAGTTTGTAGGGTTTGTTTCAACGATTTGCGTTGTTGTTCAATTCCAACTTTAAAGCATGGTGGTCTAATAAGATACAGGGGACTATTCCAATTTTTCTTGTATCTGTTGAGGTTTCTTATGTCGCCTAGTATGTGGTCGATTTTAGAAAATGTTCCATGTGAAGCAGAGAAGAAGTTATATTCTTTTGTGTTTGGATGGAATGGTATATAGATGTCTGTTAAACCCAATTGACACATAACTTCTGTTAGTTCTTTTGTTTTTTTAAGTTTCTGACTGGTGGTCCTGTCTAGTGGCAAGAGTGGCGTGTTGAATTCTCCCACTATAAGTGTGTGAGGTTTCATGTGAACTTTGAGTTTTAGTAGCGTTTCTTTTACGAATGTGGATGCCTTTGTATTTGGGGCATAGTTGTTCAGAATTGAGATTTTGTGCTGTTGGATTTCTCCTATAATAAATAAGAAATGACCATCTTCATCTCTTTTGTTTGATTTGTTTTGAAAGCTAACGTGTTAAATATTAGGATAGCCACTCCTGCTTGCTTCTTGGGTCCATTTGATTGGAAGATCTTTTCCCAACCCTTTACCCTGAGGTAATGTCTATCTTTGAAGCTTAGCTGTGTTTCTTATATACAGCAGAAAGATGGATTCTGTCTTCATATACATTCTGTTAGCCTATGTTTTTTTATAGGAGAGTTAATACATTTAATGTTGAGGGAAAGTAAGGACCATTGATTGTTGAGGCTTGTTTCTTTTAAATTTGTTGTTTGCAGTGGTATTGTGAATATATTTTTCCCAGTAGGCTTCTGGTGAATTGGGACTATATGTTGCTTATGTTTTTGTGAGCATAGTTAACTTCCTTGGATTGGAGTTTCCCTTCCAGAACTTTCTGTAGGGCTGGATTTGTATATATGTATACAAATATCTTGTTTTCTCCTCCTATAGTGGTTGAGAGTTTTGCTGGGTATATTAGCCTTGGCTGGCATCTATGGACTCTTAGTACTTGTAGAACATCTATCCAGGACCTTCTGGCCTTGAGAGTTTCCATGGAGAAGTCAGGTTTAATTTTGATAAGTCTGCCTTTATGTGTTACCTGGCCTTTTTCCTTGGCTCCTTCCTTCTCTTAATATTCTTTCTTTATTCTGTATGTTAGGTGTGTTGATTAGTATATGTTGAGGCGTCTGTTTTCTTTGGTCCAGTCTATTTGGTATTCAGTATGCTTCTTGTATTTTCATGGGCATGTCCTTCTTCTGATTGGGAAAGTTTTCTTCAATGATTTTGTTGAATATGTTTTTGGCACCTTTGAGCGGGGCTTCTTCGCCTTCCTCTATACCTATTATTCTTAGGTTTGGCCTTTTCACAGTGCCCCACATTTCCTGGAAGTTTTGAGTTAAAGATTTGTTGGAGTGAAGATTTTCTTTAGTCAATGAATCTATTTCCTCTAGTTTATCTTCAGCACCTGAGATTCTCTCTTCCATCTCTTGTATTCTGTTGGTTATACTTATTTCTGTAGTTCCCGGTTGTTTGCCCAGTTTTTCTATTTCCAGCATTCCTTCAATTTGGGTTGCCCTTATTTTCTCTATTTCAGTTTTCAAGTCTTGAATTGTTTCCCTCACCTGTTTAATTGTTTTTTCTTGGCTTACCATACTTTCTTTAAGAGATTTGTTCATTTCTTCCAATTTTTTGTTTGCTTTTTCTTCCATTTCTATCACAATTAAATAAGGATCAGGATAAACAAATAGGCCGAATAGATGTTTATTCAAGGAGAAATAACTTACAACCTAGACAGATGAACACCAGGAAATTCCACCCGATGCTCTCCTGTCTGAGTCATGCCAGCAAGAGAGGTTTTCCCAGCTTTCTCTCCGACCTCCTTACACAGGTCACTTCCGCCCATGGCTCCACCCCCCAATGGGCGTGGTCAATGCCACAGAAGGATTATCTCACTACAATTACCCTTTTAGTCTAAAGAAAAGATTTAGGCTTAATACAAAACTATATAAAAAACAGTGAATAACAAGTGTGCTCTAAGAAAAGGAAAATCGAGAACAAAATTACCTACATATCTAGTCCTAGGGTGAAGGCATAATGGAGTTTACAATAGAGTTGTTCTAAGCTGGAAAACGTAAGTCTAGTACCTAATATATCTAACTAGGAAGAGAGAATAATAGTTGTGATAGTTTAATCTTCAACCTCATCAAGACCTGAGAAGGAAAATAACAATACTAGAGTAGACAGGAAGTGCGGATGGACAACTCAAATTAAGGGATTTTCTCACATCATCTTTGAGGGCCTCTATCATTTTTATGAAGATTTTTTTAAGTCATTCTCTCCTGCTTCATCTGCTTTGGGGTGTTCAGGTCTAGTTGGTGTAGAGTCCTAGATTCTGGTGGTGTCATGCTTGTCTTTCTATTGTTAAGTGTTTTCTTGTATTGCCTTCTTCCCAATGCTTTTTCCAGTGGGTGCAGGTGGGGTCTCTCTCTCCCTCTCTCTCTGTATGGTACTCCCCCTATGGGCTTAGGTGGGTCAGAAGTTCGATGTCTGTAGCTCTGGGTGGTCCAAGCTCTCTAGGAGGTCTCTCCTCAGTCAGGGTCTCGGTGATGGGGGGTCAAAGATCCAGCAGGTAGGGACTTAGAATGGTCCTGGGGGGATAGGCAGATCTCTGGGAGGGACCCGTAACTCCAGCATAGAATGGCTATTGGGGTCAGGGATCAGACAGGCAGGGATTCAGGGTGGTGGTCCCTCATGGATAGGCATGTCTAGTGTTCTTAGAGCAGCTCCAGGAAGCTCCCCAAAGATGGCAGAATTGTTGGATCTGCCCTCTGTCCTTATAATCATATTTAAAAATTCCTTAAACTGGTGTTTTTGGCCATTCACTGCTTGAGACTGATGAAAAGCATGAATCTCCCATGGCTTGAGTATGCCCTTCAACAGTTCATGTGTTGGAATGTAATTCTTAGTGTAGCAGTATAGTCTACCAGGATCCAGCAGGAGGTGTTTGGGCCATAGAATTGGAGCTTTTGTGAATGGATCAGTGTTTGCTGTGGTTTCAGTGTGATTTGTCCCCTAATATTCATGAGCTGGAGACTTGGTCTTCAGAGTTATGGTATGAAAAGGGATGAACAACCTTTTAAAATGGAGCTGAGTAGCAGATATTTCAGTCCTTAGTCATTAAGATTGTTCTTGGGAGGGATTAAAGTACTTCTCCTGGTACCCTGATGAGCTCTCTTAAGAACAAGTTGTTATAAGAGGAAGCTTAAGCACCCTGAATCTCTTCATGGTTACCTATCTGGTCATATGATCTCTTCCTCTCTCATGCACCGTAACCCTTCCTAATCTACACTGTTAATCTAATATCTCATAATAGAATATCAGAATGTTAGGGTGCCCAATATTTTTATTGCAGTTTGACATATCTACAATAAGAAAAAATATAACCAACTGAGAAGAGAGAGAAAGATAAACAGAAGAAAAAGAGTGATGTGGCAGGGAGAAGTAATCCCATTTTAAACTCCAAGCTTAAGATACTCTGGAGGGCAATAGCCAGTTGTCAGTTGCCTTGGAAACAACTTTCTCCTTTCCAGTCATAAGAAATTTAAGTGAAGCTATGATCTGATGAACAGCTAAGGTCTTCTTGTTAATTGTCAATGTCAAACAGAAATGAATGTTGTTCTGAAAACATCAAAATTCATGTTCTCATGAGTCCCTGGAGAAAAACCACTACACTTGTTGAAATCAGAACTGTGAATTGTTTACAAGGCCAGGTTTTTATTTTTAAGATCAAGGAATAAGCAACAAAAGGGCACTTTCTGAAATGTGTATAGGTAGTTTCCAATAAGTGGATATGTGTGTTCTAAGTATTTATATAAATTCTTGCTAATTAGAATACAATCTCTATCAAAATAATGTACAACAGCAATTTATAATAGTTCCCACAAACTTAGCTCAGTCTGCCTGAACTCATTTGGAAGGAATAAATAAATATTTAGCCACAACTTTTGTGCCAGACATCAAGTCAAGCATGAGTATTGAAACAGCTGCTATTGACGTCCACTCTAAGCTTGGCTCACTCCTGAGTTCTCCACAGCCATCTCTCACATGAAACACTTAAATCTTCCATTTCTCTGCCTGAAAACTGTCCAGAGACAAAAAAGTTTTTTTTATCGCTTCTCAATTTAAACATGAAATGTTCCTCCTTTAGGTTCCTTCACTGTTTTGAAAGGTTGTAGAAACTTTAGGAGGTGGACCATTACTAGAGGAAGTAAGTCCCTGGAAGTAAGCCTTGATGTTTTATAGGTCAGCCATGTAGTCCATTCTCAGCTCTCTGAAGGCAAATGCAATGTGGCCAGCTACTCCCTGCCATTACACCAGACTACCAGCCAATTCCCATTATTATTGACTGGATTAACTCAATCTATACTCCAGAATTAACCCTTCCTGCATTAAATCACTTCTTGTCAGGTCACAGCAATAATAAAAGTAACTAACACAGAAAAATGATGAGAAGGAGTGGGATTATACTGTTCATAGGTCTTTGGTATTTGTTTCCTGGAGGAATGTAGAAGAGTTTGGAGCTATAGACTAAAGAAACCATAGAAGGCTATAAGCAGAGCTTAATGGGCCATTACAGAAAGCCACTGTGGCCAATAAATATGAGGCATGGTGATATTCCTTGCAAGGAGACCCGGAGACATGAAGCTAGAAAGATGAGGCCTTAAGTTTCAGTAGACACCTTAGAACATTAACAATGGCAAGACTGGAAGGAAAGTCTGCCAAAGACATAAGTAACCATAGAGTGGAGCTGGTACAAGACATAGGCTGTGTGTGCTGTAGGCTGCTAAGCCAGAGGAATCTGGCTACCCAAGCACAATAGAGCCCAGATGCGTCTATCACAAAGACCAAATGACAAATGTAGAGATACAGGATTTAGGATTTTTCCTGTTAGGTTTTGATGTTGCCTCAGTCAAATCTTTCCTTGTTATGTCCCTATTTCTTTCTTTTGGAATGCGAAGTGTATGCTGTACCATTATATATTAGAAACATACAGTTGTTCTCATGGTTTTTATTAGATACTCATAGTTAACAAATTGCCTTGAGTATCAAGAGACTTTTGACTTTTGGACTGTTAAAAAATTGTGGAGACATTTGAGGCCAGACTGAATTCAATGCATTTTTAATTATGAAATGGCTGTGAGACAATGAGGAAAATGGGAAGAATGTTGTGATTTTAATGTGAAATGCCCCCACATAGGATCATGTGTTTGAATGTTTCATCCCCAGCTGGTAGTGCCATTTGGAAAAGTTATGAAATCTTCAGATGGTAGACCAGAGGAAGTGGTCCCTAGGAGAAACTTTAAGGGTTTTAAGCCAATCCCACTTTCTTCTTACACTCTGTTTCCTGACTGTGGTGTAGTGTGAGGAGTTGCTTCATGCTTCTGCCATAGTGAACTTCAAACTGTATACCAAAATTAATTTATTTTCCCTTATGTTGTTCCATATCAGGTATTTGGACACAGAAACAGGAAAAGTGATTAACACATACTCTGAGTAAGACACTGTTACATGTGATCCAGAGAATACCCTACATTATCTATGCTTTTGGCTTTCAATGAGTAAATTTATTAAGTATGTAGGAAGTGAACATAGAATGAATTGTGAGTAGCCGATACAACAACAACAATAACAAAAAACCAGCAGATAGATAACAAATTAATTATTATCAAATTGGGAGCTCATCCAATCCAGCAAAGATGACTTAAGTAACCCAATTAAGAATGCAAACAAAAGGTAGCACCATCAGATTGGAGAGTTACAAAAATTCAAAAAAAAATTGATTGGAGACATCCTGTTGAGACATTCAGCTTGAGTTCCTGATCAAGAGTCCTTGACAGAGCAGAGTGTCCACTTGGGTGAAGCTTACAAACAAAAGCAAGCACCAGTGGAAGGATAATATCAACAGATTAAAGGCATGCGAACATCCAACAGAAATGACTAGGATACTTGAAGCACTTGTTACAGCTTACAATTGAACTTTCTCTCTATGGATGAGCTTCCCATAGTGGAGCATTAGACTTCTCCTTCCCATTGTAGACATCTTTATATCATGGTGTAAACAGCAATAACACCTCTTGAAAGTTACCACCTTCTAGCTGTTCCCTTAGGTGTTTCTGCTCTTCTCTTCCTTCATTGTCACAGAATGAGACAGGCCATTGCATTCCCAGACAAGGAACCTTGGAGGGCATTTTAGAGAACAGTTGAAAGAAACATGTTGGAATCTGAGACCGGGGGCCCTCATTACTCACAGTCTAATTTCAACAAGCTTAAACAGCACATGACAATTTAACAGTGTAATGTACTTTAAGAAGGAAAGGAAGCTGCTTGGTAAATATTCTAGCTTTTCATCTCTCTGATAGAGACAATCATGAGGTGCTTTGTGCGTAATCCATAAGATTCTTAGTAGGACCAATTGACACAAACAGCAATACACATATATTATGAATCTCTTCTTGGCTTTTCATTCCTGTCTCACTTTTGTCACCTGTCAAATACAATTCCTAACATCACCATTGGCAGCATTTGTTTCTACTTCAAATTTTGTATGAGCAAAACTATGGTTCTTCAGAGATGAATAAGGCAGAGTTTTTACCCTTGTGAACCTTCCAAATTGTTGCAGTTTTCAGACATGTAAACATTATGTTGAAGTGCAAGGATACAGAGTGGGACAGTTTTCAACAAAAAGAAAACACATGGTCAGAAAACAGTTTTAAGTGGAGATTCCAAGAGAAGCAGTCCTGGAACTAATTCTTAGAGGATGCATGGAACTTAGGAAAGTCAAGAAGAGGGAAAGAACTTCCAGGAGAGAAGAGAATATTTTAAGAACATGGCCACATTCTTCGTGTGTTAAATGAAAGTAATAAAATGCTATAGGAATAAAATAAGCCATACTACATAGAGCAGCAGGTATTATGCCTGGCACAGGAGAAACCAATAACATTAATATTGCTAGAATCTTCTTAAGTGGTATCTCATTCAAACACAGTGTTTCTCAACTGGGAATGATTCCACACATGTTCCCTCCACACAACTCCAGACAGCATTTTCAAAATGTCTCATTTGGAGATGTTTTAAATTGTTGCAAGAGGTTAAGGTATTAACACTACCATATGTACATAGAGATTGTCTTAACTAGGGTTTCTGTTGCTGTGATGGAACTCCCTGACCAAAAGCAAGTCCATCACTGAAGTAAGTCAGGACAGGAAGTCAAACAGGGCACAAACATGGAGTCAGAAGCTGATGCAGAGGGGTGCTGCTTACTGGCTTACTCATCATGGCTTCCTCACCCTGCTTTCTTATTGAACCCAGGACCACCAGTCCAAGGGTAACAACATGCACAGTGGGCTGGATCCTCTCCCATAAATCACTAGTTAAAATTCTCTACAGGCTAGTCCACATCCTGATCTGCCCACTAACCCAACAGTGCTAAGATTGAGGAAATATACTATATCCTCACAGAACAAATAATTTGGTTATATACCCTTTTCTCTCTAAGTCTAGCCACATCTCTGTTTCTGTCCACTTCCAACATCTTTAAAATCGAGCAGTCTTTACTATGGAAAGAGATGGTATCTATGTGATTCTCCCAGAAACCAACTCCGAAAGTCATTTTTAGTGTAGTTAGTTGGGAAGGAGAGAAAGCAAAAGAAAGAAGAAGCTACCCAAGGAACAATGGAACATAATGAAGGATAAAAAGTAATCACAGTCTTGGACAACTGGAGCCAGGAGCTAAGGTAAAATGTGTGTAACAGTCATCCCACCTGGATACAGGGTTAAGGATATTTGTCCACCAAATCACAACTATCACTAGTTGATGGTCACTCATTGATCCCTAGAACTTTCTGTCATCCATATGATTAGCAAAATGCTATTTAGATACCAGAGAGTACTCACAAGCAACAAAAATGTCAGTTTGGGAATTGAGAAATCTGGCTACTGTGTCTTGAACTAGTAAGCATGACGGGTTATAGATAGGACCATAACTGCATCTGCCACACAGATTTGTTTTTCTGTGGCTTTGTTCATAAACATGAGCTCTTGAGTGTCTATGCTTGGATGTAAGTAGACTTGCTATGTAACTTTGGCCACATTACTAGTCCAACTACAGTTTCCTTCACTCTAACACCTCTATTCCACCCGAAGAAAAACCTCATGAGGCTGCTGTAAGGATTCAATAAGAAATTATGTGGAAAGATGGCTCAGAGGTTCCAAACACTTGTTGATCTTACAGAGGAACCAGGTTTGTTTCTCAGCATCAACAGAATAGTTCATATCCATCTGCAACTCCAATTCAAGAGAAACTGGTGCCTTCTTCTGACCTACATAGGTACCATGCATGCAAGTGATGCAAAGACATGTGTGCAGGCAAAACAGTCATACACATAAAATACAATTGTTAAACTTTTAAAAAGAAGAAAATATAAGGGAATTCTGTCTAGTACCTGTTTTAAAGGACCCTAGTCATTATGGTGATGGAGATCATGACAATAGCTGACATTGATAAAAAATTTACTTTGTACCAGTCACTCTGCTTAATCATTGGCTCATCTTGCCAATGACTAAGGTAGAAATCACGGTTACAACCTTTTTTGTGGCTGTAAATATAGGGTATTAAGTCAACAGTTCTCAATCTGTGGGTCATGACCCCTTTGAAGACCAAATGACCCTTTCACAGGGGTCAACTAAGATCACTGGAAAACACAGATATTTGCATTACAACCCATAACAGTAACAAAAATTACAGTTAGGAAGCAGCAATAAAAATGATATTATGGTTAGGGTCACCACAACATGAGGAACTGTATTAAAGGATGGCAGCATTAGGAAGGTTGAAAACCACTGTTCTAAGTGCTTAGTCAGGTAAAGTCACATTGCCCGAATAAGATGTGGAGGTTGAGAACCATCTGCTATGGAAAAGAGAAAAATGGATATTCTGGAAGTATAGAGTATGTTGTGATCATGTTTGCTAAATAAGAGTCTCCTTTAAATTCTTTTCTCCTTTGTGTGATGACAAAATCAGACACTGAAATATTCCTTGATCATCCAAGTGCCAGGTACAATCATTCACTTGAATTGCACGGTGACATTTTCCATAAGCCTGAGTGCCCTCTGAAGCAAGTAGTGTGGATGGTGGCTCAGTGCTAAGAATAAGTCTTTTTCACCGGAGCCCACTGTTACAATGAAACCTGACCTTTGCAGTTTCATTTTCCAGCTTTTGAAATGAAGATGTTGGGATTCAAAATTGGAAGACGTTGTGAGCAGGGAGACACTGAGAAGCTGAAGAATATTTATGGTAATAAAAAACTTGAGCACTCAAAGAACCAGCTAAATTACAGTTGGCACAAGGCATATTAGAGCTTGTCCAGATTTACTGTCAGCCCTCTGAATTTGCAGCTTTAAAAGGCAATAAATTGTTGGGGAATATACCTTTTAAGCAGATCAGAGGTAAGAAATGAAAACGGGAAGCTTATAAAATAAAAATTATTGAAGGCCAAACTTTTCTTCTAAACTTTAACCTACACATAAGGTTTCTGGACATGAACTGTAGTGTCATTAGAGTCTTGAAAATTCATGTTATCATTCAATTGATTCACTCTCAATTTTATCCCATACAGGAGAGGGTGAGTCTCCCCAGCTGTTTGAAGAAGGAAATGCATTGAGCAGGAGCCAATGAATGAGTTAAGATCAAATTGCTCATTTACCCTCTTAGTTTTGCCCTTCTGTGCTGTAAATTTTGAATACTAAATCTAGAAATTGAGAAATATTTTTAAAAGGGTCAATGTAAGTATTATCTAAGATTTTATGATATCAAGCAGAGATTTTATACCCTCATGACCCACCCATCTATAAGGTGAATTTCCCTAATTTACAAGAAAATATAGTATATTGTGTTAAAAAAATAACACTATATCATCCTTACAGGCAAAACTATAAGACAATAAACAATGACTCATAATTTTAACATGTCGTTTGCATCCCATTAGATACCCAAAAAGAAGAGGCAAAATAGTAGTAACAATAAATGAAACAGAACAGTGAGATGGCTAGCTATTAAAGGTGCCTGCCACCAAACATGAAGACTTGAGATTTGATATCCAGGACCCAGATCACTGAAGAAAGGAATCAACGCCTACAAGTTTATATCTGATAATGTACAAACACAGAGATACACACAAAAACACATATATATACATAAATAAAGTATAATTTAAAAATAAGTGAACATAATAAGGGAACAAGGTTCAGTCAATGCTGAAAATGCCTATCCTTAACCTCTTTTAGTAAGACAACAGTCTTATGCTGCTACAGACCCTCCTAGCTACCTACAAATGCATAATCTCTGTTAATCTGCCCTCTCTCACTCCTTCTAAACCCTTCTACACACACACACACACACACACACACACACACACACACACACACGACACACACATACATGGGGGGGAACCTCTATTTTTCTAATAATTGCATAATCAAAAACAAAAATGAACACCTTGGCAGAATATTTCGCCTAGAATAGCCATGTCCAAGAAATACAGAAGAGATTAAAATTCTTTTCAGCTTATGGAATGTGCAAATAAAAGCCCTTTTCCTCCCATACCAGTTCTAGGAAAATGAGCCAGTCCAATTATTAACAAGTGGAACTATTAAAAACTATCTCATTATATCTAAACAAATCCTTAATCTTACACTTTCAACCACATTTTATTTGATTGTCTATGCTAGAATTAAGGAGACTTTCATTTACCTAATTATTTGTTTTCTTAACTCTTCTTTCTCTTCTCTGAGGGGCTTGTTTGACTTCCCATCATTATTTTCTTATAATGCAGGGATTTGTCTAAGCTCTATGTAAACTCTCTAAGATTCTTAAATTTCATTAATTTTAGAGCTGAGAATTACACAGGTTATTCAAAACAGTTATTGCCCAATACCACTTATAAATTGTTTTTATTCTAAACTTTTTATAATATAGTTTATTAATTTTTGAGAATTTCATACAATATATTTTGACCATATTCACTCCAGACTCCTCCCTCAATTCTTCCCAGATCCATCCTTTGTTTCTTCCTACCCTTCTCCACTCTCCTTCATTTTTGAGAAGCTATTATTTTACAGCAAGCATCCTGATCCTATGGATCTTAAAATCTTTCCATCCATTCTTCCACACTGTTTCCAGAGACTTGGGTATAGATATTGTGTTGTTCTAAATGCATTAATTGTGGGTGAGTACGCCATAGTCACTTTTTCTCTATTTTCTGACCAGGTGTGTCTTTCTATAAGGGCCCCATTACTACAAAAATAAAAACAAATGCTTCTTTGATGCATATAGTAGGAATATAAATTCATTCCAAAGTCAATATAGAAGTATGTGGGTTCAAAACTAAAATGGACGGATGTGGGGTGCATGTCTGTAATCCCAGCATTTGGGAGACAGTGGGAAGAGGATTAGGATCTCACAGTTAGTCTTAGCTATATAGCAAGGACAAGTTCAAGGCCTAGTCTAAACGAGACCCTGTCTCAAAAAGGTTTTGCTATCAAATGAAAGCCCATATGTCATGAAAACCTAGCAGAATTAAGAAGCTGTGTTCATAAACACCACCCAACTAGGCTGATGTTGTCTTGTGTATCTTGTGTGGTAAAATTTTAATTCTAACAAACTTTTTGTCAATAGACTCATTTTTTACTGAGCCACCAAGTGTAGCCTTGAGGAAAGTGACTACTTCAATTCTGATTTCCTCTATAAACATTGTCTCATGGTTCATGACTGCAATAGAAGTTCCAGCCATTACAACTCAGTTCAAGAGAGCAGAAATAGTAAGGAAGGAGATAATCTAAGAAATAAAGTACTGAACATATTACTGAAGCATTTAGAAAAACCAAGTTCCAAATATCTCTCAAAGTCAGAATGATACATATATAGACTTAAACATTTCTCTCATGAGAAAAGGACGAGAAATTCATGGAACAAAATCAGAAAAGACTTGACCTCCCTGCCCCATCCTCAGTGTCCTTGAGACTAAAGATGAAAACTTTCAGAAAATGCACAGAAAAAAGAAATTGCAAGGTATGCTAACCACACTGGAGAGAACAGCACAAAAGAAAACTCCCAACAACTTTAAAGCACACAGGGAGTAAGTCCTTGCCCAGAGCATTGACTTTTTTATCACATTTTCAACTAAGAAAAATAATACTAGACACCAAAATACTCCACTGGTCCAAACTACCTGAATACTCTTATCTTTTATAGTCAGAATACTGAACTTTGAATTATAAGTACTCCCTCTCTGTGGGCAGACCTGAACACACACACCCATTGAAGCAAAAATGGTTTTCAAATTAAGCAACTCTTTATTTGACCTTAGTCATTTGTCTTAGCAGACATTTGCTTAATGATACAAAAACAAAATTCCACTCCTAGAGAGAGGTTCAGCTGTAAAACATTCTCTTCTTTTCTGAGGCTACATGAAGAAAACATATTTCAACTACTTACTCAAGTTACATTAACAAAGAAAATAGCCCCCAACTTATTATTCATCAAAAATTATAATGCTTTTGTTTTCTCAACTTAAGTAATATTTTTTATGGCCCTAAAAGTGCTGGCTATAAATCCTCATACCTAATGTCAAATTTTGTCTCTAGCATTTAATAACTATGTAAATCTTAGCAAGGCCCTTCATCTTTAAAAGTCTCAGTTTCCCTGTCTATAAAATAGGGACGGCTAAAGTCATTCGTATCTGGAGCTTGTTGCAGCAAATGTGGGTGTTATAAGATTTTTACTTACTTCCAAGCTAGCCTATTAACTTACTAGTTTCACAGTGGCAGGTAGAAGACCCTCAACCCTTAAATCTGACTAGGAACTTTATTACTCTGAGCAGAGCAGGCAACATGAGCTGCATATTCTCATGAAACATGTATCTATAATTCCCATGGGGGCAGTGCACAAGTGGGCTCAAATGAGTGTTATCTACACAATGGGTTTGTACCACAGCTAAGGAACCTCAAGCTCAAACAAACAAACAAACAAACAAACAAAAACAGTCTTTCAAGGGCCTGAAAACAAAATTCCCAATTTATATTACAAAGTAAAGCAGTCTCTTAGTTATCCTATCCATCTAACAAATCTGTCCTGTTCCAGAGGGTGCTGTGACTACTGTTTCATGGATTATTTTCCATACAGGTACTCTTGAAAGTCGAAAACAAAGCCACTATATGCCTGTGCCTATTAGACATGTAGAAATATAAAAGAACTGTGGGGAAGTGTCTCCTGGTTGTTGTAAAGGTGAGCATTCAATGGAGCAAGTCAAGTATTGAGCACAGGTTTGGTGTGTTATAAGTATCAAATAAAGTTTAGCTATTATTATCATCCCAGTTGTAACTGATTCGTGTAATGTCCTGGGGTTCTTACTGGTAGGAAGTACTCAAGGAACCTTTAGAGCTGAAGAACCTTTGTTGTGCTGATGGAACTTCAAATATCTTTCCTGGGAGTACAGCTGAAGCCACAGGGAGCTTCTTAGAGCTGAGATTGCCTCACCTGTCCACCTCCACACACCCTAGGAGCCCCTTTTTGGCTGTCTCTTCCTACAAGAATTCTGGTTTAGTGCACAAGACCTGGGGCTCTGTATGTTCTATGCTCTAAAAAAACATGGTCCATACAGGGATGCCTGCAGAATTGTGGCTTTTCTGCCCCTGATGTGTGTGGCTTTTTAAAACTTTTTATTTATTCTCTTCAGCTTACACATTATGCATCTTGATCCCATTCATCTCATTCCCTCGCATCCACCCTCTACCCCTGCAACCTCCCCCCACCAAAAAATAAGGTTTAAGAGAAAAGAAAAAAGAAAAACTCCATCATGGAAGCGGTAGTGTGACACAATGTACTCTTTAGTCCATATATTTCCATTTACAAATGTTCATTACAAGGAGTCATTCATTAGAGGCCTCTGGTCTTCACCATACCATTGATATTGGGCTCTCACTGGGACTCCCCCTGAACATCCTGTTGTTGTCTTATGTAATAGAGATCCTGCAGCTTGGATGTGCTATACCAGCCCCTTCTCATGTACCAACAGATCATAGATCAGGTGGATTTTGGGGTGGACAAACTCAACGTTGGTTCTGGACCTGGATAGTTTCAATGTTGGTCAACCCACCAGCAGTTTCCAATTCTCACCACCAGGGTGAGCTCTCCAGCATTGACCCAGCTAATTCATGCTATACAGCAAGAAACAAAAGGAAGGGCTTTTTCTCTTTTTCATTCCTTCTTGGCCAGTTTACCCACACCTACACGACTAGGTACAGCTCTACTGTGATGCTCAGGCAAGGTGCAGACCTGCTCTCCCAAGCACTGTAGCTAGTGAGGGGCAGTGTCAGCTCTTCTGTTCTAACGACTTGCCACAAGTAGCAAGGAGCGTGAGGCAAGAGGAGAGGCATCTCTCCCTGGACCATACCACCACAATACAAACAAGTAGTGCGACCAGTTCTCCCACACTCATGCACTCAGAGCTTGCTCACTCACACTCCTATCAACAAGGTCAACTCTACTGTGTTGCCCAGGCCAAGTATAGGGCCTGTTCTCTTGACTGGTGCAGCCAGTGCAGGACAGGACCAGTTCTTCCATTCTCATGCCCTCAGGACCATCTCACCCATATCGCCTCCATGTCCACCCACACACCTACAAACAGAGTCAGTTCTTTTGTGCACTCCAGGAAAGATGCAGGGCCTGCTACACCTGGTTAGGGACAAAACCAGTTCTCCCTAGTGTTATAACCAGTGTGGAGTGGGGCCAACTCCGTGCATACCTATCCTTTCAGCCTTTGATGGTAACAGGAGCCATGCACATCAACACAGAAAGTGCCTACAACAGGGTCGTGGACCCAGGAAAGGCCCTTGGCAGTAGCCCAGGGCCAGATAGAACCATGGCTTTGGGTAGTAAACAAGTCACCCACCTCAGTCTACTCCTCATCTCCTTCACCTCTTCAGATATGCCTTTCTCAACATGACATGAACCACCCTGTTTCTCTCTCTCCCATACCCCACCAGATATTTGCTCACAATAATAGTGTTCAACTGTCCAGTACCTTGTAGCACCAAGAAGGTTGTGAATTTCCTCCTTGCAATCCAGAGCAGGCTGACCCAGGCAGGCATGTGGGTCTCCTTCTCATGCTTAGTCATAATTTGTTTTTTTTTTAATTTGTTATTCTCCACTAGGAGTGTACACTGAACACTCTATGATGCTACAATCTTATTCTTTATACTGATTGCAGCAGAAATTGGTCTAGATATTCACAAATCCATTTCCTCTTCTTCATGTAGTTATGCCACATTTCCCTGCTTCTCTTACAGTCATGTGTGGCCAAATGCATTAGTACTGGTCCATAGATTGTGTAGATGTGGTATGTGCATTTTTTTTCTTCCTTTGTGTTCCAGCACAAATGCAAATAGATGCAGAAGAAAGAACACAGGCTCAGGTCCTAGCAAATAGTACAGAAATTAGATCTGTGTTTCCTTGCTGAATCTGTAGAGCAGACTCTGGCCAATATGCCATCCCTTCGTTGTTTTATGATGGTAACTGAGATGTGGGAAGTTATTTATGTTACAGATAATACTGCCAAGACTGTGTAAAAGATTAGTATATTACATATAATATGTAATTATAATATGTGATTACCCTAAGCCTATATTTGTATAATCCACAGCTAGGTGCTAAATAATTTGGATACTATTAATAGAGAAATAAAACAATACCCTTAAACGTATGTTCTTTCCTAAAATAGGTATTTCTCTGGTCTAAGAAACCATATTCCTCAGGAATCCGGAGCTTGAGACATCTTATCATTTGCAGTAAGTATCTTCCCTTTCTAGATCAGACCACATTTATTACAGCTCCCCCTACTCTTGCATTGTTCTTCTCCTAGAATGCCCACTTTAGGAAAAACTTTAACTGAAATATGATCATCACTTAGCTTTCAATTATCAAACCTCTCAGCAAAACTTTCCCTCAATAGAATACACTTTACTCTAATTTTTAATTTATACAGTAAGGTAAGAAAGGTGTAATAGTCCCATTCTAATTGCTGTGGTAGTTTGAAAGAAAATGGCTCCCAAAGAGAGTGGCACTATTAGGAGGTGTGGCCTTGTTGGAGGAAGTGTATCAGTGTGGATGTGGGCCATAATGTCTGCTTTGCTCAAGCTATGCTCATTATGATACACAGATGCTTCTGCTGCCAGCAAATCAAGACATAGAACTCTCAGCTCCTCCTCCAGCACCTGTCTGCCTGCATGACACCATGTCCTACCACAATACTAATGCAATGAACCTCTAAAACTGTAAGCCAGCTGTAATTACATGTTTTCCTTTATAAGATTTTCCAAGGCCATGTTGTCTCTTCACAGTAATAGAAATCCTAATGAGGACAATTGCCGTGAGGAGACACCATGGCCAAGGCAACTCTTATAAAAGAAAGCATTTAAGTGGAGCTTGCTTCCAATTTCAGAGGTTTAGTCTATGATGTACATGTAGCACATAGACATGGTACAGGAAAGTAGTTGAAAGTTTCACATCCAGACCCATAGGCAGCAAACAGGAGTGAAACACTTGGCCTGGCTTAACATTTTTTTTAAAGCTTCTGTTTCTATTGTGTGCGAATTTTTGAGAAGTATTGGTATTAGTTCTCCCTTGAATTTCTGGTAGAATTGTGCACTGAATCCATCTGGCCCTGGGCTTTTTTTTTTGGTTTGGAAGGCTTTCGATGACTGTTTCTATTTCATGAGGGTTTATAGGTCTATTTAAGTTGTTCGTCTGGTCTTGATTTAATTTTTGGTAAGCGATGTTATCCAGAAAATTTGTCCATTTCCTTTGAATTTTCAAATTTTGTGGACTACAGGTTTTCAAAGTATGACCTGAAAATTGTCTGGATTTCCTCTGTGTTCATTGTTATGTCCCCCCTTTCATTTTGATTTTGTTAACTTGCATGTTCTCTCTCTCTCTCAATCTCTCTCTCTCTCTCTCTCTCTCTCTCTCTCTCTCTCTCTCTCTCTCTCTCTCTCTCTGCTTTTGGTTTGGTTGGATAAATGTTGTTGATTTTCTTGAAAAACCAACTCTTTGTTGCACTGATTTTTCGTATTGTTTTCCTTGTTTCTACTTTATTGACTTCCGCCTTCAAATTGATTATTTCCTGATATCTACTCCTCCGGGATGAGTTTGCTTCTTTTTGTTCTAAGGCTTTCAGTTGCACTGTCAATTCTCTTACGTGACTATCCTCTGTTTTCTTCATATGGGCACTTAGTGCAATGAACTTCCCTCGTGGCACTGCTGTCAGGTTGTCCCATAAGTTCGGGTATGTAGTATCCTCATTCTCGTTGAATTTTAGGAAGTCCTTAATTTATTTCTTTATTTCTTCTTTCACACAGGTATGATGCAGTTGAGCATTGTTCAGTTTCCATTAGATTGTAGGGTTTCTGTGGTTTGTGTTATTGTTGAATTCCAACTTTAAAGCATGGAGGTCTGATAAGATACAGGGGACTATTCCATTTTTTTTGTATCTGTTGAGGTTTGTTATGTCGCCTAGTATGTGGTTGATTTTAGAGACGGTTCCGTGTGGAGCAGAGAAGAAGTTATATTTTTGGGGGGGTTGGATGGAATGCAATATAGATGTCTGTTAAAACCAATTGACACATAACTTCTGTCAGTTCTTTTGTTTTTTTGTTAAGTTTCTGACTGGTGATTCTGTCTAGCGGTGAGAGTGGGGTTTTGAAGTCTCCCACTATAAGTGAGTGAGGTTTTATGTGAGCTTTGAGTTTTATTACCATTTTGTTTACAAATGAATTATTTGTAAATGTATTTTGGGGCATAGATGTTCAGAATTGGGACTTTGTGCTGGTGGATTTCTCCTATAATGAATAAGAAATGACCATCTTCATCTCTTCTAATTGATTTTGGTATGATGTCTAACTTGTTAGATATTAGGATAGCCACAACTCCTTGCTTTTTGGGTCCATTTGATTTGAAGATCTTTTACCAACCCTTTACCCTGAGGTAATATCTATCTTTGAAGCTTAGATGTGTTTCTTGTGTGCAGCAGAAGGATGGATTCTGTCTTCATATCGATTCTGTTAGCCAATGTCTTTTTATAGGAGAGTTAATACCATTAATATTGAGGGAAAGAAAGGACCATTGATTGTTAATGCTTGCTTGTTTTAGATTTGTTGTTGGCAGTGGTATTGAGAATATATTTGTGCTGCTTTACACTGGGTTCTGGGATTATCTATTGCTTATGTCTTTGTGAGCATAGTTAACTTCCTTGGATTGGAGTTCTCCTTCCAGAACTTTCTGTAAGGTCCATTACCAAACTCTTTTTATGAGGACAAAAATCACCTTGGTACACAAAGACACAACTAAGACAGAAAACTACAGACAAATATCCCTCAAGAACATTGATGCAAAAATACTCAAAAAAATACTGGCAAAACAAATCTAAGAATACATCAGAGAAATCATCCACCATGACCAAGTAGGCTTCATCCCTGGTTTGCAGGGATGGTTCAACATACAAAACGTGATCCACCATATAAGTAAACTGAAAAAGACAAACCACATGATCATCTGCCTAGATGCTGCAAAAGCCTTCAAGAAATTTCAAGACCCTTTCATGTAAATGTCTTGGAGAGATCAGGGATAACAGGAACATACATAAACATAATAAAAAGCAATATACAGTAAACCAACAGCCAACATCAAACTGAATGGAGAGTAGATGAAAATGGTTCCTCTAAAATCAGGAACAAAAGAAGGCTGCCCTCTCCATGTCTCTTCACTATTGAACTTGAAGTTCTAGCTAAAGCAATAAGACAACAGAACGAGATCAAGTGGATGCAATCTGGAAAGGAAGAAGTCAAACTTTCACTATTTGCAGATGATATGATAGTTTACATAAGCAACCCAAAAAACTCTACCAGGGAACTCCTATAGATGATAAACACCTTCCGCAAACTAGCAGGATACAAGATAAACTCAAAAAATCTGTAACCCTACTTTATTCAGATGACAAAGAGGTAGAGAAAGAAACCACAGAAACATCACCCTTTACAATAGCCACAAATAACACAAAGTATCTTGGGATAACGATTACCAAACAACTGAAAGACCATTATAATAAGAAGTTTGTGTCTTTAAAGAAAGAAATTAAAGAAGATACCAGAAAATGGAAAGATTTCCCATGCTCTTGGATAGGTAGGATAAATATAATAAAAATGGCAATCTTGCCAAAAGCAATCTACAGATTCAATGCAATCCCCATTAAAATCCCAGCAAAATTCTTCACTGACCTTTAAAGGATAGTAATCAACTATATACAGAAAAACAAAAGACCAATGATAGCCCAAGCAACTGTGTACAATAAAGGAATTTCAGAAGGCATCACCATTCCCAACTTTAAACGCTACTATAGAGCTATAGTCCTGAAAACAGCCAAGTATTGGCATAAAAACAGACAAGTAGATGAGTGGAATCAAATCGAAAATCCAGACATTAACCAACACACCTACGAACACCTGATTTTTGACAAAACAACTAAAAGTATACAATGGGAGGAGGAAAGCATCTTCAACAAATTCTGCTGGCACAAACATATGATGGTGTGTAGAAGACTGCAGATATACTCATGTCTATTATCACCTTGCACAAAACTCAAGTCCAAATGGATCAAAGACCTCAACATAAATCCAGCCACAAATAACCTCTTAGAAGAGAAAGTGGGATGTACCCTTGAAAAATTGGTACAGGAGACAACTTCCTGAACATAATTCCAGTAGCACAAACACTGAGATCAAAAATTAATAAATGAGATGTCGTCAAACTGAGAAGCTTCTGTAGGAAAAGACACAGTTAACAAGACCAAATGGCAGCCCACAAACTGAGAAAAGATCTTCACCAATCCTACATCTGACAGAGGGCTGATCTCCAAAGTATACAAAGAACTCCAAAACATAGTCAACAAAACATCAAATAACCCTATTAAAAATTAGGGTACAGCATAGAGACAGCTTACCTGAACAAGGAGGAGCTAAGGGCCACTAGACTATATTACATCTGGTTCTTCTAATAATTCTTCTCCTTCTTCTGTGACAACCCAAGAGCTTTGTGAGGGGCCATATACAAGAAACACTGAGTGGACTCCATGGTTTAAAAGTAAGAGCACTCAAAATTCAGTAGGTAAATTATTGTGAAGGACAGGAGAGAAATTGGAGGTTGTAGAATAGGGGAATGGATTTGAACAAATCATCTATGCATGTGTGAAATTATCAAAGTTTTTCAAAACTCATTTTTTCTTTTTAATGTATCCTGATTCAAACATTTTCTTCAAGTGATAAAAATGGTCTAATATGCCAACAGGATAGTCACTATTTGTATTAAAGTCTTGGCCTACTATATATAAATTATCATGAGGTAGCTACAATGTGACTGACTCAGTAGCAAATGTCTAAATATCACTGGAGGTCAATAAATGTGGGTTTGCATTTGCACTGTGGCAGTTGTCAATAGGCTGACTCTGGGCTGATTATCTAACTGTTTCAATACTCAGTTTTACACCTTCAAATAGAGACAAAGTATTACACATATAGTAGTTAACCATAGTAACTTACATAATGTACTTGAAACAGTAGCATGCCCTCTCATCATCCCTCATTAAATAAAATAAAAATGTGTGGCAGAGACTTTTACTGTCCTTTGATCATAGTGTCTGACACATCCTTCACAGCCCCTTGGAAGCTATAAATATTATGTATCTATTCTGCCAAGTGAATCATGAACATGTTATGTATGTTACTTCTAGACAAAAGCATCTAAAACTCAGTGTGTGTTCTTTCAGCTTTCTTAGCCTCTAGAGAACTGATAACATAGGCTACATGTTGAAGTGACAAACACACAGGTGAAATTGTCTGGACTGCTAAATTGCAACACGGAAGATTTGGGAAGGCTCTATTCTCTCTCAGATTTTATATAATTAGATATAGCCCTCGGTTGAAGCAAGCCAATGAAGTTGTTAAGCCCTCAAGACTTCAGAGTTAATTTGCTTTTCATCATATCCTCACTTACTGTTAACAACAAACCATTATAATGTAGACACAGCAAATACATAACTGATAGCATTCATTTTGTTTTCTTTATTTTATTGGTAAAACAATGCAGAAAGAAATTGTTATCCTTATCTTTTTATATTCATTAAGTGCATTAACCATAATGAGTGTGGTCAGAAACTTCAAGGTGTGGCTCTATCTTCCTTTGGTCCCCAATTTTGCTGACTCTCATAGTGTAAGCATTTTACCAGGCTAAATATAAATCTAATTTTAAAGATAAATATTTTATATGCAATATATTTTCTAAATATGCAACTATTTTATCTCACATTCAATTACAAAAATCATAATTTTGTTACAAAGCTTGAAAAAATAAGACTTTATTGAGCTTACTAAGAGAAGGTAAATCATTTACAAGTGTGGCATTTTGCCTACAGGATTTCCAGGAATAACTTTGACCACAGTGTCTTACTAGCCAACTTTAGACTTTGATCTCACTGTGAGCTGCAACTGCAAGCAATTACTGTAAGCATTAAATTATAATGGTAAAAGTGGGAAGTATATAGAATTATTAGACCCAAGCAGTCACTGCTGTCATATGTAATGAAACTCAGATGTCAGAGGCCACAAATCCAATGGACAACCCTCCTGTTTGAGTTACTAAATATAAGTTGAGGTGGAATAGGAATATTTACAATACTCCTCTAAGACTCCCATGGTGTTTTCATACAAGAAAGAACTTAAACCACTCTTCTCCACCTTCTGTTTCCCTGCATCTCCAGAGGCTCTTTGCAATAAAAAGTAATGAAAACTTATTTGGATAAAGTCTATATCATGGATTTATTGGCAATCAATGGCCATGTGTTCATCCAGGCACCAGAATCCAGTAGGTACATCCTGTTGTCTTTGCCCTACTTAAGCTCAAGTACCATTATAGAAGAGATTTCTCCATATCTGTATCTAGTAAAGATGGATCTTTCTGGACAGGACTTCTATAAGAAGAATCACCCCCCACACACACACACTCCATTCCTTCTCTCTCAGACAGGAACTGTGAGAGTGAGGCAGGACTGTATACTCAGAAGTAGTCTGAGTATAGGGATAAAAAGACTGCCTTCCAGGGAGTAGGGCCTAGACCCTAATCCAAATGACTTGACAGTTTTTGAAGATCCCTCATGGAAGGCATCACCCTTCCTGTGCAGTGGGGGGAAATGGGATGAGAGGGGGGCCAGGGGGCATGGGAGGGAGGGAGGGAGAGGGAACCAGGATCGATATGTAAAATATGAAAAATTATATATATATATATATATATATATATATATATATATATATATATCCCTCTAAGTACCTCTCATTCAGACAAATACAAGAATCAGAGTTGAAGAAAAAAAAAGACCCTATCTTGTATCTAAAGTACATGCTCTGAAGGTGGGTTTTAAATGAGTCCACCAGATCCAAGATAGATGATAGTTAGGTATTTATTAGGGGAGCACTTACACAGATAAGAGTAAATAACTGCAACATTCTTCCTCCTCCAGAAGATGCAGTCTCTGCCCTTCTGATGCTTTCACCACAACCCAAGGGAGCTCAATCCAGCCTGTCCTCTACCTGCTAATGAGTTATGTCTGCACCTGAAACCATGTCCAATGGGTGTGGGCCACCACAAGTTCACTAGCAAGACAAGATGCCACTTCCAGACACATGCTCCCTTCCAGAGAACTCTACATTTGGAAGCTAATAGACTCCCATCTTGCCATGAATAATGCTAACCCCTTTTGCCTTTTGATACTTAATTTTCAAATAGATCAAAGTGTGGAAAGGAAAAAGAGTGAATTAAAATTTCAACCCAATACCTAACACAAAAAAGGCACATTTAGCCTTGGGACACTACTTCTTAAATATTTCCTCTTACAAACTACCCTTGATCCTTTTCTTAGTATTAAAGGGGTTTTTCTGGAAATAAGTTACAATAGATAAATGTAGTCAATTTAAACTGTCTCTTTCCAAGGGATTGCTATAGCCATTCATTCAGGTGTTGTTTCAAATAAGCAGCCTATAGTATAGTTGGTTACATATTTAAATGGCTGTATCAATTATGAAAGAAACTCTATCATTATGGTGCATTTTCACCCATAGTAGACTAAAATGTGCAAATTAATATAACCAATGTGCAAAGTCAAAAAAGCTATTCATGCCTTCTTTTATTATGAAGACAAATGTGAAAGTAGATATCATATGTTTCTACTAAATCACATAAAGATGTATAAGTATAATTATGTATGAAAAACAGTAATTTAAAGCCTATGGATTACCTAGTATAAAGTGAACTAAAACTTCATAATTTTTATATAGTACATGTACTTCATCTTTAGACTGTCATGATTCAAAATCATGGCATGAAGGTATATCACAAGCTATGGGGGAATGGTGTCACATAGACAGTTAATATATTTCAAGTGAGTTCATTTTAAAGCACTGCTACATATAAAAAATACTGAACTATATCTTTAAAATATTTGTTTCAAAGTTATTATCACATACATAAGTTTAGTCTTGGGATGTAAAGGACATACTGGATAGGATTTCATGGACATGAATTACAATAAACATGTATAATTTCTTTTGCTAGAAAGATGTGAACAAACCACTATTTACTCTACATAGGGCACCAAGAACAGACAAAAAAGAGGTGAATCTTACCAAGTCTAATGCAAACAAACAGGAAACTTATTGGGGTAAGTTACATGAGTATAGGTAAAGGATCACTTACAGGGACATGGACATCACAAAGGATGCTGCATCACCAAAAAACCTGTTCAGCTTCCCTAGAGCTCCTTGTACAACTTGTAAGCAGCCTGACCAGTGGGAGGGTCTTCTTGCCAGAAGTTGTTACTGCTTAGTTTTCAATTGAGTCTTTGGAATATTATTATTTAATTTACATTTTGAGTCTTAACAAGCCTCCCTCCAAGAGATAATGTTACAGGTCACAGGAAATGCAACAGAATACATGTACATTATACACATATATGAATGTCAAAATGCTATTTTGTACAATTAATATATGCTAATTTTAAAAGAACATTATGTTTCATGCATATTTCATGAAAGCTACTCCATGTTGTGATCCAAACCTGTAGGGTTTGCTTATTATGATACAAACAACTACCTTTTACAAATTTGTATTAAAATGCTATGTGTCATAACTGGCAAAATAAAATAATTTTAAAAATAATAAATAAAATAAAAATTTAAAGCCAGTGAAATGATTCTTAATGATACTCTGCTATACTTGCAGAACATAGTAAAGCATAATCGTCACCAGAGAGGCTTCATCCAGCAACTGATGGGATCAGATGCAGAGCCCCACAGCCAAATAACAGGCAGAGCCTGGCGAATCCCACAAAATATTGGAAGAAGAACTATAGGAGCCAGAGGGGTCAAGGACACCACAAGAAAGTCCACAGAATCTTTTCTAGCTCTTTCGATTTGCCTGCAAATTTCATGATGTCATTGTATATAATAGCTAATACCCCATTGGTAAAAGTAGCACATTTCCTTTATCCATTTTTTTAGTTGAGTGATATCTAGATTATTTGCAGTTTCTGGCTATTATACATAAAATGCTATGAACATAGTTAAGAAAGTGACCTTGAAGTACAGTGGACCATCCTTTGGGTATATTCCCAAGGGTAGTAGAGTTTGGCCATGAGGTAGATCAATTCCTAGTTTTCTGAGAGACCACTATATTGATTTCCAAAGTGGCTGTATAAGTTTGCATTCCCACCAGCAATGGAGGAGTGTTCTGCTTGCTCCATATCCTCCCTAGCATGAGATGTCACTTGCGTTTTTTATCTTAGCCATTCTGACAGGTGTAAGATAAAATCTCAAAGTACTTTTGATTTGCATTTCCCTGATAGCTAAGGATGTGTAATATTTCTTTAAGTGTTTCTCAGCCATTTGAGATTCCTGTATTGAGAATTCTCTGTTTAGATTTGTACACCATTTTTAATTGAATTATTTGGGGTTTTATGCCTAGTTTCTTGAGTTCTTCACATTTTGGAAGTTAGCCCCCTCTCTCAGGTGTGGAGTTGGTGAAGATCTTTGTCTATTCTGAAGGTTGTTTTGTCCTATTGATGGTGCCTCTTGCTGCTATTTGGTTTCATGAAGTCCCATTTATTAATTGTTGATTTTAGTCTTTGCAGTATTGGTGTTCTGTTCAGGAAGTTGTCTCCTGTGAAAATGCATTCAGGGGTATTCTCTACTTTCTCTTCTATTAGGTTCGATATATCTGGATTTGTGCTGAGTACTTTAATCCACTTGTACTTGAGTTTTCCGCAGGGTGATAGAAATGGATCTATTTGCATTCTCCTACATCCAGTTAGCACCAACACCATTTGTTGAAGATGTTTTCTTTTTTCCATTGCATAATTTGGGCTTTTTTTTTTTTTTTTGCCAAAAATCAGGTGTGGTCTGGAAAGGGGAATGCGGATGAGAGCAGGAGGGATCAGATAGAGGGAGGATGGAGGGAGAGAGTGCAGAGAGAGACAACTGGAATCGGAGGGCATCTCTGGGATGAGCTAGAAACCTAGAGCTAGAAACTCCCAGGAATCTTCGAGGGTGAGCCTAACTAAGATTCCTAGAAATGAGGGATAAGAAGTCTATAACTAGGCAAGCTTTCCAGTGGAAGAATTTGAACACCAACCCCGCTGCAAACCCTTCAACTTACAATTTGTCCTGCTTACAAAATGTGCCAGTGTAAAGATAGCACATGGATTGTGGGAGTAACCAACTAATGACAGGCCCAGCTGGAGACCCATACCCTGAGAGAGATCCCACCCCTGAGGGCCAGGACTCAGAGGCAGAATACCCCAGAGACAAAACACAATAGAACCGAACACAAATGGCAAAAGAAGTCAATGAAATTATTCCTAATGATATTCTGCTATTCTCATATATTGGTGCCTAGTCGAACTATCATCTGGGAGGCTATACCCAGCAACTAATAGGAACAGAGGCAGAAAGAAACCCACAGAAAAACATTAGGCAGGACTGTAGGAGCCAGAGTGGTCAAGGACAGATTTAGATAAGGACAGATTTAGATGACCCCTCCTGGAGAGCATCACCCTACATGTGGAGTGGGGGGGGTGAGAGGGGAGGATTGTTGGGTGGCATGGGAGGGTGGAAGAAAGGCAGGGAGAGAGGGAGGGAGGGGAACTGGGATTTATATGTAAAATAATTTTTTAAAAAATAAATTAATATAAAAAGAAAAACCCACGGAATTAACCGGAGACTGACTGAAGAGACAACATACAGGGAACCTGCATAGAACTGACTTAGGCCCTCTGGATATATGTTCCAGTTGTATAATGTGATCTTCCATGAGACTCGTAACAATGAGAGCAGGGGCTGTCTTTGATGCTGTTGCCTGCTTTTGAGACCCAATACTTCTACTGTATTGTCTCATCCAGCCTTAATAGAAGAAGGAGGAGCCTATTCTCACTGCAACTTGATATATCTTGGCTGGCTGATATCCATAGGAGGCCTACCTGTATTTGAAGAGAAACAGTGAAGGTAGAATGGATAGGGTGACTGCAATAGTTGTTGGGATGTAAAAACAAAACAAAAATAAACAAAGAAAACATTGCATGTCCATAGGTATGTGGGTTATTGATTCGGTTCCATTAATTAACCTGTCTATTGAGTGAGGTAACCCAGACCCAGAAAGACAAACATAGTATATGCTCACTTATAAATGGATATTAGCTATAAAGTAAAGGATAACCATTCTCCAATCTACAGACCCAAAGAAAGTTAGTAACAAGGAGGGATGGAGACACCAACCCAGCCACATAACCTTCAACCTATAGTCTGTCCTACTTACGGTTTGTGCTAAGATAAGGGTGGTGCAGAGATTGTGGGAGTGGACAACCAAACACTGGGTTGCCTTGTCTGGTTTTAATATTAGTGGATGTGCCTAGTCTTACTACAACATGATATTCCACGTTTGGTTGATATCCCTGGAAGGAAAATAGAACAGGACTTCATCTGAGGAAAAGGGGGAAGGGAATAGGGACTAGGAGGAGAGAAGGGAAACTGTGGTGTGAATGTAGTATATAAGAGAAGAATAAATTTATAAAAGGAAAAGAAAAAAAGATTCCATGCACCAAATGATTTTGTCCTTCCCAGTGACTGCAATAGTTTCCACACATCTGTTGATACACCTTGAAAGGATATGTAGTTTCTATTCATGGCATATGACCTCATGTTTCTTAATCTTATACCATACTAAGCCAAAATTCTAAAAACATGGTTACTCGTTCAATTTTAACGCATTATAACTATCATCCAGTAAGTTCATTCTCTTTCAAGAAAGTCCTTTAATATAAGGGTGAGGAGAGGTGTCTCAGTTTTTAAGAACACTTGCTCCTCTTCTAGAGGACCCAAGTTCTGTAGGCAACACCCACATGACAGCTAACAACCATCTGAAAATCCAGTTTCAGGGGCTATCAAGGAGATCTCATGCTCTCTTCTGACCTCTGTGGGTACCAGGCATGCACACATGCAAAACATTCATATACACAAAAACATATAAATGGAGACAAAAATAATTATTAGTATATATTAATAATTGTTTCATTTTGACATTTTCATACACCTACTAAATGAATTTTTATCATATATACTTGCTTTTGCTAGTTTGTCTCTCCTTAAATCTTTTTCCAAACATATACTAATACTTTTTTTTTCATGAGTATGGGTGTTTGGTCTGCCTGTATGTCTATGCATCACATATGTACAAGTCCTCACAAAGGTCAGAAGAGGGCATGAGATCGCCTTCAAGTGGAGTTACGGATGGTTGTGAGCTACCATGTGGGTACTGGGAATCAAAACAAAGCCTTTTGCAAGAGCACAAGTGCTCTTAACAGTCTGAAGCACCTCTTCAGCCCAATATATACAGTATTATGAAGTACAGAGACTGCAGCATAACCCCTTTGGAGCCTCCATAATCCATACTCATGAAGCCATCAACTCAAGAAGTTCCCTGCACAGCCTTTTTCTGATTAGGTTGGTCTTTTTAATCTCTCTTGGAGCCACAAAGTTATTATTCCCCTAAAATTGATTTTTATCATTACCATGCATTCCTTTCTGTCTTTGCCACATTTGTATATATCCATAAGCAAAGTGTTATGCTGTTGATCCGTTAAAATTTTAAATAAATAGCATGGTAGTTTATGAATATTTTTTTTTTAATCTCAGGTAATACCAACTGGGACAATATTGTCCCCAAGGCGGTGGGAATTTGTTTAGTTGTGGGAGGTGGAGATTCTTACTCTCCTGATATATAAAGTACAAATATACATAGAATATATAAACAGATATGGAATATATCTGAGGAATTAAAATTTCATGGAAGCGTTAAGGGGAAATGACTTGAAAGACTCATTGGGGAGGCAATAATGAAAAAGGCTGTTCTTCATTTTACAAACAGTTTCCTTAGCTTTCTGTCTATGAGATGTATACTCTCTAATATGTGTAATACTAGTCTTTTACCTCTTTACTGTAAGAGCATTCCCACATATGAATAGGATATAATTTATGTACCATTCTGCTTTGGATAGTACTCTTGTACAGTTTCTTAATTTTGAGCATCCTTGAGCATGTCTCCCTGTAATCATATAAGTGACTTTATCCAGGGTGGCATTGCTGAGGTTTGAGCATTTACATAATTATCCTTTTGAAAGTTTTTCAGGCAGTCCATGGAACCTGTCCATATCCAATGGAAGATATATAGACCCCACTCTTGACCAGAATGTTGAAGAACTTTCCGTCCCAAAGTCAGAGATAATGGGAATTGCTTGTTTCCAAAAATTCCCACTGGCACAGGACAGAACAAAAGAAAAATCACTGCTTCTGTAAGCAATACTCAACCTAGGGTAGTGGTTTAGCTGGTAGAATGCTTGCCTAACATTTGCAAAGCCCTAGGTTCAGTCCTCAACAATGAATAAACCTGTCATGGTGATGCACACCTGTAATCTTGACATTCAAGAGGTAGAAACAGAAAGATCTTAAAGATTAAGTCATCCTTGCCTAACAGGCTTTGAGGCCATCCTGGGATAAATAAGTAAATAAGGTCCTTAGTCAGATCCTTTTGCATATGTGTGTGTAAAGATTAAGTCATCCTTGCCTAACAGGCTTTGAGGCCATCCTGGGATAAATAAGTAAATAAGGTCCTTAGTCAGATCCTTTTGCATATGTGTGTGTAAAGATTAAGTCATCCTTGCCTAACAGGCTTTGAGGCCATCCTGGGATAAATAAGTAAATAAGGTCCTTAGTCAGATCCTTTTGCATATGTGTGTGTGTGTGTGTGTGTGTGTGTGTTCCTAAAGTGATCCTCCCTCCCCTCGTTGGATTTTTTGAAGCTGAACTTATTATTATCATTATTTATTTTACATATCGTTCCCAGTTCCCTCTCCCTCCCATGCCCCCTGACCCCCACTCCCATCCCATTCCCCACCCACTATATAGGGAGGGTGAGGCCTTACAGGAGGGATCATCAAAATCTGTCATTTGGAGTAGGGTCTAGGCCCTCCCTCCTGCCTCCATGGGGAATTTGCTCCCAAAGTCCTTTCATGCACCAGGAATACATCCTGGTTCCACTGTCAGAGGTTCTGTAGATTGCCCAGGCCTTCTAATTGAGACCCATGTTCAGAGCGTCTGAGTAGATCCAGTGCTGGTTTCCCAGCTGTCAGACTGGTCTCCATAAGCTCCCCTTGTTCAGGTCAGCTGTCTCTGTGGGTTTATATAGCCTGGTCTTGACCCATTTGCTCATCACTCCTCCCTCTCTGCAACTGGATTCCTGGAGTTCGTCTCAGTGTTTAGCTATGGGTGTCTGCTTCTGTTTCCAACAGCTACTAGATAAAGGTTCTAGGATGGCATATAAGTTAGTTATTGGTCTCATTATCAGGGAAGGGTATTTAAGGTAGCCTCTCCACTGTTGCTGACATTGTTAGTTGGGGATTCATATGCAAGCTAAAAATACTCAAGTTTTTGTGCACATGTATTCTGAAAAATCAACACACTCAATTTACTAAAATTACACATCCACAGATATAATTTCTTAAGTTTTTAAAAGCTAATGTTTTGTTCTATGTATAAAGCTAGCAATATTTAGAAGTAGCCTTTAAATGGCCTTTGAGTAATATTGTTTCTATTTAACAGTTAACCAAGTGCATTAAATAATTTAACTACATTTGTAAACTTAATATATTCAACTCCCTCTCCTTTTTAAAAGCAATTGCTTGATTTTGCAATTAAACCTTTCAAGCACTTGAGTTGACAAATCTAAAACAATTAAATTTATAAACAGGACAATTCTTAAGTACCTTAAATATTCTAACTCAGTTACAAATTAGTAAGATTTCAATTTAGTTCCATAAATCTAAATTAATTGCTAAATTACACAGTTTAACATTGGAATTAAAGTGCTAAGACAATACTCTAAAGAGAGTATATTCTTTTTTTCCTCACACATTACATCCAGACTGCATTTTCCCTTCCCTCCACTTCTCCCACCCCCCCACACACACCTTCCTTCTCCCCAAGATTCACTCCTCCTCCATTTCCCTTCAAAAAAGAGCAGGCCTCCCAGGGATATCAACCAAATATGGCATAACATGCTACAATAAGACTAGGAACAAACCCTCATGTCAAGGCTGGATGAGGCAACCCAGTAGGAGGAAAGGGGTCTGAAAAGCAGGCATGAGACATCCCATATTCTCGCTGTTAGGAGTTCCACAAGGACACCAAGCTACACAGTCATAGCACATAAGTTGAGGACTAGCTCAGAGCAATACTGGGTCCATGATGTTCTCTTAGCCTCTGTGATCCCCTATGAGCACTGCTTAATTAATTCTGTAGGCTGTGTTCTCATGGTGTCCTCGACAACTCTGCCTCCTACAATACTTCCTCCTCTCTTTTGAGGGGTTCCTCTGGTTCTGCCTAGTGTTTGGCTATTGGCCTCTGCATCTGCTCCTATTAATGATTCAGTGACACCTCTCTAAAGACAATTAGGCTAGGCACTGATCTTGATTACAGCAGAATTATAGAAGTTTTTCCAGCCATGTTCTAACCTGGGTCTCTAGGCTATCTGGCCTCTTGGTTAGTAGGACTCAAGTCGGACCAGTCATTGGTTGTCCAGCATTAGGACAGTACATTTTGAAGGCAGGACAGATTGTAGGTGGAAGATTTTGTAACTAGGTTGGTATCCCAGTCCCACTGTTAGTTATAGAGGATAGCCAGTATCCCCCATTACCAGGAGTCTAGGCTAGGGTCACTCTTGTAGATTTCTTTGAGTTTCCAATGCCGTAGGTTTCCACATCACCCCCTAACTTTCACCTCCCCCCTCAATCCCAGTACCCTCTTCCTTCAACCCCCTATCTTAATCTCTTTGGTCCCCATCCCCACCTGAATGCAGTCCACCCTCAAAATCTATTCTATTTCCCTTCCCAAGGAGATCCATTCATCCACCTTTGAGCCTCCCTTGTTATTTTGTCTCTCTAGGTCTGTGGATTATAAAATGATTATCCTACTTAACAGCTAATGTGCACTTATGAGTGAGTACATACTATGTTGGCTTTCTGGGTCAGAGTTGCCTCACTTAGGATGATCGTTTCTGGATCCATCTATTTAACTGAAAATTTAATGATGTCGTGGTTTTTAATAGCTGAGTAATACTCCACTGTGTAAATGTACCACATTTCTTTATCCATTCTTCAGTTGAGGGACATCTAGGTTTTTTTTTTTTTCATTTTCTGGCTACTCTGAATAAAGAGCAAACATCCTTGTGGTTGGATGGAGTATCCTTGGGTACATGGTCAAAAGTGGTATAGCTGGATATTGTGGTAGAGTGATTCCCAATTTTCTGAGAAATCACCACATTGATTTCCCAAGTGGTTGTGCAAATTTGCACTCCCACCAGCAATGGAAGAGTGCTTCCATTGCTCCACATCCTCACCAGCATGCACTATCACTTGTGGTTTTGATTTTAGCCATTTCGACAGGTATAAAGGTAGAATCTCAAAGTAGTTTTGATTTGCATTTCCCTGATGGCTAAGGATGTTGAACATTTCTTTAAAGTTTCTAAGCCATCTGAGAGTCCTCTGTTGAGAATTCTTTGTTTAGACTAATAGAATAGAAAGCGGAGAATAATAGCCCTGAACACTTTGACAAGGAGACAACTTCCTGAACAGACACCAATAGTGTAAGCACTAAGATCAACAATCAATAAATGGGACCTCCTGAAACTGAAGAGCTTCTGTAAGGCAAAGGACACTGTCAATGAGACAAAACAGCAGCCTACAGAATGGGGAAATTTTTTTTACCAACTCTACATTCAACATAGGGTCTGGCTTACCTGTACTCACACCCCCAGGGCCAGCTCTACTGTCCTGCCTAGATGAGGCTTATGGCCCACTCTCCCAATTGCTGTAGTTGGTAAGGGACTAGGCCAGCTCTTCCATTATCATATCCTTGAGACCAGCTCTCCTACCTGCTGCAGTTGACAAGGGGTGAGATGGGGGCATATTTCTCTCACCCATTCTATCACATGGCATATAACAGAAGGGACTAGGTGCCGCTTGCCTGCTCTAAAGTTCGCAGGACCAGTTCACGTATACCACCACCAATAGGGTCAGCTGTAGTGTTCCTCAGGCAAGGTATAGCGCCTTCTCTCCCATGTGCTACACTTGGTGAGGGGCAGGACCAGATCTCCTGCTCTTATGACCCCAGGGCCAGGTCTCCCACGTGCCACCATTGGAAAGGGGTGGGATGGGGGCATATTTCCCTCACCCATGCCACCACAAGGCAGATGTGAGGGTAGGATCAGATCTCCAGCTTTCACACCTCCCTTGGGGCTAACTCACTTATACCCCACCAAGAGGGTCAGCTCTACTGTGCTGCCTGGGTGCGCTGCAATGCCAATTCTCCCACTCGCATGACCTCGGGGGCAGCTCTCTCACCCACCATAGGCAGTAAGGGTAAGTAGAGGGGGAGGTTTTCCCACCCTTGCCCACTCCACCATATGGCAGAAGAGGGGTGGAGCCACATCTCCCAAGCACTTTCAAGACTTCTGAGTTTTCTGACCATTTGACCACAGACCCCAAGACTGACTAGGTATGTAGAAGCCCCCACACCTGGGGGCTGGAGATATGTCTCAGTTGGTAGATTGGTTGTCTAGCTTATTCTGCTTTCCTAAACAAATGCACTGAGGGAAGCATGAGGCTAATTCTTCAAAGTATTCTACAAGCACACAATTTTCCCTGAAGTCACCACAGTTACTTTCTTTGAAAGTCAATTTCATAGGGAGGGAGGAAGGGAGGGAAGGAGGGAGGGAGGGAGGGAGGGAGGGAGAGGGAACTGGGATCGACATGTAAAATAATAAATTAAATAAAAAAAAATGCTTTGACTCCAAAATTTAAGTACAAAGACAAGTTACTGGGGAAAGGATTTCTATTTTTGTTTCCACAGAAAATGAAAAGATGTGGATTCCTTCCAAACTAATGTGGTTTGATCAAGCCAGACCACCTGAAACAGAGTACCAGGTGATCCTACATTCAAAACAGCTGGACAAAACAGCCTTACAGACTACAGCCAGGATTTCCAAATCTTCCTCGAATCCCCCATGACAGCGCCCCTTACCAGCAGGAAGTAGTTTGGAAAGAACTACGCCCAAATTCCCAAATATTGTCTATAAATGTTTGTTTTCATTTAAATGGACTTGGTTATATAAAATAAATAAAAAAAAAAGAAAGTCAATTTCACAAAATGATTTTGCTCTCTCTGTCTCTGGCTAAACAACAATCAGAATATAGGCATCTAAGGATGGGATGAGTACTTTGCTATAAATGGGCTGAATACTCTGCTCTGTGCTATACGTATTTTAGATGCATCATTTCAATTTCCTGTTTATAACGGCTCTCTTCACGGGTGAAAAACTGGAAGCTAATGATAGCATGTGAAAATAGGCCCATGTGTCATTGACACCTACAATAATGCACCTCAGTTTAAGACATCCAATAAGTTGACAGAATTATCAATGTTTTAAGTTTTCCTATTTTGTCTAAAAGTAGAGGTTAGTGGGTTTGTTTTCTAAAAACTAAAATAGTAAATATGTTAGACTCTGAAGCAAATGTCTCTACTGCACCTATTCAACTCTGCTCTAGTAAAAGATATACCCCCCCACACACACACTCACAAAAGGAACCAGTATGGAAGTATTTGCATAAAGATTTGCTTATAAAAGACCTGATTGCTGAAGATACCACATACTTTGTTATCAAGGTGAGGAAAAACAAAAGTAGAACTGAGCTGGAAGTTTCGTCTCTGCTTGCTACCTTTCAACGTACAAGAAGGTACTATACAGGGTACTGAAAGAGAAAATGTATGAACATCTTTACCCACCTGTGAAATCTACTGTGTACAATACCAATCTGTCAGGCAATTTGCACGTGTTGGTACAGTAGTGGCATGACTGTTATGATTTAAACAATCACTATCTTGCTAGATATGAGGCCTGCTCCACATGGCTAAAGGGGCCTTAGACTCAAGGAACAAACTTACTACTGGTGATGTGCTACCAAGCTGCCTCCTAAATATTTATGTTTATACCTATAGATAATAGTTAGTTCCAGCTTTCATCAATGAATAATGGTGGATACAGAAGCAAATATGTGCTTGTGCTCAAGATGCTGAAAATAAGCAGCAACTTCTCTGAGACTCAGAAAACACTACAAAAGGTTTTCCTGTGGGACCATAGCTGCAGAATCACCATGATTCAGGACAACAGCAGGATATTTGAAAGGAATTTCAGTGAGGATCCAATGATGATGGTGTGCCAGAGGCCTTGAACCAGACCAATGACTCATTGCAAATGAACATTTAGTGATTGAGCCAACTGGACAAAAGGGTATAGTGTGTGACACACCACAGCTCCCAATGCCACTAAGGCAGATGAAGAGGTATTGGAGAGACAAGAAAGATAGAGGAGTGAGTTGCCTGGTCAGTCACCCAAAGTTCTTTTGTAATGTTCCATCTTTGGCCCATAGGCCATAGTGTGTCTGGCAGACTCCTCAGCAAACCAAGAAACTTTAAACTGTCCGCCATATTGACAGCTTGTCAGTCACTTTTCTCTGTGACCTGTAGACTGTCTAGCAGACTCTTCCATGAAGCAGGAACCCTACAGCAATGTCCCATCTTGTTTCAGCAGTCACTTTCTTGTGGGTCCTGTATGTCCATTTTATACAGCATAAAGTCAAACAGTCCAGACAAGAGCATTTTCTTGTGCAAATGGCTATTCTTAGCATATTGGGAGTAAACTCCATAATGAGTTTCTTAGATACCCATCTTCTTTTGAGACACAGGGGTTGTTGCCAGGAGCATTTACGTCTCACTATCAAGAAAAACCCTAAACCATTTTCAATGCTATATTCTGTAGGTCTTTGAAAAAAAACCTGAACTTCTATTGAACTAGATAACTACATTAGAAAAATGTGACTTCATGTGTCTTTATTCATATTTGTCTTTTACTTAAACATACTCCTTAAGCTTGAGCAAGAACACCTAAAGGGTCACACCGTGATATACTAAATAGTTGAGAGGGTTTTTGTCAGTTCACAGCAGGAAAATTTCCTGCTTCTAATTTGGTTTCTATAATCACAACACAAAATATCTGCCATCCAACCTCATGGGTATGTACTAAATATGAACCATTGCCTATTTTCACATATGAATCCCAAGATATGACAGCTGAATAATGATAAACTTGATTTGATTTAGAATCACCATGAAAGTATACCTTCAGATGTGTCCAAGAGGGTGTTCCCAGGAAGGTTTAACCTACCATAAACATGGGTGGCACCATCCCAGGAGAAGGGGTCCTAAATCAAATAAAAGGAAGATAGTGATCTGATCCCTGGAATTCATCACTCCCTGTGTCCTGGATGCATATATACTGTGATTATGCTTTCTCCTACATAATAGACTGTACCGTAAAAATGGGAACCAAAAACCCTTCTTTTCTTGTGTTATTTTTGTCATGTATTTTGTCACCAAAACAAGGAAAGTAACTAAATGCAGAAAAGTAGCACCAAGGAGCAAAACTGTTGCTAAAATAAACCTGACATGTAGTTCTTACATTATTTTTTAACTGCTTTGTAGAAACATTGTGGAAGAGTTTGAAGCTACAGGCTAATGAAAGCCTAGAATGCTACAAGCAGTTCTCAATAGATCATGATGGTGGGAGTTTGAAAGGACGGAATGAAGAAAGGAGCATAGACACTGGAGGCTGAGTTCATAAGGTTTCAGAGGGGAACAATGAATCAATCAAGAACTAGGCTATCAGTCATTCGTATCGTATTCTGGCAATGAATCAACTTCATTCTTCCCATGTCATTTAGTAAGGCAGAATTTTAAAATAATGGGCTTATTTGTTTGGAAGAGGAAATTTCAAGATAGCATAGCATTTAGGCTATGTCATAATTATTGCCCACTGCTTATCCAAGTTTTACTTATCCAAGTGTATAGTGAAAGAGAGCAGAAGGATATGAAAAATGTGTAGCTTGATGGGGAAGAGAATAAAAAGGAGTTTAAAGTTACAGACAAGGCATTTTTTTTAGCAACTGTAATTGTAAAAGAAATTGGAGTCATTAAAGAGGAAATTGGCACTCTGTATTAGGACAATAAGAAAGGTGCCCTGAAGGTAGGACTCCACCCTTCAAAGTCTCCAATTTTTGAAAATGCAAATTCATTTTAAAGAATTGATCCTGAGCTGAGAATGTAACATAAGAGGTTCCCTGCTAGGAAAGAGTTTTTGCAGATTAATCTACCAAACTATCCAAAGGCTAGTGCAGCTGTCTGTGGTCTGAGAGAGCCAAGCTACAACTTGACCTGGCAGCAGAACTTGATAACTCTACTCATGGGACACTGGTTTTGCAAGTATGAAAAATGCAAAAGGAGGTCATGGAGAGTTTTGGTTTTCAGTATTTATAATTAGTTCTTTTTAAATTGTATTTTATTTTGTTAACATTTTTTCATTTATTTTTACATACTGACCACAGTTTCCCTGCCTTCCTCTCCTCCCATTCCTTCCCACCTACCCACCTCCAAATCCACTCATTCCTCCTCCTATCTCCCTTCCATCTCCCTTCAGAAAGAGATAGGCCTCCCCTGGGTTTGAACAAGGCATAGCACATTAAGTTGAGCTAGAGGAAATCTCCTTCTCCTGCATAAAGGTTGGACAAAGTAATTCAGCATGGGGAATAGGTTCCTAAAAGCCAGCAAAGCAATATCAGGGACAGGTCCTGATCTCAGTGCTAGGAGTCTTACAAGCAGACTACGCTACACAATTGTCACAAACAGCTATAGTGCATACATTGGTCCCATGCACACTCCCTAACTGGCTATGGAGGTTGAGTTTTGTTTTTATTGTTGTTGTTGTTATCAAGGTTCTAATGAGTCACTAAGGTCAAATGAAGTGTGGTCAGGTCAGAGTCCCTCCATGAAGGCCAAGAGGGAACTGTCTGAAGCTGTGAAAGTGAAGCCTAAGTCATGTTGGAGACTTTGGAATGTTGGAGATTCTGGAACCATGGGAAGAGGATCACAGAGGAATGCCCAACAGAGAGGCTATATGTACTACAGTTGCCAGCGCTGGAAAGGTAGAGCTACCCAAGCCTTTTGCATCTCACATGATTGCATCACAAGTCCTAGGTGCCTCAGAGTTACATAATTTGGTATTTTCTCTGCTGGGTTTTGGTCTAGTTTTGACCCAATCTTTCCTTGCTATGCTCTATTTCTCCCCTTTGGGGATGAAAATATGTCCTTTGTGTCTCTGTATATTAGAAATACAGAACTTTAGTTTTTATGGGTTCACAGTTAAGAGATTGTCTTGAATCTCAGAAAAGACCAGACTCTGAACAGTGACAGGACTATTAAAGACTATGGAGACTTTGAATGCATTTTTATTGTGAGATGGCCATGGACCTATGAGAATAAAAGGAGGAAGCATATGTCTCAATGTGATGGATTTGAGTGTCACATTGACAAGGGGTAATTGTAGTGATTGGTCCTTATTGTGAATTTGGTAAGATTTAGAATCACTATGAAAACACTTTGGCCAGTATTTTTTCATAACAATGAGAAATATAGCTCATTCAAAGAGCTTTTTTTTTTTTCTCTCTATTTTTACATCTCCTTGACCAGTTTAAAATAATAAAATATTTCAGCACAGAAATGTAGTGAGGTAGTCCTTCTGTAGCACTGACCACGCCCATTGGGGGTGGAGCGATGGGCGGAGGTGACCTGAGGAAGGAGGTTGGAGGGGGCCAGGAAGGCACTCTCTCTTTCTGGCGTGACTCGGACAGGAGAGGATCGGGTTGAATTTCCTGGTGTTCATCTGTCTAGGTTGTAAGTTATTTCTCCCTGAATAAACATCTATTCGGCCTATTTGTTTATCCTGATCCTTATTTACCGCAATACAGAAAAGTATTTCAATTATACTTGTTGAACTTTAAAAGATAGGAGGGAAGTTTTGATCTTCTCAGGGTGTAGCCCAATTGGTAACTAAAAATTAGGAAAAAACATTTGCCTGTTTACTTCAGGATATCACTAATAGATGGATCAAGAGAAGACGTAACTTCTCCTGATTTCTCCTATCCAGAGTTGTAGAAGATTCTTGCAGAGTAAGTGTATCTAGTCAATGAAAAGTGCCAGAAAAGAACCATCAAGCAACCTAAGAAATAGTCTCCAAGCTCTCAGAAAGTAAAGCTATAAAAGGGGGGGGGGGGTAGAAAAACTTCAAAAACCATTATTCATAGGAAAGAAATACTTTCCATTATATTACAAGGTGATCAATTGTCAGTGAGTCTTTATCAAGCTGCCAAAAGTATATAAAAGCCCCATCTATATAATTCGTTGGCTTTGTTTCCTTAATGTGCATAGCCAGGCAGTCAATGTTTGCTCACTGGGATTTTATCTTCAGACATAATAAAGACTTCCTCCTAAGTGAAAAAGCACAGCATACCACCTAGTAACTGAAAGAGAAAGCTTCGTGGCTTGTGAAGGTTGGGGCTGGGAATGAAAAATAATGGCAAGGAGGAAAAAGACTGAGGAGGGAGAAATGAAAGGGAAAAGAAGAGACGACGAAGTTGTGAAAGTAAACAAGGAGAGGGCAGGAGACAAGTTGGACTTAGAAAAGATGAAACATCCATGTTCTTGCAGATCAGACATTGCTAGAAGCTACTCTAAAGAAACCCTGTGCTGTGGGTGATCACTAGGAAGGTCTGTCTACCACCATCCAAATACATTTCTTTTCAAGAAAATATACAAATCCCAGGGCAGAAGGTCAACCTTACCCATCTCTGTTTATTTCAAAGCATCTAAATGCAAGTATTAACAGCTACTACTTTCCAAAGAGGATGACCCACTGCTATGACTTGAATAGGTTCTCTCCAAACTTGTCAGTGTGACAGCATTATAACATAGGAGATTTAAGAGATGATTATGCCTGAAGGACTCCTTTCTCGTGAAAGAGATTTAGACCTTATAAACAAGTTTTGTCATAGCATGCTTGTTGGCCTTAAGCATAGAGGCTATAGTAGCTCTCCTATTTGGAGAATTTGGCAAAGACCCACCATATTGGAAGCAAAGAGTGATTGTTACCAGACAACATTTCAGGCTCCAGAGCTGGGAGAAAGTAAAGTCTGGTCTTTATAAATTACTCATGCTCAGCTGTTTTGTTAAAGTAGCACAAAGGCAGTTAGACAATCTTTCAGGTAGCAAAAGCTTTCCCACATTTTTTTATCATTATCCCTCACTACAAAGGTTAATGGAATGTGCTGTGAAATTGTGAGGGATCGTATTTGTAGATAATTGCCAGCATCTGCCGTTGACTCTGGTCTACAGCAGGTGCACTAAATTTTATCCTTGGAGAAACTGGATCATCAGACAGTTGTGTTCTTGATCCATTTTATTTTGACTCTTCCTTGTCTTTCATTTACCAAGCCAAACTTTGAAATTAGGCCATCAAGCAATGTCAAGAGAGCCAATAAATAAGTTTTTTTTTCTTGCTTTTTTTTTTCTTTTGCACATAGAACAGTGTCCTCTTTAACCTAAGGAAGAGAAAAGAAATTTTTCAAGAACAAGGAGCAGAATTTGTCACATAAACTCTTTTGAAATTGAAAATTTTCAAAAGTCTTGTTACTTTGGTTCAAGTAAGGAAATAGACCCCTTTCTATTCTATTTCTTCTTATTTTTAATTTCACTGTGCATGCATGTGTGCGGGCGTGCACACAGACACATAAAGTAGTCATAAGACAAATTGTGGGAGTGAATTCTGTCCTTTCAGCACATGGATCCACCAGATTAAATTCAGGTTGCCAGGCTTAGGAAGAAGCACTTTTACTTGCTGGGCCATTCCTACCCTAAGCCCCTTTCTTTTTGTGTTCTGGATGCTATACCACACATGTCTATAAAACATGTCTCTAGTCTGCATATTTTTACTCCTTCCAATGCTAATGCTATTTCTACAATTCTTAGTGATGCAATGTACAACCTTGTAGAAAGCATACAAAATACAAAAGAAAAAAGAGTGTTGTCCATCAATGCATTCTGTCTACTTCCATGTCTCTACCTCTCAAGTTTACGTTCAGTTTATCTTTTGAAGTAAATTGTTTTCTTATTTGTCCATACATGAAGTTCTTTTATAAACTATACTCAGTTCATAACATGAGCATAAAATCAGTCAGTATTGGCCAAAGAAATAACAAAGCCAAACAATGAAAAACTGACACCAAAGTTCTTTTTTGCCATATTCATTGATAGACTGGTGCAGCCATGAGAAAGGAAAAGCGAGTGTCGTAATAAAAGCAACAGTCTCTAATCTTGCTGTCCATGCAGTATATTTAGCATCACTCTAAAAGACATCTATGACTTGGGAAATGTGACTTTATTAATGGACTGACTCATTGTAAAGAATTGTTTTGGTTGACTGATAATAACAGCATACTTTCTTAAGGATGGCAGGACCCTTAGTAAATGGACACAAGCCAGGTGTGTTTTGATGATGAAAAAATACCCCACTGAGTCTGACAGTTTTCCAGTAAAGGAAGGAAGTGGAGAGCCCTAAGACAAATATGTGCTGTCTCCCAGCTCTGGCTATTGCCAGCTTTGATAAAAATGGTTCTCCACAGGATGCAAAAGTCGGGGTTGACATTATGGTTTGTGATATTGGGCACCTGGTGGGTTTTGACTGAACTGTTTACTCAGAGAATTCACTTAAAGATAACCCACAGAGCACCTGCAGTTGCCTGTGCTCTCTGTTATGCCAGCTGACAAAGCATAACCCATGTTAGGAAACAAAAGAGATTGTTCTTCAAATAAAACAGAATCTTAACAAAAAGTAGCAAATGAAGGAAAACAGCATAAGTACTACTGACTCACATCACCTTCATTCTCCAAATTCTACTGCCTCCAAAGCATACTGTAATGTGGACATTAAAGATCAAAGTGCACAGTCATTCTCTTCTTCCCTTTTCTACAGCATCACCAAGGAGACCGCTGGCTTACTCTCTGTGCATAGTAGAAACCGGGATCATCCTCTGAGCCCTAGAAAGTATCATGGTACATTGTTCATAGGTTTGGAGTTGGATGTAAGTGGAATAAGGCATTTTTAGATGCTAGGTATTGTACCTGGAATCTAATACATGCTCAAAAATGTTATTAGAGTATCATGAATCTACTTTTATTTCTTTCAGAATTACTTCTCACCAATACAAACTAATCAATGACTTATCATTACTTTAAAAGCAATTCCAAGACTTGTCAGGAAGAACGAATTAGCTCTTTGTGAACAACTTCCACCCAGGTATTGAACCCTGTCTGTCATTTCTCAGTTCAGATTACAGTTCCTTCTATTGAATGAGCAGTGTTTCTGAGCATCCAGAAGACTTTCTTATATTCTACTTACTCTACATACCACACCTCATATACCACTATCCTTTGCAAATTCCAAAGTTCTTTCAATTACCTGACCTCTCTGGCCATCCCTATTGACTTCAGCAGAGAAGGGTGGTCACATGGCACTCCAGTGTGATCCCACAAGTACCTGAGTTCATCTCTGTTCTGATAATTCTTCACCTCGTTTCTCAGTTATTCTTTGTGATCCTCTAGCAAGGCATTTGTTAAATTTTAGTAGACAAAGAGATTACCATGATAACTGAACATCCTCATTTCATGGGTAGGACCCACATTTCTAACAAATCCCCAGATCAGATGATGCTTTCATTCCATAGACCATAATTTGAGTACTAAGGTACTAGACAATGATCTCTAGTGTCAGGATTCGTATCTAAGCCTTAATCTCCTATTGCCTCTCGGGTTAGATATTCTCCCTGGGTGCCGTTTAAATTAATATGTAGTTGAATGAACATGCCATGGCATTCTATCCTGATTAGTTCACTTCTGTAACCAGTTAGGAGCAAGTTTTCTGGTCTGGAAGGCATTTGCCTTGGCTTTCAGTACCTTGCCCATGAGTGTGTTATTAAACTTTTACTCCTATTGCACAGCTCACTTCACTTCTCATTTTCTTGTTCCGGTGTGTGCTTTCCCTTTTCAGTTGATATCAATGAGAAGATGAGAGGGACATGAGAAAGTGGAACAGGAAAGCCAAAGAAGGAGACAGAGAGAAGAGGGAAAGGGAGAAGAGAATGGCCTCAAAAGAGAATGCTAGAAGGGAAGTGACTGATTGCTCCCCTCGTGTGATACCTGCTCATATACTAATTATACTTATGTATTTGGACTCACTTTCTCTTTCTTTTCCTGTGTACTGATCTCAACTCTCTTCATTTACCCACCTCAGTACATCTACCTTGTAGCTGCTATAATCCAGGAGCAATTCTATGCAAAAACTCACATAAGACTGTAATCTACAACAGAAAAGGAAGAAAGCTAGATGTTAAAGAATTGCCTAAGGACGGGAGAAAGAGAAAACATGAAGCTGGGTGGGTAGGGAGATTGAGAGGCTCGGGGAAGACTTGGGGGAGGGGAAAACATGTTGAAAACAAAATGTATAAATTTTTTTTAAAAAATTAAGAAGTGAAAAAAGTGTCTAATATAAAGTATCTTATATAAAATTACAACAATGTTAAAAAGTAAAGAAGCAGGGTGGAGGTAATGTCAAAGAAGGCTTCTGTGGAAAGCATACTTGAGCTTAGAGCTGATCAGAAGGAGCTATTGACTCTAAGAAACTGAGCAAATTTCATGGGTAAAGGCACTGTGTCCAGGGTGAACATGCTGAATGAAAAGGTCAGGGTGTATGTGTCAAATTAGAATACAGGGGAAATATGGAGATAAGAAAGGGAATGTATTAGAAAATGTGTCTGGCTGGGTGATTGGAAAGACAGCCTGTCCTTCTGTCAGAGTCAGAAATCTTCAGGCAAGCTGATAAAGACCAAGTTGCCTATGGAGACAATATGCATTTTCCAGAAGACATCAAAGATAGTAAGCAAACTGCGCTCATTTGGGGCCAAAATGATGCATAACCTTGAGGGTTTTAGTACTCCCTCTTTTTCCTAAAACTATACAGTACCCCTCATCAACTCATTTTACAGTTTTAATACAGAAGAAAATCCTTTAACTTGCAACCCTGCTATGACTGTACTCTTTAAGCAATGTTTAAAATGGACAGCAACCAGTAGAGTTACAACCTGAGACTTATGAATATCTTATATGTAGTCATCATAAATACCTCTATTGTGACTCTCCCTGAGACACCTACACATCACAAGGATATCTCTCTCTCTCTCTCTCTCTCTCTCTCTCTCTCTCTCTCTCTCTGAAAAAACCCTAGAGCAACTGCACATAGGCATTGATGTGAAGGCTATACCCCTACTACCAGTGACAAGAAGACAGGGGCACCTTGAAAGGACTTGCTAGAGGAGGTAGATTATGTGGTAACAGCCTCAATGACCCTGTGTATTTTTATTCATACTCTGTGTATCCCTTCCCACATTGTTGCAGGATCAGTCTGTGCAAACAATAGTATAGGATAGAGTAGAACACTCAAGACTAGGTTACAAACAATTGTAGCTTCTTTCTGAATTGGCTAGTCTCTTGCTCTGTTCTCTTAGATGACTTTCTGGGAGTCAAGCCATGGTTAGAGCATCCCTGTGCAGAGGCTACATGGTAAGATAGTACAGATCTGAGACCTGCCTGTGACTATATGAGGAAGGGTAGAAGCTGACTCTATTATCTCCAGTAAAGTTTGAGGTACATCCAACAGTTTAGCTGCCATCTAACAAAAGACTGTAAGCCAGATCCACTCAGTTAAGCCACAGCTGGATTCCTGACCTTCAGAAAGCATGTGAAATAACCAGAGTTTATTGTCTAAACCGCTAGATTTCAAGGTAATTTGTTGCACAGCAATGAATAATGAGTGCAACAGATAAGTTCAGACCTCTTTAGTATACTAAAGACTGGGAGGCTTTATAATTTCTCCCCAGTACTCTGAAAATGCATGCACTTAAGAGCATTGAAAGCAGAGCATGCTTCTTTAATACTGCCAAGGAAAGTCTCCAAGGATCACAGTAATGTCATTCCCCCTTACCCCACCCCTTCCCCAGGTTCCCTTGAAAAGACTGGAGCTGAATTTCTGGCTTCTTTTTGTTTGTTTTATGAGACAAGATTTCTCTGTGTAATAGCCTGGGCTGTCCTAGAAATCACTTGTATCCTTCACCTGTTTTTTTTTTGTTTGTTTGTTTGTTTTTTTCTCTTGGCTATCCTTACATCCTTACTTTCTTTAAGAGATTTGTTCATTTCTTGCATTTTTTGCTTGGTTTTTTCCTCTATTTCTTCCAATTTTTTGTTTGTTTTTTCCTTCCATTTCTTTAAGGGATTTTCTCATATCATGTTTCAGGACCTCTACCATTTTTATGAAGTCATTTTTTAAGTCTTTCTCTTCTGCTTCATCTGCTTTGGTGTGTTCAGTTCTAGTTGGTGTAGAGTCCCTAGATTCTGGTGTTGTCATACTGGTCTTTCTATTGTTAGGCATTTTCTTGTATTGCCATCTTCCCATCGCTTCTTCCAGTGGGTACATATGGACTTGTTCTCTCCCTCCCTCTCTCCCCCTCCCTACATATACATAAACATATACATATACATACACATACACATACACATACACATACACATATACATATACATGTACATGTACATATACACATACACACATACATACATATATATCCTGCTCTCCCGGTGGGTCAGGAGTTCTATGTCTGCAACTCTGGATGATCCAAGATCTCTAGGAGGTCTCTCCTCTGGCATAGGACAGGTAATGAGGTCCAAAGATCCTATCTGCTATGTGTCCTGAAAGTATGGCTGGGATGACAAGGGCATGGAAAAAGCACAGACAGAAAGGCACACACACAGTAAAGCTGGGATCTTATTCTGATAAAGGGCACCTATTACAAAACCAGGAAAGTCAGTTCATTATTATTATGGCACAAGGAGGAGGGGTTAGCTTCTCTCAGTAAGCCATGTCAGTAAATATCCTGAAGAAAGGGGTCAGTATTTTCTGCATACACAGTCAACATATGTACTCAGACAAGGAGAAGATTCTTCCATTTCCCTAGGCCTGATATGGGGATGGCTTTGCATTCCCATGGATCCGAAGCACTAGAGTCCTTGACATGGCATGCTCATGTCAAATAATACACATTCACTCGGGACTTCATCCATTCCCTTATGCTTGGTTTATAGCATGTTTTTTACACATTCAGGTTATACCTCAATTCCTTAGCTTGACTATTATTGTGTGGGATGATACAATAAACTCAGGCAAGAAGGTCTTTTATAGTAAGCTGAATTTGATTGAGGCATATATACCCAGAAGTGGTATGCTATAGAGTGGCCAGACTACCTTATATTACTACAGGGAGTACATGAGGGCTCCTTTCGTCTTGCAACCTCACCAGCATTTGTTATTTTATTTTCTTGGTGATTGAATCTCAGCGTAGTTTAGATCTGCATTTCCTGGTGGCTAAAGATGTTCTTATTTTTCTTTTACTTCTATTTCTTTGTTGAAAATGTATCAATTTGCAAAGATGCCAAAAAATGTATATTAGAGAGAAGACAGCCTCATCAACAACTATTACTAGGAAAACCCAGATATCCACGCATAAAAGAATAAAACTCGAGTTCTCTCTGTCACCCTGAAATGAAGCTAATACCTGTGCCTTTTAAACAGCTGAGGAAAAACACTTCAAGATAATAGGCATGGGCCCAAAAATAATACCAAAACTTGAATGGAAAGGCACAGTAGGAGGCAGAAACAGGTGGATCTCTTTGAGGCCAACCTGAGCTACATAGAAAGACCATGTCTCAAAAATAAGCAGCAACAGGAACAAAAAGAACTGACAAATTTTGTGCTCATCAAGAGAAACATTCAGCAGATTGAAGATATAGTCGATATCTGACACGGGATTGATTACTGTGATATATAAAAAGCTGAAAAACATAAACAGACACAAAAGTCATCCGATCAATAAAAAGAAAAATTAATTGGACAAACAGTTCTCAAACAAAACTGTACAAATGGCCTGGGGGGATATTCGGCATCCTTATCTGTTAGGTAAATGCCAATTACAACTATACTGAAATTCTAACTCTGCCTAGTAAAAATGGTTATCATAAAGAAAACATTCTGGTAAGAATATGGAGGGGGCGGAGAAACACAAGTTTCTCACTGTTGGAGGGATTATAAATTAGTGTAGCCACTTAGGAAATCAATTCCTCCAAAAATTAAAATAGAAAAAATGTGAGCAACTTAACACTGGGTTCTACACTCCCTGAATTGTCATGCTTTAATGTGAAAAGCACTGGAAAGAACTAAAATCAGCAGCAGAGTGAGGTTTAGACTTTTAATGTCTGACTAGTTTAGACTTCATTTTGTGGGAAAACCATCTTAGGGAAGACCTTATCATGACGTTATTTGATGAAAGGAATCAGACGCCCTTGCACTTTACATCTCAGAGGCTCTAAGACATTCCCTTTCTGCTGTCTAAGTGAGTAACAACCTTGAAGATCAATGTGGGTGGAGGAAACTGTGTCTTAGGTGCAGACCAAGGTGACATCTGTGTGATGAGTGGGCTACAGTGGGAAGTGAAGGATGCTTTCATTTGTGAATTCGGCCAGATCACTAAGAACAAGAGCAGCTGCTATACATTAGTATGAAGGGAGGGACCCAGCACTCATGCCTGACATCTTGTTCAATTACATACATACATATATGTATATATGTATGTATGTGTATATGTATGTATATGTGTATGTGTTTATGTGTATATATACATACACATACACACATAGAAAATGTGTATATGTGTATGTATGTGTATTGACTCATACTGGAGATATTCTGCTAATGCACAGTTGAGCATGAGAAATGCTCAGCAAATATGTAGAAGGCTCTGAGAACAGAAAAATCAATACAGTCTGTACTGGGAACAAGGAGGGACATGAGGAATCAACCTAAGATACACAGGGATTTCCTTACTGTGCTCATCAGAGAGCCCATCTTAAACTGCATTTTTTGCAGTACTGGATCAAGCTCCTGGGGAGCTCCATAAGGCTTTCCTTTTTTTCTGTTCAAAGCCCTGCTGGGAAGGATTCTTCCACTTCCCAGGCACTGCCTAGTGCTCCTTTATTTTTACATCTCTAAAGTCAATATTTCTCCAGTCAGAAGAGCATTCCTGCACACAATGGCTACAGCACTGTTTTGTGTACTGGGGTGTGAACCTCCTGAGACATCACAATTACTGGATGTGTGGAACGTAGAAGAGACCTGGCAGCATGAGACCTACTCTGAACTGACATTGACCTGAAATCAGACACTAAGTGATCATCTCATCTCCTAATTCCAAATGTGTTGGTCTGCCTTTCAAGATGTCTTTGCACTTCTGATAAACAAATTGGTAACTCTTTGGCCATGAAAGAGGGGATATCATTGATATTCAGTATAAAAGAATTCCCTTAACAAAGGAAAGTTTCTTTGAGCACTAAAAATGATAATAAAACATCTTGTGGAGAATTTCTTGTCCTGTTAAATACTATTTTATGGTTGTGTTTTCTCTAATTGCCTTCTCTATTTTAACAATTCCTCAAAATCCTAAACGTGTAATATCAGACACTTGGAGCTTGTTGGAGAAAATCATAGTAGCAACATTAATTACACTCAAAATTTCCAGGATAGTGAAGATGGAATCCAGTCTGTAAAGCTTAAATCCTAACACTGAAGTGTAGATGGTACCACTAGAAGACAATGACTATGTAAACACGGCAATGACTGCCCCTCTTTCATGACTGTGCAAATTCTTTATAAAATTCCTTATTAAAGAAGAGGCCATTTATTTTTTTATTTAATTTATTATTTTACATGTCGATCCAAATAATATATATATATATAAATGTATGTATGTATGTATATATATATGTATATATATATATAAAGAAACCTAAATAAATACAAAAAAGATTTATAGCTGAAAAAAAAGAAGAGGCCAGCTTTCCAATTGCATATTCCATACAGTTATTCACAAAATTGAAATGCCTGATAGGCTTCTTGAGGGCCATCAATGTCCCTCACAATTTCTACTACAATTGTAGTAGCTTGAATGAGAAATGCCTTCGCATAGACTCATGTATTGAACACTTGAACCCCAAGTGGTGGTGCTATTTGGGAATGTCATGGAACCTTTGGGAGCTGCAGCTTTGCTAGAGGAACTACATCACTGGGGAAGGGCTTTGAGAGTTTATAGCCTCACCCCACTTCCTGTTCTGTCTCCCTGCTTCTGGTGTGTGAATGAAAATATGATCCAGCATTCTTCTCTTTCCTCCATTATTTCCTTTACCATGCCTTCACTTCTATGATAGTGGACCCCATCCTTCTAGAACCATAAACCAAAATAAACCCTATAATCCTTACATTGCTTGTGTCAGGGTATTTTATCATGAAAACAGAAAAGTAACTAAAATAGCATTCATACAAACAAAAGAGAAGTATATTTTAGCTGCTGTGAGAGACATTGTGCCCTGTACCAATAATGCCTTTGTGACCATTCACTTAGATAGTGAAGTTTGTTTGTCATGGAGTCTGCTTCAGGCTGACTGTAACTTCATTGAAGACCTCTACAGGATGAATGCACAATGGAAGTTCTTGACCAGTCCTGGTGGGATGGATTTTCCCACTAATACCAACTTGTAAATTGTCACTAAACTCTAGTTGTTCATAGGTGGAAAAAAACTGGAAATTGAAAATCCAACATCCAATAAAGAAGAAAGGTGGAAAAAAGCATTATGCCACTGTTAGAGGAAAGCTGATAAACACCGGGAATTTTGAAATGTGACCTCCACCTAAAACACCTTTTGCCAAGCAATATTTACTTCATAGTCAATAGGTACCATGTAGGATAACAGGATAACATGCTAGAGAATGAAGACATCCATCCAACTGTTGATGAACTGAACAAAGAACACATACGACCTGGATAAATGCCTGTAGGTCACTAGCAAAAGAACTCCTGAAATCGCTGGCTCACGGACCTGAACCATAAGCACTCCTTATCTGATAAATGCCCGATCTGCCTCCTCTACCTTGTCAATCAAAATTGGGCAGAAAAATTGTATGGGGTCCTTTCTTGGATGAGAACTATTTAGTCTTCATCAGATCCCTATCTAGATTAAAATCAGTATGAGAAAGCAGTGAAGGGGACTGGAAACCCTGAGAAAGCAGCAAGGCATCGTGTAGAAAGGGGTCTGGGTGGCTGGGAAAGTGGCTAATGCAGAAATTAGTCTCAGAATTACAAAAAAATTAGAAGTTTCATACCAGAAGTAGTATGAGGATATTAATATGACAGTTTCCTTGATAGGAACAGATTCATAGCAAATTTATAAAGATATATTTATCTCATGCTATAATTTTTGAACAAAAGTTGGGTTTTTGCAATAAATGATTCTTGTTAAGTAACTGATTTTGTGCTCTAACACTGCAAGCAATTGATAAGTTCTAGACGATCTGATGCCTATGAATCAATTAGGTTATTAGAAAATACATGGATCACCTCAACCCAGCCATTAGAGGCAACATAATGAGACCCTGTCTCTCTAAGAACAAAAGAAATCCAAGGTGATTTCTATAAAGAGTAATACTCAATTTTTATTAATCTGTGTCTTTATAATCCTCCCTCATCTACCTTGCCAAGCTCTGCTATCATTTTATTTATGTTTTTTACTTTTTAAATATTATCTATGTGTTTGTGGTCTAGTTATTAGCAACTAGTTCAGAGAACTAGAAATAAAGGGTAAAACAGATCTGTGATGAAGCAGGGAAAAGGAATTTATTTGGATAGTTTCTAAGGCTCACCTTTAAAAAAAAAAAAAAAAAAAAAAAAAAAAAAAACAGCAAATGTCACTGTCCTAAGAAAACAAGACTTCTTATTATTGGATCATCTAATGCCCAGCCACACGGGGTAATTGCATCCCAATGCCATTGTTCCTTTAGGTGAAAGGACAAAGGACAAAGTCCCTGCCCTTGGCTCTTCAGCAGTTCTTCCTTAGTCTGTCAGTCATTTCATCTTTTCTCACAGCCAAAAGGAGGGTTGGAAAATTAAATCAGTGACACATTCTGGAGGCTCAAAATTCAAGTTCTTCAAGAATGTAGATATTATTTAAATCACTTCATATTTGTAAGCAAGCAATGATTTGTGTGTATGCTTGTGTGCTCCTTTGCATCAAAGCCAAAGACCACATCAGCTAGCTTCTATTGCTCTCCACTTTGCTTTTTGAGACAGGGTTTCACATTGGACCTCCAGCTTACCAATTCTAGCTAGATTAGTCAGTGAGCCCCCAAGTATCTACCTGTCTCAGCCTCAGTCCCCAGTGCTGGGGTTATGGATTTATGTTATCACACCTGGCTTCTATGTGGGTGATGGTAATCCAAATTCAGATCCTCACACTTGGATAACAAGTACTTTACCCACTGAGTTGTCTCCCCAGGGCTAAAACTGTTTTTGTACTGTCATTTGAAGGTTTTCATTGTCAGGTTTTAGTAACCACTTTTTGAGTGAAATTGGAAATGCTTACACAGACAGCCATGGTTAATCTTGATTGTTAACTAGACAAGATTTAAAGTCACCATGGAAATACAATATATCAATAGGGAGTTCTAGAAACATTTCACAGAGTAGGAATAACCACTCTGACCGAATGTGGGCATCTCCATCTTAAGGACTGAGGTTCAGGACAAAATAAAAGGAATAAGATGACCCGAGCATCAACTTTACCTCTCTCTTTCCCCTCATCATCTCCCTATATCCTTCCCTTCTTCTGTCTCTGCTTCCTGACTGGAGACAATGTTAACAGTTGCCTCATATACAGCAACATATGCCTTCCCTATCATGATGAACTCTATATCCTCAAACTGTGAACCAAAAGAAATTCCTCATTCCTTAAGTGGCTTTTGACACATCAATGAGAAAAGTCACAGACACAAGCTGAAATTTTATAATAGAATTCTAGTGAATAAGTCAGTGAAGATGTATATATTTCTCATTAAAGATAAGAGTTATCCAAAACCAAGATTGTTTAATAATCAATTACTTACTCTCTTCCTAGACTATAGTAAACAGCTGCTCAGCCTTGAAAGCATGGAACATTCTTCATTTCTAAGTATGTGCCATTCATCAAATTTAATGTATATATAATTGAAATAGCATCAATAAATATTCTCTTGTAGTGATTTGGGTAAGAAGAGGTCATATTTGATATCATATGTAGGATCAATTAAACTGGCATTTTCAGATGCCTAGGGAAATGATAATTTTCAGTATACTATAAGTAAAATAAATGCAATGCTATTTCATGGTAAAATAAGCAAACAATACAATTATTTCTGGATTTTCCCAAATCTCTGTTTGCTATTTACAGTTGTGTTTCTTTGCCTTCTGTAATACTCATCTCACTAGTTAAAGATACAGCTAATGTTTTGTTTCAGACTTAGGATACACAGGAAAGTATGAAATGTCTCTAGTCAAACATCTTCAGAACTCTCCATGCACATATTCTTGATTACTTTTAAGAGGGATATACATCATCTACAAAACAAGTTCTCTGACCGGAAGCAATCAGATATTTGCTTCAAGGGAGCATGGGAAAGGTAGAGGTATTCATGATCATTTAGGAAAGATAATAGTCTCTTTAATGCCTGCAAAATAAAGCTATGGGAACAAGCGTAGAATTGATGTTCAATAAGGGAGATAAGTGGCATATACTCAATATTCATTCCCACCACCTTACCCAGATCCCTAAGTCTTAAGATAATTCATGTGGCTGCTGCAATTACAAGCACAGTGGAACACTGCTTTCTCTATGACAGTTTATGGACAGATTTCTGGAGATCTTAACAAAACAGGGCATGTCTTCAAAAGTAGTGGCTTTGAAGACAAATAACAGAAGACAAATTCCTGCTGAAACACTTGCATTGAAGCTTGCATTTTTACTAAAGGCTCAGGTTTTTAGTTTCTAACAATGAAGCACAATTCTGTTCTTTGAGCACAGAAAATACCTATAAGAGCTGTACTCAGACACTGAAAAGGGGACATTAAAGAAGATTCTAGAAGATGGACAGAACTCCCATGCTCAAAGATTGGCAGATTAATGGATTAATATTGTGGAAAGTTTACATTAATAAGAGTAATCTTACACATTCAATGCAATCTCCATCAAAGTCAGTAAAATTCTTCACAGAATTCTAAAAATACAGTGCTAACATTTGAACAAAACATTCCAAACAACCAAATTAATCCCTAGACAAAGAGTAAAGCTAGAGAAATGACAAAAAATGATTGCCAATTATGTTAGGTGCCATAGTAACAACGCTGATATGATACGGGTATACAGCCACATAGACAAATGGAGTACAATAGAGAAAACAAAAACAGACCAACACAGTTGTGACCACCTACTTTTTGACATAGCTGTAGAAATCATAAACTGGAAAAAGACAGCATCTTTAGTAATTGCAGAGACAGGGTACCTGCATGTAGAAGATTGAATCTACACAACTTTCTCTCACAATGCACAAAAATCAATTCAAAATGAATCAAATATCTTAATACAAGTTCTCAAATTTCAAACATGCTAGAGGAAAAATATTTCAAGATAAAGCTATATGCAAGGATTTTTCTGAAAATTACTCTAAACAACACAGGAAATAATACCAATTAATAAATGGAATTACATGAAATTTAAAAGCCTCTGCACTGGAGTGAAGAGACCCTATACAATAGTGGGGGGGCAGAATCTTTAGCCACTGAAGAGCAGACAGAGGGTTCACATTTAGAATACAAAAAAGAACTGCAGACATTAAATTGTAAAAAAATAAATCACACAGTCAGTAAATATACTAAAGAACTAAATAGATGCCTCTCAAAAAGAGAAATACAAACAACTAATAAGTACCTCAAAAAAAGTACCCCACATCCTACATCAAGGAAAAGCAAATTACAACTGTTCTAGGTACCTTTTACCCCAATCAGAATGGCTATTATCAAGAATACAAATAATAAATACTCACTGCTGGTTGAAGTGTAAACTGATGCAGTCTCTCTAGAAGTCAGCATAGGAGTTCTTTCAAAAACTAATACTAGAGCTACAATATAATTCAGCTACTTCACTCCTTATTATATACCCAAAGGACCGCATGTCAACATGCCACAGAGATACCTCCACAACCCAGTTCATTTCTAAATCATTCATAATAGCCAGGAAATTGAACCAGTCTAGATGTCTATCTACAGGTAAAGCAATAAAAAATGTGGTGCATATTGTTGTGCAACTGTTTCCTATAAATTGAAATATTTTCTCTTAAACAAAGGTCGTTCATAAAACTGCAGAAGTAAATACAACATGGAAGATGTAGGAAGTAAATAGAACATAGAAAGTCCAGGAAGCAAGCAGAACATAAAAAGTCCAGGAAGTAAATAGAACATAGAAAGTTCAGGAAGTAAATAAAACTTACTAACCCTAGGAAGTTCTTGAAAGTCACGAGGCACCTCACCAAACTTACATAAGCAATAGGAACCGCTGGAGGAAAGAGATTCTGATCAACTGAGCTGCCTGTGTGTTCTGCAGCACTTATGAATCGTCACCCATCACCTGTGCTCCTGTAAGTAACTCCAATAAGCTCACTGGCTCACTGAGCTATTAATGGGTGGAATAGTTTCTTCAGTGTTTCATCTATGCCCTATACTTAGATATTTTTTTTCAGATCTTCCCCTAAAATCATGACATTTTCAGGAAAACAAATAGAACTAGTAGTTATTGATAAGCAAAGTGAGCCAAAGTCAGAAAGACAAACACCTTGTATTTTCTCTCATGTGTTGTGATTGTTAAGCTCGATTGTCAACTTGATAAGATTTAAAATGAGCTTGGAAACAAATGTCTGAGCATGTCTAAGGGGGTTTCTCTATGTTAATTGAGGTAATGGATATATGCCACACAACTTCAACTGTAGATAATTAGAGAACAAGAGGTATGTTGCCTACACATTACAAAGAAGGCAAAAATAACACATATGTCCTGCCAAAGACATGTACAGTTTTCTGTGTACATATTTCTGAGTTGTAACTTTATGTTGTGGTCCAGTTGCTAAACAATCTCCCAAGATATTTACTGGCATTGCTAACCAAGACACACAGAGCAAAATCATTCATGGTTTTCAGTGATCTCTGGCAGGCATCAGCTGTGATTGCCCTTAAACTGTTTCTACATGCACTGTGATTTGCCAAGGGGAGATGCATCCTATAAAGCTAATTTTTCCAAATGAAAATGAACTAGAAAAACAATATATTTGCCTTTAGAAATATGAAATAGTTTAACAGCATAAAATTCCCAAGCAGCCTTAAATACTAAGTGGGAATACTTAATTGGCTTAATAGGAGACAGAATTATCTTTTACCTACAGCAATGTGTCCTTATCTCTCCCTATTCCAACCCATCCTTCCTAAGGTAAAATAGTTCTCCTCTGCTCAAATAGCCATGTAGGCTACACACAGACAGGAAATAAAGTTCAGTAGAAACTTCATAAGGTTATTTGTAGTTCCAGCTCCAACCTTCTCCATATATCTCTTTTCATTTCTCTATACAGAACAAGCATTTTAAAATATATATATATAATGTTCACTTTTTAATTAAATTATTCCATTCTAGTAAGCAAGCTATAAGAGCAAGTTTTATAATTTTAAGAAGAATACTCTAACTGCAGTTTAATCCACAATGTAAGGAATGCAGGCAGTTATCAGTGCAGCACAGTGCCCCCAATTTATCAAGTATCTCTACTTCATTTCATAATAGAATAAGTGATAAATGATGTGGTCATCCACAGGTCTTAGGAAAAGTCAGCTTCTTAAAGATAATAAATCACATGATGAGACTGGTTCTGCTTGAACCCCTGCTTCAGGGTCAATGAGATTATCACAGCCTCTGTGAAGACTCCATTGAAAGACTTTTATAAGAAATTAGCCAGAACGCAGACTGTTACTTACATTCCCAGTCCCTTCTGTCTTTTTGGAAAATTAAGTCTAGCAGTTCCCTCAAATGAGAGAGGCAATACATGAAACAATTGTTAATTTTTGTTAAATAGGAGCTACACTGAGTAGCTTGTTCGACATCGTGCAACCATATCCAATTTTGAGACCACAATATTCTTTTTAGTCTTTGTTTCCTGCAAGTAAGAATGATTGAGTTAAAATGTGGTTTTGCAAAATTTAATTGGAGCTATCCTCTAGTCTTCAAAGGAACAAAGGAGTTTCCTTAACTGCGTGCCTAACCCCTTTAACACCCCACAGTCTCATTTGCTTTTGCTAATTCTGTGGGCCCTTGGAGGGTCCCAATTTTAACCAAACAACATGTTGAAGTTTAATTGCACCATGTTATACTTGCTCTTTGCTAAAAAGCTTCATCTACATTGTGATTAACTCCAGTCATTTTCATGACTTTTATGTCATCCTGAGTGTAGTTAGACAAATTACTAATTCGTGTTCCACAGAAGCACAGAGTTGTAGTTGTAAACACATTACCTGGGCTGAAGAGATGGCTGTATGGTTAAGAGCACTTACTGTTCTTAGTTCTTAGCAACTACATTTTAACTCACAGCCATCTGAAACTCAAGTTCTAGGGGTTCCAGCACTGTTTTCTGGCCTCCTTGGACACAGGGCATACACATGGTACAAACGCATACAAGAAGCAAACACGCAAACACATAAAATAAAAACAAATAAATCTTTGTTTCATTTACAAAAGAGTAATTGCTACAATAGAGTCAGTGAGATAGCTTACCTGGTGAATGTATTTGCCACACAAACCTAAACACCTGAGTTTGAACTCCAAAACCAACACAGAGGGGGAAAGAGAAAATCAACTTCATAAAATAGTCTGCTATACCGCACATGAGCACCATGACAGGGCACCTCTCCCACACAGATATTATGACAGCACACACAATAATAATAATAATTTAAAAATAATACTAGCTATGTGAGAAGGGGAGATATATATCATTATTTTGAGAGAGAGTCTTATTATGTAGTCCTAGATGGACTAGCCCTCACAGAGATTCACCTGACACTGCCTCCCAAGAACTGGAATTAAAGGTATGAACCATCACACCACATCCAAGAAAAGGGAGAATATATTAGACCCCTTGAAGGAGTAAATCTGTTTTATATTTATTTGTTTATCTATCTGTTCATTTATTTTATGTGTGTGAGTCTTTTTTTTCACAGCTATGTCTGTGTCATGTGCGTTCTGGAACTGGAGTTACAAATAGTTGTGAACTACAATGCAGTCACTCGGAAGCAAACCCAGGTTCTCAGCACTACAACATCACTCCTTGCCCAGAAAAATCCTTTTGAATCAAAACTTTTACTGCTTTTACCCCTAATGCCTAGGAACTTGAGGTATTAGGATACATTCTCTTCATTTAATAGTAGCTAAACGGAAGTGTAGGAACTTAAAGGGTGAAAGGATGCAAATAATATATGAGACTCCAGAAGATTCTAAGCATTGAATTTATTGGGTCATTACATTCATCCCTAAGATAACCAGCTTATAAAAACTGGTATTTGTGAGACTCGTGGGCTGTGTCACTCTTTTGATTACATTTTGTTTCATGACCCGATTAATAATGAATGATGTTTATGGTTTGAGAAAAATTATAAATACTAGATGTGATATTTTCAACAAGTCACTACATTTTAATTGCTATGTATAATTATTCTCATTTTCACAGAAGAATCATAGGGCCTTCAAAATGGTAGGCCCAAATGAGAAAAAAATGTGCATAGAAAAAAATTTTTCCTTGAAAATGTGGTCACCAATGTAATATATTTGGAAAATGACATTCCATGGGGGCATAGCCTCTACCCTAATGCATTTCTTTCCTCACTAACATTAAAATATGATCTAGAAACAGAAAACAGAATGTTTCAGAGTCAGGCACACATCTCAGAGATAGAGCCCTCACTTAACATATACAGGCCCTTGGGCTCTGTCCCCAGCACCAAAGGAAATAAATGTTTCATGTTTAAATATGTTCTGTAGAATATGCAAAATAAATATAGCAGAATTTGGATAGAACTTTGGTAGCATTACTAGCAATGAAATTTTCAGAGATGATGATTTAAACATTTTTAAAGACATATCATTTTACTTTTTCATTAGTTCAAAAATTTTTTCATCCATGTAAAACAGTGGCCCTCAACCACCCTAATGCTACAACCCTTTAATACAGTTCCTCATGTTGTAGTGACTCCAACCATAATATTATTTCATTGCTACTTCATGACTGTGATTTTACTACTGTTATGAATCATAATGTAAGTATCTGCTATGCAAGATAGCTGATATGCCACCCCTGAGAAATGGGCTGTTGAACCCAAGAGATCTCAACCCACAGGTTGAGAACCACTGATGTAGCCTGGCAGCGGTGTCACATGCCTTTAGTCCCAGCACTCAGGAGACAGAGGCAAGCAGATATCTGTGAGTTTGAGATCAGCCTGGTCTACAGAACAAGTACCAGGATAGGCTCCAAAGTTACACAGAGAAACTCTGTTTTGAAAAAAAAAAAAAAAAAAAAAGAACCACTATTCTGAAGGAACCTCTTATAAACCAAGCACTATCTGATATTTTGTTATAAACCTTTGCCTTGAAAACTGTCTCCATCTTCTGCCCATTCCCTATATTTATATGTTAATTAACTCTTTCTGCCTTTAACCATAATTCCCTAATTTTATTGACTTACATACACTTTCTCTCCCACTATCTTCCATAAAATCACCTCTAAGACTCAAATGTTCAGAAGTTAGCTTCCCAAAAGCTTTGCAACCTAACCCCACTTAGTGCAATCACCCAGCTACTTTAAGGACCCCCAAGCACAGTCCTTCCTTTGATTTGCAAGGTTTGAGTTCACAGTGAATAAAATTGTTTCCAATTTTCTCTAGCTCTGCATTCTGGCCATTTTCTTCACTACATGTATCACAAATAATGCTGTTGTTTTTGGTTTTCATTTACTTACTTGGTTTAGTAATGCCCAATACTCTGCACAGCACCTAGTATGCAGTAAACACATGAGTGTAGTGTTATATTATTTATGATTTATTAAAGCTTGACTGAGGATCCAGAAAGCAAAATCAACCACAAGCCATAGAAGCCAGGCACACACCTTTAATCCCAGCAGCCAGAAGCTAGGAGGTGATGGCACACACCTTTAATCTAAGGCCTCAGGATTAAAAGATAGATGGATCTCTTTGAGTCCAAGGCCACCCAGATCTGTACAAAAGAGAATTTTAGCTCACACCTTTAATCCCAGCATTAGGGAAGTATAAAGACAGAAGCAAGTTCTCAGAGAGGCTTTTCATTCTCCAGCTACACTAAGGAGAGGTTACAGTCTGAGACTTGATGAGAGCTCATAGAGACAGGATCAGCCCATTCAGTCTGAGGTAGAGGTAAGAAGCTAGTGGCTTGCTTTTCTGATACTCTGCTTGAAGCTTCAACCCAATATCAGTCTTTAGGTCATTTATTTTTTTGTCTTACACATGAATATGAATAAATAAATCTATGATCTGAAATGAATTCCTTTTATAGTTCATTGGTCCCCAAATACTTAATGGCCAATATATTACCTCCCTGCCATTACCATAAATTAGCAAGTATTCAATAAGTGATTAAGAAGGTACCTGTTGGAGGCACCACACTTATGCACCAAAGAGTGAGCTCACAAGGTTCCAATGAATATTTCCAAACCGGTGCTCAAACAGAGGGTCCTGATAAAAAGTCAGTGAGTCACACAAGATTAAAAGGGCATGAATGTAATAAAGGAGGGTGGAGCTTGCAGGGAGGTTGGGGTAGGATAGCTGTAGGAGGGAGATAAAAGAGAATGGGCTAAGGGTAAACAGAATGCATGATATATGTATATGAAATTTTCAAAGAATATTTTTTAAAAGGACACATTACAATAAAAGACAAAAACAAAACACCTATATCCAAACTGTGGCAGTATTAATACACATAGAGTACCAAAGAGAAAAAAAGAATCTTTAAAAAATTTTGTATCTGCAGGCTGTAGAAACCCACAGAATCAGCTGACCTGAACAAAGGGGAGCTCATGCACACCAGTCTGATATCTGGGAAAGCAGTATAGAATCCACACAGACCCCCTGAACATATGTGTTAGTTAGGAGGACTAGGCAGTCTATGGGGCCTCTAGTAATGGATTGGTATTTATCCCTAGTATATGAAGGAACTTTGGGAGCCCATCCCACATAGAAGGATACTTTCTCAGCCTAGACACACAGGGGGAGGGCCTAGGCCCTGCCCCAAATGATTGAAAGACTTTGAAGAATCCCCATGGAAGACCTCACCCTCACTGGGGAGCAGAAAGGGGATGGGCTGGGGTTCGGTGGGGCTGATAAGTGAGCATGGGTGGGTGAGGGAACTGGGACTGACATGTATCAAATTTAAATTAAAAAAGCAAAAAAGTATTGTGTCTGAAGTCCTTATACTAGCATCAGAGGACTTCCCCTTTAACATGTTATTAAATGTCCACAAAGTCTGAGAGATTTTTCAAATTTTTATATTGTTACTTAATTCATCTAAAAAGTTTAATATGGCACATTGTAGCTCATCATTGTTATCATTAAACCATAAGCTGTCTCTTCCATCCTTTTTATTGTGGTGGTGTTTTTCTTTTCTTTTTCTTTCTTTTTTTTTTCAGTCATTTCGTTTTCCAAGCAATTTCCAAGAATGAAAGTGTTTAACTCAGTGTTGTGATAAGCATATCTGACTTCCTCCCAATGACATGCCCTAACGTTCAAATGACAGCAGTTAGCCCATGTGTGCCTTCAAAGTCCTCCTGCATTCTTGTACTGTGTATAAAGGCAAAACTTAATATCAGTGTAATAACAACTTGTGCTAAGAAGATTCACTCATGTAATTACTTGTTTTCTAATATATTGCTTTCCCAAACCTGAAACTTTATTGGCCATAATCTTTATAGTATGATATGAGTAAGTGCTAAATTCATTGTCAAGAGCTAATAGGAAATCAGAAGATGATGCCTCTGACTTTCATAAACAAAAGCAAGCCTGCCTCATCAAACACTATAGAAGCAATTTTTTAAAGCAATTTAAAACAGAAAAGTGGTAAAGAGTGGAGAGAAGGAAATGAGTAATAGAGTGGACACATATGTAGGTTCACACTAAGAAGTAAAACATTGCTTGAGTTCTCTTTCTAGCCATGCCAACTTACAACACTTCACATTATGTAAAATCAGAATACATAATAGACTTTTGTTAAATTAATTTTTCTGATTTTCACTATTATATTTTTAAGTCCATCTCAAACTGATTACTCTATTAAAATGGTATGTTAGTAATTAAGGTGTCCATTTAATATGACAATGAGGAAAATATGACCTAAATGATGATCTATTATTCTTTAATTATAAAGAAGTAAATAAGTAAAACATGTCATTAATGTCTTTCAAATGTTAGTGATAAAAAGGTTTAAAAGTACATTTGTCTCAGCAAAACTGATTATATTTAATTATATAAAATTACTAATCTATACATACTTGTTTTAGTCTACACCTGCACAAGGGATACCCTAAAAAGCTAATATTTGTGTGATTCAGACCAGAGTTTTGCCACAATCAGAAAAAAACAATGAAAATATCAATGCCAATCTTTCCTCAAAGACCTTAGAAAACTTAAAGATTTCCACTTTGCTGCGCTTATTTTTAAATTATTTTACTTTACCTGTCAACTACTATCTCAAAAATTATGAGTTTCTCACTTTCTCATCTCAGAGGAAAACTCTTTCTACAGTCTATATTCTACTTCCAACAATCTATAGCCATCTCTCTTTCCTTACCTTCTATGCTTAGCTTCTCACTCAACCTAAACATTTTTCATCTAAGCTAATTATCCACCACAGGAATTCTAGATCCTTGAAATGTATGTTGAACAGTTTTTTCTACTCTGATAACATGCATCATAATCAATTAATGAGGTGTTAGAAGACAGGGTGTGTACTTCTGCCCTGCCAGTTCAGCCTAATTGCATGCAAATGAATTTTCATGTTTGTATGGACTGGGCATATTTGCATGTTAGTGGTGCACACACCCATGAGTATGTATGATGGAGGATGTCAGGTGTCTTCCGCTATAACTATCCACTTGTTTTTGAGACAGAATCCCCTCGATGACCCTGAAGCAGACCTTAAAGGCTAAACTGACTGGCCAGCAAGCTACACTTGTCTTCCATGAACCCTATGATTGGGTTACAGCAGTGGTTCTCAACCTTCCTAATGCTTTAATACAATTTCTCATGTCGTGGTGACCCCCAACCATAAGATTATTTTCATTACTATTTCATAACTGTAATTTGCTACTGTTATGAATTGTAATGTAAATATCATATATTTCCAATGGTCTTAGGCAACCCCTGTGAAAGGGGCATTCTACCCCAAGGGATCATGATGTACTGATTGAGAACCTCTGTGTTTCAGGCACACACAGTCACACCTAGATTTTATACGAGTGCTAGGGATTTTAACTTGGGTAGTCTCATTTTTCACTGCAAGTGTTACTTTCCCTGAGCCATATCTTTAACCCTGATTTTTTTTTTCTTTTAAGAGGCATCTATAAAATCTCCAAGATGTATGGTTAACATTAAAAATGTACATTGATGAGCAATATGAGAATTGTATTGGGATTAAGAACATTGGCTGTTTAAACAAGAATATCCTAGTATAAATCTTAACAGTTGTGCAAAAGCTAAGCATGGCTGCGTGTGCCTAAAACCCAGTGGTTCTGAACCTGTAGGTCACTACCCTTTGGAGGTCAAATGATCTTTTCACAAGGGTCACCTAAAGCCATTGGAAATATCAGCAGAATCCTAATCCTACTATTCACGTTTTTAAACTGGAACGGGTACATATTTTCATTAGGTAGAAGTTTCACATACATTTCAAAAGACAATAGGACGATTGAATCTAGGGAGGTAAGTTTGGGGAGTTGCAGTATGAACTTGGACTGACTAGCTTCAACTCTGTTACCTATTTGTTGACTAAACTTTTAGCCTTGATCCTGCCTCAAGGATATGATAGAGCAGACTTAGTAGACTTCTTAGGGAAGGCCTCACCCTCTGGGAGTAGCAGAAGGGAGGGGGAACTGGGATTGGAATGTAAAACATAAATTAATAAAATAGATTAAAAAGAAAAGAAAAATTTTATAAAATGTGTGAGAGATAGCAAGATGGCTCAACTTGCTATCTCTGGGCACTTGCTGCCCAGCCTGATGACTGAGTTCAATCCCCAATTTCAGTATGAATAGTAAAAATTTTGAAAAAAAGAAAACCAAACTTGTAAACTTACATCCTATCTATAAGATTTACTATAAAATTATAGAAATAAACATGGTATAATGAGAGAAGCAACTCCCAAAACTTACCTCCTGTCCTCCACATGAATGTCTTGACACACACACACACACACACACACACACTGTAAGTCTATATAAAAATGAATCTTAATAGTATTGAACCATATAGGATATTATTTCAATTTGAAAGTGGCATTGAATATAAAAGATTAACAATAAAACTATTAGAAAAGAGCATTAAAAAATGAACATCCTGCTAGTGACCCACTGAGCCATCAAGAAGGGGCAGAGTGAAAACACTGCTTTTGGGTGAAGTGGCAACATGTGTTGTTTGCTTCAGTGGATATTGTGACAAGAAAAAAAAACAGCATTCATTCTCAGACTTGGAATGAGAACAGAAATTTATAGTTCAGTTGTATCCAGAATATGTAAATAATTCCTATGAATTAAATTTTTAAAAAGACAGTAACCTCCCAAAAAATGAGTAAAAAACTGGTACAAACACAACAAATGGAACATATATCAATAACCAGTAAATGTATGAAATGATGCTCACACATCACAGAAATACAAATGAAAATTATGACATACTAAAGTGGCTAAAATTTTACATGCAAATTTACATTTTTAAAGATAGCTACACCAATGGCAAAGACTAAATCAATGGTAGCTTTCATTTTTTAATTGGAATCAAGATGGTGGTTCATATGGATGCTTCTTAATAAAACTGAATGTGAAAGTAATCATGATCCATTTACTTCCGTCCCTAGAACTGAAAAACTGAGAAATTAAAGCACATGTCCTCCAAAACATTTGAGTAGACAATTTTTGTTGCAGCTTTATTCAAGGTAGCTAAAAACTGCAAATATACTGAGTGCCCATCAACAAAAGAATGGAAAATAAATAAAGAATAAATAAAGAATTTCTACCCAGCAATAAACAGGAATGAGCTAGCAGTGCATAAGGCAACATGGAAGAGTATCATTATATTGGGAAAACTTGGATGCATAGCTCTTTGCATATATGAAGCATTAGAATAGATAAAACACATCTATGGTGATGAAAATCAAGGCAGTAAGGGTCTGGTGAAGAGAACTGAATGGATAAAAATGAAAGGGAACTTTCTGTAATAATAGAAAATCTAATACATTGGCGTGCCAGCTACAGGGGTATAAATATTGTGGAAACTCATTGAATTGTACACATAAAGATTGGAGAACTTTAGAGTTTGTAATTATATTTTACTGAAAAGTTAAAAAAAATAACAGAAAGCCATAGAAGCAGGAGGAACAGCTGGTAAAACATGTTTATGACATTGTTCCATGTGCTGTTATTTTCCTTTGACTGTGAAGTGCTATTTTTAGAATGTAAACCTTAGAGGTTTACACACAATACCAATCCCACTGTCAATTATTATCAGATTGAAAGAGGAGGAGGAGGATAGATAATGATTAAAGAACAGAAACTTGAAGTTTAGTGTGAAAAAAAAAAAAAAACCAGGAGCTGAGGTGATAGCAAGTATCTTAGAGAATTTCGATTTAAAGCGTATCGTTTGGGAAGCAATTTATACCACTGGAGTATGCAGAATATCAGTTAAACAACTGCTACCTCTTAGAGTAAGTTTGGGTTTCTGTTCTTTGCTATGGAAATCAAATCATGCCATCTGTTATATGCATTTAAAACAGATGACTCACCACTGCTGGTGTTTTACTTTGTCTGTCAAGATGAGGGAAGGTAGGGCAATAGGTGATATATAGATGCTATTTCAATGTTGTCTGAGGAGTAATAAAACATGAAGACCTATGACCTGCTCATCCTTTTCAAAAGCTGACATAATTAAACTAAAAGGATCAGTTGGAACCTCTACTTCATGACCTACAAACCCTAAAACTAGAAAATACCTTCACTGGGTCAGCCAAAATTGATTAGAAAAAGAAGGAACTTTTCTGTAGTATTGTTAATTGATGTCCATGGCACAGATTGCACTTTGGGAGAACAAAGTCAAAGCTTACTCAGTAAGCTCAAAAGGTGACAGAAAAGAGCCAGACATTGCATATATATATATATATATGCTCAACCAGTTGATAAAAAACTATTTTTCACTTACAAATGTATGTGGTCAGTAACATTCACACAAAACTGCTTATCCAAACTATGAAAGGTACAGTTGTACATTTATGTAAGTATTGTTTCATACCATTCAACAAAATGGTGTTTCTTGTCCTTGTTGTCTGATATAAACCTAGCTATTTTATACCATGACATACTGTGAATGTATTATTATTACATGTTAGAAGTTGCTGTTTTACACATATCTTGTACCCTGCTTCCATTTGTTTGTTCCTCCATGCATAGACATGATAATTTCAGCAGATGGGCCAGTCTAGATATGTGCCAGAGAGTGCCTCATCTGCTAGGATTCCCTCATCTATCTTGGAGTCATAGATTTCCTGTTTCATTACTGGGCCAAAAAAACAAAGTACAGAATTTGTAGGTGTTAATGTAGATCCCATTTATCATGACCAAGGTTCTAACCTGTCAGATATGCCTGGTCTATGCTTTGGCCTGCACATAGTTGTGTGCAATTGCAATATATAAATTTTCCCAGAATCCATGGGGGACTTCTTAACAACTCTTAATCAAGTTGTGGCAAATTTCCAAATACTGCTTGTTGGAAAATGTTTTCTGTTAGTTTGAGAGGGAGTGATATTATTTCTAATATCAAGCCATATTTTGGAATCTAATATAGGAAGGAAAAAATCAGAAATCCAGTTGAAGCCGATTTTAAGAAAGACTAAAGTGAGGCTGGAGAAAAGGCTTAGTGATGAAGGGGACTGGCTGTTCTTTCAGAGGGTCCAAGTTTGATTCTCAGTCCCCACACAGTGACTCACAACGGGCTGTAATTCCAGTTCCAGGGGATCTGACACCCTCTTCTGGTCCCCTGAGGCACTTCACACAAATGGTGCACAGACAGCCATATACAGCAAAACACTCAGACACATAAACTTAATAAAATTAAATTTAAAATAATTATAAGATTTTTAAAGGAAAAATTAAGCCAATTTAAATGTCCAACATCATAGAAGAAGTCAGACAAAGTATGCTATATTCATCCAAAAGGATTGGAAACATTAAATGCAAATGATAGTTTCAGTGTATATAAAGGACATTTCAAAGAATATTTCATGATATTAAAAATGCCCATGACACCATTATAAGTTCAATAGAAATCTTTCAAAGCTGCATATATAATTCTTTCTTGAAAACAGTATGAGAAATACAATAGGTTGAAAATACATATATATGCACACACCCATACCGGCATGTATATGATAATACATTGGTGTAGATGGATCAAAGCACTTACATATATATGTATATATGTAAAAGGATCGTGCTTTTTTTACATTTTAACTGTATTTATTTAGTGGGTACATACATGCCACAGTGCTCAGATAGATGTCAAAGGACAACTTATAGGACTTAGCTCTTTCATTCTATCATGTAGTTCCTGGAGACTGAATTCAGGTCATCTTTCCAGCCCTAAATTTTTATTTATGATTATTGTGTGCATGTGTATGCATTCATGTGTTCATGGTGTGCGTGTAAGTACATGTGGACTGACAGTCACAGATGTCTTTTGACCTCCAAATGAGTTGGGTAGCATTTGTGTGCTCCCAGTTACACACATGAATGCACACATACATACACATTGTACATACACAAAAAGGTCTTTTTTTCTTATTTTACATATCAATCCCAGTTCCCTCTCCCTCCCTCCCTCACTCCATCCCTCTCTCCCTCCCATGCCTCCAACCACCCTCCCATCCCATCTCCCCACCACTCCATAGGGAGGGTGGTGCCTTCCAGGAGGGATCAACAAAATCTATCAAGTCATTTGGAGTAGGGACTACGCCTTCCCTCCTGCCTCTAGGTTAGGGATATATACTGGTTCCACTATCAGAGGTCTTTTAAAAATACAGATTTAAGAGACAAGACCAGGCTACATAAACACATAGAGACAGCTGACCTGAACAAGGAGGAGCTAATGGGCCCCCCAGACTGATAGCTGGGAATCCAGCATGGGATTGACTCAGACCCCCTGAACATGGGTCTCAGGTAGAAGGCCGGGGCAGTCTAAGGGACCTTGGATAATAGAACCAGGATTATCCCTGGTGCACAAAAGGGTTTGGGGAGCACACTCCCCATGGAGGGATATCCCCTCAACCTAGAGGCAGGAGGGAGGGCCTAGTCCCTACTCCAAACAACTTGACAGAATTTGTTGACCCTTCCTGGAAGGTATCACCCTCCTTGTGGAGTGGCAGTGGGGGATGGGATAAGTGGGTGGTCTGGGGGTGAGCATGGGAGGGAGGGAGAGAGGGAGTAAGGAAGGGAAGGAGAGGGAACTGTATCGATATGTAAAATAAGAATAAATAAATAGATAACTAAATAAATAATACAGATTTAGTTAATATACCCAACCTATCCATTATTAGCCTGTTATATTAGGGTTCTCTAGATGGACAGACCTAATTCAGTCCCTTCCTTGAAATCCCTAAACCTCACATCCTTCCTACATCCAAAATACATTCATCCCACTCCAACATCCAAGAAAGATGTCCCCTTGCCTCACTGCCCTACCCTCTACTATCTCCAGCCTATCCCACTCCACTCTGAATTCTTGTTACTGAATCTATGAACTAATTTCAAGTGTGATTTTGCCCAGCATTGCTGAACAACCAGTGGATATATTACCTGATTCTTATATGACAAAAAGTAAAGCAGAATAGCTCAATCCAGACCTTTGCTTTCTCAATTTCTACTGGTGAAATGAAGCCAAGGAAGAAATCTTTGCTTGACTGAACCATCCATCCTGTCACAGAACAATTTTCTCAAATGATTTCTGGACCAATGTAAATAATATGGCTTTGTCACCATCCAGGCCAGTGAGCACTGTGGTTAGTTGGCCAAGCAGTGCTCTCTGGTTTTAAAATCATACAGTTAAGCCAAATGTTTCCATGTCTGCAGAAAAATTAATATCATCCCATCAGGAGGGGCATTATAATTCACAGTTCAGCCCTGCTAACAGCATGAGCCAATTAACCAACGTTGGGAGCAAAACAGAGCAGTTTTTCTTTTCCTTTAAACTTGTTTAATAAATAGGATATGCATAGCTGCTGATGTAACAGCCACAACTGGGAAATTTTTCTGACATAAATTAGCAGAGTAGTTTGTCTAACCCACAGGTAAGCAAGTTTTCCAATTGATTTGTTTTTAAAACAGAAATAAAAGTTTCCCAGGCAAAAGACTCCATACAGAAATGCATTGACAGAGAGCCATGGTTTGGCAAATTATTGAGCAGACTACAAGGCTGGATTCAAGTCAAAATTGACATATAGAAGGGACAGGAAACTCCAACACTAGAAGCACCTATAATGCATAAATGTTCTATGGCCTGTGTGAACAAGTCAAGCTCTCCAAATAAGTCCAAATTCTTCTGGTTTTGTTTTTGGTTTTTCAAGACCAGGCTCACCTCAAACTCATAGATATCCTCCTGCCTCTGACTCCCCAGTGCTAGGATTAAAGGCATGCACCACCACCACTACCACCACCTAGCTCCAACTTCTTAATCTTGGGGACACTGTTGCAAAATCAACATAAACATATGAAGGATTTCATAGACTGCAAGAGATCTGGAGCTGCAATAGTTAGTAAAGGGCTTGCCTAGCATGCACGAAACCTTGGGTTCAATCTCCAAAACTATACAAACCAGGCATAGTTGTGCTCGCCTGCAATCCTAGCATTTGGGAGGTAGAGACAAGGAGGACAGGCATTCAAGGTAATCCTCTGCTACACAGCAAACTTGAAGCCAGCCTGGACTACATGAGACCCTGTTTAAATTCCAAGTACCTAAATATATGGATACAACAAGATCTTTTGGGGTACCAGCTCCCTTAAATCCCTTCAGGATTCAGCCAAGGCTCTATAGCCAGTGAGAGAAAATGTCTACGGGTAAAAGAAATGAATCAGCTCACAGGATTACACATCAACGTGTCTATTCTACTTTTTTTCTGCCTCTGTTCTAATTCTTCTGTTTTATCCTAACTCTCTATAATCTCTTGGCTCTAATTCTCTGTCCAATACTGTTACCTCCTACTCCTCTCCTTCCTCCTCCTTCTTCATTTTCCTAATTCTGCCAGCTTCTCCTCCAGCCTCTGCCTCAGTTTCTGCTTTAGCTTCTCTTTGTTCTACCCAGCTTATAAAGACCAACAAAATCTTGCAAGGCTTCATCTGAATGTCACATATTATTTCTTAAGTAAATGATAAGAAACAGAGTCACTCCAACAACTCACAGTTCAGTAAATCCAGATAATAAGAAAACAGCATTTTATTTCAGTTAACTCCCTAACTAGTGGGCTGCAAACCAAAATGCAACTGTAAAGGAAGTCTTTTTGTTATCTTGTCTATAGAGGTAGCTTTATAGAACTAAACTAATTAGAGAAATAGGAAATTGCGTGTTATATCCTAACCTTTTGAGTGTATTAAACATCTTAAACATTTTGTGATTAGTGGCCATTAAGGCCAGGCTTTCTCAGATTGGATTATTGTCTGTTTACACTGTGTCCTTAGGGAGAGTACAGCAGAATGAGCTGTGGAACAAGGGGTAGAGGAGTCCATACAGTACTCCCTAAGGTACAGTGACATTAAAAGCATTTTAAATCTTAAGATACATTTTTCTGTCCAGTATGTAACCCTACCATAGAAAGAGAAGCTTGTAATACTTGGGGGGGGTCTATGAAGTTAGTTTATATTCTGTAGTTAACCCTGGCCAGTCAGGGAATCTTATTCATGCTGGCTGAAAAAAGGCCATAACACTAAGGTTAGGCATCTGTGCAAAGAGGTAATTATTGTCTCTAGTACAACAATTAGGTTACTTTACATTATTTATCTTGTCTCAACAAGTCATACAGCTGGCTACATCTCCTACTAAATAAGATTGTATTCTTTTGGTAATAGTTTATCTTAGAATCTTAAATTTGATATTATCAATATATCCCAAATGCATAGGAGAAATTGTGCCCAAATAGTGCTGAACTATGGAGAAAATGTCCAAAATTCATAACAGAAGGGAACAAGCAATGGGAGAAATCTACAACAAGAAACAGCCACTTTATTCACAAGACAGTAATTCCAACATGGCTTGCATCTTGGCCTAATCCTACAAACAGAGTCCCTGACCCTGATGAGTTGACTTTGTGAAATGAGGCTGATTAATTTCTGGATGATTATTCAGTTCATAATATGTATATAGAAATAGAAAAGTAGAGGGCTGGAGAGATGGCTCAGTGGTTACAAACACCGGCTGCTCTTCCAGAGTACCTAGGTTCAACTCCCAGCACCCACAGAGCAGCTCCCAACTGTAACTCTAGTTCCAGGGATCTGATACTCCCACACAGACATACATGCAGGCCAAACACCAATGCACAAAAAATTATATAAATCTTAGAAATGGAAAGGTAGAAAACAGATTGCAAAGTTCTTTTTGACATTACTATAATCACTATCTATTCCTTCCTAATGAACATTATTTTTTATACTTGAAGGGTTAATTCATACCTGATCTAGGAAATACAGATCAAATGTTATCTATTATTGATTACTAAGAAGTTATGTTCAAGAATTGTTATTTCAGCATGTGTTTGTACATCTATTAGTGTTCACACTAATGCTAAAAAAAACATTCCACTTAATTACTCCAGCTTCCTCTCAGAAAAAATAAATGGTATCATGGGTATTTACATTAGAAAAGCCTTCCAAGGATAAAAAAAAGTGCACAGATGATTGACATCAAGTTTACCTGGAGGGAAGAACCAGATGTGAACCAATTCTTTGCTAAGAATAAAAATGGGGGAGATACACTGTCTTGTGGGAAACTGTCACCCCATTTAGTTTGGGCCTATAGATAATAGTTTTGAACTTTTTCCAGTTAACTCTTGTAAGATTATGCATCCCCCTCCATGGTTCATCAGTCCTGTAAGAGCTATAACTTTAACTTTCTCTTTCTTTTTTGCACATCTTCTTCAGATGGGTTGTAGACCAACAGAAAGAAAAGAAAAGACAGCAGAACTATGCCATGGACAATACTCAGACTGAACTGTGTAGGCCTAGTGCTATGGTTTGGTTGAGTGTGTTCCAAAGGTACATAAACAAGTGTTTGGTCCTCAAAATGATAATATTGTTAGATATGATGAATCTTGAAAAAGTGAGGCCTAGTGGAAATGTCTGTGAGTCACTGGGTACATACTTTTAAGGGGACACCATCCAGTATACCGCCAGTCTTTTCCTCATTGTCTCAATTGTGATTACAGCATTACTGCATGAATTCTTGCTATGATGTTAACATTATCAGAGATCCAAACAAATGGAGTCACTCAACCATGGACTTGAAACTCCTGAACTGTGAACCATAATAAATGCCCCTTTATTTCCTAAGTCGAGTGCTAGGTATTTCATCATATTAACATGAAGCAGCCTTACACACCCATTTGGTGAAGAAAGGCTATAGCTTATTTTTGCAAATAAAATTCACTGGAGCACAGTCATGCTCGTTTATCTACTATTATCTATGATTTCTCACAAAATGCATTGGCAAACTTGAATAATTGCAACAGAAGTGTGGTCTGCACATCTGGGAAAATGTCCCATTGGATCCCTTATAGAGAACAGCTGATTTTGTCATGGCGCATCTGCTTCCTCACTCCTCACTAAGCACAAGCTTTCACAAATATGCTCCACTGATGATAAAGACAGATTCTTATTTCTTTTTTACTTTCACCTCAGCAGCTCTTGTCTGCTTTTAATTAGACTCAAATCTAGACCTCAGCCATTCACACAGAAGACCAAAGGATAACACAGTCACCACTTTTAATTTTCCTCCACTATGCTGCAATCAGCTCACAAATTAAACCTGATTGTCAAAGCCTGAGAACTGCTCAAGCTGGGGCCAAAAATAATAAAGGTAATTCTGTTAAGAAAAGGGCAGGGCGCCCCTTTCTTTGTGCTATTTCTGGTGTGTAAGCAGAGCATAAACCAAGGAGAGAATAGCAATGTGGAGATGTCCATATCTCTGAATCTCTAAAATAGATGCATTATTTTTAAGCATATTTCTTCTGTCAAGCTGAACCTTTTCCAGGGTAAGAACTGCAACATGTTCAGGCTTCTGCCATCAGCGAGGTAATTGCTGGCTCTAGTCCAAAAGGTTCATTCCCTGAGCCATATATTGAGTGACATTTTGTACTGGAAATCTCATATTTCTACAGCAGCAAATGAGAACAGCAACAGTCCAAAGGATAACCATGTAAACCATGTACTATGCACTTTGGACAGTGGATTCCTGGCAGGGAAACTGTTTCCCATAGTCTTTCCTAATGGTGGATCAGATTACAGGAGTTTTTCATGCATCTACTTAACCATAAAATGAAGCATCTCATATAGGTAAAATTTCAAAAACATGTAAACTTCAAAATGTTTATAATAATAATAACCTTACACAGAATTTTCCTCAAATATATATTTTATATTACATGAGAAACACTAGGTTTTTGTTGGTGATTAGCAGTCGTAACTCTAAGCATTTAAAAACTATCCCTGCCTCCAGCATCACAGTCCAGCCAAGACTTTATATAGAGCCACATGGCATACAGCTTTGGCTTTGTGGGAGACATGCAGTCTTTGTTACATGTTCATTAATTTGAGAATGAATAACATTCTAGCAGAGCATGTTAAGCTTTTAGAGCATCCAATTTGAATCTTCAAAGAAAATGTAAGAGCCAGTTTTGAAAGGTAAATTTACATATAGAATATACATACATACATATGTATATACACAGAGAGGGGGGTAGGGAGAAATCTTAAACTGGACATGGTAAAATACTCCTATAATTCTAGCACTTGGGACAAGAGAGGAGGCTTGTTAGTTCAAGGTCATTCTCAGCCATATAAGAAAGTTGAGTCTATTCTGGTATAAATGAGACTCTATGTCAAAAACAAAATAATAATAATAATAATAATAATAATAATAATAATAATAATAATAGTCTCATCCAACTCAACAACAAAAGTCAATGCAACTCAAAAATGGGCAAGTATAAATAGCTATTGCTCTAAAGAAAATACATAAGTAGCCAAAAAAAAAAAAAACATCAAAGATGATAATCAACATTAGCCATTAGGTATTAAAACACAAGATATGGGCTGGACACCCGCCACCCCACCAACACTTAAGGCAGATGGGAGAGCTGGCCCTAAGATCACAAAAGCAAGAGAGCAGGCCCTGTACCTTTCCTGGGCAACACAATAAACCCAACCCTGCTGGCAGAGATGTGGGTAAATTAGCCCCAAAGTAGTGAGCAAGGGAGAGCTGTCCCATTCCTCATCTGTCCTGGGGTGGAATGGGCAGGAGAGTCTTGCCCTCCTCCCTGCCCTGCCCCATCAATGCCTGAGCCAGGTGTGAAAGCTAGCCCTGACCCCCACCAGCTGAGAGAGCTAGCCCTGCCCTCCCACCAGCTGCAAAACTCAGGAGAGTGGCTCCTATACCTCACCTGGGCAACACAGTAGCGCTAGCTGAAGGGTTAGTGGAGGTCACTGTCGAATAACATTTTCAGATCCTCTTTTAACAAAATTACGATCTCATTATGCATTTAATATAGGATGAGCATATTTTCATGTGTACACATTTACGTCGTTATGATAGGTCATTGTACAAACCATTGTCAATCCCAGCTATTGCTATCATTTTTATCTTTACCAAATCATAAATCATATTTTATATCTTATTATGTAAGTGTTCCTTCACTTTATTGTTAACAAGTAATCATATGTGTGAGTATCTGTTATTGAACTGCTTTTAGAAACTGACTCTTTATGTCCATCCTTTTTCCATTACTTTTTGCCGTATATATTGCATGTCTCTGTGTGTATTCATGTGTACATGCATGCGTGTAAAGACCACAAATAGAAGTTGAGTGTTCTCCTCTAATGTTGTTCATCTTATTACACTGGATAGTCTCTCACTAAAGCTGGAGCTTTCCAATTCTTCTAACTGACCAGCAATCTCCAGGGATCCTCCCAATTCTGCCCCAATGCTTAGCTTATAGACACATGCTACCATACTCAGCTTTGTATGTAGATATACCAGGGATCAGAACTCAGGTCCTGTTGTGTGATATTTTGATAGCATTCTAACACTCCCAAGACTGCCAATAAAAATTTGCTTTGAGTCAAAGAGTGGAGCTAGCTACTAGCTGACTGAAATAAACCACAGAGATTTTGGAGGACTGAGAAAAGATAGTGAGACAGGAAGTAGTAGGTAGGGCATGGCTTAGAGAGAGTGTCAGCCCTTTGGGGATGGAGGAACGAGGGAAAGAGAGGAGGTCACTGGTTGCTCCTCTGATCATTTAGTTTCTTTCCATGACTCCCAAGTGTTTTTTTTATTTAATTTTTTATTTTACATGTAGATCCCAGTTCCCCCTCCCTCCCTTCCTTCCTTCCTTTTACAATCTCTGCTCCCTCACATGCACCCTGACCACACTCCCCTCCCATCCCCCCACCCCAATTCCACATATAGGGCAATGCCATCCAGGTGGGGTCATGTAGATCTGTCAGGTCATTTGAAGTAGGGACTAGGACTTCTCTCCTGTCTCTAGGTTAAGGCAGTTATCCCTCCATAGGGGATGTGTCTGCAAGGTCCTTTGGTGCACCAGGGATACATCCTGGTTCCACTGTCTGAGGTCCCTTAGACTGCTCAGGCCTTCTGGCTGAGACCCATATTCAGGGGGGCCTGAGTCAGTCCCATGCTGGATTCCCAGCTATCAATCTGGGGGCCCATTATCTCCTCCTTGTTCAGGTCAGCTGTCTCTATGTGTTTCTGCAATCTGGTCTTGTCCTCTCCGTCTGCATCTGGATTCTAGTTCGACTCAGTGTTTAGGTATGGGTGTTTGCTTCTGTTTCCAACAGGTACTAGATGAGGGCTCCATGGATAAGTTAGTTGTTGATCTCACTATCCGGGAAGGACATTTATGGTAGCTTTTCCACGGGTGCTCAAATTGTTAGTTGGCGGCAGTCTTGTAGGTCTCTAGACCTTTCTTTAGGGTCAGTTTTCTCATCAAACCAATAATGGCTCCCTCTTTATGATCTCTCTCTCTCTCTCTCTCTCTCTCTCTCTCTCTCTCTCTCTCTCTCTCTCTCTCTTTCTCTTTCTCTCCTGTCTTCTATTCCTACCCCGACTCAATCTTCCTAGTCGCATGTGCTTTGCTCTCCTCCCCCTCTCTTTCTCCTACTTCTATCTCCATCCAAGTTTTTATTGATTGAAAATAATTAAATGCTTCAAGGTCCTAATGTTCATGTAGCAAGGATGTAACCTCTGTCCATTTTACCATTTAGGGATTTGTTTTGTTAATTTGTAAGAACTGTTACTTATTGTAGCAAGTAATGAATTTATGGTTTTTTTTTCCACAATTTATATGCTGCAGTTTTTCCATGGGCCACAACTTTCCCCCCCCCCTTATAGTATTCGGGACTACTTTATAAAGATTTATGTATTCTTATAATGAAGTAAAATGTCTCAATATTTTAGTTTGATGTTTCTGATGTAGGTACCATGCTTTGGAGGAAAACAGAATTCATGACAAGATTATGAAAATCAGTTTTGATTTTCTGAGAAGGTTTTGCTTTTTCTAGTTACAAGTTACTCGACCTGGAATTGATGCTGATATACAGTAAATACTGGGCTCTAGCTTTAGAGATGCCTATAGTGGCTGGTCTTATGAGGGAATCTCAATTGAAACAAAATGGGTCCATAAGATCAAGCTGTAGGCAAGACTGAAAGGCATTTTCTTAATTAGTGACTGATGGAGAGGACCCATCCAGTTGTGGGTGGTGCGACCTCTGAGTGTTCCTAGGTGCTATAAGAAAACAGACTGAGCAAGCCATGAAGAGCAAGCAGCCAGTAAGCAGGACCCTTCTATGACAATTCTGTATCAGCTTCTACCTCCAGGATCCTACCCTGTTTGAGTTCCTATCCTGACTTCCTTAGAGATGAACAGCAGTGTGGTAGCGTAAGCCAAGTAAACCCTTTTCTTCCCCAGCTTTCTCTTGGTCATGGTGTTTCATCACAGTAATAGTAACCCTAAAAACAACAATGTCTTTAGAGAGACAGTGGAGCAGAAGAGCTTAGAATATTACTTTGGTTTGGTTGATCAATTTAGGTTTTGAAATTCAGGTGGGTTTTTGAAGAAATGAACAGCATTTTTGTCTGGGGTTGGTTTGATTTTTGGCTTTATTCTAATATTTTCACTTTATCCATGTGCATTTTTTTCTGTTGAAATGTCACAACAGAGTGTCGTTCACAGCCTGATCCTATGCTCTCTTTCCTTCCCATGGATGCCTTTATTACTTTGATTTGGTCTAGTGAGATTTAATCCACAGTAAATGCTTTGGGAATGCTGTCACAGTTCTGCTGAACAACTGTGAGAAACCACTTGACCCATGGGGTGGAGTTGGAGAGGAAGGTACTGACCCGAATACCCAAATAAAAGGCCAAGGAGGGCGAAGCTTGCTCTCTTGGAAGGTGGAGGAGCTGCTGGCAGTGCCCCACAGGGGCACATGTGGCTAACAGCTTGGTTCAGTTCCCCCATTCCCTTGGAGGAGGAGGCTACAGTAGTAAAGAAGATAGCGGCATAGAGCCCATACCCACGGCAGCATAGCAGCTTCATTTGTCTTGTGAGTATTGTGTACTGAATTTGTTGTGAATAAACTGTGATGTGATCTCATTGGCATCCATCATTAAGTAAATATATAGTTACAGATATGAATAATTCCACATCAAAGAGAAAGGAGAAATGCTTGTGAGGGGTGACACTATGATGTTGTGAGTATTGACACCAACTATCTAGGTTATGCGACCAAGACTCTGGGAACTGTGTGGCCAAATTGTCTTGCCCTCCTTTAGAGTTAAAATATTGTGCATCCAGTTGGATCACTAACAAGGTCAACCCTGTCAGTAGTAACTCTCGCTCTGACTGTTTTATCAAGGAACTGTAGCTGGGACAATGGATTGATAGTGGTTTCTCAGGGGCCATAGTGATACTCTAAATTCTCAGAGTTCTGAACTGCTCTGGCTGGAGTCTCAGTGTGGAACCAGGGATGGAGATCTGTGGAGAAAACTGGGTACCTCTGATCCAAAATGGCAGATGAGCTTTGTGTGCCTCTCCCTTCCTCCTTCAGTTTATCACTACTTCTGGAAGATTTAGTACTAGCCCACTTTATGCCCATCACTGGTAATTCCATTGTCTTGCATCACTCTAATCAAAACAGTCTGAAACTGAGCCAGTGAGGTAAAAAGCACTTGCCTCACAACCCTGAGTTCAATCCCTAGAACACACTGAAAAGAAAGAAAAGGGGAAAATAAATAAATGTAGTATGGCACATTTGCAATCCCAGCTGCCCTGTGGGCATGGGAGGCAGTTTAAAAGATTTGCTGTCCCATTTAGTGGCCACAAATAGTTGTCATACACTTAAAATGTTCTTAGTGCATCTATGAGGTTGAATTTCATTCTATTTTAATTAATTTGAATTTAAAGTTAAAAGCAAAATCTAGGTTCAGATAAGTATGCATCACATGTCTTGAATATGTGAATATACTTTCTCAACTGTCACTTTTATGAAATCTAATATGAAGTTAAGTGTTTCGAATAAAAATTTCACATTTAAATTGGGATCTAATTCTATAACATACACTAAGCTTTAGAGACATAGTACAGAAAGAAGAATGTAAGAGATCTCCTCAATTTTTCTTAGAGACATGTCTCACTATGCAGCCCTAGCTAGCTTGGGACTTGCTTAGAACAGTCTAGTCTGGAACTGACAGAGACCTGCCTGCCTATGGCTCCCACCATGCCTGACCATCTATCCATGATAATTCTTATACTGACTGTATAATTTTACAATGTTCTGGAAAGTGGTTTCCTCTCTAAGAGGTCTACCATTCTCTGCTTGAGGCCCCTGGATCCTGGTGTGTCCTTTGTACTCAGAAATCCCTAGTGATCAAACTGAGGTTGAACCTTCCCCAATCTCTTCCCACATCTCCTGCCAGCTGTCCCTTAGGAAACAATTTGCTCTCCAATTCAATCATGAGGGCTATTTGGGGGAGCCTGAATTCAGACAGACTTTCTTAGCCATAGTTTCAGCTCACCATTTCATTTACTGGCAGGTCCCTCATACAGTGCTAGGCATTGCTTGCCATGTAGCAATTCTTATAGCCTCTTTGGTGTGTAGCCAAATACCAATGGTTGGCCTGGAATGAAAAGCACAAATGTAAAAAAGTGATTATAATTTGCTTGTTTGCACAGAGAATGGTGTGGTACATCTTTGATGAGCATGTCTCCTGAGCTACAGAATTGCCCAGCCATCAATACGCTGCTTTCAGTATTATCCAGTTTGTATAAAGAAGCGAAAACTTCATTTACTGCATGGCATAGATAAGGATTCTATTGCTGTGAAGAGACACCATGATGAAGGCAACTCTTATAAAGAAAAACATTTAATTGGGGTAGCTTACAGCTTCAGACATTTAGTCCATTATCATTATGGTGTGACATGGTGGCCTGCAGGCAGACATGGTGATGGAAAGGTAGCTGAGAGTCCTACATCTTGAGTCAATGGAAGGGGTCTGTCTCACGGTGTATGGCTTGGGCATATATGAGACCTCAGAACCTCCCTACATAGTGACACATGTTCTCCAACAAGGCCGCACCACTCCAACAAAGCCACACCTCTTAATAGTGCCACTTCCGTTGAAGGCCATTTTCTTTCAAACCACATGCTGCATTTAAGCATAAGTATGCCTAAGATTAACATAAAATCATCCCTTCCATTTGATCCTGTGTGATATGAAGAAACACAGTCATGCATTTAGCTCTAAAGGAGTAAGCTAAAGGAATGCCTCAGCAGTCTGTGGGGCCTCTGGTCACAGCATTTATTCCTAGTATACGAATGGACTTTGGAAGCCCATTCCACATAGAGGGATACTCTCTCAGTCTAGACACATGGGGGAAAACCTAGGCCCTGCTCCAAAGTGACAAACTTTGAAGACTCCCCATGGAAGGCTTTACCCTCCCTGGGGAGGGAAAGGGGATGGGACAGGGATTGAGGAGTACAAGGAAGGAGGGGATGGAAAGGGAACTGGGATTGGCATATAAAAAAAGCTTGTTTCAAATTTAAATAATATATATACGTGTGTGTGTGTGTGTGTGTGTGTGTGTGTGTGCGTGTGCGTATGTCTGCTTCTTCTGAAAGCTACATGCTGAAGCACAGCAGAGCCTTTCATTCTCTTTAAAAGCCACACTTTATTCACATGAATAATGCCAGCTTCCTAGAGAGAACAGAAGAGAAGAGAATTCCTGTCTTTTAGGTAGGCAATTGAATCATCAAAGAATTTCTTTGATTTCCACAAGTCTGCTTGAATTATTGAGTTGGGCCTTAGTACTCTTCCTGCCTGTCATCATGCAAAATGTCATATTTATCAATTAAAGTAAAACCCCAACTTCTCCCTTTTCGACACCAAAAGTTAGTAGCTATGCCAGGATGAAGGTAAAAAATGCCGAACAAATGCTTTTTGAAAATGGGCTGCAGGCACACTTTATCTAAATGATGACTATTTATAAATGCTTTAGTTGTGTTTATCTCAAAAGCTTTATTTCAGTAAATTTAGAATGTGCCCCCACAGAAGCAGCAGGCTACAAGGACAACATGACCAAGAGGTCTAGTTAATTCTAGTAGAGAAATACAACTTCAACTAATTTACATGGATTTCTGTAACAAATTTGTCCAGAATGTCCACACGACATGTCTCAAATCTGGCTGTTGGGCAGCTCAAAATCAAATAGCTATAGAGGTGCAGTGGGCAGAAAATTTTGTTAGCCCCTTTGTACATATTATGAAGGTATGTGTTATGGGCACTTTCCCACCAGTCTTGTCCCAGAGCTGCATCAATCACAAAATAACACGCAGAGACAGTGTATTAATTATGAAACTGTTGGCTTGTTACTAGTGTTTCTAATTGACTATCTCTGTCTTAAATATTATCTCATTTCTATCAATCTAAGTATTTCCACGTGGTCTTCTCTTACTAGAGAGAGGAGCCAGACCTCTTACTCCTCTTGGTCCTACGTTTTGACTCCTCTCTACTACACCTCCCAGAATCCTCCTTGTCTCCAAGTCCCACCTATCTTGCATTCCTATTGGCCAACAGGGCTTTATTCATTAACCAATAAGAGAAACATATTTACAGAATGACATCTCCCATCAGGTATGTTTGAAATTTAACTTTTGAAGACAAATTATCAATATTAAAAATTCATAGAGAACATCATCATCACATCATTAGTGTATATTTATGAGTGCAATTGTATACATGCCACACAGCATGAGCACAAAGGTCAAAGGATGGAATTCATATCATCTAATTGTGCTGCCAGCACTTTTACACTCGGAGCCATCCTGCCAGCCCAAGAAAAGCATTTTTAAAGTTCTCCTCTGTGAGCTGGAAAGATGGTTCAATGAGAAAGAATGCTTACTCAGGTGTGTGTGTGTGTGTGTGTGTGTGTGTGTGTGTGTGTGTAAAACCCCAACACCAGGGCTGGAAGTTAAAAAGTTAGAGTTCCCCAGGGGTCTCAATGGCCAGTCAGTCTAGTCATAACAGTAAGCTTGGGTTCAGTGAGAGACCCTGTCTCAAAAAATTAGATGGAGTAAACTGAAGATGCTCAGCTTCAATCTCTGGCCTCCACATGCATGTACATACAGTTGTATATGTCTACTTCCTACACAAAAATGTGCACATGTTTGTTATGAGCAGTTTTTCCCACCTGCCAGTCTTGTCCCTCTGCCGCCATGCCAGCCCAAAATAACACACACAGACACTGTATTAGATATAAAGCTGTTGGCCGGTTACTAGTTTCTTCTCAGCTAGCTCTGTCTTAATTATTAACCCATATCTATTAATCTAAGTACTTCCACGTGGTCTTATCTTACTGGAGAGAGGGGCTGGCATTCTTCTCTCTCAGTCCACCATCTTGGATCTCTTCCCTACTACTTCCTCTCTCCTCCTAGTCTCCTAGTCCTGCCTATCTTGCATTCATATTGGCCAACAGTGCTTTATTCATTAACCAATAAGAGAAACATACTTACAGAATGACATGTTCACACACAAACACACACACACACACACACACACACACACACACACCATGTACCATAAGTACAAGAAGCAATTCTTTTATTAAGAACTCTCCTCACTCTTCATCCCAATCTCTACTTCTCTCTTTTCCATGTTACTACATTTTTATGTTTTATCCTGACATTTCCTCCACATAGTGAAGCATGAATTCTTTTGCCTTTGCTTCTTATACACATAATGTACACATTGTGATTTCCCTTGCATTTTTGCACTTATATTTTGCACAAATGGTTCCTTTGAATAAAAGGCTATTAGTAAGGTATTTGAACCTCAAATTCAATGCACAATATCCACCCAGATGAGAATAACGAGAAGCACATATCTGGACCTGACCTAGACTAGCCCTAAAGAATAAGAAAAGTATCCACATAGAAGTTGTGAACTGCGGACACCAGGACATTTGGGCATCAGATAGATCTGGTTGGTATTCAAATGCCATCTCTATGTGGATAGCTCCTGTCACTCTCAGGTGGTCAGTGGAGATGATGGCATCTCCATTCCCACATTCCTGGGAAAAATGGAGAGAAACTGCATGGACAGATTCAGTACCTCCTCAGTAAGTGCTCTGTGAGCTCTAGGCACCCACACCAGCAGGTTGGCTACCTTTCCATTCCTGTCTCAATTATCCACTCTTTGCCAGCTTCCTTCATGTCCCAATTACATTAAAATTCTTGTCCTAAGCATCATACTCCATGAGTGCAGCTGTAATTTAATTGATAGCATGCTTGCTTGCCTAGCATGAAGGAAGCCCTGTGTTCAATCTCCAACTTCCCATAAAATTAGGCATGCTGAACCATGCATGTAATCTCAGCACTGGGGAGATAGATGGAGGCAGAAATGTTGGACATTCCAGGTCATCCTTGACTGTATAGCAAGTGTGAGGCATACCTGGACTACATAAGAATTTGTCTCAAAAATAGAATAGAAAGTCTTGCTCTGAAGGGATCTAAGGTAAGAATACATATTTCTTTAAACATGAAGGATGAACGACAATGACAAGTTTAAAGACTGAGTGTCTTTAGACAATCTCCAGGTATATAGTAAGTACTGTATATGTTTGCTTTTGTCAGTGATGCTATTATTACTGCTAGTACTATCACCCCATGTCCATTTTAGGAGTGGCAACCACACTATCAATCACTATCTCATAATGAATCCTACTTTGTTTCACTGAGAAACAGCTTTTGCACCAAGCAATTGGTCATGCACCATTATTTCCAGCCCCTGTAGGTTACATCAGGAGCCAACCCTTGGCAATGGTTCTTGAAGTTTCCCTCACATGTATCTGAATTACAATATTTTGTTGTAATCTGTCTCCAAAGTGTTCACACTCTTCTCTCTCACTAAGATATAGGGCATGCACTATTAATTAAATGACATGATATTATAGCCAGTAATTGAATTACTCTAAGGCTCCTGCTTGTGGTAATTAACATCTATCAAAATAAAAGAGGAGGAGCTGTGCTGTCTGTGTTGCAAACAGTCTGGATTCACGGGGTTTTGATCTGGTTAAGTAGACACTAACAAGCAGTTGAATTATGTTGAATGACATTGGCATGCCTCTATTGCCCTTATTTTTTCACTGGTATGGCGGAATGCTGAGAGTCCATTTGAGAGTGTACATATTTATCCTTAACAAACTTTCCCCCTTCGTGAAGGTTCAGGAACATGCTTTTCAGCTGTGTTCAGTAGCTGTTTTGTACACAAGAAAATGTTTAAAAGCAAGTCAGGAACAACCAATTAAATCTAAAAATGAGTCTGGAGCCACTGTACCAATTATAGGCACAACCAAGAAGCAGATTATGTGCAAAAATGCTCATAAAATCAGATTCGTGTCAAAGCTAGTCAATAGCTAGCAATTGTTATTAGTGTAAAGCAAAACAGGGAAGCAGGGAAATGCTGAGGGACAAGAAAATGAATCAGAAGTTAAGTTTCCTCGTGTATAGACAAACAGATTGCCTCACATAAACAGACATACAACTATCTTCAGTAAAATCAGTACTGAGAGGAAATAGCACCTCAAAATAAAAGGGCTATCCATGAAAGCAATATCGCCACTGATATGCAGACATCATGAGCCACAGAAATAAAATTAAATGTATATTTACAGCAATATTCATGACAGCTGTGGACCTCAACAGAAATATACTCAATTTCCTCTTTACCTAAGCCCACACAAAGAAAAGCCTTTCCATACTGTCCTTCTATCCCACTTTGATGCACAAATACACATTCATCTGTAGCCATTGTTTAACGAAAAGCACCTCAGAAGACCTTGGTCTACGTCAGATTACCTAGGACAGTGCTGTCTATGTTTTTGTGCTGGCAACATTAGTAATAAAATCCATTTCATTACCAAAGCTACCCTTGTTTTAGGAGTTTGTGGAGTTAGGGGAATATTGGTGAAAGGATACAAAGTTTATGTCTGGTATTAATGATAAGTTATGGCAATCTATTGTACAGTGTGAAGATTATCATTATGTTATTGAAAACTGCCCAGTGAGTATATTTAATGTTCTTACCACAATAAAGGACACAATGGCATGTGTACTAAGCTTGATTTGATAATTCTACAAGGTACACATGTATCAAAACATTTATGTTGTACCCCTGTTTATAAGTTTATACAATTTTCAACAATTCAAAGTTGGAGATCTTTTTATTTGGACATTCAATTTTTTGTTTGGCATGTACTAAGTTTTTCTTTACTTTCCAGAAAAATAACGGTGAGCTTAGAGAAACTAACATATGTTTTTAAAATGAAACAGTTAGTAAAGAACAGAGCTGGGACCTAAATTTAATTTTCTGCTCAGTCAAGACTTTACTGGGTTTTTTTGGGGGGGAAGGAGGGTATGGAGAGACATTCAATTTTATGGGCATTTATTTGTTTACTTGTTTGCTTACACATGCTGTGTTCTTTGTAGTTGGTACTGGGAATTAAACATAGCACTATTTGCTATATAACTATTTTTACCACTAAGCCATATCCCACCCCTATAACTTTTTTAGAGCCAAGAATTTTTTGATCTTTTTGACTTCCTCTTGAAGGAAGTCAAAGTATATCTTCAGTCTCTTCACATGTGGCATAGTAAGGATTTGTGAATCCCAGTCATCATTCTTAAACTTAATCATTGATTCATATATGATGCAAAGCCTTTGCCCCTCTGTTTACAAACACCTAGTACTCATAAGAATTTGATATATAAGAATTTTTTTCTTTCCTTCAGTACACAAAGGACTATCACCTAGCTAGATGTCACGTGTCTATTTGGACAAAGCGTCATTATGAAGCTGTGGTGCTTTCTGCTCAGAGTTTCTCAATATCAGGAGCCAACCTGGTTCTTAACACAGCATTTTACACATGCAAACAGGACTTAATTTTGTCACAGATAACAGATCATTTCACGTATAAACACTGATGACAGAATAGGATCAAGTGATTAGAAGAATCTAGAAGTAATGAACCTCAGTTTGCCCTCAATGTAATAGTAGGCAATGTAGTTTTCATATGCCTCAAAAGATCTTTTCATTGAATTATTTGGTCTTTTAATGTCAAGTGTCCAAAATATACAATTAACTCAAGAAACTAGACATCAAAAGACCAAATAATTTGATGCAAGAAATAGGATACAGATCAAAATAGAGAACTCTCAACAACGGAAACTCGAACAGCTGAAAGAAACTTAAGGAAATGCTCACCATCCTTACACAGTACAGCAATGTAAATAAACAACACTAAGATACCATCTTACACCAAAATGGCCAAGATGAAAAACACTGATGACAGTTTCTGCTAGAGAGGATGTGTAAGGGGAACACTTCTCCATTGCTACTGGGAGCAAATTTGTACAGCCACTTTAGAAATCAGTATGGTCGTTTCTCAGAAAACTGGGAATCAATCTACCTCAAGACATAGCAATACCACTTTGGATCATATACATGAAGGATACACACTCACACCACAAGGACACTTGCTCAACTATATTCATAGCAGCATTATTTGTAATAGCCAGAACCTGAAAGCAACCTAGATGCCCTCAACCAAAGAATGGGTAAGAAAAAATATGGTACATTTACACAATGACGCACTACTCAGCAGTAAAATCAATGGCATCTTGAAATTTTCAGGCACTAAAATAAGAACAAAACAAGGCTGTCCACTGTTTCCATACTTATTCAATATAGTACTAGAAGTTCTAGCTAGAGCAATAAGACAACTAAAAGAAATCAAGGGAATCCAATTCGGAAAGGAAGAAGTCAAATTACCATTATTTGCAGACAGTATCATAATATACATAAAAAAAAAATCCTCTACCTAGGAACTCCTACAGCTGATAAACACCTTTAATCACATGGCTGAATACAAGATTAACTCAAAAGGAAAATCAGTAGCCCTCCTATATACAAACAATAAATGAGTTGAGAAAAATATCAGAGAACAAATACCCTTTACAATAGCCTCAAATAATATAGAATACGCTGGTGTAACTCTAACCAATCACGTGAAAGACCCTTATGACAAGAACTTCAAGTCTTTGAATAAAGAAATTGAAGAAGATATTAGAAGATGGAAAGATCTTCCATACTCATGAATCGGTAGGATTGACATAGGAAAACTGGACATCTTACCAAAAGCAATCTACAGATTCAATGTAATACCCACCAAAATTTGAGCATAATTCTTCACAGACCTTGAGAGAACACTACTCAACTTTATGTGGAAAACAAAAATCCAGAATAGCTAAAACAATGCTGTACAATAAAAGAACTTCCAGAGGTATAACCATCCCTGATTTTAAGCTTTATTACAGAGCTATAGCAATAAAAACCACATGGTATTGGCATAAAAGCAGACATGTAGATAAATGGAATTAAGTCAAAGACCCAAATGTAAACCCACACACCTACAGACACCTGACTTTTGACAAAGAAGCCAAAATTACACAATGGAAGAAAGAAAGCATCTTTAACAAATGTTGCTGATCTGACTGGATTTTGGCAAGTAGCAGAATGCAAATCAATCCATATCTATCACCCTGCACAAAACTTAAGTCCAAGTGGATCAAAGACCTCAACATAAATCCAGATAACTAAACTTGACAGAGGACAAAGTGGGATATATTCTTGAATGCATTGGCACAGGAGGCAACTTCCTGAACAGAACACTAAAATAGCACAGGCATTAAGATCAACAATTAATAAGTGGGAGCTCACGAAATTGAAACGTTTCTGTAAGGCAAAGGACACCATCAACAGGATAAAACAGGAGACTAGGAGTTGGGAAAACATCTTTACTAACCCCACATCAGACACAGGGCTGTTTGCCAAAATATATTTAAAAAAAAAAACTCAAGAAACTAGATTATCAACAAATCAAATAATCCAATTAAAATATTAGGATGTAGATCTGAACAGAAAATCCTCAAAAGAAGAATCTCAAATGGCCAAGAAACACTTGCAGAAATGTATACCATCCTTAGCCATCAGAGAAATGCAAATAAAAAAGACTCTGACATTCCATCTTACAATTGTCAGAATGGCTAAGATCAAAAATACAAGTGACAGCTCATGCTGGTGAGGATGTGGAGCAAGGAGAATACTCATGCATTGCTGGTGGGAGTGCAAACTTGTATAGCAACTTTGAAAGTTAGTGTGTCAGTCTCTCAGAAAACTCAATCAGCACTGGGCCAGTGGCACAATGGATAATGCGTCTGACTACGGATCAGAAAACTGTAAATCAGCCCCACTACAAGACCCAGCTATACTGCTCTTGGGCTTATACCCAAAGGATGCTCAATAATATCACAAGGATTCTTGAACAACTATGTTCATAGAAGCTTTATTTGTAATAGCTAGAACCTGGAAACACCCTAGATGCCCCTCTACTGAGGAATGGATAAAGTAAATGTGGTACATTTACACAATGGAGTATTACTCCGCAATTAAAAACAATGACACCAGGAAATTTGATGGCAAATGGGTAGAACTAGCAAAAATTATCCTGAGTGAAGTAACCCAGACTGATAAAGATAAACATGGTATGTGCTCACTAATAAATGGATATTCGCTGTAAAATAAAGTATAACTTTGCTACAATCCACAAACCCAGAGAGACTAGGTAACAAGGAGAGTTCATGGGGGATCACCCAGGTCTCTCTGGGAAGTGAAAATAGAAGAGATTTAGTGAGTAACTGAGGGCACGTGTGGATTGGAACACGAGTGTTTACGTTGGGAGGAGCATAGAGGGGAGGAGTGCTGCAGGGAACTGCTGGCAGAGGGGCATTTTGGGGTCGGGTAGATGCCTGGTGTAGGGGAATCTCCCAGGAGTCTATGAGGAGGACCCCAGCTTGAACTCTTAACAATAGCAGATAAGTACCTGAACTGGCTGTCTCCTATGACCAGATTGGTGACTAGCCCAATTGTCATCAGAGAGATATCATCCAGCAACTGATGGAAACAGATGCAGAGACTCATAGCCAAACATCATGTGGGGATCAGGAAATCCTGCATAAGAGGGAGATAAAGGACTATAAGAATCAGAGAGGTCAAGAACATCATGGGAAGGTTCACACTTATCTGGGCTTATAGGGAGGGATTCACAAAGATTGAACCAGGGAGCCTCCTTTAGACTGACCTAGGCACTTTGCATAGAAGTTACAGCTGTGTAGCTTGGTCCTCTTATGGGACTCCTAACAGTGGGAACAGGACCTGTCTCTGACTCTTTTACTGGCTTTTGGGAACCTATTCATCATACTGAGTCACCTTGCCCAGCTTTAATACATGGGTAGTTGCTTAGTCTTACTTCAACTTGATATGCCATGCTTTGTTGATATTCATAGGAAACCTGTCCTTTGGAGACAGAGAGGAGACAGAGAGGAGGGGATTGGAGAGGAGTGGGGGAGGATGGGGGAATAGGGAAATGGGGATGAGGTTCTAGGAGAAGATGGTGAGGGGACTTGAAGCTGGCATGTAAAATAAACAGATTAGTAATAATAAAGGGAGTAATTGGTGCTCTATCCTAAGATATATACTATAAGAATATAAATAACTATTTCTCCTGAACACTATGGGTGTGAATCTTCCAGGCCAGCTTATTTTTTACAAGTTACTTTCCAGCCACAAAGATGCCATACATAATTTGTTTGAACCTTGAAATGCCCTGTAGGCAGTGCACTAATACAGTGTTAAAGCATTAAGTACATCCAGGGAAAATGTGACCTTGTTAGACATAAGTTTGCAAATGGCCAAATTATTAAAAATAAAAGTACCTCACTAGTTCAAACAACAAAATGATTTATTTCTTAAAAGTGAGTTATACTTGTTCAAAAAATAAATGCTTATCAGGGGAAATTTGGAAAACATGGACATTTCCAAGAAGAAACATTCAGCTTCAATGTGGTTAGCATTTTGACTTATGTTTTACTGTATAATCTGATAGATTGACATATATATATATATATATATATATATATATATATCATACATGCATTAACAAACTACTTGAGTTTAATAACAAGATTTCTTTCACCCCCCAACAATGATGTTTTATGCCTCCTTCAATTCCATCTCCATCCTCAGTAGGTAACCACTATTCCTATTTCTATTGTTGTGGGTATTGTATTTCCTTGAACTTTCTAAAAGTGGAATCACACAGTAGCGTTCTTGGAATTGGTTTTTAATATGCGTGTCATTGTAGTTTACTCATTTTTATTGAAGAGCCATTTTCCACAATATGAAGATGGTGGTCCATTATATGACTAGCCCACATTTTGTTTTCCCAAATTCTTGTGTCAACATTGAGTAGAATCTAGGGTGAGGAGTAGTGAGCCAATAAGTATCTTTGGGGAACTCAGAATAACTGAAGAAGTGAAGGTTGTAGTACTTGCTAGCCTTCTTCCACTGTATTGTTGCAAGAAAAAAAAATAACAACCAGGTTTCTAGAAGAATTGAAGAATTGCTCTCATAACATTTTGTAAGACATAAGATCAGAACATCCAAATGACAGAAAGCGTAGGTAGTCGTGACTGCTCCAGGACATCAGCAAAAACCCCTTTAAAGCTGGAAGCACTCTTTTCTCCAACTTCTAGGAAGTAGTGGTAACTGGTGGTTGTGAGTGAAAGAGCATTGACTGGCCAACAGCCACAACCTCTCTGTGGTCAAATTGCAGATATAAAAGTCAGCACCACAATTTTTGCCTCAAAAGAAGACAAATCTGAAGGGTTGTATGAAATGCAGGAATGCCTGAACAATAGGATGGGACTCCTTTGCATTCAAGGCCACCTTGGCATTATGATACACCTTTTGCACCTCAGAAAGTTGCTCCTGACAGCATTCTCAGTACATATTTGACATGTAAGTGTCACAGTTGCTGGAACTTTCCCCAGTAGAATCTGTTCCACAAGTCATCTGTGTTACGAGTAGTTTTTCCCCTCCGCTGGTCTCTCCACCCAGAGCCAGAGCCACGGCGCCAGCCCCAAATAACACACAGAGATGCTGTATTTGATATAATTCTGTTGGCCAGTTACTAGCCAACAGCAAGCTCTGTCTTAATTATTAACCTATTTCTATTAATCTAAGTACTTCCACGTGGTCTTATCTTACTGGAGAGAGAGGCCGCCGGCATTCTGCTCTCTCCTTCCTCCATCTTGCATCTCCTCCCAACTACTTCCTGTTTCCTCCTAGTCTCCTAGTCCCACCTATCTTGCTTTCCTATTGGCCAACAGTGCTTTATTCATTAACCAGTATGAGAAACATATTTACAAAATGACATCTCCCATCACATCTGTTTCACCAGGGTGCTTTCATGTTAATTTAAAAGTGCTAAAATCAGTGTATCCATTTCTATCAGAGAAACTATTGGATTTTAGATTGGACTTGTGTAGGATTATGTATTGAAAAGATTCTTATTTACCCTACTGAATTGTCTTAGCATGACATCTACAAATGAAGAAAATATCCACATTACTTTTACACAACTGTGTAATGAATTTGTAAAAAGCAGATATCTTTGCTTTTCTTCCAATCTTTAATGGAAATATTTGGTCTTCCACCTCTCATGTGTTGGCTCATATATCCCTCATTAGCAACACCAAATGGAAATGTCAGATTAGCCCATATCAATTGCCCTCTCTGTATTCATCTGCCAATTTTGAATTAGTACAAGGTTTTAAGCACTGTAGTTTTGAACATTCTTTTATAATATTAGAATAAGATTTTCTTAGACAGGTGTGATATTGCATATCTGTAATCTTCACACTGTAGGAGACCAAGGCACAAGGATTACAAATTTGAGGCCAGTCTGAGAGACATAGTAAGACCCTGCCTCAATAAGAGAACAAAGGGGAATAAGTTATTTTCTTGGATTTTCTCCATTTGTTTATTCTTCTAGATAAACTAGGTGTTGTTTTGTTGTTATTGTTGTAGTGATAGCTGTTTGAAATTGTGTGTCCCAGGATGGCCTTGTATTCTCTATGCAACTAAGAAGGACCATCGTAATCCTCTTCCCTCTATATCCCAAGTGTTGAGATTGCAGGTATGCATCACCACACTAGAGTTCCATATACTGGAAATTGTGCTAGGTGAAGACTGTGCTATTCACTCACTAGCCTTCCCCTGCTGATGCACCCCTAGCTGTCTTCTAGATAAATACAAGAATACCATTTTATATTTATTCCATATTCTTTTGTCATTGTTATTTTGATTTTGATTTCTACTTTCTCTTTGGTTAATCAAATAAAGTTCTTGTATTCCATTGAATTCCTCCAGTGACTTTTTTGCCTTTCTTCCTTGTGTTTTCTTTACCAGTTAAGTATTCTAAACCTGACTTAAAAACCCTATATGAACTTAACTTTCTATGAATTCATAGGAAATTAAAGAATCTGTAAGAGTTTAATTCTATTAACTCATTCTATTGTCACTAGCACATTTTAGAGATCCTAAAATGAAATATAATTTTTATTTTAAAACTATTGTAGTTTAAAGACACTAAGATTAAAAACAAAAAGAAATTTTTGTATTTATTCAAATAGCATCTCCAAGTGCTTTTACTTCCTTCTTTTGTAGTTGAAATATCATTTGATGCCCTTTTCTTTGAAGCTCTTCCTGGAACACAGTCTCTAAACTTTTTTGCTCATCTTAAAACAATTTTAATTTTTCTTTTGTATCTAAAGAAACACATTCTCTAGATATAGATATTAGTGTCTGTTTAGAATTATTCATCTTGTTTTTTACTGCATATAGAATTTTGGTTGTTTTTCTTTCAAGCAATTTAAAAATGAAATTCCATGGGTCTTCTGGTAGTGGATCAGTATTTATCCCTAGTATAAGAATGGACTTTGTGAGCCCATTCCAGATAGGGAGATACTCCTTCAGCCTGGACACATGGAGCAGGGCCTAGATCCTGCTACAAATGATATGACAGACTTTGAAGACTCCCCATAGAAGGCCTCACCCTCCCTGGGGAGAAAAGAGGGATGGGATGGGAGTTGCTTGGGGGGGCAGGGGAGGATGGGAGGGTGTGGGAACTGGGATTGATATGTAAAACAAGCTTATTTCTAATTTAAATTAAAAATTATATATATTTAAAAAAAAAAAGAAATTCCAAGCTAGGCATGGCAGTACACATCTGTGATCCCAGCACTCAGGAGACTGAATTAGGTTGATTTTTTGAGTCTGAGGACAGCCTGAATTATAGAGATGCCCTGTCCCTCACCACAAAAATGATACCTTGACCTGGGGAGATGGTTAAGTGGTAAAGGTCTTGCTATGCAAGCATGAGGGCTGCAGTTCCTATCTCCAGAACCCAGATAAATACAAGATGGATGGTCAGCTTGTAATTCCAGCTCCCAAAAGTAGAAGCTGGGCATCCCCAGAGCAAACTGACTAGGATGATGAACTCTGGATTTGCTTGATAGACCTTGCTTCATTGAATACAGTGGAAGAATAATTAAATATGATTTCCAGCATCAACCTTAGGGCTCAATATACATGTATACAAACATGCCCTACAAACCTGCATGTGCCCACACACATGCAAACATGTATATACACACACATATGAAAACAAAAATGTCATTCCATTGTCTCTAGGCCTTTATTTCTTATTAGAAATCATCCTTCATGGCATTGTTTTTGAGGTACCCCTCTCCTCACCAGCTGCTTTGAAGATTTCCTCCACCTTCACCTCTTGGTAGTTTGACCATGATGTGGCTACATGTGGTCATCAATGCATTTTCACTGTTTAATGATGATTTAGTTCCATGTATTCACAAATTGACAATCTTCACCACTGGGAATCTGGTAGCCATTATTTCTTCATATTCTGTTTTTCATCTGTCCCTTTCTCTCCTATCCTTCTTAGATACCAATTACACATATATATGTAAGGTCACTTGATACTGTTCTGCCCATCAGTGAGAAAAGTTCATTTTATTTCAACTTCTTTTCCCTCCTAGTTTTCATTTTTGAATAATTTTTGTTGAGTTGCCTTGAAAACTCCTTGATCCTTTTCACTCCTGATTCCAAGATGCTGTTAAACTCATTCCAGAAATTATCACTTTTCTTCTTACATTTTACAGTATTTTGTTGTTTTCATTTCTATACCTTTGTTCCCCATCTTATTTATTATGATTCTTTTCATTAAGGTTCTTGGGTATGCTTAATAATAGTTCCTGCAGAGTTCCTGTTTCTGAACTCAAGTCCTTCTATTCACTACTTACTTTCCTGCCTTAGGTCACGTGTTTCTTCTTTTTGGAAAAAAAAAGTGTATTAATTTATTTTTGTGTGTGTGGAGGGAGTTGTGTTTGGGTGGGTGTGGTACAGGTATTCATGTACCACAGCACATGTGTGGAGGTCAGAGGACAAGAGAGACAGGGTCTCTCTTACTGTTTCTATCCCTAGGGATGTATACTCCAAGCTAGCAGGCTTGTAAAAGTCTGTAAATTCTCATGTATCTACCTCTCATCTTGCCTTGTTGAATCTGGCTTTTATATTTGAGTTCCAGAAATCGAACTCAGGTCATCGGTGTTCTGAAGCAAACATTTTTACCCACTTAACTATCTTCCTGGCCAGTTCTGATTTTGTAGATAGATGAAATTTTCTATTATATATTGTGAATGGTATGTTTTAAAGATTTTGCATTCTTTTATCCTCTATGAAATATTACTGGTTTTAGTCTTAGAAGATATATAAATAACTAGCTTATAACCTTGAACTTGAAACAGGGTGGATCTGTTTCATCCTTCATCTCAAGGCTAAACTTAGTCCTGTAACAATGTTTTAATGGCTAAGGCATAGTAGCTTTTCTGGTGTTTCAAAAGAAATCCCCAAGGGCTCAACAATGTCACATAACTATTCAAATTCTAAGCTCAGTTTTTCTTGTGGACAGGGTTCTTACTCATATTGTCCAGCCTTCTTAGGTTGCCTCTTCCTAGTGATGTCCAGTTTCAGATAGAGTTTTAGCCTTGACTGAAGAATGCTTTCAGGAGAAAGCTGTATGTATTTAGCTTTTCCCCAATGTAGTTACTCTCCTCAACAGTCAAATCCAATTTCTGCCTTCTTTTGCTACTCTTGCCTTATCATGGTTTGACTGTGAACTGTCCCCCATAGACTCTGCTCTATGTTTTAATACTTGGTTTCTAAATATTTGCACTCTTTTAGAAGACTGGAAAATTTAAGAGGTAGAAATTTTCTGGAGAAAGTGAATCTAGGGAAAGGGGACAACCTTGAGGCTTCATAGCCCAGGCCACTTCCTGTCTCTTCTCTGCTTCCAAAATGCAGACATCATGTGACCAGCCATTTCCTGCTCCTGCTGTAATGTCTCCCCTGCCTTCATGGACTCTACCCTCAAACTAGAAGTTGCTTTTGTTGGGTATTTTGTCACTGTAAAGAGAAAAGTAATTAACACTTTGTTAATATTATGTCAAGCATATATACTTTATGTTTATGGGAAGTAAGACCAATCTAAACGATTCAGCAGTAATTTCCTCTATACAACTTGCTTTGTCCATGTAATAACTTAGCTTCAACATGTTCCTGTGCCATTTTCTTCTTTTCTATGTAAGTTTCCAGGTCAAACATACCTTTTCAGATAAACTTATTTGTGTCAGAAGCATGGACATTGCTAACATACTTACCTTTTAGGTTTCTTACACAATTACGATGACAGTCTGGTTGGCAGCACTATAGTGGTGGATGAGGAAATACTAAGTGTCTTTTGTGGAAATGTGGAATTTCACAAGCTATTCCACTGAGAGATAATGTGTGTGATTTCTGTCTCCTGGCCGCACTTTAAGCAATCTACCAACCTTCAAAAACTGTGCCCCAGGCTCTAAAGAGCCCCTCCTCAGATAACAAAAAACAGCTTTCAGGCACGTTCCCATCCCTCAGAAGGCGGTCCCTTTTCCCACTAGTATTTTCTTTGCAGGAGCTCTAGGGAAAGGTAAGGAGAGACAAAAATTGACACTAATAGCAAGTCTTTACCACATATCACGGTTCACCATTACTCGATATTTTCAGCACACTCTGTGATTTACAAACACAGTAAAATAATATATCTTGACAGAATGTAGTATGTCTGTGGAGGCATTCTTCATATATATCATTGACTGACAAACACGCTCTCTATTCAGAGACTAGCTAGAATGTTTCTCCTAATATACTCTTTGGCAACTCTAACCACTTAGAGTAGATAAAGATTCGAAGTATTAGTTACCAGATCTGACAAGATTTATATTCGGGATTTTGTAAGGTGTTTTTAGTTCTAGGGTTTTCTAGACAGTTCCATTTCCTAGAAAAGGAAATATCTCTTCATGCTTTATGCCTTTGTTTGTTATTCACCATGGAGAGTCAACAGCTGAAATGATATGACTACAAAATGAAACTCCCCTTTAGCCATCGTATGTGGGACACAGATTTGCCTGGCTTCTCATTCCACTATTGCATTCCAAAACTGTAGCTGCAATTGTCTTTCCTCGGGACACCTGAGCCCCCACATTAAAAAAAACTAAACATACAGCAACACATGATGGGATTCTCTGAGTCTCAAATCACTAACTACTCAGTGCCAGAATCTACAAAAGCATTCCACCGCTGTTCTCCATAACTTGAATTGAAGTTCTGGCTGAAAACACAAGTAATAAAGTTGATCGATTATGCCATGTCACACCATCCTCTTTTAATCTGAAGCATATATTGTGAGAGACACAAGGCATGTTTATTTCAATCAACACACTTTAAGGTAATTATCCACACATTGCTGGCCCAAAGAACACTACCACCACCACCTAGAGGTAAAGCAGCTGGATGGCAAATGAAGTGGTACTTGCGTTTTGTTCCATTTAAGGATGGATGAAACACTGCCAGGTGCCCCCAAGGTAGTCTGTATGATTTGAGTTTTTCAGAAGCGGTGGTCAAAACCCTAAAATATAGACATTCCTCAATGCTACTGTCATGTGCACAAGCATGACCCGCAAGTACTCAAGGCTAGGCTAAATAAGAAAGATTAAAAAAAGAAAAATAAAAAGCCCCAAGAGTGACATATCTCAGCCAAAGGCTGAGTGTGCTTGGCACACACAATTTGTTGCATTTAGAAAGCAAGACTAATAAAAGCAATTAGAAAGGAACAGCTTTGTGGAAGAGCCAGGGACAACTGATAGGGTAAATATGGTGAAAATAGACAAAAGTTGGGCTCAACCACGTGAGCTAAGACATCTGTGTCAATTGTAATAGAGTAAAAGCCTGAGAGATGGCTGTGGATTAAGATAATGGTCTAAAGTAAGTGCCAGACTGACACAATAAAGTTTGCTAAAAGAGACACTCTTGTAATTGAGAGGAAGGACAGAAAGATAGACTTACTATTTCCAGTAAATTTCCAGGGCGTGTCTGGTTATGCATTGTAAAATGGCATCACTACCAAAAATGAGGCAGAAAGGCCTCTTCCCTCAGAAGGAACAAGCATAGCATTTGAGAACTACACTTACTGTGATCCAAGAGCTCTGCGTGCTGGTTCCCTTACTCTTACAAATAAGACTGGAAGAATATTAAATTCACTTTAACAACAGGAAAGCAAAGCTCAGCCACATTAGTTACTGCACAGTGTTCTGCACAAGCACTCCGTGAGAATCATCTCAGTTTATCTTCACAACAGCCCTTCAGGTAGGCACCAGCTCCAGTTTCCAATACAAGTGTCAGTGGTGAGAACCCTCCTTTTTAGATCTACATGAACTGGGTGGGAAGCCCCATTTTAGGAAAACCCCTTTAGGGGCTTACTTTCTCATGGCTGTCTCTGCCTGTGAGTGGTTGCTTTCACTGAATTGGTGGAACTTAGTGTCTCATCATTCTGTGTTCATCTCTTTTCCATTCAATTATAATCTGTACATTTTAGTAAACACACACACACACACTCACACACAAACACAATATTGTTTTCACTTTTTCAGTCTCAGGCACCACATTCCATGGGCTCAAGGGCCCACATGGATGCAAGCATTATACTGGACATCACAGATGGAAGACCATTCTGGCAGGCTCGGAGTTTCATTAGGCAGTGGTGCTTCCTCGCCGCTCAGGGAGTTTCCAAATGCTGCTAGGTCTTGCTTGTGTGTCACTATTAGAGGTGGTGGCATGTTCCTCTCATTCTTATTATGTTGGACTGCCATCTGCTGTGCCATTTGTAAAGAAGAAAAAGGCATGGCATTGTTTGGAGTACAAAGCCGGTGACTTTTTGTGTTAGCCACAAAAAAACAATTGTGCTGGTTCAGGTATCCCGTGCAGGTAAAGAATGGTCACACTGTGCTCAGTCAGATTTCTGCTGTTCACTCTGGAGACCTGTTGAGACAGATTATTGCTGAAAGCCAAAAGCTTCATTTCATAATCAAGGCACCAGGTGCCTGACGAACCATCTATCAGCAGCAAGTCTTTTAAAGAGTGCTTGCTTCCCTACTCTCCTGCCATCTTCTTTGAATCCTAAAGCACAAATGCCCCTAAGATGTAGTGCTTCCTCTCTCTTCTCACTAAGATGAAGTCTCATATATCCCAGGGTAACTTTGAACTTGCTTTGTAACCAAGGATGGCCTTGAACTTCTTACCCTCGTTACTCTTCCTCCAGAGCATTGGGATTGAAGGTGTGGGTTACCTAGACCCTGTTTATACAGTGCTTGAATTCATGGCGTCCCACATGCTAGGCCAAACACTCTACCAAGCAAGCTGTAACCAGTCCAGGTAGACTGCTCATATTGGCTTTGTATTAATAATGGCCACCAATGTAACAGTCCTCACCAAAGCCTGAACTCCCTTTGATGATCCTGACATTCAACCTGCCAATATGTCTTCCCTTTCAGTTTGGATAGCAAGGTGGAAAGTCTGTGGGATCTGCATGTGCCTACTTGGAACTCTCCTGGGAAGCTTGGGAAATGGATGGGAAGAGTCAGATTCTAGCAGTGGGGCTTGAACATTGTTGAAATTCTCCCAAATGATCCCCATGTTCAGAAGGGCCAGGCCCAGACCTTTAACAGAATGACTGTGCTATAGAGATGCTAAACCTGGCTATGTGTCAGCACTGCCAAGGACCAACTTGGTCTATAAAAGAGTACATTCGGAGTAGCAAAGAGTGCCCAATCTCTGTTCTTTGGGCTAAACTTCTTGCATTTTTATAATAAAACACGAGGGATTTCCAAGAGAAGCCAGCTTTGTAAACATATGCCTGAGGGTACTTGTCATCATCATTCAGGGACCACAGGAAAATGGCCAAGTAAGATAAATCTGCTCTTCTCCTGAAGCTTCATCACAACATAGATACCCTTAAGCTTCAGTTCCACTCACTTCCCTCAAATATTCAGTATCCCCAGAGCCTTCCCAGACAATTTCGAGTTTGGGGTTTAGCTCTACTTTCTAAAAAGGAAACCAAAATAAATAAAGTTGATGTCTATAAAAAAAAATGTTCAGCTTTACAATCCTTGGGCTATGAATTCTTTCTCTTTTGCCTCAAGATTAGTCTTCTTTCTCTTTAGAACCCAGTCCCTTGTAATTGAATACAGACTCGGTGTCTTGCCTTACGTGCAGTGATTGCCAGTAAATGTATGAAAAGAGATGATCAGAGTGTACAAGTATGTCTAGATTCACAATTCAATATTCAAAGTAAAAAAAAAAAAAGCTTTTTGAATTATACTTTTTTTGGGGGGGAGTCCATTTTGTGACAAGTGAATTACATCGAAGGCACATCTTTGCATACAAAGAAATAGAGTAAAACATTGCAAAATATTGAAATTAGCATATGAAGCACCCTGCAAGCTGTCTAATGACTGCATAGGGAATTGCTGTCACTCTGATTCATTTCCTGAAGTCAATGGCAGAACCCATTGAAAATTTCTTCCTTCTATTTGTTGTGAATTTTGCTCTTAAATGTATTAAACGGAACAAGAAGACCAAATGCAATAGAAAGCATTGCTTTTCTCTGAGGGAATTTCCTGCAGGGCCTGCAGGGCATTTACTAGGTGGTTTTCCTAGGGCTCAACCATCAGAGGCAGTTAGCACCTGAATCCAAAGAGGCTCAAGTAGGAATCTGCCCCCCTCCCCCACCAGAGTAGTGGTGAGAATTTTGGATTCAGGGAAAGGAAATTCTTTCCTCTTGTGCTTATATTCCTTGTTTTATATGCAATAAAGATCATTTAGTGGGCTGGGCAGACTTGTCAGTTGGGAGTACTTGCCTTGCAAAGCTTGAGAACCTGAGTGCAAGCCCCAGAACTCACATTACAAAAGTTGGGAGTGGTGACAATGCACTTGTAATCTCAGCACTAGGGAAGGAAAACCAAGCAAATCCCTGAGACTCACTGGCCAGCCAGCTGAGCCAAATCAGCAAGCCCCAGGCTAGTGAGAGACAGACATAAATAGATACATAAATAAATAAATCATGTTGAAGAATACCTGAGGTATAACATCCAAGGTTGTCTTCTGGCCTCCGTTCACATGTGCATGTGCATGCATGCGCACCCCAGAACACACACCTAACTCTAAATTTAAGTGTACTAGGACAGTTGTTAGATGCCTTCAGGTAAAGGTTAGATTGATTTTCATCTCTGTGCAAAGATTGGATGAAGTTCATTGCTGACTATTTGGTAGCTTTGGTCTGTTTACAGTTGAATAATAAGTGTTATCCCATTACAGCCTCTCTACCACACAAAATTTCCTAATTAGATATTTCCTTATACTTCCTTCATGGATTAAAAAGAAAATGACTTCACAGGCTGGAGAGATGGCTCAGCAGTTAAGATTACACAGTGCTCTTGCAGAAAACCTGAGTTGGGTTCCTAGCACTCAAATCAGGGAGCTCACAATAACCTGTAACTCCAGCTCCAATGGATCTGTCACTCTCATCTGCCCTCCACAAACACCTGTACATGTGTGCACACACCAACACAGACACATACAAATACATATAGTTAAAAATAAAAATAAATATTTTTAAAAGACATAAAATTGATTTTGAATATAGTTTAATGAAACAATATAAATAGTCTTATATACAGAATAAGATCTACTTATAATAATGGTAAAAACTTGGAAACAATTTATATGCCCCTACATACAAAAATGACCTAGAAAATTATGCTACACCCATTTAAAGGAATATTTTATGAACAGTTTAAATATAGATTTTGAAAGGTGGCTAGTCACCTAGCAATGAATATCAAATAACATCTTTTCTTGGAAGGGGAGGTCTTTCGAGACAGGGTTTTCCTTGTCCAGGAATTTGCTTGCAGACCAGGATGGCCTCAAACTCACAGAGATATGCCTGCCTCTGTCTCCTGAGTGTGCTACCATGCCCAGCCAAATAACATCATTTTAAAGTAATGTACAATTCAGACTGAAATAATATGCCACTTCATACCCACTCTGGAGGCTACAACCAAAAAGACAGACAATAACAAGTGTTGGTGAAGATATAGAGAGATCTGAATACTCATAGCAGGCTGATAGGAGTGTAAAATGGTGGTATCTGCCATTTCCTCAAAAGGTAAAACATAAAGTTGCTAGATAATCCAGGAAATGCTTCAAAGTCTATGACCAAAAGAACGGAGAACAATCACTTCAAAAGAACACTTTTACAAAAATATTCATTGAGCCAGGTTATGGTGGTGCACACCTTTCCCCAGCACTCAGGAGGCAGAGGCAGGTGGATCACTGTGAGTTCAAGGCCACTCTGGTCTACAGAACGAATTCAAGGCAGACTCCAAAGCTACACAAAGAAACCCTGTCATACATGGGGGGAGGGCCTAGGCTCTGCCCCAAATGATATGACAGACTTTGATGATGCCCCATGGATGGCCTCATCCTCCCTGGGGAGCAGAAGAGGGATGAGATGAGGGTTGGGGGTGACATGGGAGGATGGGAGGGAGAGGAAACTGGGATTGATATGTAAAATAAGATTGTTTCTAATTTAAAGAAAAAAAAAAAAGAAAGAAAGAAACCCTGCCTTGAAAACCAAAACAAAATAGTGGGAAAAAAAAATTCACTGAAGCACTCATAATAACCAAAATGTAGAGCTAGTGAATGGATAAACAAAATATGCTATATTTTTACAATGGAATATTATTCTGCAAGAAAGGAATAAGATGCTGATGAGGACTTCAACACGGGCAAACTTCAAAAACATTGTGTTTTGTGAAAGAAGTTGGACAGAAAGGACCACATTTTATATAAATGTCCAAAACAGTCAAATTTATAACTGGAATTGTCTACTGTTTGGAGGGTGGAGAGGAAATGAAGGAGTTGTGGAGGAGGCCTAATGGTTAAGAGTCCCTTTATAAAGGACTGGAGCTCAGCTTCTAGCACGAACTTTGAGCAACTCAGAATCACCTGTAATTCCACTTTCAGGGAATCCAACACCCTCTTCCATGCTTCCTGGGCATCTGCACTCATAACTGCACACACCACACTCAGACACATACACATATTCATAATTAAAAGATAAAATGAATCTTAAAAACTAAGAGATGAAGATTGACTAAGAACAGGTATAGGGTTTCTTCGGTGGGTAATAGATACACATGTTCTAAAGCCTATTTTGCTGATGGTTGCATATATCTGTGACAATGCTATAAACCACCGGTACTGTATGTGGATGAATTGTGTGATATGGGAATTAGCTTGCCAAAAGGCCCTTATTAAAATATGCATAGTTAAATAACACTATCACAAAAGAAAGGCATATAAATAGAAAGGTTTCAAATTTTCTGCTTTATAATATTAAATAATTATAATAAAGCTTTGTTTTTACCTTTTTCCTTTTAATTTTGAGATTGCGATTACATCATTTCTCCCTTCCTGCTCTTCTCTCTAAGCCCTTCCATACACTCTTCCTTGTTCTCTTTCAAATTGGAAGCCTCTTTTTTCAGTGTATATGGGGGGGGGTCGTGTACACATATATTCCTAAATATAACCTGCTCTGTCTGTACAATGTTATTTGTATTATGTTTTCCTGGCTGATCATTTAATACTGGATACCCAGTTGGTATGTTCTTCCCTGGAGACTATTTCTCCCTGTCTCGGCATTCCTTAGTTGCCCGTGGTTATTTGCTCAGGGTTGAGGTCTCATGGTAGTTCCCCCCATCCACTTTGGCATGTCTATCGTATAAAAAAAGACTTTAAATGAACCTTACTAATGGGGAACAATCAACACAGAGATTCCCTATCTAGTGTGGGAAGCACTCCCTTTTTCCTTCAGTGGAGATAAATTTACTTTTTAAGCCAAATTTATCTTGCAGACAAGGACAAGGAAGTAACAAGGATCCAGATTTGGTGTAATAGGTGAAGGGCTGCTGGAAGCACAATAAACTAGGTGCTATTTCTCCAGTCCCATCCAGAGTCCCACTCTTGCCCTATACCATCCCTTGCAATTTCATTTTCTCCCATTACTTGGACTCCTTCTGTAGTTATGACTCCCAAATTCCTGTTTTTAACATTGAGCTCTTCCCTGAACTTCAAACTCCTGTAACTATCTGCCTCTTCTTAGTAATTAAGTTTATTAACAAACCATGTTCATTACCGTTAAAGCCTTTGCCTTTAAAATGAGCACTTAGAAGCCTATCTTACTGTTTATCAGGCCTAATACAGCTTGTGTACTGGAAGGCTCTATTTCAGCACAAGCACCCAGTTAGAGATAAGGTAGAAGAGGAATGTAAATGGGAGGCAGGGATTTTCTGACGTTCTGTGCCACTATCTTTGTTAGATTTCTACTTAGGATCCAAAGCAGATTCACTGTTAAAGACAAAACCACCCTCTAACTACTTCCATTCTTCTACTCCTCCATCATAAAACAGTAGCTCTGGCATTATCACGAGTACCATACTCTTTCAAGAATAAAGGGAGCCATATTTTGATGATTAGCACTGTGTGATGTGATGAACATAGTATCCTATACAAAGCCCACATCAACTCCAAGACCAGTGTTAAGCCAAGGGGCACATGTAAATGGGATTCAGGAATACATATTAAGTTGTTCAAGTTCACCCAGCTGCAAAGTAGAGAAATGGTACTGAACTCAGCCACCCAACTCTGTCCTTCCTCTATAAACCAAGGTTCCTTCACTTCAGCACTAGTGCTGTTGAGCTTACCCATGTCATCTGCCTAGTAAATGTCAGAACAGTGCTGACAATCAAAAACATCTTCAATACTCCCAAATATCTCATAGTAAGTAAAGTGACCCCCATCCAGAGAAAAACTACTGTGCAAGGAGAAATCAACTTGGATTCTAGCTAAATCACCAATCCATGATGATTACTAAATAGTTTGCCCTTGTATTCAAACCAAGGATGACCTGACTTCATGTGCCATTACACAATTTTGATCAATACAGCAGAGAAAAACAAGCTTCAGCAAAGCAACAGAGGGGCAGAACAAAAGAAAATGTGTAAGATATTTCATTTGGAATTAGTCTCTTTTTGTTTAAAGCTAAAGACAGAGAAATGGTCCCCAAAGACTTAAGGGAAAGGGCTATTAAATATTGTTAGAGCCTCTAAAAGACTTAAGCTTAAATAACACCAAGTGAGGATGTTCTCTAAAGACTCAGATACAGATTAAAATCATCTAGTGAATTGTTAAAATCTGGGATCTATGCCTTATTCCCAAGAGACTGGAGCTTAATTGGTCTGCAATGTGGCCTGGGTTTGGGGTTATTTTAAGCTTGCCACATGTTTCTAATATGAATCCTTAGCTAAGAAATACTGTGGTAAAGGAACAAATTGGTACTTTATATACATAGTCTTATCAACTGGGGCTATGAAAGTGATTGCACATATCAATAACAAAGTATACCCATTATAGTTAACACTCACTGAATTATCAGATGAATATGTGTCCACAGCATCTTTCAGTCAGAAACGAAAATGCTCTATAATTCTTAACTTTGGGACCATCTTGTCTCCCATTAATATTCTCAACAGAAAATGAGCAAAAATGATAGGAAGAATGTGGGTGGTTTCAGAATTTTTTGCAACACTACAAAATATAATGAGAGAACTTTAATTCTTAGATGAAATGTAATTTGGGATGGTTTTGGAGCTTCCAACTCTGTGTTTGAAATTGTTCCAAAATGTCTGATTAAAAGTTAACGTTGACTCTACCACTGTGAATAAACCAGAATTCACTTGATGTATCAGTTCCAATATGTTCTTTGTTCAGATGACAATATTTATGACTATAGCCTTCAACTATTTCTTCAGTACTAATCATTGTTTCTATCATACTGAACAAAAATTCCACCACCACCGCAACTCTCTCTCTCACACACTCTCTCCCTCTCTTTGTGTGTGTGTGTGTGTGTGTGTGTGTAATACATATGAGTATTCATGTGTTTTTTATATGTGCACAGATATATAAGCACATGTGGGATTGGAAGTCAACATTAGCTGTTTCCTCTGTTGTTGTCCACTTTATTTTTTGAGACAAGCTTTCTGATTCAGATAGACTGCATGACCAGCAATCATCCAGGTTCTAACTGTCTCTGCCTCCTCAATTCTGGGATTAATGGTGTGTATTAACACAGCCAGCTTTTATTATATAGATATTGGGAATCTAAACACAGGTCCTTATGCTTGTGGGGCAAGCAATCACTTTACTCTGAACCACCAGAGCCCATAAATTGATTCTTACAAGATGAGTAGCATCTCAAATATCACTCTTAATCTCTTAGTTGATGGGGCTCAAGAGACAATACCCCCAAAATATGGCTGTTCAGCAACTGAGAAAACAGCAGAAGCAAGACACCACTCTATCTCCTACTGCTCTCCAGAGGCAGGCCACAAAACCTAAAAAGGTATTTGCTCAAGCCCTCAGCCTCTTTCTCCCTAATTGACCTCATGTGATTCCTGATCTACTCTATTCATAGAGGGAAGAAAACTTTCCACACAAAGGCCAAGAATCCAAATAAGTAGACCTTGCTGCATTCCCCTAGGTTATACACAAGCTTACACACTTTGTCCTTCAATCATACTCCTACTCTACTTCCCATTCAAATGTACTGTTTTCCCGAAATCTCTGAGTATTCATTTCTAAAGGCTCCTGAATGGTATTTAACGTTTATATCAGAATTGATGAGATGGCTCAGCAAGTACAAAACTTTCTGCCTAGGTTGATGACTTGAATTTGAACCCCAGGACCCATATTGTGGAAGAACAGAACTGACTCCTACAAGCTCTCTTCTGACCTCCAGACCCATATCATGGCACATATGAACTCACACATACACACAAATAAATCAAGTAATTAGCAAAGTAATAAATTCTTTTTTAATTTATATTAAATGACAATGTTGGGTGTGGTGGCACATTCCTATAATCCCAGAACTTTGGAGGTAGAAATAAAAGGATCAGAACTTCAGGTCATCCTCACATACATGGGCTTTATGAGTTGTTGTCTCAAAAATACCAAAGAATATATATTAAATCAATTTATTAATCTTGTTTTCATATGAAATATCAATTAAAAGTCTTATAAGTAAGAAAAGAATATCTTCTTCTTTCCTACATATAATATATATATATATATATATATATATATATATATATATATATATATGGCACTTTTCCCCAAGTGGTTCATGGAATCTGTAAGGTTCTGAGACTCAAGGAACATCCAACACTGTGTCCTGTTACAAGTTATTATTTCAATTGCTGCTCTGAAAATTAAGGAGTTAGCTTATAGATTTTGTTTTGCCAATATAGCCAATCTTTAGGAAGAAAGCCTGGACGCATACCAGGTTTTACCAAGTTCTACAAGTACATCAAGACCCTCAAGCATGGAGTTGATGTCCACAGATATTAGAAGAAGAACTCTTCAGAAGAGCAACAGTACATCCACTAAACCAGAGTTAACTGGAAGTTTTATTTGCACATAAGAACTAGAAAAGATGGCAGTGAGTCTGGTAGCTGAATTTTCATATATATATATATATATATATATATATATATATATATGTTCACAGAAAATTGTGTACAATTTAATTATATGTTAATTACACAAATGGTCCTCTGTACTCCAATAGTTAATTCTTTGTTTAAAAAAAGCGAGGGAAGGGAACATAAATACATTGTTCTTTTCAATTTTTGGAGGATCTGGTAGCTCTCTATCTCTTTCTCTGTGTATATGTGTGTCTGTGTGTGTTATACTCATACATGGGAGCCAGAAGAAAACAGTGTCGTTCTCCTCTGCCCACTGGGATGCTTCAGATTTGAACTCAGGTCCTCATGCTTGATCAGCAAGTGCTCCTTCTGTCTAAGCCATCTCCCTCACCCCTAGAAACTTGCTTTCTATGTTCAAAATATGCTGTGTGTGCTTCAAATTATGTAGCATGCACTGCTTAAATAAAAGGTTTAGCTTATGTTAGACAGAATCTCAGATAGCCCTGGTTCACCCTAAATTGACTATGTAGCTGAGGAGAACCTTGAATTTCTGGTCTTTCTGTGTCCATCTTGTAAGTGTTGGTATTACAGGTGAGCTCTACCACACTGGGTTCATACAGTGCTGGGTTGAATCCAGGGCTCCATGAATGTGGAAAAGCACCTCCACTAAATGAGCTTCACCCCCAGCCTATAAATAAAAAGATTCTTAAATAGCATAGAATATTCTTCTCTGCTTTATTGGTCCTTTCTCAACTGACAGTAAAGCAGATCAGTATGAAGTCTGTGAAGGGAAAAGATGAAGTGACAAGGAAAGAGAAGGGAGCAGAGGCACTGTGAACATTTTTTTTTTTGAGCTATTGATTGCTGGGCTTTCAGTTTCCATTGATTTGTTGATGTTGACTGGATTTACTATGGCTATGCTCAGATTCAGTGAGCAGTATTCTATTTTCCCTGCAGCAGCATGTCCCTCATGCACAGAGGTCTTCCAGAGACTATACCAGAAACAGTCAAGAGCTGAGAAGTAAGCAAAATATACCTCTGAGCAACCAAGAGAGACATCTCTCTAGCAGCAAGATGCTCCCAAAAAGCAAAATAGCCATGGGGGCACTCTGGGTAGAATCCTAGTAAACACAGTTGTGTGACTTTTCTCACAAAGGACATTAGAGGCAGCAAACTGGTTGAGAGGTTAAGAAAGAAGGCTCCCAAAGGCTGAGATACCCGCAGCTATGAAAACGGCCCCTGATAAAACCTACTGCAAGAGAAAAAAAGATCAACAACACAAGGTGAAACCTGTAAAAAAAAAAATCAAAATCCAACCATCAAGTATCACAGACATTTGATCACTCCATACAGAAGCAAACGTTATACTTGAACTTCACATAAGGACGTCATTGTAGACTTGTTTCAGAGAGAGATTGACATTTATCTTGGTAAGCCTGAGACACAAGGAAAAGAAGAAAAGGTGCTTGGGTAACCACTGGCAATAAAATGAAAGCAAAAATCACACTTTGGAAAGACTTCTATTCAAAGCAGCTGTGTGTGTGTGTGTGTGTGTGTGTGTGTGTGTGTGTGTGTGTGTGTGTGTGTGTGTGTTGAGAGCTGGAAAAAATAAGGAAAATAGACTTTTAAGTTATTAAATATACACTTCTTCTCTAACATACGGGCTAAATGGGCACTATTAGACTTGAAACTAAACATGAAAAGCTCTTTAGAAGCCTCTTTTCTATAAACACAACTATAACAGCAATGGTGAGACTTCAAAAGGGAAGGGGACAAAGAGGTGTCTATCTCTAGCTCCTGGGCATGGACATGTTAGGAATCACTACCCTCCCACCCTTCCTGCCATCTTTCCCCAGCCACAGTGTCCTTGATCTCAACACAACTATTAACACAATGTACAATTTATTCTGTATCCATTTTACTTCACTCCCTTTACACATACCTATATAATATTTTAATTTGCATTTTGATGGCTGCCTAATAATCCATGTCCTTAACCATGTTCAAATTTAACTAATTGTCCATAAATAATACCTTAATAATCATCTTCACATATATAGCCATTTAGTCCTTTTATTGTTTTGAATAAATTATCCAATGCGGCACTAAAAACATATATAAAGTAAAGTACAAAATGTTTTTGACCTGCTTTAAAGGTGAAAATATTTTGCAATATTAGCCAAGGACCTCCTTCTCGGGCTAGCAGAGTTCTAAGTTTTCACTGAGAACTCTGAAATTCATTCACGTAAAGATTTTGCAGGAGGGAAGTAAGAAATTCATTCAGCTTGTGTCTTTACAGTGGGAAACTAGAGCATCTGATCTCCTATAATTATGTCACAATGGCTGTGATGCTTCAGTTACTCTGGTCTGTGACATAGATGACAGGCCATGCATCTGAAGAGTGGCCTCCCATGCCCTGTAAGCACACATCTCTTACCTGCCAAGGGACCCAGTAGCCATCACTGATCCCCTGCTTGCAGATGAAGATAGGAGATCAACCCAGGGAATTCAAAAACAACTGATCTACAGTTCATCCATTACACAAGGCAAGTTCAATAAGTATAATATCCAGGCCAAGAAAAATATAAGAGTACAGAAGGAGTGCTGTTAAACTGATCTTTTCTTAATCTCTAAGGCATTTTAGACACTGTGCAGGAGATGGGATTTCCCTCTGCCGTAATAAAGCATCTGTGAAGACAAAAAGCATAGCATGTGGGAAACTGTGCTCTTCACATTGTGAAGCTCAAGCCCATGGAAATTAACTGCTAGTGAATTAATTTAAATGCAATTCTGAGGATGTTGAAAATGCAATAACATGGGAAAATAGAGTTGGAAATATATTAATGGAATATGTTCTAGAAACAATGCATTACTGAATTTTAGATGTACAGTTAGACTAATTTACCTGTGACTCATGTCACCACAGGGAAAGACAAATTAATATACTTGCTACAACTTTACAAGGACAATGTTTCTCCGGGAATAATCATGTACAACTATGCCCTCTGCTGGATGGAAAAATGGGTATTATTTTGCTTAATTGAGGTTTCTATCGCTATTAATAAAAAACCATGACTGTAAACAACTTGTGAAGGAAAGGGTTTATTTCAGCTTACAACCCTCAAGCCACACTCCATTGCTGAGGGAAGCCAGGACAGGAATTCAAACAGGACAGGAACCTGGAGGCAAGAGCTCCTGGTGCTGTTCACTGGCATGTTCCTCATGGCTTGCTCAGCCTACTTTCTTATAGAACCCAGCACCCCACACACACACAGGGTGGCATTGCCCAAAGCAAGCTGGACCCTCCCAAGTCAATTATCAATCAAGAAAATGTACCACAGGCTTATTGATAAACCAATATTGTGGGAATATTTTATTAATTGAGTTTTCTTCTTCCCTAATGATTCTAGCTAATGCCAAATCCACATATACACACAATTTTCATGTGCAAAGGGAAAGGAAATAACATTGCCCTTTATAAGCACTGTATTCTAAGTGAAAATGAAATTTCTTAAATAAAATATTTAAAATTGATAAAGAAATAATAAACTGAATTTTCATCAAAATTCACTATATAAAGTTCTTAAAGAATTGATAAAATATTAGCTAAAAAGCAAATTAATAAAAATAAAATACATATCCAGGTGTAGGGGCACATGTTTTTACTCCCCCAGGACTTGGGAGGCAGAGGCAGGTGAATCTCTGTGAGTATGAGGCCAGCCTAGTTTATATAGTGAGTTCTAGGACAGGCAAAGCTACATATTAAGATCCTGTCTCAAAAAATTAATGATAATACAAGTTTTGATGCTGGAATTTCAAGATGTATATCAGAAATTAGTTGGTTCTCTCACACTCCAACTTTCTAATATTCTTATCAAATAACTAATACTCTCGTGTACAAAAGATTCAGGTCATTAATGAAGATCAACTAGATAGCAAGTTACACTTGTTATTTCTTTAAAAAAATTGATTAAAATAACAATATGGACACAAGTTAGCTTCTTGATAGTTCCCAACATTTCAGTAAAATAATAACTAAGCTTTTACTGTTTGTTTGTTGGTTTGTTTGTTTGTGGCTTTGGTTTTTGGAGACAGGGTTTCACTGTGTCGCCTTGGCTGTCCTAGAAATCAACAGGCTGGCCTGTAGACCAGGCTGGCCTCAAACTCACAGAAATCTGTCTGCCTCTTGCCTCCCAAGTGCTGGGATTAAAGGCATATGCCACAGTTGCCTGGCTGAAAATTAAGCTTTTGATCATAGAATTTAAGTTTGTAAATAATCAAATAACCACAAGTACCATCCCATTTTCACCACAACTTATTGCTTCATAGTATACTAGATTGTGATAATATACAACCAAATAAGGTAGATATGGTCCAGTTCTCAAGAATGTTTACATTGAGTAGCAGGCAGTAAGAGGTAAATTAACAATCGTTGAGTGCTCCATGTTGAAAACACTAGATTATCCTTCAACAAAAGGCTCCAGAAGTAGAGAGTCACTGCTTTCAACATCACAATTCTTTCCAGGGTCTTGGATCCAATGTCTGGTCCATGTCTGAGAATAAAGGCCCTGTCATCTCAACCCTCCTTCCTAAAGGTCAGAGGAGAAATTCTTGCTCCAGATATTTGACACAAGGTCCACAAAACCTACTGCTAGGCTTCTGTCCAATCAAAACCCTTCTTGCTACTCTAGTGGTTTTTAACTGGGGGTGTTCTGATACCCATACACTAAGGTATTTGGCAGTGTTGAAGTGTGTGGGGGGAGGGGTTGCTATTGGCATCTAGAAGATAGAGACCAAGGATGCTGCTAAGCCATGTACAGTATGCTGGACAGCCTTGACCACAAAGTACTACCCTGCCCAATATGCCAGCAGGCCATTGTTACGAGTAGTTTTTCCTGCAGGCCTGGACCCACCGCGGCACCAGCCTCAATTAACACACCAATACTCTGTATTTGATATAATGTTGTTGGTCAGTTACCTGTTTCTTATCGGCTCACTCTGTCTTAAGTATTAACCTATTTCTATTAATCTAAGTCATTCCATGTGCTCTTATCTTACTGGAGAGTTGGGCTGGTGTCCTGCTCTCTCCAGACTCTCCATATTGACTCCTCCTTATTACTTCCTCAAATCCTCCTTGTCTCCTAGTCCCACCTATCTTCCTTTCCTATTGGCCAACAGTGCTTTATTCTTTAACCAGTATGAGAAACATATTTACAGAATGACATCTCCCATCATCCCCTCTTTTCTGTCTAAATAAAAAGAAGGGTTTTAACCTTAACAAAGCAAAATATATAACACAATACTTATTAAGAATCACAGTTAACAATATTTAGTCCATTAACATTTAACAAGATTTGAAGAAAATATTCCATCATCTATCCTATCTTTGTGTGTCTAAAGTCTATGTAACCCCCTTCCTTTCTGATGCAGGTGCTATTGCCAGGAGCAGTTATGTCTCACTGTTAAGAAAAACCCTAAACCATTTTAAATGCCATATTTTGTAGGCATTTGAAAGGTTTGAAGAATTGAAGAATGCCTATTTATCTCAAACACATATCTGTATATATAGAAATCTTAACTAACTTAACTATAAGATTTGACTATCATAGGTATTATCTATAATTTGTATTGAATTATACATTACATTTCTACACAATACCTAAACAAGAGGAGAAATATACATATCATAAAATTGACCTTAAATTGCATCAATAAATGAAAATCCATTTCAAAACAAAGTATTCACATCTATACCATAATCTTCTTTTTACCTTTAAAAAAATTGGTTGTGGTGATTAACAACCATTTATAGCCAACCCCATATAAATGAAAACAAATATTTATAGACAATGTTTGGGAATTTGGGCATCGTTGTTTTCAAACTGCTTCCTCCTGGTAGGGGGCGCTGTCATGGGGATCCTAAGAAGATGCAGAAATCATGGCTGTAGTGGTCTGCAAGGCTGCATTGTCCCTTGGACGTTGCTTCAGAGGATCTTGCTTGATCAAACCACATTATTCTGGAAGGAATCCACAGCTTTTCATTTTTTTGTGGAAACAAAAATAGAAATCCTTTCCCCAGTAACTTATCCTTAGACTTAAATTTTGGAGTCAAAGCATTTTTAAAATATATAAATTGAATTAATCCAGCAGCATTTCTTTTATCAGTTGTTATTTCCTTAGCAGTCAATTTAAAGACAGTAGAATAGCATATCATATCCACAGGTTTTTTTTTTTTTTTTTTTTTTTTTGTGCTTTCCATCTTTACATAGTTATTTTTTTATTATTCTGTTTCTGTTAGTTCTATTTTTCATTTTTTGAGACAGGGTTTTTCTGTGTAACTTTTACCTGTCCTGGAATTCACTCTGCATACCAGGTTTACTTTGCAATTACAGAGATCTTCTTGCCTCTGTCTCCCGAGTGCTGGGATTAAAGGCGTGTGCCACCACACCCACCTCCTCTCTGTGTTTTTAAAACCATTTTATTCTTTTTCTCTCCCAAGCCTATGTATATTTTAAAACACACTGTTAACATTTAGAGGTTTTCTTAATGTGAATCTGTCTTTACTATAAATCTTTATCTTTTTGTAGCCATGCCACTGTTAACCTTTAGAGGTTTTCTTAATGCGAGTCTGTCTTTACTATAAATCTTTATCTTTTTGTAGCCATGAGTCTTTATTTGGTAAACAACAACATTGCTAAAATGAAATCCACAGTTTTAGCTGTGGTCTATCCAAGATGGTGGCGGCTATTTTACCACCAGCACTGAGAGCTGCCTGGGAAAGAGCTAGACAAAGTTATGATTGCAGTGACCCAGGCAGGAGAAAGAAACAACCAACATCTGGAGCAGGGCCTTGGATGACAAGGCATCTTGGAGTGATGGCATGAGTGCCTGGTCTTGTCAGTAGGGGCATCCAGCCACTGGCTGGTGGGTTACAGATCCCAGAACAAGAAGAAAGCATAGGAGAGGACCTAAGAGAGACAGGAGCTGAGGACACCTATAGGTGTTCATAGAATCTGCCCTTTCTTTGTCATTGTAGTGCAGGCAGGCCTCGAACTTCTTATGTAATCAAGAATGACCTTGAATTTCTGATCCTCCTGCCATCACCTCCCAAGAGCTGCTATTACAGGGATGTGCACTCCAACCACTTTCTCCATGAGTCATGAGTGCTGGGGTGGGGTAGGAAGCTCCAAAGAGCCCATGAGATTAGCTATGATCTCCTGAGCCAGGTCATCTACAATTGTATGCCCCATTTGTGGGGCATAGCCTGTGTTTGTTCTGTGCTACTCCCTCTGTGGATTAGCTGACTTAGCCTATAGAACTTAACACTACAGTGCCTCATCTTGCCATTAAGTTTCATAGATCTCTCCTGTTACTGCTGGGATGAACAGGAATAGGGTTTTGTAAACTGTGAAAAGGAGGGCAAATAATTCTGTAGCGGGATATTTATAGATGAAACCTCATTTCTTAGGTGCACTGTCTTCCTATCCTTATCTTACAAGCCATCCCCAGGATGCTCTAGAGCAGTGGTTTTCAGCCTACCTAATGTTTCAACCCTTTAATACTGCCCCTCATGTTGTGGTGACCCCCAACCATAAAATTATTTTTGTTGCTACTTCATATCTGTAACTTTGCTACTGTTATAAATCATAACGTAAAAATTTTTGGAGATAGAGGTTTGCCAAAAGGGTCATAACTAACGGATTGAGAACTGCTGCTTTAAGACTATTGTGCTATACAAACTATAAAAACAGGAAAATGTACCTGACTTGCTTAAAAGGGTGGTTCATAACCAGGAGCAACTCTGTACCACAGCGGACATTTGGCAAGATTTCTGTTTCTAATGAATGAGGGACAACCTGGAACATCAGGGATGTTTCTAAATAGCCTACAACATGTAGGACAGTCCCCACAATGAAGGGTTACATGGCTCCAAATGCCAATTGTCTCAAGTTCCTCATCATAGGTGATCTTTTCAAGTTGTGCATAATCTGAAATTTAAACCTGAATTAAAGAAAATGCTAGATGAGGGTGATTGAATTATAAATTCCCACCAGGTGGTGCCACAAGACAAGTGATAAAATCCAACCTCCACCAGCATTTCTAAGTCTTCTTACCCTTTCTGCCCTGGAGAGAATGACCTGCTTCTTAAGCAGAATTCTCTTCTTTTCACAGTAATTCTCCCTTTATTCATGAGCAGACTGATCACATGCCATCCATACATTTATGTTTTTCTCTGTGGACAGCATTAATGTCTGCCCTAAGGCTTGGAAGGTGATCATGGGTTGGATCCTCACATTTTAGGTGTTGATTGTTAAACACCACTAATGCAACTAATTTTAAAATTAGCAACAATTAAAACTTCAGCCAAGAAGTGAGGCACCTCAATCAGAGGGGTAGGTGGAGATCTGCTAGCTAGTTTCCCCACCCGGAGACAGGGTTTCTCTGTGTAACAGTCTTAGCTATTCTAGAACTGGCTTTGTAAACCATGCTCTGCTAGCTTTTTTACTTTGTCTTTAGCTAACTTTTTGCTGGGCACATTGGCTACCTGAAAGACAGAAAATTCCAAAAGTAATTTGTCTTTATGATGGATGAGTTGAGATGTTCAAAGCATGGCTGAACAGTGATGTGGGAAAGTCCTAAGACAATGAGTCTTAATTGAGGGCAGCTTTGCCCCCGGGGGACATTTGGCAACAGGTCAGGACATTTTTTAGTTGTCACATGTGAGGGATGCTACTGGCTTGGAGTAGGTAGAGGATAGATATGCTACTAGAAAGCTTATACTGGGCAGCCCTCAGAACACAGACTAATTCAAATGTGACTAATGCTGAGAAATGCTAACTGGTTGGAAGGGGCATTCAAAGAGGTTTTCCTTTGCACCCTCCATTGAATAGAAAAGGGGTGCCATGGTAAGTCAAGTTGTACTAAGCTTCCAGAGTCAAGAAGGCAAGATGGAATGAAGCTAAAAGACAGGTAAAGGATGAATTTCTCATCCCATGGAATTGCCACATTACTCTGGACTCTTCACACTCACTATTGTGAGAGAGAAACTTACTTCTCATCACTTTGAACCACTCCTCTGAATCTCTGCAACAAGAGCCACAACCCCAGTTAGGACTCCTAGCAATAGTGGTGAGGCGCCTGAACTGGCCTTTACCTGTAATCAAATTGGTGAACCTATCCTAATTGTCATCAGGGAACCTTCATCCAGTAACTAATGGAAACAGATGCCGAGATCCACAGCTAAGCACTTGGTCAAGCTCCAGGAGTCCAGTTAAAAAGAGGGAGGAGAGATCATATGAGCAAGGGAGCCGGGGGTCAAGATTAAGACTGTAGAACACACAGAGACAGCTGACCAGAGCTTAGCGGAGCTCACAGAATCTGGATGGACATCTAGGGAGCCTGCATGGCCAACCTAGGCACTCCATATGTGGGTGACGGTTGTATTGTTTAGTCTGTTTATGAGGCCCCTAGCAGTGGGATCAGGATCTGTCCCTAGTGCATGAGATTTTTGGAACCTATTCCCCATGCAAGGATGCCTCTCCCAGCCTTGATGCATGGGGAAGAGCTTGGTCCTGCCTCAATTTGATATGCCATGCTTTGTTGACTCCCATGGGAGGCCTGCCCATTTCTGAATGGAGGAGGAGTGGATGGGGGCAGGGGTGTAGATGGGAGGTGGAGAAAGGGAATGGGAAGAGAAAAGGGATGGAAAATTGGTTGGTATGCAAAATAGATTTTAAAAATTAATAAAAAAGAGCCAATGCAATAAAAATATTCTAGCTAACAATATAGTATACACATACATACTGGTGTGTGTAGACATCCCAGTATTCCAGGAACTGCTCCACTTGAAAAACATTAACTCTAAGTCTACCTTGTTCTGCCTTTCCTAAGAGCGCCTCTCCTCTTTTTCTTCCCTGAGGTTCCAACTGACTTGTCTACTTCAAGATATACCTGACTTTTTCTTAAGATGCTCACACTACTACAAACACACACACATCACAGCCCTTTCTACCCATAGATAACTCATTTCTTGCTTAAATCAAACTGCCTTTGTGCATGCAAATATACATATTGTACCTCTCTGCAACATAGTCTTCATACAACTTACTATAAGATGCCAGGTGTGGTAGTGAACACTTTCTACCTGGAAAATAGAAGCAAGAAAACGAGGAATTCAAGTTCACCCTTGGCTACCTAGAGAGTTCTATCCCAGGCTACATAAGACTCTAAACAAACAAACAAAAACATAATTGTACTTTCATTTACTATCTATGCTCTCTACACAACCAATTTTCAATTTTATGAAGTCTAAAAACTGTCTTGGTTACCAGCATATAGTCAGTAAATAAAATATTACTCTCTATTAGAATAATAATTTAATGCCACATATATAACTTCACTTTCTACTGGACACATTAATAAGGTAAAATATAAAGATGAATTTAATATTACGCTTATTTAAGGTAAATTCTCCTCCCCAAGGGCAAGGATTTTTTTTTTCCTGGAACAGAGCTTCAAGTATCCCAGGTTGGCCTCAGATTCACTATGCAGCCAAAGACAACCTTCCCTCCATCTCCAGAATTCTAGGATTACTGGTATGTCACCATGGCCAGTTTTAATCTGCATTAGGGATATAATTCATGACATTATTCGTGCTAGGCAAGCTTTCTGTCATTTGAGCTATATCACTGCCAAGTAAAATATTGCTTAAAATTTCAGATAGTTAAGCCAAATTTGGTGACACATGCCTTTAATCCCTGCACGGAAGAGGTAGGTAAATCTCTGCGAATTCAAGACAACCTGGGCTACACGGTGAGTGTCAAGCCAATCAAAAGTGAGACTGTCTCAACAACAACTAGATAGTTCACGTTCTTTTCTCAATATTAACTTTTAAGCATTCTTTTATACTACTTTGATTCGTCCATATTACAAGAATAACAAGGTAATAGTGTCTCACTACTGACACTGACTAATTGCTTTAGTCTTTCCTTTGGAGTTTAAATTGTTTTCAGTTTTCACTTTCTGGAATAACCATGTGATAAGCATCTGGTCCAAATCTGGTTTTCATAGGGGAAAAAAAAAAAATCCCACAAGGTATGGCACATTTTGCCAAATAATTCCACATAGATTTTTAGTAGTTTATATTTGGTTATTAAGGACTCTCCTGCGACTCCAGCGGGACTTGTACTGATGATGATAATGATGACAGAAATTGTTGGTACTTTTTTTTTGTCTGAAGTAGTGCACAGTATATCAGGCTAGGTAAGAGTTAAGGTTGAGAAATAGCAGACTGAGGCAGTTAAGTGCACAGAACTCAGATCTGAGTGAATCTGTATTTTCAAAGCACTAGCATTTCCCACCCTCCATTTTAGATAAGCAGGAAGAAAGTGAAAGCTAAAGAGAACAAAAATGGGAGCTAACGGTCCCGCTTCGGCTCTGGCCCCACCCTGGTACCCAATAGGCACTCAGCTCTCCGTCAGGACCACCCTTCCAACCGCCTTCGCCCCGCCCTGACGGGAGAATTCCCTTTCCGCGCCGCCCTCCGACTCGGTATAGCCACTGACGCTCGGTGACGTCAGGGGCTAAGGCAGGACTTCCGTCCTTCTGGACCCGAACCGGAAGCACGCTCTTAGTTACCCAGGCAACACTTCCCTCCTCCCTCTTCGTGTTTCCTCTCTTCACGCCCCCCTCCACCGAGAGCTGGGCCCGTGTTTGCCCACCGCCTGAGATCTGCAAGCTGCTTGCCCACGAGGTGACTTCGGGAACTGATGGGTTGCTTTGGGGGAGTAAGGGAGTAGCCTGGTCCTGATTGCCACAGAAGCCTGGAGCACTGTCTTGGCGGCCACGTTGTGGCTCTAATTGCCATCATCTGGCAACTCGAGGTAGTTGGAGAAACCCATGAGAGTAACGCTAACGGATTGTTTAAAGAAGCCGAGTTCTAATTTCTGCTCTCAACCCCGTCGTGTTTCCTAATCCTTGAAGGCCTGCTAAGAATTCTGATGTTCAAGCCCCCACCTCAGAGTATTTCAGAACAAATTTTTAGAAGTGAGGTTCAAGCTTGGGAACTTTTTTAAAGCTGTAATTCAAATGTGTAATTCAAATGTACTGTAAATCACCGTTTTGCAGTAAGTCTATAGGTGAACTTGATTTTGCCTATCCAACCCTAACTCAGGACAGACACATCTTTGGAGGGATGTCTGTGATATTGGCTCATAAAAAACAAACAAACAAACCAACCCACGAGTTTTCTCTCAAATGCCCTGCAGCTTTGAGCTTTGTAGGTCAGGGGTCTTAGTGGAAATTATCTTGAGAACATTTGAAAGGCTAGGCTCTGGACTCAACTGTTTTTTGTTTGTTTGTTTGTTTTGTTTTAACCAAAAGCCAGAACATTACTTGAAATCTTTAAACTAAAGGTAGCACAAAGCTTTTAGAGTTACTTACTTTCACTATTCCCATGAATTGTGAGGTTGTGATACTATATAAAAGTACAATTTATGGTAGCATAATTGGTCAGAACAACAATCCCTTTAGGATGGCAGTACGAATATGAACCATATACATATGCTTTGGATAAACCTAACAGGCAAGTTCACAGTAAAGTATATATAACGCCCCCAGTTGACTGCTGCATTGGGAAAGCAGACAAGCTAAAGCTGCAGAAAAACATTTTCATTCTAAAACTGTTTTATAGACAGCAGAGAATTAGTTTTTATTTCTTAAAATCCAGCGTTTACAGAGAAGTTGAGATAAGACTGACGGCAGGAAATTAAACATTGCTGGAGTATAGATAGATAAGAGAGTTCACAAACACAATATAAAACTCTCAGAATTACTTAATATTAGTAAGCCCACCCATAAAATACTAGGACAAGTGAATACAAACTCTGTTTGATTAAGGCCAAATTTAAAATATATTAATGTGTTTAACTGTACTGCTGAGAACATTTAGAGTTTTTTTATTGTTTTGTTGTTGTTTTGTTTTTGATTTTTTTCTGAGTTACTGAACCCTTACTAATTTGGGGGAGCAGAGGTAGGAGAGAATATTATTAGAATACAACAGACAATCTTATAGCCTCCAAACGCAGGACATGATACCTGTTATTTTCTCTGATGGGAGAAAAATGGGAACTCTAAAAGGAATAAGTTGTCAGATCTATCCCTCCATATAAATGCCCAGAGCAAGTACAGTATTCAAAAAAGAAATTAGCATGGAATTTTTAGGAATATGTTTAAGAAAGAAATGTAAAATAAGTCTCTGGGCATATAAAAGTGGCTTTGAGTGCTTTAACTAAAGAGTTTTACTGCTGTACCAATAATTTTGAGTGTGTGCTCTATTCAGCCCCTATTGTTTCATGGTTATACTAGAATATGTTGTATGAAAGACACATGGCTGGAATGCAACAACCACCATCTGTTTCTTCTTTTCAACTGGATTGTTATTGCCATTGTCCGTTGTCCCTGTTTTCAATTCTCCCACTGCCTGGGATGTTCCTGAGTCAGAATATCCTGCCCTTTCATGCCCTCACAATTCATTTCAGATTGACACTATCCACCTAAGGGTTCAGTGGAGTTGCAAATGAAAGCACTCACAAATGTTTGTCACCCTTGCTGATAAACTAAACAATGCCTTTCTGTGGGTAGAATGTGATTTGTGTGGGGGCAGCAGGATACAAGTTGTTAACTATACTCTTTTGGTCTTCTCTCCCACTCCCCGTGCCTTCTTTTTGACAACACTTAACTGCAACACCCAGACAAATATAAACCTGGGCTTGAATGGAAGGGACTTAAATAATACTTACTTGTCTCCCTCCATCTTCAGCTTTAAAAGTGGCTGTTACAGTGGATGTTACAGAGAGATGTAACTCGTAAGCAGGCCCTCTGTCCAGCTAAAGATGGAGTTTGGGGGGCTGGCAAGGTGGCTCATTGGGTAAAGGCACTTAACACCAAACATGACACATACACGCTACACACAATAAATATTCATGTTTTTAAAATTGGATCTTGGTGGAAGCAGGCCATTTGGACTTAACACCATCTTTAATGTCTAGATGACTGAGTAGGGGCCATACAAAGCCATAGAAAGAAGTCCACGAGTTGTCAACCACACCAGCTACGGGTGGCATGGAGACAGCCATAGTAGGAGGGCAGGTAACAAACTGTCAGAAATTGGCATGTTATCATTTTTCTTCATCGAGCTAACTATTGCTGTTTGTATGATTGAAAGGCTTCTCTGATGGGGTTAGCATTGCATGTTCAGGAAGATTTCTTAGAATCACATGTGACTTTACTGTTCCTTATGGTGCCTTCATTTACATTGTTTTAACTCCAGCATCCTCCTTTGTAGCAGTGTGTTCTGAGGGTCTTAGTTACATCCCCAAACTGTCAGTCTGGCTCAGAGCCAAATCAGTCGGAACCTCAATAGGAAAGGGTTGACCCTCCAGACTATAGCCACAAAGACTAATTTAATATTTGATTTTGTCTATCTTCCTTTGTGAAAGTAAAAGCAAGTGAGCTTTCATATATTTAAATTTCAAAATTGTACAGACGGAAAAAGGGCAGAAAGAAAATTCATGTTTTGGAGGGAGTTTGTGACCTTTACTCTCTGGTTGTCATGACACACCCTATGTCCTATATTCATAAGAATATATATATATGAAATAGTATATAAATATGCAATGAAAAGAATACATTGTAGGTGGAGTTTTTTTAATAATTTAGTGGAAGTAGTTGCATTTTATCTGTGGAAAAAATAACAAAGCTCTTGTTATTCATGTATAGCTGTGCATTAAAAAACACGTCTTTCAGAGCAAGCACAGTCACTGCAAAACAAGTGGGGGGATTGGGGGGCGTTTTGTTTTTCTTTTTTTACTTTTTCTTTTTTTGCCTTAGAAAGGCTGTATGGGAAAATATTATCATTCAAGACTGGGAGGCTCTGTCTTGTCTGTAGGACTCAGCAGTGTTTAGTGAATGACCTCAATGCTGTTGTGGTTTTTTTTTTTTTTTCCCTTCTTTGGTACTTGAGGACAATGAATGGTCTCTGTATTCCCCAGAGCTCAGCTGGGTGGTGACCATGATGCCATTGTGTTGGCTATGGAGGGCTGCCCAGTTTGCAGAGCTGTAGATCCGGCCTTCCCTGACATTGCCAATCCCCTTTCTCTCGGTTCCACCAGCCCTTCAGAAGAAAACTTGTTCAGTCCTTGAAGGCTTGTTCCAGAAAGGAGTTGGAGATTTCTGTGTAGGGGGTAGAGATAAAAGATAAAATGGAAGATCTTAAGACCCACTGCCCCATACGCTCTCTTTTCTTGAGATAAGAATGCTGCTGTAAAGCCTGGGAATGTCGCAGGGTTGGCTTTGCCAGGGATGCCAAATGTTCTTATTAAATCCTTAACCAGCCTCAAAATGTTACCAGACTCATTTGGGAATGTGGTATTTTTAGAGCAGATTCCCATTTGTGAGGAAGACTGTGTGTTCCTTCCAGGTATATCTACTCAAAACTGCCAAACCTGCTTCTTCATGTTGCTCTCTAGCATTGACAAGTGAGCAATCTACATCAGAAATTGTGGCCCTTACCTATGCTTTCTACTGTTGATTAATACTATTTTACTGATCTCTTTTGTTGCTTTTTTTAAAATGTATTTATTTTTGTTTTATGTGTATGGGTGTTTGGTACATAAGTGCACTACCTTCATATAGTGCCAACGAAGCCGAAAGACATTGGATTCCCCTAAAACTGAAGTTACAGATGGTTGTATGCCATTGTGTGGGTGCTGGGAATTGAACCCATCCTTTGCAAGAGGAACCAGTGCTCTTAACCCTGAGCCATCTCTCCAGCCCTTGTTGGTTTTGATTAAGTCTTTAAATGTCTATGGAGAGCTTTAATAAGTGTTCCAATTTCCTTACTTATTCATAGAAATGTTTTTCTTTATTTTGTGCCCCAAATGTTAGGAATCACCAAGATTAGAGTCAATCCTAATCTCTTTCTGCTAGTCTTATGTAGAGCCTGATAACTCATGAAATATATAAGACATACATGATTTCCCCCACTGACTTCAAGTAGAAAGTAAAGAACATTAGGGATGCTCAATATGTAAGGGTAGAATTTACAAGGTATTACAATATTAACTTAAAACTGTGGTCAACAGGATGCTAGGAATTGGGATTATGTTTTAAAAGGGGGAGGGCTTGCTTTATTGGGTGTTTTTTAAAACAAAGATGAACATTAACATTATGTAAAAATGATTATATGCGGCCCATAATGCTAAAATACTTCCCATTTGGACCTTTACTGGAAAATGCTAGCATGAAATATGAGGAATGATACTAGAAACACTGAGATAATAATTATAAACGTCTTAGTGCATGTTGTTCCTTTCGACTGTTTCTCTGTGCTTTGTCTTATTTGAATTTGGAAGTTTAATTTGTAAGTGCAAATCTTAAAACTCTTCAAAATTATTAATTTGAATATCCATAGGATCTTGGGTATCCTAAAGTGTAAAAGAATATGACAAATTGATTTGAGAATTCAGGAAGGAAAAACACTAACGCCTAGGGTGATGTGAACATTCCTGATATCTAGCCCCAGTAATACTGTGTGTGCTGAAGGATAGCAGCAACTTGATTTTAAGTATTCCAGCAGCCAAAACTAATTGAATTCTTCTATTCAAAACCAAACAAAATTGCTAACAAAGTTCTTGTAGTCCATCATTGACACAAATTGTATCTTCAAAGTATCTGGTAGCTGGACTGGGTCTATAACTCTGTAAAGTGTTTGCTTAGCTTACACAAGGACCATGGCTCTCTCCTTAGACAGACTGATAGAATTTGATTAGTTACATTGTGGTATCTTCTAGATGGTGGGGCACCAGGTTCATCATGAACTGCTTCATGCTGGGAAGCAGAAACCTGATTTCTTTAGTGAGCAAAGATGGTTTTCTTGGCTTCTAGCTTGCAGGAATGCTTAGAGTGAGCACAGTATAACTACAACCCTGCTACTTAATTATTTTTTGAACCCAAATCATAAGCAACCTCTTTGCAAAGTAGAACTCTTTTGGAGCCCTTTTTAATCACAGCCATTGACATTTGAGCTGCTGGGAAAATGTCACTAATTACCCTTAAACCTCTTCAAGGGTTACCTGCTTTCCCACACTACCTAAAAATGTAACTGTAGCAGAAAAGCCTCAGCTGTCTCATAGATTTTCTTAATATGCTAGTACCTTTAAGGCCAGATTGAATCTTTCTAAATATAAGTCAAAACAGGATTTGGCCTATAATAAATGTTCATTAATGGGGTTTATTACATTTGAGCTTATCAGACATGACCTACTTCTATAATTTGTAAGGCATAGAATGAAGTCTAGATCCCAAGAAGTTTGCTTTGCTTTGCTTGTTTTTTGATACAGGGTTTACCTATATAGCTCAGGCTTTTCTGGAACTTGACTACTGTAGCTGATGTGGCCTCAAACTTTTCTGTTCTCCTACTTCAGACTCATGAGAACTTGGAACACAGGCATGCACTAACACACCCAGCTAGGAGATGGGATGCTCTTAATTTCCAGAAGACCCATGCTGACTCTTTGGCTTTTCTTATTTAATTCCTATGTTTTTTGTTAACCTAGAAAACAAGCTTGATTGAGACACACATGGAGTTCACTTTGATGTCATTATGTGCTGCAGGCATTGAAAGCTCTTCAGGTTTCAGTGATAGAAATATGAAGCCTGGCTTTAGTCGATTAGCCACTTACAGGCTTCCTGCAGTTTAGCACTTAAGTGTGTACTGATTTCTATGATAATTGCATTTGCATTTTATTTTGTTGAATGGTAACACACCCAATTACTTACTATTTTCTGTTTCCTACATAGTCTATAAAGAACATTAACTGCTAGCTGTGTTTCTAGGAAATGGACCCTGTTTTAAAGGTTTAAATTAGAGATGCGAAGATCAATTCCGTTTACATGCTCACTGCATTCAATAACTTTCTCCCAGTTTCCATCGTGTGTGTGTATGTGTGTGTGTACAGGCCAAGGTCAGAGGACAACTTTTGGGAAACTGTGGGTTTCCAGGTCACCGATCTTGTATGGCAAGCACTTCTGCCTGCTGAAGGGTCTCAGCAGCCTTAACATTTAAGTGAGTTATAAAAGACCTGACTTTTTAGGTAGGACATTTAGTGGATGAGTAGATGAACACAAGAAGGTAGGTGGCTAGGTAGTAGGGAAAAAAGCAATACTGGCAGAGCTGTGCTGTTTGGCAAAAGCAATTAGAACATGTCATGCCTCTGGAGCCTCCTTCTGCAAGGAAGCAGGGTTATTAGAGAAAGAATATAATATGAAACCAAAACCAAGGCAGAGGGTGGAGAATCATCTTGTTCAAGAGGCTTCTACAAGTCCCAAACTTAAGGCAAGACCTAACAGGCTTCCAGTCAGTTGGAAAGATGGTCTTCTCAATCCTTGAGGTTGGGCTGGCAAGATGGTCCCGTGGGTCAAATACCTCCTACATGCTATCAAGCCTGACAAACTGAGTCCATCCCAGAGCCCACAGGAAAAAAGAGAGCTGACTCCTTCACAGGTGACTTACACACACACACATACATACCATAGCACACACACCACAGCCACATACATAATAAATAATAAATGAATATTCAAAAAGAAAAGAAACCAAGGTTATTTTAAATAGCTGTCAGCATATGCTTAAAAACAGTAAAGTAATATGCAAGCTTGGAGCCGGTGCCCTATACATTATTCTGTATCCATACACTACTAAGTTATGTGTTTAGTTTTATGGACTTTTCTTTCCGTCAACAAGTAGTTGAATATAAAAGCAGGCATGACCTTTGACTTAGTTATATCTAAGGGCATTGCTCTTCCCTAGACCACAAGATCATAACCCAGGTTAACAGGTTGTTGCAGGAAGGTCAAGCATGATGCTGGCAAGGGGTAAACTCTTGAGTGCTATTTTGGAAACCATGAAATAGCTGTGACTATGCTATAGCGTTGCTGATCATATATCATTACTGTGTTTGTCTTTCAGTGCCCACTTGGATTTTGTAATCAGAGATAGCAGCAATGGTAAGATTAGCAATTTTTCTTATGAATTTTTCGTTAGTCTCTATTGACATTTAGGATGGAGATATAGCTCAGTGATGGAGCACTTGTCTTGCATGCACAGTGCCCCTATGTTCAGCCCCCTAGCACTCTTTTCCCACCACCCCCCCCAAAATATTTTTGGTGGACACATTTTATGATGCTGAGCAAAGGGAAAAAAGTGAGTATCACAAATCCTAATCACTGAGAGTCCTAAGTGTTTGTATAACAACACAACACACTCAATAGTTCATGTTTGGGGCTAGTATAGATTATGTATTTCCAGTAAAAATGTATGCAGTCATTCCAAACACTGAAATTTGAAATGCTTCTGACCCTGCATTTTACATAAGGGATACTCAGCCTGTCTGTCAGACAACTAAAAGGAAAAGCACCACCTTGAGCGTTATTAGAATTAAGTCTGAGACATTGAGGAGCAGAGTAAGCCAGCAGGTTAGTAGGAAACAAGAAAAAGAACCAGAGGCTGCTGTGGTCATTCTCATTGGCAGGCCATTTCTAATTTAAGCTAGTACAGGTAGCTAAAATGACAAATGTCAAGACTTTTTTCCTGCCTTATAAAAAAAACAACCAATAAAGTAGAAATGGAACAGTTGGGAATAATGGCATTAGGAGTGGGAGGGATGAAAGATGGTGGTAATGGGCGTCAATACAAACAAAATGCATTATGTAAAAGTATGAAGATGTCATCATGCAACTGTTATTACCTATATTAATAAAAACTTGAACACTTACTAGAAGCATTGTGAATCAAAGGAAAGCCTTTTTAAAGAAAACACTTTATTTACCTCTGTCCTAAATGTCTTGGTTTCTTTTCCTGTTGTTGTGATATAATACTCATATAAAAGGAACTTAAGGGAGAAAAAAATAAATTGTCTCCCAGTGCAAAGGTTTAGTTCATCATGGCAGTAATATTGCATACACAGTCAGGAGCATGGGGTAATGAATACGTGTTTCTCCATTTATACAATCTAGAATCCTTGCCAGGGAATGGTGCCACCTACTGGACAGGTCTTCCCGACTCAATTAACATAATCAAGATATTCCTCCACAAGTGAATCTGCCTGTCCACTGATTCTAAATCATGTGACCTTGTCTAAAGCTAATCACATTATATAAACCTCCATAACCTTCTGCTATAGTCCTATACCTACCTAGGTAACTCAGGAAATATGTTTCATTTGCTCCCTGTTGTTGGTACAAACCTATTTTATTCTTCTTTTTTAAGCTTAGTAGCATCCTCCTGGAAAGTAGGCATTCAGTAGATATTAGTCTGGTGGTTTGAATGAGAAATGTTCCCTATAGGCTTGTGTAATTGAAAACGTGATCCCCAGTTGGTGGCACTGTTTGGGGAGGTTATGGGAAAGTGTAGCCTTGCTGGAGAAAGTACATCACTTGGAGTGCGCTTTGAGAATTTATAGCCTTGTGCCACTTCAGTTCAGTTTCTCTACTTCAAGTTTATGGTTGAAGATAGGCTCTCTCAGCTTTTTGCTCAGGCTACCATGCCTGCTGCTTGCTGCCATGCCTCCCGGCCATAATGAACTCTAAACCTCTGAAACTGCAAACCCCTATTTAACATGTCCTTCAATAAATTGTCCTTGCTCCTGGTATTTTATCACAGTAACAGAAAAGTAGCTGCTAACACTTAGGAAATAGCTGTCCGTTAATTGGTTAAACATTTGAAGATTCTCTAAAGGATGAACCATTTGATGTCTGTCTTATATGCCCATTCCATAGACATCAAAATGGACAACTACTGCATCTTGGTATTCTCACCCAGTATATGCAAGATACTGGCAACATTATCATCATGCAATGGCTTGGATGCGAAACCACCAGAATGCCTACAGAAAGTCCAGGGATTCATATTTCACTTCTCCATGGTTCTCCCCTTATGGAACTCTTCCCTGGAACTTTTTTGCTTATGGGGCTGGCGATTTTTGGAACTACCAAGGCCAGCACATGGCCTGGCAGGAGTCTCCCTACAGTGGTTCACATCTCCAAAGCTCTGGGCAGCCTCTGCATGACTACAGTAGAACCCAGGCATCCACAAGAGAAGATGAAGCCCCGCAGGAAGAGGAAGAGATGGAGTCGGATTCAGATGATGAAGTAGAATGTGACCTGAGCAATATGGAAATCACCGAGGAGCTCCGCCAATACTTTGCGGAGACTGAGAGGCACAGAGAAGAGCGGCGTAAGTTCAGGCCTGTTACCTTGTGTTCGTTTCACTGCCCTCACATTTTCACCTCTTCTCTAACATACCATTTAGAACTTTTCATTTAGGTAGAGTTAATCATCTAAATCTGGTCGTAAGCCCTCCAAAACTATGGTGATGTTGTACCTCAATTACATTGGTCCTTGTTTTTATATAGGACTGTTCATTTGAGTTCCTAATAGTACCTCTGCCATTCTTTGAGTATCACTCAATCAGATGGAATGTGTATGTGTATAATGCATGTGTGCCCTCTCTAATCCACACAGCAGTACCTTAAGGCATAGAACTCATTTTACAAATGAGAAACATGAAGCTTAAGGAGGTTAATTACACAGCTACTCATTTGCTGTTCGGATTCAGGTCTTCCAGACTGCACTCTACCATGCATCTTTCTCTGTGCCATGCTTCTCCCTGACACTCCTAGGTTCCCCAAATACTGTACTTCTCTGAGGCACAGGTCATAGCTAGTCCTGTATAGCTCCCTGCTGTGTAGAATCAGTGTGAACCGAAACAGTAACAAAATGCCTGTCATGTACAGTTTTCCTGTTTGGTCCTCACTACAAGTTAGAGATTGCAATTAAGGTCTTATAGCTTTGCACCATACGTCCAAAAGGAAGAATTTTTCTGTTTAAAATTGCCAGTGTTCACTAAGCCGTTTATTATTGTTATAAGTGCCCTTCAAAATTTTTAAATTCTTCTTTCCTATTAAGACTAATATTCAGTATCAATACACCTTGCACTACGGTATCATTGTGTATTTTATGTAGAATTTTCATTTGGTTGGTTGATGGTTAGGCTTTTCAGACAATCTTCCTATATGGCCCAGGCTAACCTAGAATTTATGACCCTTCTGCCTCAGGCTCCTGAATATTGGGAGTAAAGATTTGCACAACTAAAACCAGCTCCTTGCCCAGAATTTTCTAATAAACAGAAACGTGGAAACTTCAAAGTAGAAAAGTTTCATTTCCATTTTAAAATATCTGTGACCTCTTAACAATAGATTAACATTTATTGATCCCCTGGGGCTTCTAGTGAAGTATTATTTCCTTTAATGCCTGCCTGTGGTTCTTCACTAAGCCACTTATTTAATACCAGTTTTCTTCTGATTAAACTGTTGATTTCTTTGATGCATATTAGAAAGTATATCCAGGGTCTAGAGAAATGGCTCAGGGGTTAAGAGCATTGATTGTTCTTCCAGAGAACCCACACTCCATTCCCAGCACCTGCATAGTAGTTCATAACTGCTTGTAACTCCAGGTCTAGGTCTAATGCCTTGTTTTCACCTTCATGGGCACAAGACATGCACATGATATACAGACATACATGCACGCTAAACACCCATGAGTATTAAATAAAAAAAATTAAAAAAGAAGGTATATCCAAATAACTCTATGAAAACAATATTTCATATTTTGTATATAGTACATTTCTTTTTTTATTATGCTTATTTGTTTCTTTATTGAGGGGTGCAGGTCAGAGGACACACTTGCCAGAGTTGGTTCTCTCCTTCCACCATATGGGTTACAGGGATTAAACTCATGTCATCCGTCTTGATAAATACCCTTCCCCACCAAGCTAGTCTAATTTAGACATACACCACAAATGAAGAGGTAAGGTGTTGGAGCATGTTCACATGTACTTGTAACACTACTGAGTTGCAGCATGGGATTTTGTAAAATATTACTGCCAACAAGGAAAGGCATAATTTTAACATTTCAGAAGTAGTCAGCCCACAGGAATCTTCTGTGTGTTAGTTCATCATCAGTGAGCTATTCAATACAGTTGTTCAGCCTGGGGACAGCAAGCATGTTCCTATGTGTGACTTCTACCCTTACCAATGAATAACATCTTTAAATGGTAAAAACACAAAACCAGGATAATGAACCCTGGAGGTTTTTATGGAGATGCATCACCCAATAAAGTACTTGTCTCACAAGCATAAAGACCAGGGTTCATATCCCAGTACTGAAACAGAAAACTGGCCAGCTATGGTATCAACCTGTAATCGGGTACTTAGGAGGCAGAGATTTGATCTCCAGGGCAAGCTGGCTTTCTCGAGTGGCCTTCCAGGCAGCTCCATGTTCATTGAGAGACCCTGCCTCAATAAAAGCTTTTTTAAGGTAGAGAGCAATCAAGGGAGACACCTAACACCAATTTCAGGTGTCTGTAGTCACTCATATGTACACAAGTACTGAAGATATGGCTGTAGCTCAGTGGTATAGTATAGTCTAGCATGTTCATCCCCGGGACAGCAAAAAAGAAAAACAACTCCTTTTGTGTGTTGGAAACACCTATGTCATCATTTCCTCTTAGTATACTTGCTCAAAGCACTACTTATGCAAAAATACAGTTATAACATTTTAAAGGTCAGCTGTAGTTTTGGTTATTGGAACATATTTCCAAACATATTTGGAAAATATGTTTAGCACTCAGAAGGGTAAATTTTATTCATAAATGGACATCAGTTGAAACTGTATGATTATATCCCTTGAATGAAAGTTAACATCCCCCATAAGTAAGAAGACCCTCCAAAACAAATATTGCCCCTGTGGTCTTGATGTTGTGCCAGTTAGGTCTTTATTAGATGTGATTCAGGGTGGATGTGGGCTCAGAACAAGGACATGTTCTCAGAGAACATGATATTCTTAAGTGAAGTTGAAATAAAAGCCTGTTTAAGATGAAGTGGAGAAGAGTATCTGTGGTATACAGCCCACACACAGTTACTGACACAATCAAGGAGTAGAGCCAGTGTCCAAGGCAGTGGGAGGACAGCAGTTACCAGGTAACTGTGGAGAAATGGAGCATGCTCTGAACTTTGAGCAGTACCATCTATTGGGAATAAGAGGGAGGGTAATGTCATTTGGTGCTCAGGCTACTGTGTTGTTTTTGCTAAAGAGCCCAGATGTGTTTGTGCATCTCATGGGATACATGGGCTTCATTACGTTCTGTATTCCCCATCCAGGGGGTTTCCACTGTTGTGCCCATAGTGATGGACCCTTTAGTCGGTGCACTGAAAACCCACTACTTTTTCCCTCAGTCTGTCCTCTAGAAAACCTAGGCTTACAGTCAGATGTTTCCTGGGCTATTCTGGTTCCAGTAATGTGATTAAGCTATGAAATCACCCTGTGCACCATTCCACCATATGCATTCATCTCGTCATTACAGTTGTTCAAAAGACAAAAAAGCAACTGTCGAGATGATGGATGTGGAAGGTCAGAGAAAATGGAAGGGGGCTGGGTAAATGCACTATCCTCATAAAAGCTAAAATGGTGATTGTCCACTAACTTCAGGGTTACATTTGACGTGGAACAATGGACACAGAACAGAGAGACCAGTCAAGTCACTCTGCTTAGCAGGCACCTGTGTTGCTGATGAACCAGAAAGCCATTCTTGATTTATTCAAGTTTGTACTGTCCCTTGGTTGTGTTGTTCAAGTTTGTACTGTCCCTTGGTTGTGTTATCATCATTAAGTCTGGCAACATAGCAGACAATCTCATCAGAAAGACATGCTAATCCTAGAAAAATGAGGGAAATAACAATCTTTAACACTCATTATTGCTGTGCTTTGTCTCTCAAACTGTTCTGCCTTTGAGCTAATTGTCTATAGAATATTTAATGAGTGTTTTCCTGCTGTGCAAAATTTCCCTAAAGTCCGAGTAGCTTCCTGTGATTATTTTTTTTTCCATTATGGGTTATAATTCTATGTTAGTAATATCTCTTCTTTAAAACTGTGCTTAATTAATTATGTGGCAGGATGGGAAAGGTATAAGAGTGTTAGTACAAATCCCATAGAGGCCAGAGGAGCCTGGAATTATAGGCAGTTGTAAGTCCCCTCCATGGGTGCTAGGAACCACATCTGGATCTTCTGCACGAGCAGTCCGAACTCTTAAACCACTGAGCCATCTCTCCAGTGTCTTATAGATGCATAGACTGAGGCAGAAACATGTCAAAAACTATGTACCCTAACCTTAGATGGGATCCAGCAGCATTTTTTCTTTAAAATATATTACTGATTGGAGGTGGGGTGTTTATTTTAACCCCACATGAAAATCCTTGTGTTTGTTCTATAGGGTTGCTGCAGCAAATAATAGCAAATTTCGTGGTCAAATGACAGGGGTTTATCTTTTCGAATCCAAATTCAAGGTTTCCTCAGGACTGCCTTCCTGTAAAGGCTCTAACACCTTGCTTCTGGCAGTTTCTGGTGTCTCCCAGCATCCTTTCCCTTGAAGCAGTGTCACAGGCTGCCTGTACATAGCTTTCCCTGTGTATCTCTGTGTCCTTTTCTGTCTCGTATTAGGTCACTCTCATTAGATGTAGGGTCTGCCCTAATCTAGTATAATCTCATCGATAACTGTCTGCAAAAACCCTCTTTCCAAATCAGCCCCCATTTTGATGTTCTGGTGGTTAGGCCCTGCTGCTCAGCTTGCTTCAGCCCTGTGTTGAAGCTGGAGTGGAACTGAAGTACTCTTGATTTGTGGTTAGAAAAATTCCCTTGGCCAAATACCCCTAAGTTAGTCAAACTTTCCATGGCTGTGACAAAATACCTGTCAGCCAGGAAGGAAAGATTGATTTGGGCTCACAGTTTCCAAAGATTTAGTCCAAGATCAGTCGGATGGAAGCATGGCAGAGCATGAGGTGGCAGGAGCTTGTGGTGGGAGCAGAGGGAGTGGCCCATGCTGATGGACTTCCTCCTACTAACCCTTTTATTCTCTCTGGGCCCCAGCCTTTTGAATGTCGCCACCCACATTCATGACAGATCTTTCTTCCTTGGTTAATCATCTAGTAAAACACTCCTAGACACGTGCAGAGGTCTGCTTTACTATATCCTAGGTGTTCCTCAGTATGGTCATATTGTTAATCAAGACTCACTATTACAACCCTATGAAAAAAACAATTCTCAGTTACATTGATTGCTAGCGCTGCTACTTTCATTTTTAAGAGGGACCAGTCTGTTATTTGTATAAGGCAGCTATACAGTTGTGCCTCCAGTGTGATGTTGATGGTACTCAGCTTCAGTTGAATCATTCTCTATCCACTTGCATGAGCCCTCACCTTACCTTGACCAAAAATAAAAAATGGCAGGTTAAAGATCCTTCTTTCCTTGGGAGAGAGGAAGAGAGCCATGAATAATAAACAGACTGAGTAGAGGCATTCAAGCTCATTGTATCATGCAATTCTTGATCCCCTGAGTGGTTCTCAACCTTCTTAATGCTGCGACCCTTTAATACAATTCCTCATTTTGTGACCCCCATCCATACAGTTATTTTCATTGCTACTTCATAACTGTAATTTTGCTCCTGTTATGAATTGTAATGTAAATACCTGTGTTTTCTGGTGGTCTTAGGTGACCCCTGTGAAAGGGTCTTTTGATATCAGGGGTCATGACTTACAGGTTGAGAACCACTGTTCATTTGTTCAGACACTAGCTGATCTTAAGTACACAGCCTATTGGTCAGAGAGTATTTGATTTTGAACTGCATTGTTGAGTTTGATATGTAGCTGGGTTGGTAAAGTGCTTGCCTAGCCTGCCCACATCTGCAGTTCCATCCTCAGCACTGTCTAAACCGGATATGATGGCACTCAAGTATAATCCCAAAGGTGCAGACCATAACACATGAAGTTCAAGTTCACATTGACTGCGTAGGCAGCCTGAGCTAAGTGAAGATCCCAGTGCTTGTTAAACACTGTGTCTGTGTGTCTCACCAGGCAATCTAAGCTTACTTCAGAGCTCTGCCTGAACCAGCAAAGGTGACTGAATCTAAGACTGTGGTGGGGGAGTGGAAGAGGGATGAACCCAGGGAGAAGACAGTCCCCAGCTGAGTTTCCACCCAAGCTCCCACATCAAAGACACAGGGAACTATAGCAGTAAGAAGCAGACCGGGAACTGTCCAGTCAGGGCTGAAATGACCATTTCCCCTGGCTAGGTTCATTCACGTCACACCCCTCTACCCGAACTCAGGTTTAGTAGTATAGAGTGTATATACCTCCAAGGACTGAGCAGTAAAAAAATGGTAATATTTGAAACTTGACAGAAAGACCAAAGTCTTGGTAACTTCCAGTTCATTTGAGCATTAAGCCACTTTTGTGCATTTCCCAGTATACATCAGTGTACAACATCTCTTTTCTTTGGCTTCACAGTCCTTTGCCTTAAATATTACTTCCACATGTGACAGTAAAATGCAGATGTTCTAAGACAACAGTGGCTGAATATGTGTGCACATAGCCATTTTTCTTTATTTATGTGTATATCTATGTGAGTGCCAAATGTGTCGGGGTGCTCTCAGAACACCAGATCCTTGGGAGCTCAAGTTACACGCAAGTGTGAGCTGCCCAACTTGGGTGCCGGAATGAAATGTGGGTTCTCTGCCACAGCAGTATGTGCTCTACTGGGTCTCCTTATGCAGTTCTGGCTGTCCTGAACTCGTGATGTAGACCAGTGTGGTGTGGAACTCACAGCTGTTCGCCTGCTTCTGCCTCCGGAGTGCTAGCATTAAAGGCATGTGTCATCAGGCCTGGCTTTATCTATTCTTAATAATGGTTCCAAGTGTGTAAAACTCCTTCTCGCCAATTTCCAAGGTGTTAGTTATAAAGAACTGGATTTACAAGGGTTTCTGGGAATAGCTATATAAATGTCTTCCCTTCACACTTGATTTAGCTCACTGCTGTCTTCCCTTCTAGATATTAGCAGAGAATGGCCTAAGGATGGAAGAATGATTTATACCATTGTTTTATTCCCCTCCAGCCATCTTGACTCCTTATCTTGAGGCATTCCTCTTGGTAACAATAGCAACTGCAGATAATGTGCTTTCTGCTATCAATTTCCCTCTTGACAGAGTCACTTGCAAAATCTGTGTGAGCTGGCTCCATTTTACCCTCTGCAGCTTTCCTTTGTTGATATTTTATGTGGCTATTTACATAGGAATCAAATTGTACTATCGGGACTTGATGTGGTTTAAAGTTAGTAGAAAGGGAGGAAACAAATTGAACAAATGCTTCCTTGCCAGGGATTTACTAAATTAGTAGACTTGCAGGTTTCACCTGGGCTGAGCTGTGAAGTGACAAGTGAAACCCCAGCCCGGGAAAAGCAGATTTCCTATGTAAGCAGATTCATTACATGGCAGGACGACACTGAGTCAGCTGCAGAGGGGTCACCACACATATGTGCCTCATTTGTGCTACTTAGAGCTGCTTCTTGAAGGCTTGAGTAGATGGCTCTCTATAAAGCACTAGTCATACAAGGGTGAGGACCAGAATTAGGACCCCAACACCTAAAATAGCAGGTGTGCATGGCAATCCACCTGTAACCCCAGCACTTGAGAAATGGAGGCAAGGCCTCAGGAGCAGACTATAACTGCATCAGTGAGCTCTGGGTTCAAATGACTGAGCCTGCCTCCATAGTCATTGAAAACAGTAATAGTAAGATAGTGGATAGTAATTGAAGAAGACTCCTGACATCAACCTCTGTCCTCCATGCTCACATGTGTGTACACATAGAAGCACACCATCCACATGTGCAAAGGGAAAGAAAGAAACTGAGGCTGGTGAGATGTCTCAGTGGGGAAGTGCACTTGCTGCCAAGCCTGATCAGTAGTTTGAACCCCAGGACTCATAGTGGAAGAAGAGAACTGACTCCCAAGAGCTGTCCACTTAGTGCCACACGTGTGCCATAGCTCAATGTCCATACACCCTCAGATCAATGTAATTTTTAGGGATACGCTTCTTGAAACACTTAACTTGGAAGGAAACTTCCCCTTTTTGTAGGGGACCATTACATGAAAGCAAACAAGGACTACCTGCCATTCATGGCAAGAGAAAGCCACATGTTTCCATTTGTCTCTATTTTCAAGGTCTGCTGTAGAGGATTGGTGAATTGGAATAGTGGGTCTCTTGGTGGCATTTGTTCATTTCTGTCAATGGCTAGTGACTCCTAACAAGTGATTGGTAAGCTTCATGACTATGAATAGATAACGAGAATCTGTAGGTCATGCCTCGGGATTTAAATATTACCTCAGCTGCACAACAGGGTCCAAATTTGCCATTGCAAAGGGTAACAGAAGGGTCTTAGGAGCCAAGGGCAGCATGTGAGTTGAGTTGGAGTGGCATCTGAGTTGTAGTAGCAGTAGTGGCAACATTCATCAGATCCTATCCTACATGTGCATATGTTTTATGGTAAAAAACCATATATGAGTAAGTACATACCGTGTTTGTCTTTTTGCGATCAGGTTGCCTCACTCAGGATGATTTCTTCTAGTTCTATTCATTTGCCTGCAAATTTCAAGATTATGTTGTTCCCCCCCTCCCCACTGCTGAGTAGTTCTCTATTGTGTAAATGGTACCACATTTTCTCCATCCATTCTTCATTTGATGATCATGGTATTATCCATTCCCAGGGCGACAGCAGCAACTAGATGCAGAGCGCCTGGATGACTATGTGAATGCCGACCATGGCCTGTACTACAACCGCCACCGGTCTGTGGAGCCCCCATCTGAGAAGCCTGGGGAACGGCGCCAAGCTGAGATGAAGCGCCTGTATGGGGACAGTGCTCCCAAGATCCTGGCCATGGAGGCTGCTGTGCAGCTGAGCTTTGACAAGTACTGTGACAAAAAACAGCCGAAATACTGGCCTGTCATTCCCCTGAAGTTCTGAGGCCTAGGCACGGGGACCCTAGGGAATGCCTCCTGATCACAGTTCCTGGCCTTTCCCTCTTACTTTTAGATTTGTTCTCTTCATGTTCTCCTGGACATTTTTAAGAAAAAGAGGCCTGTATACCGATACAATCTGTCAGCCACTTAGAATTCTATCAACAGGAGGTACACTATTGCCAAGGAATGTCCCGTTGACATAAAGTGATAACAGAGTATATTGTTTTGATTCTTAACACGCTCTGTAATAGAGTCGAGTTCACTGAAATTCTTGCCTAAGGATACTGTCCAGTGGTTTGCATTTGTAATTTCCTTCTTTAACCTTCCTAGATGTCACAAAAGCTTTAAGCCACGTGTCATTCTTTTTTTATACCAGTTATTATATAGCCTAAGCTAACCTCAAACTCTTATACCCTCCTGCTTACTCCTCCCAAATGCTAGCTTACAGGTGTGCACCCCATTCTGGGCTCTAATCCATATATTCATTCTCTCTCTCTCTCTCTCTCTCTCTCTCTCTCTCTCTGACTATAACTTTGGATCCCTCTGAAAATGATGCAACTGTCCAATAAGACAAATGCCACTTGTCACTCAGCTAGGTGTTAGCCTGCATGCTCTATAAAAGGCCGGAGAGTAAATCCTTTGGGCTTGGCAGGCCATGTAGTCTGTCTTGAAACTGCCTAACCCTGACTTTATAGCATAAAAACAGCCATAGATAGTAAGTAAACAAATGGATAGGATAGTGTTACAATAAAACTTTATTTGTAAAATACAGGCTATGGACTAGATTTGCTCTATAACTGTTGCTATAACACAGTGCAAATCACCCATCACACATTACTGTTATCTCATTTTCTGTCCAGAGCTTGGATGTCAAACAGAATTGATAGCAAGGAACAGTAATTCCAAAATCTGGTCAGTTTTGCAGCCTCCTTTGTTGTCAAAATGCACAGTTGAGTTCTTATTGCATATAGTAAATACCAATTTGATAAGCAAATACATCTGTGAGAAGGAAATCTAAACATTGATGGAGAAGTCCATTTATAGAAGCCAGCTGCTTTTTAAATAAGTTATTACAGTGCATTGCTGGGGTGAGCCTGTGTTGACCTGAGAAGATTAGCACATCCATCAAAGGTTGGTGAAAAGATTTTGTATTGACATGTTTCTCCCTAGGAACACATTTAACTTACATCCAGCCTCTGCCCTGAGACAAACATTCCTTTCAGCAGCCCCAGGTATTTATTTGTTCCAAGCTCTCATTTTATTACTGGCATTGCAATTTGTGCTTAGATACTGTGGACAAAAATCAGAATTCATTTGTCCCCAAGGTGACACATAACTAAAATTTCCAATGTTTGGTCTTTCTCCCTTTTCTTAGAAACTCTAATGCCTAAATGATCAAATTAATGTGACTCAGATACAAACAAGCCAAAGCCTGTCTCAGCAGCAACTGCTTAGCCGAGAGTTCAGTTTTTTATCCCTGCCTCTGAGATGCTGCCATGCCATCCTACCGCTGCTGGCTTTGTGTCCTTCCTCTCTCCATGCTTCTCTTTCCTCTTTGAAATGAGTGTTAATCATTTCCCTTCACCACTCTTGTGAAGACCATTGAGCAGGACCTATAAAATAGTGTTGCCCACACAATAAATAGACAATGTTTATATTACATTTGCTCTTTTTAAAATGCCATAAAATGTCGGGGGGGGGGGAGTTGATGAGGGATGTTCTTTTATATGCTGTAAATATATGTTTCTCTTAATGTGTTGATAAATAAAGCCAGGCAGTTAATCCATACAGGGATTAATAAAAAATAAAATTTAGTAGGTGGGATTGAGGAGATGCCATGTAGCTACCGGGAAGGTAGAAAGCCTGGGCATTCTCCAGTAAGCCAAGAGTAAGTGGAAATATATAGATTAATAGAAATGGGTTAGTAATTAAAAGAGAGCTAGCCAATATGGTGCCTGAGCAATAGGCCAAACAGTTTATAATTAATATAAGCTTCTGTGTATTTATTTGGGACTAAACAGCTGCTGGACCAGGTGGTACAAAAACTTCTGTCAACAGGGGGTCCAGAATATAAAGCATCCAAATATAAAGAGATATTTCCCTGTCCACTCAAACTTCTGGATACCTCATGCCCACCTGTAATTTGTATTTGAGATCATTGGTGACAGAGTGCACCCATTGTTTATCCATTTCTCAGCAAATAATTATTGAATGTATTGAGTATCCTTTCCAATTAACTACACCTTAGTCCCTTCCTTTGGGGAACTTGCATTCTAGGCAGGGACACAAATGGCACTGTTAATTACTGTGTGTATGCACTGCTAGAGGCATCTGTAAAAGCAGGAGAGAGCTTAGGGCAAGGCAGAGGCAATATTTTTGCCATAGTAAACTGTGCCCATATTCAGAGCGGTTGGGACAAGAGGAAGATTTAGGTGAAAAGTGGAGGGTCGAGTTAGATATTTTGAAACAATATCCTCTAGCACAATGACTAATAACCAAAGTGGTGGCAAAGTTGAAGAGACGGTTACTTTATAGAGGTTGGCTTAAGGGATTCCATTTTGATGCTGACAGCTTTAGTTGCATGTTTGTTTCTTCTAGCAGCAAGCTCCCAAACTGAGACCATCCCAGAGCATACCAAGAGTTGTTTCACTAGATCAAGAAATGATCTTATGCAGGAAATTCCAAGGGATTTAAGAACTCCATACCATGAAGATCAAAGACCTACCATTAGAATTAATAGTCCCCTAGAGCCGTTTTCTACCAGTTTCATGATTTCATTTGAGAACCAGGTACAGAGACTAATAGATATTGCATACCATACCACAGGGCCAGATATGTAACTTGGTTGTTAGATTGCTTGCCTAGCATGCATGAAACCCTGGGTCCTATCCCCAGCACTCTATAAACAAGGTGTGGTAGTGTGCACCTGTAACTCCAACACTTGGGATGTAAAGGCAGGAAGATCAGGAGTTCAAGGTTATTGTCCACTACATAATGAGTGTGAAACAAGCCATTTATATGAAACCAATAAATCTTAACACAATGTAGAAGCATGTAGAGTATTTACAAACCCATTACGAATTACCTCACTGCTAATCAGAACCATGGTAATTAAAATAGAATAACATTCCATACCTTTCATATAGGCATATGTATGGCCAAGCAGTAGAGAATTGGGAACTCATACCAAGGAGTATAGGACCATCTACCTATTATTTCTATGATGAAACAGCATGACCAAAAGCAAGTTGGGGATGAAAGGGTTTATTTAGCTTAGTTCATCACTGAAAGGAATCAGGATAGGAATTTGGGACCTGGGGGTAGAAGCTGATGCTGAGGAATGGAGCAATGCTGCTTATTGACTTGTTTCTTGTGGCTTGCCCAGCCTGTGTTCTTATAGAACCCAGAACCACCATCCCAGGAGTGGCATCACCCACAATGGTCTAGGCCCTCCCCCATCAATCACTAATTGAGAAAATGCCCCACAGCCAGGCTGTGGTGGCACATGTCCTTAATTGCAGCACTCAGGCAGCAATCTCTATGAGTTTAAGGCCAGCCTGGCCTACAGAGAAAGTTTCAGGACATCCAGGGCTACGCAGAGAACCCTGTCTCAAAAAAAACCAAACAGGAAGGAAGAGAGAGAGAGGAGAGAGAGGAAAACATGCACTATGGGATTTCCTGCAGCCTGATCTTATGAGGGCATTTTCTCAATTGAGGCTCCCCTCTTCTCTAGTGACTAAAATTTGTGTTGACATAAAACTAACCAGCACAGCCTGGCAGAGTTTTTGTTTTGTTTTAGTTTTGTGTTTACTTTTGTGGGGGTTTGTGGCTGGGTTTTTGTAGCCCACTCTGACACCAGAATTGCTATGGATAAGAGGATAACTGTAAACTTCTGGTCCTCCTGCCTCTATCTCTTGCATCCATATCAGTTTTCATACCTGAGGTTAGACAGATGCCTATGGTCTGGAACACAGCCAAAAGTCTCTGCATAGATGGGCTTTGGGATTTCAGCTCCAAGTGGGGACGGACCAGGGTGCTACATATCACTTAGGGTTGCACTGGCAAAAACTTTCTAATTTCTGTTGTCCAGAAGGAGCAAGAGAGCTGGGAGTGGTGGTTCATGACTCAAATCTCAGCACTGGGGAGTAGAGAAAAGTGAATTTCTAACTTCAAGGCCAACCTGGTCTACATAGGCTACCCAGGATAGCCAGGGGTATGTAAAAAGATCCTGTCTCAAAAAGCAATAATAACCATAATCATAGTAGAAAACAAATAGGAGTTGATATTAGTAATAAGGGAACAGAGTCACTGAAGGGAAACGCCCGGGTATTAGGGACAGTGAAACAGATCTAGTACTACTTCCTACCTAGTCTGAGGCATGTGTCCATTTCCTTTACATGGCAGTGGGGGAACTTGGCAGATATGATGAAGTGAAAGATCTCATGAAGGGAGGGATGATCCTGTATTTTCCATGTGTGCTGTGTCATCACAAGGATCTTTATAATTAGGAAGGCTGGTGAGTTGGAGTGAAAAAATAATGAACATTAGAAGCAGAAGTCTAAGATATGACTTGAAAAAGTGAAGGAGAGCTGCCTGCAGCCTCCAGAAATTAGATGTCAAGAAAAAGGATTCTACCCCAAGAGCTTCTAGAAAAAATGAAACCTTCATATGCCTTGATTTTACTCTGTGAGACTCAATGTAGACTTCTGTCTTCAGGAAGAGTAAGAGGATATATCTGTGTGGCTTAAGCCATTGCATTTGTGACACTCTATCAGAAAGGTGAAACAGGAAACTGAGATGGGAAACATGATTGATTGGTGATGCTGTGTGCTGAGCACTTCATGTACACTACAGGATTCGATCCTAGCACACCTCTGAAGACCAATTCTTCATTGTCCAGGTAGAGAAATGAAATTAGAGGAAGTTTCCCAAAGCCAGCAAATAAGGCCACATATCAGGAGTGAAGATTGATCTAGGTCTTGAGTCTCTGAGCACTTGCCTCTGTGCTAACATTTTCCATCTGCAAATGGATGAAAAGATTTGAGTGAGCCCGGGCTTTCTGGCTTAGGGGACTAAGTCTCTGGTTCCATTGCCTGGAGTTGTAGAGTGGTTGGATGGGCATTTGCTGAAAAACTGAAAGAAAAAGCTGAGGTCAAGGCAGAAACTCAACAACTGTGAGGGTAGATTTCAGGTGAATAGAACAAACAATTTAGGATGACTACAAAGACTAAAAGAAAAGAGCCAGTTGGGGAACATAAGAAAATCCAGTACTGGGAAGATAAATATTTGGAACAGAAACCTCAAAAAAGTTATATCAGTAAAAGAGCAAGATAGAACACAGAGAGAGGGAGGGAGGGAGGGAGGAAGGAAGGGAGGGAGAGAGAGAGAGAGAAAATGATCCCATTAATATAAAATATTCAAAATTGGGAAATCCACTGAGATAGAAAAAGAGTGTTTGCCTGGAACTGGGAATTTGATGATATTCTTTCTGACAGGGTCCCAAGACAGGGATGGAGCCACATGGTGAAATGCAGTGAATGTACATGAGACCTAGCTAAACTGGCTAGACTTATATGGTCTAATCCATTCAGAGTCCTAACCGCCTCTTTAAGGTTCCAGTAATTAAGGATTAATTTCCAACTGAATTTCAGAGGAGACAAGTCGTATTTGAATTGGAGCAGGTTTTCTGTGTTACACTTTAAGCTCTGTGAGCAGCTACCAAATCTTTAGAAAGGCCTGTGCTGAACAAACCCATTTCCAACAATGATCTGTTTGAAGGAAACAACAGCAATGACAATCAATGAAAGTGGCAGTGAAATGGGACAGAATATAGATGTGAGAGATGGAGCAGAAGCTACAACTCCATCTTTCTAGGTGTTCCAGCCACTTGACCCATTCATTCTTTCAAGCAATTCATCAGAAAACTTCCTGACTCTACTTACATCTCGTATCACACCCCTGCCTCCCTATCTGCCTTTGTTACTGTGAGGAGACACCATGATCAAGAAATTTTATAAAAGGAAGCATTTAATTGGGGGGCTTGCTTACAGTTTCACATTACTAGTCCATGATCATCATGGTGGGGAGTGAGGCAGCAGGTAAGCAGGCATGAGTAAGTAGCTGAGAGCTCGTATCTGATCCACAAACTGCAGGCAGCAAGAGCAAAACTGGGCCTGATGTGAGCTCTTCAAACTACCCCCAATGACATACTTCTTCCAACAAGACCCCACCTTCTAATCCTTCCCAACTGAGGATCAAGTATTCTGGCATATGAGCCCATGGGAGGCATTCTCATTCAAACCTGCATACTATTGAAATGCTACCATGTCTTTCAAATCAGGATTTTTTTTTCAATAGCTTCCTACCCACCCTTGCTTTCTTATATCTCTTCTAAACAAAACTTTCTGGCTCAGATGCTAGGTGGTGAAGCTCTTTTGGTGGGTTGTAGTGCATATGAAACCTGAGGCCAACCTGGTGAGGGTAGCTCAGTGGGCATGGACTTGAAGGCTGTACTTTCTGACTCCAACTCAAGCTCTCAGCTTCCTGTGAAGTCTACCATATCAAGCTCTGGTACAGCTTCCTGCCACCATGGGCTATAACCCTTTAAAGCCATGAGCCAAAATAACCCTTTCTTCCCTTAAGTTGTTTGTAAGGTATTTTGGTCCCAGTGATGAGAAAAGTTAACTGGCATACCCTCTAGGCTAGATGAAGATCCACATAAATCATTCCCCCGCACATACCTCTACCATATCCAAATATCACTTAGGCTAGATAATGGGTATCAGAACACAAGAGAAATTAGTTCTAGTATTCTACAACACAATAGGTTAACTATAGTCTATAAGTTTATGATGTAGTTCAAAATAGCTAGAAAAGTATAAAGATTTCCAATCCATATAAATGATAAATATTTGAGAACAAAGAAATTCAGTTATCCCAAAGCAGTTAGTACATACTTATGCATATACTAAACTATCATACAATACCCCATATATATATATATCAAATATAATAGGTGAAAAATAAAACATACTTTAGGAACCAAATTAAAATAGCTCACCAGGTAATAAATAGCATTAGCTCCACACAAGCAGGGACCTGAGTGCCATCCATGCCTGGAATCTAGGTAAAAAGCTGTATATGCAATGTGTAATTCCACTTCTATAGCAAGCTGAGGGGGCCAGAAACAGAATCACCCAGAAACTAGTGGGACAACGAGCCTGGAGTATATAGTGTGGCAGAAACACTGATGGGGGAGAGCATCTTTCCCTCACCCCTGCCTGCCACCACATGACAAATGAGGGGGATGGGACCAGCTCTCCCATTCTCATGTTCTCGGGGCCATCTCACCCCCACCCATATCTCCCCAACCCCTACACAGGATCGGCTCTATTGTGCTGACCATGTGAGATATAGGACCTGCTCTCCCAAGTGCTTCAGCTGGTGAGGGGCAGGGACAGTTTTCCCTAGTGTTGCAGCCAGTGAGAAGTAGGGCCAACCCTGTACAGCCCTATCCTCTCAGCTTTCTGTGCCACAGACACCAACACAGACTGCGGCTGCAATGGGACCATGAACCCAGACATAGGCCCCAGCAGCAGCCCAGGCCCAGACATCACCATGGCCCTGGGTAGCATTCATGCCATGGACCTTAGTTTGCTTCTCATCATTCTCACCTCTTCAGATATGCCTCTGTCCACAGGACATGAACCGTTTTGACTCTCTCCAATACCATACCATACATTTATCATTATAGTGCCTAACTTCCTGGTGCCACAAGGGGGACTGTGTTTTCTCCTTGGAGCCTGGGATAGACCACCCCAGCCTGCATGTGGGTCTCCTTGTCCCCCTCAGACCTTCATGGCACTGGGCAGGACTAAGCTTTCTCCTCAGAGAAGATCCTTACCCATCTCAGTCCGTCATAGCTCTAGGTAGTCTACTAACTTGTTAACCTCTTTGGAGAAATGAAAAGAGCAAGTGTCTAAGAAGCCCGCATTGATCTGGAACTCACTATGTAGCTAAGAATGCCTTGGAATTTCTGATCCTCCTACCTCTGCCTCCTGTGTACTGGGATTACAGATGCTGAAGATCGAACCAGACTCCAGAGCTTCATGTTTGCTAGACAAGCCCTCTACCAACTGTGCTACATCCCATGTCTGGCCACTTGACTCTTTAAATTCCATGCATGAGTACATTTCACTTGTTTGATATTAACTGCTAGAGAATAAAAGACCACAGACCCATCCCCACTCCTACATACCCCATCCCTGAGGTAAAAAGCTCCATTTCCAAAAGAAGTTAGAAAAGAAAGAATGGAAAGCCAATAGCTCCTGCTGGACTTGATATATCAAGAGTGTAAGCATCAACTTGCCTGAAACCAACTAGGAGACTCAGTAGACAGCAACTTATAAGTCATCTTTATCCCGTAAACCACAGGGAGTGAGAAACAGCTGGCTCCTCCTTAATGCTGTGAGCACACATTTCTAGTTATTTTCCCAGTTGCTATATCATATTTGGGAGTAGATGAGTCACATGAATTGATTTGGCCAATGAGATGCAAATATAATTTGTAAGCCTATATACAATCGTCCTCCTTTCTGTTCGCTTCCCTGGGTCCCAGAAATACCAGAACTAGATGAAGTGAGGTTCAGGCTGATGACCACCATCAGGCTGTGAGTGAAGATGCAAGAAAACCTCAAGTCATTCCTACAAAGCACCATTGGTGATCATGACTGCTGCATTAAAGGATCACAGGAATGGGGGAGTGCGGCTGTGGGATCAGCGGCGGGTGAAAAAACTTTACTCGTAACATAAGGCACCGCAACGTGGCTAATAAGAACTTCCACTTAAAATTTAACAAAAGCTTAAAAAAGGGTTTTAGAAACAAAAGAACAAAGACAAGCAAAGCTTCTTGGTAGCAGCATTTTTCTTGGTTGGGTTCTGTTTTGCTAGAGACAATCAGAGATTTGCGCAGCTCCTTTAAGGGAGGTTTCCTGACTCAGCATAAGCAGCAACAAACTGCAAGGCTTTTAAAGGGCTCTGCTAACAATTCATTGGTGTGTACGAGAGTGGGCAATGGAAGTGACCACATCCCCAAACCGGCAACATGCTGCTGGATGACAGCGTAGACGAAGTCAGTGAGCACAGCTCTCAGTTATGGCGGTAAAAGTACCCGCCGCCATCTTGTATAGACTGCGGCTAACACAGCTATGACTTTCATTTTAGCAATGTTGGTGTTTTCCAGATAAAAGACTCGTGGCCAGAAAAAGATAAAGATTTTCAGTAAAGACAGATTCACATTAAGAAAAACCTCTAAAGGTTTATAGTGTGTTCTAAAATATATGTAGGCTTGGGAGAGAAAAAGAATAAAATGGTTTTAAAAAGACAGTGAGAAGGTGGGTGTGGTGACACACGCCTTTAATCCCAGCACTCAGGAGACATAGGCAAGCAAGTCTCTGTAATTACAAAGTAAACCTGGTATGCAGAGAGAATTACAGGACAGATAAAAGTTACACATAGAAACCCTGTCTCAAAAAATACAAAAATAAAAAGTAAAAGAAACAAAGTAATAAAAAAGACAGGTAAAGATGGAAAGCACAGAAAAGCTGTGGATACTATATGCTATTCTGTTGTCTTTAAATTGTTTGACTGCTGAGCAAATAACAACTGATAAAAGGTTAATTCAATTTATATATTTTAAAAATGGTTTGACTTCAAAATTTAAGTCTAAGGACAAGTTATTGGGGAAAAGGATTTCTATTTTGTTTCCACAGAAAATGAAAAGCTGTGGATTTCTTCCAGAATAATGTGGTTTGAGCAAGCCAGACCCCCTGAAACAGAGTGGCAAGGCAGCCTTGCAGACTACAGCCAGGATTTCTGCATCTTTTTAGGATCCCCAATGACAGCGCCCCCTGATAGAAGGAAGCCCTTCTGATAGAAGGAAGCAGTTTGGAAAGAACAATGCACAAATTCCCAAATATTGTTTATAAATGTTTGTTTTCATTTATATGGGGTTGGTTATAAATGGTTAATGATCACAACCAATATCTTTAAAGGTAAAAGGGGGATTGTGGTATAGAAATAGATACTTTGTTTTGGAATGGATACAAATTTAAGGTCAATCTTGTGATAAGTGTATTTCTCCTCTTGTTTATGTATTGTGTTTATATAGCTCATTTACAAATGTATAATTTAGTACAGATTATAGTTACTTATAATAGTCAAAATTTATAGTGTTAGGTTTTCTAGATATATAGAGATGTATTTGAGATGGATAGGCATTTTTCAAACCTATCAAAGACCTACAGAATATGGCATTTAAAATGATTTAGGGTTTTGTTGACAATGAGGCACAACTGCTCCTGGCAACACCACTGTGTCAAAAAGGAAGATGGACATCAAAGAAACGCATTATGGATTTTGCTTTCAATATAGCAAGACTAGCCATTTGGACAAGATACTGCTCTTGTCCAGACTGTTTGACTTTATGCTATATAAACTGAAGATGCAGGACACACAGGAATGTGACTGCTGATATAAGATGAACAGTGTTGCGGGGTTCCTGATTCATGGAAGAGTCTGCCGGACACTATGCAGGACACAGAGAAAAGTGACTGACAAACTGCCAACACAAGAAGACAGTTTAAACTTTCCTGCATTGCTGAAGAGTCTGCCAGAGACACTATGGCCTATGGGGCTAAAGATGGAAGATTACAAAAGAACTTCGGGTGACTGACCAGGCAGTGAGTTGTCTCTGTCATTTCTAGAGTTTATATATTATCCTTCTGTGGTCTTTGAGGGAGTTGAAGACAAATAGTTATGGTTATAGTTTTCCTTAGTTAGGGTTAAAGATAAGTTACATAGTCTTTAGACACACAAAGATATTATAGATGATGGAATATCTTCTTTAAATCTTACTAAATGTTAATGAACTAAATATTGTTAACTGTAATTCTTACTTGATAAATGTTGTGTTATATATTTTGCTTTGTTAAGGTTAAAACCCTTTTTATTTAGACAAAAAAGAGGAGATGATGGGAGATGTCATTTTGTAAATATGTTTCTCATACTGGTTAATGAATAAAGCAGTGTTGGCCAATAGGAAAGGAAGATAGGAGGGACTAGGAGACAAGGAGGAAAGAGGAAGTAGTAGGGAGGAGTCAACATGGAGAAACTGGGGAGAGCAGACGTCAGCCGCACTCCCTGGTAAGATGAGACCATGTGGAAATACTTAGATTAACAGAAATGGGTTAATACTTAAGACAGAGCTAGCCGATAAGAAACTAGTACCTGGCCAACAGAATTATATCTATTACAGCGTCTGTGTGTTATTTGGGACTGGTGCGGCTGTGGAACTTGCGGTGGGGAAAAACCTTGCTCATAACAGGGGAGGTGATTTTAAAGAGGCCACATGGTTACTAAAAGGTCACAGTAGGGCCCGCTGTTCTAAGCACAGGACACAGCTCAAATATATATGTTGTCAACTTGTGTTGAGGCTATGTGTGAAAAAGGAGGAAAGGTAGAATGTGTGTAACTTCTTCTCCTCTTACATGTAGTGTCCACTATACCCTGTTACCTAGAACAGACATCTGTAACTCATGTGCTTACCTGGCTTACATAGACCTGAATGTATTTATTATTGCAAACTCATTGATAAGGAATGTAATATGCAAATATATAAATGAACATGATTGTCTTTCCATAATGCCAAAATTTACTGAATAACAACACATTTACAAGGTATGGTGATTGTGTTAACAGCCTTCTTTTCTTGATACTGGCCATTTCATTCTAATCTTAATTTTACACACACAAACACAAAGTGTGACACATCTAGGAGACCACCGCCATCAGTGTTAGGGGTCTTCCTCTTTATGGTGTGCAGGAGAGACTGTTGCAACTTTTCCTCAGTTTGTTATGTCAAGAAGTTCTTGGGCCTGCTTACCCTGATGTGATTTGATTATGCCCATTCCTTCCTATAGTTTCAGTATACTTTGTTAAAGTCATTACAATGGTACTTTTTCTACATTCAGGTATAAGTTATTTATCAGCCAGCACCTTGTGAGTGGTATGGGAAAGATGCTGTTTGTTTGTTTGTTGGTTGGTTGGTTTTTTTTTTTTTTTAATGTGTCCCTCAAGGTTCAGAGTGATCCTCAATTCTCAAATGCAGACAAAAGCTGCTTGTAAAATGGAGTCTCCCAAGGCAAGGCACAGCCTGAAATGCCACTGTTTTACACATTATGAAATAACTTAGAGCAGGACACAGCCTGTTCTCAACAGCCATTGTCACGGAAATGGGGAAAGGTAGGAGTATGTGTAATGCATTCTTACTTAGCTGAGCAAGGTGGTAAATGCTTATAACTCCAGCTATTGGGAGGTGAAGGTGTGAGCTCAGAAGTCCAAGAAGATACATAGGGATTCCAAAGCCAGCCTGGAGTGCTTGAATGGAGGTAGGGAGACGAAAAAGAAACTAGGAACCTAGAAGTCGTTCAAGAGGTATCAGAAGTAACACTGTTGACTGGTGGGGTTGTGGACTGAATCCAAGACTCAGCTCCCCATGCTGGGAGCTGCTGCCTCGCCTAAGAGTCTGCTTCCTTCTGCTGCAATAGTCATCCTGGGAGGTTAATGCATTGATTGCCTACCCCATTATCTAATCAGCCCACACACTGCCTGAATTTATCACCAAGCAAACTCCTGTTTGATTTTAACAGGAAAATCACCATCCTGAAATGACTCAAAGCAAAATACAGTCTCAACAACAGTTGCCACTGAAATCCATAAGCTAAACATAGGGCTTGTGTTCTTTCAGCCAAGCCCCTGAAGGTCATTTTCTCTTCTGGCCTAAACTTTTTGTAATTAGGACAGCCAAGAAGAGAAAATATTTTAAAATGACTCCATTGGATTCTTTCTGAGACATGCCATTAAGTAGAAAAGGCAATGTAGAAGAGTATTGTGGAATGAAGCCATTTGTCTAAATGAAATAAAAAAAAATACATATGCGACAACTTCTCTGAAGGCATACATAAACACTATGGTTAAGCCTAGAGGTCAGGAGCAGGACCCCATGGATACCAATACTGTAGGTCCAGACAGTATTGACTTTTGTTGTTCTGTTACTGAGACCCTTTAGAGCCACAGTGTCCTCTCTTGTTCAGGGCAGGTGGAAGTGCCCAAAAAATCACAGGAACCAGATAAGGGGAAATTGGTGGAGAAATATGCCAATTCCATGATGCTTGGGGCAGTCTGATCCTACGGTTTGCACACTGCTGGTTCCCATAACTGCTGGGACTGACAGGGCTCCAATTGCCTATGGGCATACCTTCTCGGCGCTCCCTTTTCCAGCTGCCCATTTTCCCACTCCAGTAGCTTCCAAATCAATTACACATTATAGCTCAGGGCTGGTTTCCAGAGGAGCAGTGCTCGCCAGCAGAACTTACTTCTACTGTCCAGTGTGGTAGCCAGTAGCCACAAATCATTGAATGCAGTTTCTGGGTCATACTTGCAATATATCAGATGTTCAGTAGCTTAGTGGATAGCACATCCATTATCAACCCCAGTTCTATTGAAGAGTACTGATTCGCAGCCAGCATTGGTGGGTGACCGAACATTGCATCAAGAAGAAAGCAGCTGGGGCCAGCAGGATGGCTCAGCCATTAAGAGCATGTGCTGCTTGCTCTTAGGCCCCATCTGGGGTCTAGCTATAAAGTTTGTGTGAGAAGCCTTGTTTGGAATCAGTTATCTGCCCTACGACCTGGGTGCCAGCTAAAAACAGTTCTGCTGCTAGCTCTCATGACAGAAAGCAAATGATATCAAGACATTCCTCCCATCTAGGGGACACAGTCCCATGCCAATGCAGACTACTTTTTAATGTTGTCACACAACAGGCCAGCTGATAACTACACAAGTGTGTATATTGAGTAGAGGCCAGAAGACAACTTTCAGAAGTCTTGGGGATAGAACTCAGGTTGTTAGGCTTGACAGCAAGTCCTTTTGCCCACTGAGCCATCCTGCTGAGACTTCTGAACTTTATAAGCCAAGACGTGCTTATCTATTTTTCTGTGTTCTGCATATATTTGAATCTTTCCCCCTTTAATATGAGCCCAGAGAGAATGGCAGGGCTTAAATTTGTGACTTTGCAGCAAGGCCAAAGCATGAAAAACCATCTTCTAAAAATGAATAGTATAAGTCAAGAATATGATTTTAGCATGCAAGTGTGAATTTTCAAATAGTTCAGGTATTCTACTAAGGGAATAGACAAATCCCATTTGTTTCTTTCTCTGTGACTAGATATTAGCCTGGTTTTGTGAGCATACCATTTAACAACAAATATGGATCTCTCTTGTATGTCTTAATGATGTTCATGAAAATGGTGAAATTATGGCCATGTTGAAAGACCCCAGCAGACCCTAAGAGTTTGGAGCCTGTCTGGGGGGAAGGCCCTTGCCCCCAAGAGATAAGACCAGACCACCGGATGCAAGTGCAAGAGGTTATTTATTGTTTACACACAGGTACCTATGGTCTTTCGGGAGACTGAGTGAGCGTGCCTGGTTAAAGCATATGCAGTTTATACAAGGTTGGTGTGGCAAGAAGCAGGCTTAAAGAAGCAGAAGCATGGTTACAGGGATTTCATTGTTTCATCTAAATGTAGCAGTTGTACCAAGGACAGTTGGTTATCCGGGTTGGGCACAAAGAATACAAAGAATATAGTTATGACTCTCTCAGCATCCTGGATACTGTCCTGCTGACCTTGCTTTAGTCCAAGCTGCAGACCACAGATATCTGGTTGGTGTCGGATGAGAGCAGCACCTGGTTCCCTCCTGTACTTTTCTCATAACTTGACCTTGGCAATTAATGAGAGCAGCTCAAGCAGGCAATAAGCATAGTGGGGGGGGGGTCTTTCAATGTATAGTATCTGAATATTCTTTGATTCCATCTAGCATACAAAATTCCCAGGATCACAAATCCATGAAGACAGAGTGTAAAATGGCCATAGAAAATACTGGCAGAATTGAAGGGGGAAACAAATGCTAATGGGTGTACTGTTTCTTGTTAGTGAGTGGGAGGATTTGTTTATGTCGGGGTCTCAGGCTATAGCCTATGGTGGATTTTAGCTTGAAGTAATCCTCCTGCCCCTTCCTCCCAAGTGGTGGAATTACATTTTTGAGCCATCACTCTCAGTTCAGAGGTTTCCTTATGAAGTGATGGAAAGATTCTAGAATCAATTGTGCTATTGAGAGTTGCAGGTAAGTGGTAGAGATCATACATAGTACATATGAGACCTTGGGTTGAATCCCCCAACAACCCCTTATAAACTGTGCTGATAGTTATACAATCCTGTGACTGTGCTAAAGCCATGAAATGTTAGACCGTAGCTAGGTAAGTAATATACTAGGCAAATAAAAGTAAATAAAACTACCATTAAAATTATTGAAAAGTAACCAGATTTGGTGATGCATGCCTGTTATCCCAGCATTGGGAAATGGGGGCAAGAAGGTTAGGAGTTGAAGATTTTCCTCTGATAAGTTTAAGTATGCAAAATTGAGGCTTCAATAGACCATGATTCAGAAAGAAAAAAATAAATAAACAGGGAAGATGGCAAGCATGGGTACCTGAATTTAATCCCCCAGAACCCATAAAGAAAAGCTAGGCAAGGAAGCATGTGGTGGTTTGAATAAGAGTGGCTCCATAGGCTCATTAATTGAATGCTTGGTGATTAGAAAGCAGTGCAACTTGACAAGGATTAGGAGGCGTGGCCTTATTGGAGGAAGTATGTCACTGGAATGCAAGATTTCAGAAGCTCAAGTCAAGGCCAGTGGCTCTCCCTCTTCCTGCCAACTGGATCCAGATGCAAAACTCTCAGCTCCTTCTCCAGTGCCATATCTATCTCTGTGCCACCATGTTTCCCACCATGAAGATAGTGGACTAAACCTCTGAACTGTAAGCCAGTCCCAATAAAATGTTTTCCTTTATGAGAGTTCCTGTGGTGATGCTACTTCTTTTATCAATAAACCCTAACTAAGGCACAGAATGTATAATCCCAACACTAGGAAGGTAGAGACAAGACGTTCACTTGGGCTTGCTGGTTCACAAGTCTAGCTTTGAACTCCAAGTTCAGTGTCAGTTCAGTGTCAGACCCTGTCTCAAAAAATAAGGTGGAGATAACTGAATAACACAACAATAAGACCACACAACACACCCCTAAAAAAATCAAAATAAGTAAGAACTACAAAGAAAATGTGATGGTAAGAAGAAGTGATTTTTATAATACTTCTCTAGATATATAGAATCTTTGAATGTTTAAAATCCTCCTCAGCATTTCTGTTGAAGATGGACAATACCCTCAGTCCTGTGTTAGAGTACCTTTCCTCTGGGTAAGCATGAACTCCAACCTGCTCTCACCCAACTATCCTTCATTCAAGGGTTTCTTTCTTTTTTAAATGTTTCTGATTTTGTGTACAGGGGGTGACATGTGACTGGTACCCGTGGAGGCCAGAAGAAGGCCCTGGAAACTGGAGTTACGGATGGTTATAAGCTACTGTGTAGATGCTGAGAATTGAACCTTGTTTCTCTTAAAGAACAATCAGTGCTCTTAACTACTGTGCCTTCTCTCCAACCCCATCCAAGCGTTTCTATAACCAACTTTGTGTCTGTTAGCTTTCCATTACTATGACAAATCCCCAAAACAATTGATTTACAGGAAGAAAGGTCTGTGTAGCTTACAGTTACAGAAATTTCAGTATACCTTGTCACTTGGCCTCATGACCTTTGAAGAATACACATGGCAGAAGCAGATGGCAGAAAAGACTGTTCACCTCATAAGAAGCAAAGAGAATGCCAGCCATGATGACACATGCTGTTAATTCCAGGCAGAGGCAGGTCAATCTCTGTGAATTCAAGGCCAGCTTCGTCTACATAGTGAGTTCCATGCAAGCCAGAGTTACATAGTGAGACTGTTTCCCAGAAAAAGAAGGTAGGGAAAAAGAAAGAAAAGAGAATGAAGGAGAGAGAGAGGAAGGGAGGAAGAATAAAGATACAAAAAGAAAGCATGTGACCTAACTTCTTCCTACTAGACATCACCTTATAAAAGTTCTACCATCTCCCTAGAGTTCCATGGGCTGAAAACCAAATCTTTAGTACATGGACTTTTTAAAAAGCTGTGAAAAGGTTCAGTAGAGTTATATATGCCTAAGATCACACAGCCAGCAAGAGACTGAGATCTTATGTGAACCTAGACTCTATCATTTGTGCTCTTTATCCTATACTGCATCACCTACCTACAAACTACCATCAACTTCATCCTGGAGCTAGGAAATCATTCAGATTAAGAGAATTCTAATAAATAATAGAACAGGCATTAAATGTATAAAGCTCAGGTTTCATTCCTTTTAACTCAAGAGTCACACTGGGAAAATAAGATAATTTCATCTGTCTGAAACTCAGTTTATCATCAAGACATAGATAATACTGTAGCCTATCTCATAGAGCAGTTCAGATATTGGATGCTAATGTTCCAAGCCCTGAAGAATTATGGTTCTAAACCAGCTATGGTCATCCAGTGATCCAGTTCTGTATGGCTTGTGAAAAAAGTTGATCCTAGAATTTCCTTCTTGAAAGAACGCGAAGGCCCACACCTTCGAATGTTTGATGGTCACAAGAGAGTGCTCCAAGAGGGCTTTATAGAGCTGAATGCATGCATTAATCTCTCCACTTTCTACCTTGTCATATAAAATCATTAAATATATCCATAAAAGCCACTGGACCTACAACCTCTTGCTTCTAAACCATGACTAATGGTCACTAAAAGGGACTGAGGCATGCCATGCATGGGTACAACATAATTCCCTGTATCTCTGTGCATCTGACAATGGACAGTATCTTGGGGAGCTGAGTTTCCATGACCTGACTCAAGGAAGACAGGTCAGGACCTTCTTATGTTCCCAGGAAGAAACTGAAAGCAGAGATAAACAAGTCTAATGGAGCCTCGACATAGAGATAAAGGGCAGCTTAAAACTGCTTAAAAGTAGCAGCTACATTTGCACAGATGTGTTTACATTTCAAAAGAACACAGTAAGTTCTTTGTTACTGGTTGGCACTGATCCTAAGAAACAGCATTTGAAACAAACATATAGAAGGCACAGTGAACAATTTCTGGCTCCTCTTGGTTGTCCCTAGTATCTAATGTTCTTCTTCCACTGGAGTAGATGTCATATTTGATCTTAGTCAAAAGGCTGAGAATTGATCAGACTGAAGACTGATATTTTTTAAAGCTGGTTACAAGGAAAGACTGCATCTCCCATTTCCCCTTGCTTCTAGTTGTGGCATGTGATTACATTCTAGCCAATGAGATATGAGCAAGAAGTTCCCATAGCTGCTGCCAGGCATCATTAAAAGACAGCTGACACATGCACTCTAAAGAATTGTTCTTCATCTTTCCCTTCTGCTTCCCCAAATTCTTATATAGTGATTTTCAACCACAGGTGGGACATCATGCCTTGGGAATACTAGAAACATGAAATGAGTCTGCATCCTCAGGACTGGATGAAGAATAACAGCCATATTAAATCTGAGTTATCCAGTCCTGCCTTTTCATGAAAGGAAGTTTCATTTCCTTGAGCTGCTATGATTTGGAGTCTGATGTCTGGTACTTGAAGTTGTACCTAATCAATTTTGGTCACTTGCCAGCCGTGGTGAGAGAAAGCTCTCAATAAGATGGTGGGGATCTGGACTTTTAAAAATGAAGAGAAATGGGCTAGGTACTCTTCTGGAAAGATCATGAGTTCAAGGCTAGCTAGGGTGGGCTCTATACGGAAAGCCTGTCTCAAAACAAAATTTAAAAGGCTGACTCAGTGGAGAAAGCACTTGCTGCATAAGAACCTGAGTTCAGATCCACAGAACCCACATAAAGACAGACATGTCAGTACATGTCTGTAATCTCAAAGCTTCTATAGTGAGAAGGAGGTAGGGGCAAGAGAATCCCCAGAAACTCACAGGTCAGCTAGCCTACTGGACACTGTGGCTGGCAAGAGACCCTGTCTCCAGCAAAGATGAAAGGCAAGGACCAACATCCAAGGTTGTCATCTGACCTCCACACATGTATTGTGGCACATGTACACACACATTCATGCACATGAACCACACCACACAGAGAGAGAGGGGAGAGAAAGAGACAGACAGAGACAAAGAGGAGGGAGAGAAAGAGATTAAAAGAAAATAAATGGAAGCTGAAGCCATGGCAGACTGTGCCCATAATTGATTCCCAACTCACATCTCTTGCTTCCGTGCCCCATTTATAGTAACTTGCTCTTTCCAATTTTTCATTTCCCTACAAGTAGTCAATTTCCTTTCTATTTTTGCTTAGGACCATTTCCTACGGTATTTCAAGGGTCTTTTTTTTTTTTCCTTTGAAGTACAGTAGAAATAGAACTAGTTGCCAAATAGAAACAACACAAGTAGCAGAGAATCTCATTATGCACGAACCTCATTATTCTGGAAGTGAAATGCAAAGGGCATAAGAAGCAAGTTTCTGAAAGGAAGCCATAAAAGGCATTGCTGCTCTCTCTTCTGTCACTCCCTTCCACTTTCCCTGGGGTATGTGGCACTCCCTGCACAAGATCCTTTTTATGGTAGACATGCACATATGTCATTTTTGTCTTAGAAGATAATGTGTCTTTCTAGGTCACAAAAGACTATTGTTGCCCAAGTTATGAAGAAAAGAGTATTAATCCATCATGTACATTTGCCAGCACACAGTTCTTTTATGCCATCTTTCCAGAAAAAAAATGGTTTCTGTTCTAGTTGGAAAAGTAGAATTCCAATATAATATTTTGTAATTTTGTAATGAAACAAAATATACTGAGCAAATATAACTATAAAATAGCGTTCCAAACAAGAGGTTTAGGGAAACTGAGAAAGGACAATGGGTAAATAATAAATGTACATGTATGAAAATGTCATGATGAAACTCTATTGAGTATAATTAATGTACACCAATCCCATAAAAACATTGAAAATATATCATTCCACAAACATGACATTAATAGAGTCTCTCATTATTTTGTTAGATTGTGTTAAAAACCCAAGAAAGAAATGAAGATACTCTAAAGATGCTCTTGTCTTCCTCCACACTGCTCTTGAGACAGTTGCTATCTCTTTCATGGCATCATGTCACCCTCTGACATCTGATGAAGCTCAAGATCATCAAATAGAGGGTCAAGAAGTGCATCTGACATCATCAGTAAAACTGGCAGAAACCAGAGGTATTGACAACAGAGTGCAGAGAAGATCCAAGGGCCAAATTCTGAAGCCCACCATTGGTTACAGGAGAAAACCAAGCACATACTGCTTGGCGGCTTCCTGAAGTTCTTGGTTCATACATCAAGGAGCTGGAAATGCTGCTGATGTGCAGTAAATCTTACTGTGCTGACGTTGCTCATGTTTCCCCCAAGAACTGAAAAGTCATTATAGAAGGAACAACACAGCTGGCCATCAAAGTCATCAGTACCAACACCAGACTGCAAAACAAAGAAAATGAATAGATAGCACAAATGCTTGTTTTATTTGTGCTTAAATAAAACCACAAAACCTGAGGAAAAGAGTGAGAGCCTATGGGAACCATTCTCCTCCAAGCAACCACGGGTAGTTGACTTCTTCACAGGATCTCTTTTCCTGTTTTCCACTTTAAAAAAAGGGGGGGGTGGGCAAGAAAGTCAGTCAGTTCATAAAATAATCATCTATGGAGATTAAGATACTAATACATTTGAATCCTGTTTTTCTACTCACGTTTAAGATTAATTGTAAACTGAATGTCCAAATAACAGACATGAAGATATCAGCTTGATCACTGGTAAGATAAATGTGATTTTAAATCCAGGTCCAGGGCTGAGGATGTGACTCAGTTGGTAGAGTGCTTTGCCTAGCATTCACAAAGTTCTAGGTTGCATTCTGAAAGTAGAGGCAAGAGGATCAAAAGATCAAGGTCATTGTCAGCTACACAGTAATTGTAAGGCTAATCAAGATCATTGTCAGCTACACAGTAATTGTAAGGCTAATCTGGGCTACATGAAATCTTGTGTCAAACACACACACACAAATCTATGTTCAAATGGACAATGCTATTTCTGTTTCTGGGGAACTGTGTCCATCCTGTAATCTCTTCTGTCTTAGTAACAGAAGACTGGGTTTATTCAGGCTAACAATGTGATCAGCTAAAAGACTACATTCTCTTACCTTTCTTGAAGCTACTAGGTTTGATCATGATATTAGTATTTTTCTAGCAAGAGCCAAGCCAAACTATTGTGTGGTGTGGGATGTCCTTCAGTATGCTGCGAATATCTTTTCCTTTTACTGGTTGGTGAATAAAGCTGATATGGCCAATGGCCAGGCAGAATAGAGCCAGACAGAAAATCCAAACAGAGATATGGAGAAAGAAGGCAGAGTCAGAGAGATACCATGTAGCCTCCAGGGAAGCAAGATGTGAGGTAACATGAACCTCGTGGTAAAACATAGAATAATAGAAATTAGTTAATTTAATTTTGAGAGATAGTAATATGTCTGTGCCATTGGTCAAACAATGATAATTAATATTAAGCATCAGAATGCTTATTTAATAAGCAGTGTCTGCAGGAACTGGTGGGCCAGAAAGGAACGTTCCTGGGGGACCAGGCAGGACAGAAAACATCCAGCTACAATTGTGTGAAACTTCTTGGACCACTTAAAGAAAGTTTAATCAATGAAAAGTTGCCTTTTTCATCCTTTCTTCCTTATGCCTGCTTACCATTTGGTATTCTGATATAGTGGCTGGTGTTTCAAATGCCACCTTGGATCATGAGGCAACTTGGAAATGGAAGCATTTTCCAGGAGGATAAAAAAGGAAGGTACAAGGGTTTGTGTTCCTGGTGACCTTGGAGCTGAAGCCACCATAGCAGCCCTAGAGTCCTATCTCTAGAATTATCTTTTGTGATGATACAGGGAAACACCCCCCCCAAAAAAAAACCCACACAATCAGTCACTTTTAAGCCACTGTTTAGAATTTTCCTCATAGACAGCCTCGTGCCCAGGTCACCTGATATCCAAGGAATAGATTCTTAATGCTAACCCAGCCCTCGCAGACCATAGTATCTTTGGAGTTAATAATCTCTGTGTTTTAATTGGGAAGTAGAGGTGTCACTTTCACTAGGAGATAATGATAGCCTTGTGTGGTCACCTGAACTTCAGTCAATTCTTTATCTTTTAAAGTTGGATTCTAGCTTCCAATCTCTACAAAGCTCTTTTTTTTTTTAATAGTTCAGGAAGATAAATTGACTAGTGCATAAAATATCTTTGTAATTGAAGCACAGTTCCAACAGCATTTTTACCCTGAATTTGGGCTGCTATAATAAAGATAACACATGTATCTCATAGAAACAACTGAGAACTATAAAAGGGCTATTAAATGAAAGGTAAAGCTTTCCCTATTCAAATGTGGGTCCAAGATCTATCACCCAGTGGTAAAATTATGACTCTTTCCAGAAAGTCTGTGTATGTTCACAATAATATCTTTATACATGCATGATATATTGACATCAGTTTACTTGCAAATGGTTTATATCCAGTGTGTCTTATATAAGCTACTATGTAATTACAGGTAAGTTGTTGGTCACATATCAAATAGCTATAGAGTATTGCATTGCATGGCTACAGAACAGCATTACTAAACAGCATTTCTTTATTACTGGGCAACTCTGTGTTTGTTTTGCAGTGCTGGGGATTAAAATACAGAACCCAGTGCATGCTAAACAAGAATTCTACTACTGAGCTTAGGCTAGAAATGTGGGTATTCCTTCCTCCCTTCCTCCCTTTCTGTCTTTCTTCCTTTCTCTCTTCCTTTGTTCTTGTTTAAGAGCCCTTTATTTTGTGTTGTGGGCACACATCACAACATGCATGACATCAGAGGATAATTTAGGGAGTTGGTTCTCTCAACATGTGGGTCCTAGGGACTAAACCAAGGTCATGCATGAGTCTTGACAACAACTGCCATCCCTCCAGCCCACTATTTTGATTTTCTAATGGAAACAATACTGTCATGTTCATCCTTAGACATAAATCTTAGTGTGTGTATATGGGTGTGCTTTTATCCACTAAGCAAAAAACGACCTCTATGATTTAACTCTATCCCCCCACTTTTAATAAATACAAAAAATAAATAAATAAGTGGATGTGAAGTTACACACACACACACACACACACACACACACACACACACACTCATTTCACTGCTAAAAACCAAAAATGCATTAGGAAGGCTGATGAGGTCGTTCAGTGAATAAGGTGTTTGTGGCTAGCAATGTGAGTTTCATACCTGGAATCCAAGTAAAGATGGAAGGATTTTATCCTCTGTCTGTCTACACATGCACTGTGGCACACACTATGAAAAATATAATAATAAATGGTTTTAGAAGAGAGGAGCTGATGAGAAAAGCCAGGATGGCTCAACAGGAGGAGGGCTCTGTCTCTTGCCCTGCCAAAAGTAGTCTTGTTTCCCCATGACCAAGTGGACTGTGAAAACATGCTGCTGCCTACAGAAAATGGGGAAGTGCCATGACAGGGCAAAAGTGCAGGATTGGAATCTTGAAAGTGCATGTATGTTTTAATTGTGTGTCTAAAGAAGGCTCACTGTGAAGGTGATGTGTAGGCAAAAATGGGAAGAGAGAAGTGTTCTCGCCCTCTAACACCGTAAAGGCCCTAAGACAAGTATGTGCCTCCCCTATTCAAAGGGCACCAAGGACATCAGTGTGACCCAAAAAGAAAGAGGGTAGGAGAAATCCCCCAGAGTTTTGGCAGTGAAGTGCTAAAGGACATTGAGCAGAGACAGGAAATTCATCCTTCCTTTTGACACATGCCATTGGCTACTAGAAGCAGCAGTAGAAAATCAAGAGGCTGGAGTGCTGGGGTTGTAGCTCAATTGCTAGAGGACTTAGCCTGGATTCAATCCCCAACCCCATATTCCAGGCATGGCAGCATGTTTATATAATCCCAGCATTCCAAGATAGACGGAGCTGGATCAGAAGCTCAGAGTCATCCTTGGCTACATAATGAATTCCAGGCCAGCCTGTGCCACTTGGCCACGTGAGACCCTGTCTCAAAAAAAAAAAAAAAAAAAAAAAAAAAAAAAAAAAGAAAAGAAAAGAAAAGAGAAAAGAAAAAAGAAAGAAAGAAAAGAAAAGAAAAAAGAAAAAAAAAACACCAAGGAGTGACAGTGTTTCAATGCATGACTCTAATCCTAGCATTTGAAAGATAGAGGCGGGCAGAGCTCTATGAGTCCAAGGTGGCCATGGTTTGGTTTACAAAGAGAGTTAAAGGTGAAGTGACATAGTAAGACCCCATGTTAAAAATAAAATAAAATAAAATAAAAATAAAAAACCTTGGATGTCAGTCCTTGTCTTCCACCTTGCTTGAAATGGAGTCTCTTCCTCATCCCTGTGAATGGCAGGCTAGCTGGCCTGTGATGTTCTGGGGATTCTCCTGCAGCCAATCCAATGCAGTGATTACAGACATTCACTGCCAGATCTAGCTTTTCACTTGTGTTCTGGAGATTTGAACTCAGGCCCTCATACTTGCATGACAAGCACTTTACCTACTAAGCCATGTCCCTCACCCTATATCACTGAGTCTATCTTATGACTATATAAATTTCAACTTGACCATCTCACTACATTTTTATTCTTGTAGATTCTTTCCACTTTTCTACTGTTGTAAATAATGCCTTGATGTTTATGAATAATGCTTCAGCAAAGACTTTTGCATAAATTTTAGTCTGTTTTTCAGATTCATTTGCCGGAGGACAGAATACAGAGGTAGAATTAGCAAGTCAAATAGAGAAATGTTTTAGGCTTTTGATAGTCACTATCAAATCACTCTCTAAAAAGGTTATACCTATATAAATTCTTCAGGCTTATGAAAGTGATATACAACCTCAAAAAGGGAAAACCCCACATTAGCACCATTCTCCTTTTAAAAATGGGAGGTTCTTTTTATACTAAGAAAGTGCTAGAATTTCACATATCATATGCATGGCAGAGATTGTGAAAACTAAGATTCTGCACATGAAGGAGTCATTAGAGCTTTAAAAGCAAAGCTTCAGTTAAATTGTGGTACAGCTTGTGGATCATATGAAAGCAAGTATGCTTTGTAGGCATAGAAGCAGTCACGACTAAATATATGTGGTTGCTAAGATACTAAGCTGGAGACTGGGAATTAACTTTTCACACCTTCTCCTCCAATGAGTCATTTCAGGACTAGCCTTCTCCTCTTGTTAAATGGTATAGCATGGAAACATTTGGGACAAATTGGCTAGAAGGGAAGAATTTCACAAAATGAGGACAAGTTAAGGAATGGGAAGATGTGAGATCTGAAACAATGTGTTGCATTGTAACTCCATGTCGGCCAGTCACTTGGTTCTTTGAGTCAAGTAATGTAAAAATATTACTGCTGGGCTGATATGTTCTGATCTACCTCACAGAGCTTTCATGAATATGCTAGTAAGTAACAAAGTAGTCTCCCATGTTATGATTGCTTTGAAGTCTTGGGCCCTCAGTGCAGGAATCTCATACATAAAGAGGGCCTTGAATGCCCCTGCAACTCGGTCTTGTTTTTTTGTTGTAGCCGATTCAACAATCTACTTCAGAGAGAATCTACTCAAAGGGTAAAAATGGTGACTCAGTTCTGAACCTGCACTTACACTGGTATTTCCTAAAGAGCGATGGTTGTATCTCATTTGCCCACTTGATAGACTGTCTAAAGCCCCTGGTAAGACAAAATAGGCTCATCCCTCCCACTTTGTCTTGTATCTCAGTTAGGATGAGAAGTAGTCTAACAGGAATTTCTTTGCTGCCTCCATCTTGTGATTCCATCCCTCTTGGATTGCCAGAAAAGCATGCCCCTCCAAAAAAAACTCTGTCAACACCCATTACACCTCATTCCAAGCCTGTCCTTTGAGTGCTACAAGGTTCTGTTTCCTGGCAGACTAGCCAAACTCTACAGACTATTCTGATGTCTCCATCTTTAGACCAGTGATGGTTTCTAATGTTGTCTCTGCATAAAGAAATGAATGACAGGGCTGGGAGTCTATCTTGGTTCATATAGTGTCATAGTGCTTGCCTAACATATACAAAGCCATGGGTTCCATTCCCAACACTGGAAAACAAAACAGTGGCAGTGGTGGTACATGCCTGTGAACTCAGCACTCAGGAGATGGAAGCAGGACCTGTAAAAGTTGAAGCTCATCTTCAGCTACTTAGCAATTTCAAGGACAGTTTGAGCTATTTGAAACAAAGGACTGTGTCCTGAGAGTATGCCCTTGAGCACGCATGCATGCATGCATGTGTGTGTGAATGCACCTCTCTCTCTTTCTCTCTCTTTCTCTCTTTCTCTGAGAAACAGTTTTAAACCAGTCTATCTACATAGATACATTGTTATCTACTAACTACTATTATCTACTAACTACTAGTATTCCCTTGGTAACTACAAATATAAAAAAATAGAATAACAACTTGAGGTTACTGAGGCCCAACTCTAGATACTTACTAATTGTGGTGAGGTCTTGTATTTAAGTAGAAAAGAAGAAGATGTTTTTACATGTGGTCTTCCTAAATTTGACACTGGAAATCTAATTTGATCATTCTCAGGCATCTGGTGGTTCTGAATAGCAGCATGCTCTCTAATAAATACGAATGCCTGTGAGCCACCCCCAGAGATTCCAGTGTAATTGATTGGGTTAGGATATGTGTACATTTTAAATGTTTCCCAGGGGAGTGGATATGCAGCCGGGACTGAGAACCAATGCTCTGAAGTGTCTGGGCTTGGCATGACTTATCTTCTAATTAAACCACAATGGAATTTCTGGATATATATGTAAAATATCTTACTTGCTCGTTCTCTCCCTCCCCCCTCTGGGAATTTGCACTCTGCTCTTCTTCCACACAGTACAAAGCCAAAGTCCAATGGTTCAAACTGCAGCAAGCTGGCATCTTTTAAAGCCCAGACCACAGCAGTAGAGAAACTGGCCTACAAAAGGATGATGTAATGCAGTTAGCCGTCTACTTAGGCTTGTGTTGTGTGGGTGGCTTTATGGAAGAGAGGGGTTGGGAGAAGCCTGGAGAAAACATTGCCATATGGGGCTTTGACAAACCTTCGTGAAATTTCACACTTGGAATAAGGCACTACAGGGCGGGATTCCATCTGACTCCTCCATGGTGGATGCCATGTGGCCAGGAAGTAGGCTAAGATTCCCTAAACCAAGCGCTTCACCTCTTTCCCTTTTATGTCTCCAGCTTCTTAGGAACTGTGACTCTTGGGTAGAGGATATACTTACATTGTGTCTCAGTATCTGTGACCCCAAAGCTCAGCCGTGCATACAGGGAGTGAATCATGCTGAAGCTGTCAATGAGAACTCTCAGCAGGCTGGGCTCATCTTTCCCATGGACCATGGTCGTTGCCTCTTTAAGAAAGACAATTGCTGAGCAGGTAGTCAATGCATGTAGGGAAAAAAATGCTTTTTAGATCCTCAATATTTCAGTAAACCGCAGAAGCCTGTGATTTGCCAGCTTCAGCAGTGGTTAACCTCAAGACTCACAGGCCTTGAGACTTTTGCCATTGGCCCTCTTATGAATATGAGTTGTGAACCACAAAGGCCTAAGAGACAGACTTGTAATGACACAGGAGCCTCTCTGGTATCATGTCGCTCCAAAAGTGACTTCCTGGTGTATATTGATGAACCAGGAGATCTTAAAAGGCTTTGGGCTGCAGACTCCCTGGCAGTCACCTAGCTGGACTCTGTCCCAGGGTCCCTAAACTAATCATCTCCTTGGCAACCAGCATCAATGCAGAATTCTGATGGACATAACTGCTAGAGGGGCCAAGCTGGACCATTTTCTCAGTGAATTGTGTTCTCTAGGGAGTAGATTCAACTGATACTCCACTTGAATTCAATTGTTCCAATCAGTCAATGATCATGAAGATTAAAGAAGTAAAACTCTGGGTAGACAGGAACACTTCTCAGAAAATAGCAAAATTGTAACATGTCTTTTATCTCAGTGCCTTGGTTCCATTTCCTCCCATTACTATGTTTTTGTTGTAATTGTATCATGTAACCAATTTTTTATGGTTTAAAAAAAGGAGAGCACTGGCCCACCCATGGCTCAGTGGGTAAAGCCACCTGGTGCCAAACTTGACCACCTAAATTCCAGCCCAGAGTCCTAAATTGTAGGAGAGAAATGACTCCCACAAGTTGTTATCTGACCTCCACACCCTCACAGTGACAGTCAGGAACCGCCCTCTGCCCACACAAAAGAAATACATGTGATTTAAAAAATATATATATATAACAAAATACACCCAGACCCCGTGAATGTGGGTCTCAGTTAGAAGTCCTGGGCAGTCTAAGGGACTTCTGACAGTGGAACCAGAATGTATTCCTAATGCAGGAATGAACTTCAGGAGCACATTCCCCAGGAAGGGATACTCCCTTAGCCTAGAGACATGGGGGAGGACCTAGGCCCTACTCCAAATGACTTGACAGACTTTGATGATCCCTCATGGAAGGCCTCACCATCCCTGGGGAGTGAATGTGGGATAGGACAAGGGGCATGGGAAGACGGAAGGGACAGAGAACTGCTATTGATATGTAAAATAAGGAACACACATATATATATATATATATATATACATATACATATATATATATATATATATATGAGTGAGAGAGAAAGAGAAAATGCTATTTCCAATGCCCATACAAATGGAGGAAACTAGTCTTTTTTTGAGACAGAGGTTCTCTGTGTAACAGCCCTAGCCATCTTGGAACGAGCTCTGTATTCTGAGATGGCATTAAACTCACAGAGACCCTAATGTCTCTGCCTCACGAGTGCTTCCCATGCCATCTCTGCCTGGCAGAGGAAACTAGTCCTAAGACATCTGCTAGAAGGTTCTGGAAGTAAGTTTATGGAAATCGCTCAAGGCCAAATGTTTGCCTTCTTGCCCTGCTCAACATTAATTGATTCAAAAAGGCACATTTAATGGAAATCTAACAAACTAGATATATTTCTTACTGATGCTGGAACATGCCGTTTGGCCTACGATAAGGAGTCTTTTAATTCCAGGACAACCTAATTCAAACTAGCTTGGGGGGGGGGGATACTAGAGCCCCAGGAGGGGCCTCTTGACATTCACACTCATTTCTGGGTTTGGCTTGTCACCAGCTTGCCAGCTCCTGGTTCCTGTCACATCATCAGATTTTGGATTTAATTATCCACCAGAAATAAAGCAAGCCATTCTCCAGGGTAGTGGATGTGGGAATTTAGAAGCTCTGCCATGAAGTTTTGAAACCTGTGAGATAGAACAGTACAGTTTTCTTTCTGTGTGAGTTTGAATTCAATTCAATTCTAGGCATGTGGCCTATTGAAACAAACATTAAACCGGTTTGAAGACATTGCTAACTGTAGTAACAATTCTTCCTTAGGACACAAGCATTCATATGCATAGAAATCCCATCTACCACCTTGGGCAGGGAATCAAGATCCTCAGGTTCTAACCTTGACCTTTCCTCTCAGTTATACTACCTTCAACATTTCTCTCAACCGGTCTCTCTCTCTCTTTCCCTGTCTCCCTCCCCCTCAATGAGTGCGTGTCTCTGCCTCTCTATGTCTCGTCTCTCTCTCCTCAAGCTAAATTTGAATGTTTGTTTGCATGAATCTATTTTCCCCCTGAGACAGTATCTCCTTTATCCTAGGCTGGTCTTGAACTTGCTGTGTAGCTGAGGGTGACCTTGAACTGCTAATTCTCCATCTATGCCTCCTAAGTGCAGACATCACATACGTGTGCTTCACCACACCCTGTTTATGTAGTAGTGGGGCTGGGGCCAGGGCTTTCATAAGCATGCTAGGCAAACCTCTACCAGCTGAACTACATTCCTAGCTCCTGTACAATATATTTCAAAACCTTCCCAACATCTAAAACTCTAGGTGAATGCAAATGTCCAAAAGCCATTCCACCAAATATTTTTAAATGGAATAAATGAGGAACTTGGGTATAGCTCAATAGAAGCATGAGTTTAGCAATCACAAAGCCTGGTTTGATCTGCAGTGCCCTAGCTCCCCCTGCCCCAACTGGAAAAGGAACAAGAAAATCTCTCTCTCTCTCTCTCTCTCTCTCTCTCTCTCTCTCTCTCTCTCTCTCTGTATGTGTGTGGGGGGGTGTCTTAGCTCTGTGACCACCATCTTTTCCTCTTATTTTAGTGAGGATAGACATTTTTAAAAGGAAAGTGGGCAGAAATAGAAAACAGAGGCACAGGAAGGAAAAAAGAGAAGAGGAAGAGCCAAATAGTGTAGTGACAGAAGCTGCAGCCCCCGAGCCTGCTGTTCCCCACTTCTGCCAATAGCCCTGAGAACTGTGACAAAACACAACCCAATGAGATCACGAGAGCCCACCCAGTAGCAGGTCCCTTTCTCAGAGATCCTAACCCAACTCACTGCAGCAAATATTTACTGCAACTCTTTTTTCATGGAGAAGGAGTGACAACTTTGGGTCTTAGGACCTTGCAAGGAGACAGGGGAAACAATGTGTTCCTAAAGAAACAATTTCAGGAAAGGGAGAATCTAGTTGAAGCCTGAATGATAGAGCAAGATGCTGTGGAGAACAAAAGGCCCTGTGTGGGCTGAGGGAGCTGTGGGAGAGGATGGGACCTGATAGAGTTTGAAGGCTTTGTGGCAGGGATGTGTGCAAGGGGGGGGCACTTTCTAATTCCTCCCATTCTTTATGGGGTAGTGTGTGCATGATATGTGTGTGCAGATGCACACATATGGAGCTCAGAGGACAAAATTTGGGAAATTTGTCCTGTCAGATACAGAGATCCATGTCACCCGGCTTGCAAGGCAAGCACTTTTACTCACTGAGCCACCTTGACATCCTCAAATGCATCCATTCTTTCTCCAAAACTGGCTCCAATAAACATGCCACAGGCCTTTGGAGGACAGTTTCCCATTTGTCTTCAGAAATTCAGCTATCATTTTTGTTTCTTTGAGACAGCATGTCACACTTAAATCTAGGCTAGCCTGGGGCTTATGATATAGCCCAGGCTGGCTAATAGTCACAGGAATTCTCCTGCTCTCCCTTGCAGTCCTGGGATTACAGGCATACATAACCTGCCTGCTTCAGTTGTCATACTAAATCAACAAGCATATACGTATTGATAGTGAACAAATCAGCAGGGTTTTTCCAAAGGAATGTTTGCTCAATATTTAAAGATTTCTATTTCCTGTTAATGAAAGGTTCATTTCCTGAAAATCTTTTATTCTTTCTCTTTTTTTCCACCAAGACCTCAGAGAGTTGGCAGACTTGTTCTCTCACTGGGGATTTTACATTGCTAGTTTCAAGATGATCCATTCATGTGAGTGGTTTATTGCTTCTTTTTTTCATTCTTCCGTCTCTGGCTTTCTATGTTTAGATTGGGAGGCCAGGGGGCTCAGAAGAGAGAAGAAGATGAACTCTTGAATGTGATAGAGTTCAGTTTCACTTGGAGGAATGATCAGATCCTCCGAGGCAGGCAGACAAATGGTCTGGCTTCTACACTGGTGGCCAATTTTTAAAAGATGCTCAAGAGAATCCAGCATGGTGGCTCACTCTTATGGCAATTCTCCTGCTTTCACTTCTGCAGATTTGAAGGCAGCCTGGGCTGCATAGCAAGACCTCATCCAAAAAAAAAGGTTAAGTCTACCTACACTTTGTACAAACGTCACAAAATATGGTTTGAAGAAAGTTCAAAAAAGCAAAGCCCTGTAAAATTGTGACTGGAGCTCCATGGATAGAGTAATTACATGAATCCCTGGGTGAAAGCAGGAGGGCCAGAGTTCAAGGATATACATAGAGAATTTGAGGCCAGCCTGAGTTACATGACGCCATATCTCTAAACAACAACAGGCTTATGTACAAATGTCTGTAGCAGCATTAGTCATAGTAGCCTTGACCTGGAAGCAACTCAAATATCCAAAACAGAATGAATAAAGAAAATATGAACTATCTGTACAATCAAATATAGGTAGCCAGCAAAATAATGGTACTGATGGTGATGCATCCTACTGTAATGAGATATTCACTTTGTCTGCTTCTGTGGCACTGACCACACCCATTGGGGTGGAGCCAGGGGCGGAAGTGACCTGTGGAACTAGGCCTGAGGGAGAGAAGCAGAGAAGATGGCAGCTGTGGTGGAGAATGTAGTGAAGCTCCTTGGGGAGTAGTACTACAAAGATGCAGTGGAACAGTGCCACAATTACAATGCCTGCTTCTGTGCTGAGTGTAGTGTATGCCTGCCTTTCTTGGACTCACAGACTGGAGTAGCCCAGAGCAATTGTTATATCTGGATGGAAAAACGACACCGAGGACCAGGATTGGCCTCTGGACAGTTATACTCCTACCCTGCCCGGTGCTGGCGGAAAAAGCATCGAGCTCACCCACCTGAGGATCCCAGGCTTTCCTTTCCATCTATTAAACCAGACATGAACCAGACCCTAAAGAAAGAGGGGCTTATCTCTCAGGATGGCAGTATTTTAGAGGCTCTGTTGCGTACTGACCCTCTGGAGAAAGGAGGTGCTCCAGGTCCCCGTATTGATGATGACAGCCTGGGCAAGTTTCCTGTTACCAACAATAGAGCACGGAAGCGGATCCTTGAACCTGATGACTTCCTAGATGATCTTGATGATGAGGACTATGAAGAAGATACTCCAAAACGCAGGGGAAAGGGAAAATCCAAGAGTAAGGGTGTGAGCAGTGCCCGGAAGAAACTGACTGCTTCCATCCTGGAGGACAGGGATAAGCCATATGCCTGTGACATTTGTGGAAAACGCCACAAGAACCAACTTGGCCTCAGTTACCATTATGCCCATTCCCACCTTGCTGAGGAGGAAGGAGAGGACAAAGGGGACTCTCAACCACCCTCTCCTGTTTCCCAGAGGTCTGAGGAGCAGAAATCCAAGAAAGGACCTGATGGATTAGCCCTGCCCAACAACTACTGTGACTTCTGCCTAGGGAATTCAAAAATCAACAAGACAGGGCAGCCTGAGGAGCTAGTGTCATGTTCTGGGTGGCCGCTCAGGGCATCCGTCCTGTCTGCAGTTTACCCCTGTGATGATGGCGACTGTGGAGACATACTGCTGACCGTGCATCAAGTGCAAGCGCTGCAACCTCTACAGCATTTTGGAGAATGACAACCAGCTCTTCTGTGATGACTGTGACCATGGCTACCACATGTGCTTTCTCACCCCATCCATGTCTGAGCCTCCTGAAGGAAGTCCGAGCTGCCACCTCTGTCTGGATCGATCTGCTGAAGGAGAAAGCATCCATCTACCAGAACCAGAACTCCTCCTGATGTGCCCCCTGCTGCCCACACATCTAAGGCTGTTGCTCTCCTCTACCTTGGTTTTCATACCCTCTTCTTGTTTCACTCTGGTAATCCTGCCAACCTGCCTTTGGCAACAGCACAGGGAGGTGGTGACTCTGACTGCCTCTGGTCCCAAGCCCTCAGGGAGTAAGAAGCAGCATGCTTCCCCAGGGCTGACCTGTGGGCCCAACTTCTCTGCTCTCCAAGAAGTGCATTCACTCTGCTTGCCTTGGCCCCAAGTCCCTGGTAAACACAGGGTTCAAATGGGTTCCTCTAAGAAAGAATATAAGAGCAGCTCACTTGTCTCAAGCCTGGCCTAGCCACCCCCACACCCCAATTTTGAAATTTCAGGCTAACTGAAAGAGCCTGACCATAGAGGACCACATGTTTATGGTTTTACTAGTATGTTAATTATATGTAATTATATAATAATGAGTTTCACACTATTTTCATATATATATATATACATATATATATAATGTAATTTGATCATATTCACCCCAACTCCCCTTATCTGTTCCCCTCCCGTTGATCCCCTTTCTACTTTCATGTATTGTGTGTGTGTGTGTGTGAGAGAGAGAGAGAGAGAGAAAGAGAGAGAGAGAGAGAGAGAGAGAGAGAGAGGTAAAGAGAGTTTCATTGATGTTGCTTATAGGAATAGGAAGGAGCACGGGCATGAGGCTATTTACAGGAGTATGGGCAGAAGTCCATAATTATAATGAATCTATTTAAATGAAATATTTGTTATAAGCAAATCTATAGAAGCAGAGAGTATGTTAGTGAGGTTTCTTTTTAAAATTTATTTTGATTTTGATTGTGTGTGTGTGTGTGTGGATGTATGACGTGTAAGCTTAGGTATCCTAGGAGGGCATTGCAGCCCCTGGAACTGGAATTACAGGCTATTGTAAGTAAGCCACCAGCTATAGGTGCTAGGATCCAAACTTGAGTCCTCTGAAAGAACAGCATGCCCTCTCTCTCTTTTAAAATTATTTGAAATAATTTTTATTTTATGTGTATGGGTGTTTTGCATACATGTATGTCTGTGTACCACATTGGTGCCTAGTGCTCATCACAGCCAAAAGAGGACATCAGATTCCCTGAAACTAGATTGTGAGCCTAGTTGTTGTGGGTTTTACAGTTGTTACAGGTGGTTGTGGGTGCTAGTAACTGAACTCAAGTCCTTTGGAAGAACTCAACTGCTGAGCTATCTATCTCTTCAGCTACAGCAAGTGCTCTTGAGCTCTGACTCACCCATCTCTGCAATTTAAGTGGGTTTTCTTTCTTTGAACATTTCAATTTTTCCCCTCCAAATCAAACACTGGCACTGGGCTGATTTCTCCTTAGTGGAAAACTATTATACTAAAAAGAAAAGTAATTAAACCCTACACAAATAACTACAGGTAACTAAGGAATGCTGAGAGCAAAGAAATAGTTTTCCTCATGGAAAAGTACAATTGATTATCTAATACCAAATGGTCAGTCCCCAAAACATGCACACATGTATACATACTTAATTGGGCTGAACAGGTTGTATTTAGGAATAAATAAATGTGTGTGTGTGTGTGTGTGTGTGTGTGAGTGTGTGCATATACACATAAGTATGTAAGAACAATTAATGAAAAACAAGGTTATGAACTTGAAAGACAGCCAGGAGGTGTATATGGGGGAAAAGATGCAATTATGTTATAATCTTAAAACATAATAAAATTTTCAAAACCTACATCCTTCCTCATTCCTTACAAGGAGAAAAAGTAGAGGCAATTCTCCACCCTAGAATATCATGCCATACAGTGACCAGAAGGAAAAAACTTAAAAATATTGTGTCTTTATTTCCTCTAAGCTTTGCGTGGACCAATTTTCTTTTTTTGTGTGTGTGTGTGACTCTCTGAGTATCTATGTCTCTCTGTGTCTCTGTTTCTATTTGGATCTGCCTGTCTCTCTCTCTCTCTCATGCATGTGGTGTGGTGTGTGTGTGTGTGTGTGTGTGTGTGTGTGTGTGTGCAATTTGAAATATAGGCACTGTGAATACCTGGTAGGAATCCTTGGCTTTGAGGATACCCACAGGCAGGGGAAAACAGTTTTCAAATGGGGGCAAAGCCAGTGTTCCTAGCCTCTGACTCTCATTGGGATTTGTTTGGTAGGGGCCAAATACTCAGTCCAATTACATTGGCCCAGGGTCTAGCATGATAGGTGACTGACTATCAGTCAGAGAACTCAACTTAGATGAAATTGGGGATTGAGGGTTCTGTCTCCCTAACAGTGCTAACATCAGCTGCTTTGTACCTGGGACCCCGGAACTTTGAATGAGACCCAAAGTACATTCAACTACAATGTCTCACTTGAGAGAAGTCCCAGACACCAAAAAGGAGGATGATGCACCCCCACTTCATCCTGAGACAGTGTGGCCAGCTTCCTTTTAAATTACCAGGGAACTGCCACGGAACTACCAGGCAGAAAGAGCTCCCTGAAGTGACCAGAACATTCTCCAACCAAATCCAATGTCCTGCCCTCCCTGTCCAGCACCTCCCTGTATTCATTTATGCTAGAGAGCAGTTGGAAGTAACCTCTGATTGTTCTAGACCAGTTTCTTTCAGAGCCAATGAAAGCATTTGAAATTTTATTATAGTGCTGGTTGCTACCTGAAACCACTGAAAGAAAACCAAAAACAACCATCTTAAAGATTTGTATCATTTTGGATGAGTATGGGAAACAAGGGGGGGGGACAGAAATCAAATGACAATGAGTCACTTGCTGTTCCTTCCAATTACTGTGCATCAAAACAATGATGATTGATGCAATCTGTCTAGAAATCAGTCTTTTCCCATTTTCAGTCTTATGTAGCCCAGGTTGTCCTTCTGTAGTGGCACCTCGCCTTGCCCGTGAATCTGTTAGTGGCCACTCCCCTTTGGGCATGGCTTCAGGTGCATACATGACCAGAAGGTGGAGAAGCTTGAGGGAGGAGGAATGCTCGCTCTTGTTTGCTTTCTCTTGCTCTCTCTCTCTCTTGGGTCAGGATCGAGTTGGAAGGGCAGAGACTGTATCTTCTAGAGCAGAAACACCACAGTGGTTCTTTACTATTATCTGTGTAAGCTGCTCCACGAAAAAAAACACCCATTTATCATTTATCTTGGGTCTAGTGAATTCATTACCATCTTGCCTTCAGTTCTCGGGTCTCTGAAACTCACCTTGATGTCCCAAGAGCTAGGATTACAGGTACACGGAACCATGCCTGGCTCAGGGAAGCAGTCTTGCTGGCTCAAATGCTCACAGGGCACATTCCATAGCCTGCTTTGTCCGAAGACCATGCTGATGTCTGACCACACAATAATGCTAGATGATAAGCATCCCTCCCAGCAATATCATGTTTTTTGTAGGCTGAAACTGGGTTGAGCAGGCCAAGAGGCTGGAGAAACACATTATTACTCTGTCATGAAATCTAGATGAAAAAAAATCAGGATTTTGTACTTAGAAAAAGCAAGTTACTGATTTAAAACTACACCTTCATAAACATTGTGTCAGTGATGTCTCGTCTTGAACTCCCTATGTAGCTGAGGATGACCTTGAAGTATTGCTCCTTCTGCCTCTACTTCCAGAGTGCTGTGATAACAGACATGTGCCACCATACCCACTCTATGCAATGCTGAGATCAAATACAGGTCCTCGTGCATAGTAACCAGCCCCTCTACCAACCGAGCTACACCTTTCCCTTATCATAATGAACTCACTAACGATGCTTTGCTATAAGTCTTTGCAGCAGATTCAAAGATCCAGCTTTAGCTGAGAGGCAGCCCCTGACGGTGAAAGGACACCGTTTCTCCAGCGCCCTTGACACCCCAAGAAGAGAAATCTTGCCAACAGAGTCCAGGACATTCAAACTCCTCCTATCATGTGGTACAAGTCAACACTGGAACAAGAGACTGGCAGAGTTTCACTTCTCTTGATACCAGAACTAGTAACTTCAGTAAAGCACCTGTCTAGCATGCACAAGGCCCTGAGTTATACCGCCAGCACCACATAAACTGAGTGTGGTGGTTTGAAATAAAATTGCCCCCAAAAGGAATGGCATTTTAGGAGGTGTGGCTTTGTTGGAATAGGTATGACCTTGGAGGAAGTGTGTCACAGTGGGAGTGTGCTTTGAGGTCTCATATATGCTCAAGCCACACCCAGTATCTCAGTTCACTTCCAGTTGCCTGCAGGATCAAGATGTAGCTCCTTCTCCACTCTCAGCTCCTTCTCCACCACCATGTCTGCCTGCATGCCACTATGTCCTTTGCATGATGATAATGGACTTGACCTCTGAAACTGTAAGCGATCCACCACTATTATATGTTTTCCTTTATAAGAGTTGTTGAGGTCATGGTGTCTCTTCACAGTCATAGAAACACTAACTAATACACTGGGTATGGTCAGCCTGCCCATAATCATAGGACTTGGGAGGTAGAAGCAAGGAGATCACAAGTTCAAGGCCATTTTCCAGATATATAGCAAGTTCGAGGCCAGCCTGGGCTACATTAGTTCCTGTCTCTAAATATATAAATAATAAATATACATATACACATAATATATATGTTCTAGCCATGACTGGTTGGAATTAGACAAGGAAGCCAAAAAATAAATAAATAAAGAGAAAGAAGAGGAGTAGGAGGAATAAGCCAAAGCAAATCAGAAAAGGACAGATTGAGAACAGACAGTGACTATGAGTAAGACACGAGAACAGCAAGGGGGACAACTGCTGGGAGTCCAAGCCAAGGACTCTGTGGGAGTGGGAAAATGGCTTCTGAGCAGCTGGTAGCATCTGCCTAAGTGAGCTGGCTATACCATGACCCTCAGCCCCCACTTTGGCATCCCGGTGAAGTGCTAGAGCGAGGGTCTGAACACATAGAAAGACAAAAGTCTCCACAAGAATTTAACACTAGGCTTTGAACTCCATTCCAGAGATCAAATGCTTCGTCTGGTAATAAAACCTTCATGAAATGAGACAAGCAAGTAAAAGCGCCATTCAGTGCTACCAAAAGGAAGCAGGCGTCAATATTTGTACATGTACATAAAATTAAAACTATACTTCTACCCATCAACATAGAAACACAAAAGAGCCCAAAGTGAAGACTCAGTAGGTCAGACAGGTTGCTGCTAAGCTTGATACCCTGAGTTGGTTCCCTGGAACCTACATGGGAGAGGCCAACAAATGACTTCCAAAAGGTGTTCTCTAACACACACACACACACACACACACACACACACACACCACATACACAATGCCTTCTGTTGAAGCCATGCCTAACAAGGAAGATGAGGTAGGTAGTTCGTTGTTCATTGGGCCCTTCTAGGATGCCCCTGGCTGCTCAGAATAGGGAGATATTGTATAAGGCCTACACCATAAATACATATCTAAGTAAAATACATATCTAAGTACAATGTATACTCTTGTTCTTAATAACCTCTTAGGAAAGGTATGGCTTCTTTTCCATTCTACAAAAAACAACACTTGCTCAGATAGATTTATGTCTTGGAAAGTACTGCAATGCGGGTCATGCCAGAATGGGTTTTGAACACCTGATAACTTCTGTCAAAGCAAAGTGGCCAGGGTGGGACCCACCAGCTCCACTTCAGCATCCCCACATACACATGTGGACAGACCTACTACATCACCCGATGAGCCATGGGCAGGATCAGGATTTGAACTTCAACCCACCTACCCTCAAAGCTTGCCTCTCCACTGAGTCTATGAGCGCCTTCCTAGCTGAGTGGATTGTGCAGGGGCCAACAGAGCAGTATCACCTCATCATCCATCCTTCCTGATATGATTTGATACTTAAGTAGTTGCCCCAGCAGCAAGGTAATGGACACACATGTCAGGAAGGCAGACCCCAGATCCCCACCAACAGAGAGGCTGAGAAAATGTGATCTTGGAAGCCACAGCCAAAGGGGCAGCTCTTCCAGAGAGGAGCAATATTTTATAAGACCTCAGTCTGCTCATGCCACCCACACAGAGCCCCTTAGCAGAGTGGAAAGCAAATGCCTCATAGCTGCACGCCTACATGATATTTTTTTTTTATGGTACTTAGCTTTGGTACAGAGACATACACACCCAAAGGTCGATTAGCATTGGCACTTTCTGTGATAAGCTCAAATCTCAAAACCACTGTTTTCAAATGCATGTAGGGCTGCAGGGAAATACAGGACACAGGCAAGATAATAGGCATGCCATTCAATGGCAAAAAGGAACGCTGTGCTTCATAATTGCTTCAAAATCAGTCATTTGACAGTACAAAGGAGAAAATTAACTGAGATAAAATTCCCTTTGGGGGATGTAATTATGATTATTCTAAAGCAATTATTATTCATTTTAAATATTGGGAAACTGCTCCCCAAATATGACCTGTTTGGCAATAGAAAGCTACTTCAATATAATTTAAATAAAGAATTTTGGTTCTTTATCTCAAATTCAATTGAATGTCGAGAAATCAAAACAAGTATGAGGGTTCTTAGAATTATGAATTGCAATTACCTTGTTTTTTGAAAGTACATTATGTTGGCTGACTGGAACACTAATGTCTGATCCTTGTGTGTGCTATGCTTTTATTTGTGACCCACAAAACACAAAGGATATTTTGAAGCCCATGACAAGGCAGAGGGACAAAGCATGAATAGAAGTATGGGTGGGAGCAGATTGGATGACAGAGAGATTACTTTCCTCTCCCTTTGACAAGGAGCAAATCATAAAAATAAGTGTGTGGAAGGAAAGAACAAAATGGAAGTGGCCCCCTTCTGAAAGGGAGGACTGAGTTAAAGTGAATGTGGGAAGGAAAAACTGCAGATTAGCTGTTGTTTATGTGGACAGCCAACTCTTCAGGGGTACTAAGGTGGAGAGACTCAGGCTCTGCTAATAGGGCCAGATACTAGGTCTGTCTTCTCATCCATTATTCATTTTTTCACTCAATAACCATTCCATGAGAGGCTCACAACAGCAAGAGGAGGACATGGAAAGAACTGGGCCATCTCCAGGGTCAGTCAAAAGTGAGAACTGCCGCTATGACTTGAACATTTGTATCTTAAAATTCCTATGTTGAACTCCCCAGAATAAACGTATTGGAAGGGAATTAGTACCCTTATAAAGGGAGTTCCATAGCAGGCCTTAATCTCTTCTACCACATGAAGACAGAAGAATGGGGAGATGGCTGTGTGAGAACCAGGAAGTACCCCCCACCAACCAACTACTGCTGCCTTGAACTTCCTAAACAGGACCATGAGAAATAAATTTCTCCCATCTATGTTAGTTTGTTAGAGCAGCTCAAATCGACCCGAACAACATCTAATTCCTTCCATCTGAGTTCAGAATTTCAAGCTTGTCAGTCATTAATACATTCCTGGAGTCTCTGGAATATTGCAGTCCCCATCCGCATCTCTGGGCCACAGTGGAGCAAGAGAACAGATTGGAGACTGGAATCTGGAAGACTACAAAAGTGACATAGAACAAAAACCTATCGACAAAGAGAAAGGATGGAACATCCCCACCTGACCCCAGCAAAAAACAATTGGCTTAAGTCACTGGCACAGACACCACGGCACTCCAGAGGGTCTCAAAGATGAACTGTGGCTGGTTATTTAAAAATAGAACCCTTGGGTGAAGGTTTAAGTTAATAATGAAACATATGATACATAAAGTTGTATGTAGAAGATAACTTGTGAGAACACAAGGGAGAAAAGCCCACACTATGTGGCATGAAAGTTTCATTCAGAATCTGTCATTGAGATTCAAAACTTCCTCCCTTGACATACTGTACTTTCTTTTCTTTTAAAAAAATATTTTTTTACATACGTAGTAATCCCAAAAATAAAATAAATAAAAATACCTATTTTTATGTGTGAATTTTTGCCTACATATATGTATTGCTGCATGTGCATGCCTTGCTCCCACTAGTTCCTCTGGAATTGGAGTTCCAGAGCCACCATGGGAGTCCTCTGGAAGAGCAACAAGTGTTTTTAGCTGCTGAGCTGTCTCCCTCAGCTCCCAGAACATATTCATATACTTGTATTTGTGTCTGTGTGTGTATGTATTCTCACATACACACACTTCTTTGTTTGTGTGTTCACCACTGGTCCGTGAAGCCCAGAAGAGGGAATTGGATGCCCTGGAATTGGAGTTACGGGCAGTTGGAAGTTGACCAATATGAATGCTGGGAACAGAACCGAGGTTCCCGGCAAGAGCAACACATGCTCTTAACCAGTAAGCAATGACTCCAGCCCCAGAATGTTATACCCTTTCTTAAAGTTATCTCACCTTATCTCCACTTGTTTCTATCTGATTCCTTGTTCCAGCAAAAAATACGGAGCCCCCCCCCAAGAGATGCCATGAGAATCCAATGTAAACTAGCAACAATGGGGAACCAAAGACTCGCAAAGATTGGAGCAAAAGTCTACATTTCCAATAAAGGAAACATGTTAACTGAGAAAAAGCCATGTCTTCAACAGCAAAAATAACCAGCCTTAATTCAAGGCTTCACCTGGCTCTGTGTCTTCAAACACTGAGTGAACAAGAAAGCATGTGCCAATGCTTATTTCCCAGCTATCAGACTGGGGTCTATATGCTCCCCATATGCTCCCCCTTGTTCAGCTCAGCTGTTTCTGTGGGTTTTCCCAGCATGGTCTTGCCCCCTTTGCTCATCATTCCTTACTCTCTACAACTGGATTCCAGGAGTTTGGCTCAGTGTTTAGCTGTGGGTGTATGCTTCTGCTTCCATCAGCTACTGGATGAAGGCTCTAGGATGGCATTTAAGGTATATTAATCTCATTGAACCAAGCCTCTGAATGTGGGTGTCAGCCCAGATACATGGAGGAGGGCCTAGGCCTTCCTCCAAATGATATGACAGACTTTGATGATCCCTCATGAAGAACCTTACCCTCCCAGGGGAATGGATAAGAAGTAGGATGGGGGATTGGTGGTGAGCATGAGAGGACTGGATGGAGAGGAAACTGGGATTGATAATTAAAATAAGACTGTTTCTAAATTAAATATATTTTTTTAAAAAAAGAAAGAAAGCATATGCCAATGATACTCTTCTTTACCAAACAAGCATAAGGACACAGAGCTAGCAAGGTGGCTCAGCTGGTAAAGGTGCTGCACAAGACTGGCACTTGAGTTTCATCATGGAATCTACATAAAGATGAGAGGAGAGAACTGACTCCATCAAGTTGCCTTCTGACCTCCACATGCACACTGTAACACACACACAATTTTTTTGAGACAGGGTTTGTGTGTGTGTGTGTGTGTGTGTGTGTGTGTGCGTGTATGTATGTATGTAATTTGTTCTGTAGACTGGCCCCAAACTCAGAGATCTGCCTGCTTCTGCTTTCTGCCTCCTGAGTACTGGGATTAAATGTGTATCACCACCACCTGGCTTATAAATTTTATTTTCAACACAAGGTCTCACTACATAGCTCTGGCTGGCCTGAAACTCTCAATGTAGATCAGGCTGGCCTGTGACCCATAGAGATCAACTTCCCTCTGCCTCCTGTGTGCTGGGGTTAAAGATGTGCCACTTACCTTAGTAATAAGTAATTTTGAGAGAGAGAGAGAGAGAGACAGAGAGAGAGAGAGAGAGAGAGAGAGAGAGAGAGAGAGAGAGAGAAGGAGGGAAGGAGGAAGGGAGAGAGAGAAAGAAAAAGGAAGAAATAGGTTCAAAGGGATTAAGTTAGAATTTCTGGGCCTTCTGGTGCCATGCTCAGAGCCTCCTGAGGACTGGGGACTGTGCAGGAGGGAACCCATCCCAACAGACCATCCCATCCAGTCTGCAAGCATCCTAGTCCTATAACTACTCACTGGAAGAAGAGAGCTATCAGAGTATTGGACCTGTTTACACCCACCAGAAGAGAACCTTAGTTCCACATCCAACAGGAGATAGAGAGACCCCACGGGTACCCACTGGAAGAAGGGATGGGTAGATGACAGTATAAGAACACATCATCAACAGAAAGATCAATGTGACAACACCAGAGTATAGGAACTACACACCAGCCAGACCTGAACATCCCAACACAGATGAAGCAGAAGAGAACGACCCTAAAAACAACATTATGACAATGATAGAGACCTCCAAAGAGGTAATGAAAAAAATAAACAGTCTGAGGGGGATGCTGGAAATAGAAAAACTAGGTAAACAATCAGGAATTACAGATGTAAGCAAAACTAACAGAATACAAGAGATGGAAGAGAGAATCTCAGGCATTGAAGATACACTAGGAGAAATAGATTCATCGACCAAAGAAAATCTTAAGTCCAACAAATCCCTAACACAAAATATGCAGGAAATATGGAACACCATGAAAACACCAAATCTAAGAAAAATAGGCATAGAAGAAGGTGAAAAACCCCACCTCAATAGTGCAGAAAACATATTCAACAAAATCAAAGAAACTTTCACAACCTAAAGAAAGACATGGCAATGAAAGTACAAGGAGCTTACAGAACACCAAATAGAGTGGACCACAAAAAAATGTCCCCTCACAACATAATAATCAAAACACCAAACATTGAATAAAGAGAGAATATTAAGAACAGCAGAGGAAAAATACCAAGTATCATATAAAAGCAAATCAATCAGAATTACACCTGACTTCTCCATAGAAATGCTGAAAGCCAGAAGTCCTGGAAAGATATTCTACGAACACTAAGAGACCAGCACATACTACTACACCCAGCAAAGCATTCAATCACTATACCCCAAATACGAAGGCACCCACATTCATAAAAGATACATTACTAAAACTCAAATTGCACATAAAACCTCACACACTTATAGTAGAAGATTTTAACACTCCACTCTAAACATGACACGGGTCCACCAGACAGAAAGCTAACAAAGGAACAAAGGAACGAACAGAAGTTATGACCCAACTGGGTTTAACAGTCATTTATATAAGATTCCCTCCAAACACAAAAGAATATACCTTCTTCTCAGTGCCACATGGAACCTTCTCTAAAATCAATCACATACTCAGCCATATAACAAACTTCAATAGGAACAAAAAAAAATGGAGTAACCCCCTATATCTTATCAGACCACCATGTTTTAAAATAAGAATTAAACAACACAAATTGCAGAAACCCTACAAATTAATGGAAATTGAACAATGTGCAATTGCACCATTCCTTGGTCAAGGAAGAAAAAAAGAAAGACACTAAAGACTTCCTAGAATTCAATGAGAATGAAGACACAACATATCCAAACTTGTGGGACACTTTGAAAACAGTGCTAAGAGGAAAGCTCATAGCACTAAATGCCCACATGAAGAAAGTAAATAATATTCACACAAGAGAATTAGCCTCACAGCTGAAAGCTCTAGAATCAAAAGAAGCAAAATCACCCCTGAGGAGTAGACAACAGAAAATTAATCAATTTGAGGGCTGAAATCAATAAAGTGAAAACGAGGAAAACAATACAAAGGATCAATGTAACAAAGAGTTGGTTCTTTGAGAAAATCCACAAGATAGAAAAACCTTTATCCAAACTAACCAAAAGGCAGAGAGAGAATATGCAAATTAACAAAATCAGAAATGAAAAGGGGGACATAACAATGAACACTGAGGAAATCCAGAGAATCTTCAGGTCATACTAGAAAACCTGTACTACACAAAATTCGAAAATTTAAAGGAAATTGACAATATTCTGGATAGGTATCACATACCAAAATTAAATCAAGAACAGATAAGCAATTTAAATAGACCTATAACCCCTAATGAATTAGAAGCAGTTCTCAAAAGTCTCCCAATCAAAAAAAAAAAAGGGGGGGCCCAGGGCCAGGTGATTTTAGTGCAAAAATCTAACAAAAACTCAAAGAAGAGTTAATACCAATACTCCTCAAAGTTTTTTAGTTTTTCACACAATAGAAACAGAAGGTGCATTACCAAACACTTTTTACAAGGCTACAATTACCTTGGTACCCAAGCCACACAAAGACACAATTAAGAAAGAGAACTATAGACCAATATCCCTCATGAACATTGATGCAAAAATACTCAATAAAATACTGGCAAATCAAATCCAAGAACACATCATAGAAACCATCCACCATGACCAAGTAGACTTCAACCCTGGATTGCAGGGATGGTTTAACATATGGAATCTATCAACATGATCCACCATATAAACAAACTGAAAAAGAAAAACCACATGATCATCTCCCTAGATGTTGAAAAAGCCTTCAACAAAATTCAACACCCTTTCATGATAAAGGTCTAGGAGAGATCAGGAATAACAGGAACATACCTAAGCATAATAAAAGTAGCATACAGCAAACCAATAGCCAACATCAAACTAAATGGAGAGAAACTCAATGTGATTCCTCTAAAATAAGTAACAAGACAAGGCTGTCCACTGTCTCCATATCTGTTCAATATTGTACTTGAAGTTCTAGCTAGAGCAATAAGAATAGAAAAAGAGATCAAGGGGATACAAATTGGAAAGGAAGAAATCAAACTTTCGCTATTTCCAGATGATATAATAGTTTACATAAGTGACTAAAAAAACAAACAAACAAGCAAAAAAAAAAAAAAAAACTCTACCAGGGAACTCCTATAGATGATAAACACCTTCAGCAAAGTGGCAGGATACAAGATTAAGTCAAAAAATCAGTAGCCCTACTATATAAAAATGATAAATGGGCTGAGAATGAAATCAAAGAAACATCACCTTTTACTATAGCCACAAACAACATAAAATACCTTGGGGTAACACTAACCAAACATGTGAAAGATCTATATAATAAGATCTTTGAGTCTTTCAAGAAAGAAATTGGAGAAGATACCAGAAAATGGAAAGATCTGACATGCTCTTGGATAGGTAGGATGGATCAACATAGTAAAAATAGCAATCTTGTCAAAAGCAATCTACAGATTCAATGCAATCCCCATTAAAATCCCAGCACCATTCTTCACTGACCTTGAAAGAACAATATTCAACTTTATATGGAAAAACAAAAGACCCAGGATAGCCAAAACAATCCTTTACAATACAGGAACTTCTGGAGGCATCACCATCCCTGACTTAAAGCTCTACTATAGAGCTATAGTCCTGAAAACAGCTTGGTATTGGCACAAACATAGACAGGTAGACCAATGGAATCGAATCAAAAATCCTGCTATTAACCCACACACCCACGAACATCTGATTTTTGACAAGGAGCTAAATTTATACAATGGAAAAAAGAAAGCATCTTCAACAAATGGTGCTAGCACAATTGGATGAGGGTGTGTAGAAGACTGCAGAGAGATCCATGTCTATTGCCATGCACAAAACTTAAGTCCAAATGGATCGAAGACCTCAACATAAATCCAGCCACACTCAACCTCTTAGAAGAGAAAGTGGGAGGCACCCTAGAACAAATTGGTACAGGAGACTGCTTCCTGAAAATAACACCAGTAGCACAAACACTGAGATCAACAATTAATAAATGGGACCTCCCGAAAGTGAGGAGCTTCTATAAGGCAAAGGACACAGTCAACAAGACCAAACAGCAGCCCACAGTGTGGGAAAAGATCTTCACCAACCCCACACCTGACAGAGGGCTGATTTCCAAAATATACAAAAAACTCAAGAAGCTAGTTACCAAAACACTAAATAATCCTATTAAAAAGTGGGATATAGAACTAAATGGAGTATTCTCAATAGAGGAATCTAAAATGGCTGAAAGACATTTAAGAAACTGCTCAACATTCTTAGCCATCAGGGCAATGTAAATCAAAACAACTCTGAGATATCATCTTATTCCTGTCAGAATGGCTAAAATCAAAAACACCAAAGACAGTTTATTCTGGAGAGGAAGTAGAGAATGGGGTTCAATCCCCCACTGCTGGTGGGTGTGAAAACTGGTACAGCCACATTGTAAATCAGTATGGTGTTTCCTCAGGAAAATGGGAATCAGTCTCCCTCAAGATCCAGCAATTCCACTCTTAGGCATATACCCAAAAGATGCACATTCATAAAACAAGGGCATCTGTTCAACTATGTTCATAGCAGCATTATTTGTAATAGCTGGAACCTGGAAGCAACCTAAATGTACCTCAAGTGAAGAATGGATGAAGAAAATATGATACATTTACAAAATGGAATACTACTCAGTGGAGGGGTGGATGAATTTTGAAATTTGCAGGCAAATGGATGGAACTAGAAGAAACCATCCTGAGTGAAGTAACCCAACACAAAAAGACAAACATGGTAGGTACTCACTCATATATGGATTCTATACACAGAGCAAAGGATTAGAAGCTTACAATCCACACCATCAGAAAAGCTAGTAAACAAGGAGGACCCTAAGGTCCCCCTGAGAAGGGGAAAGAGACAAGATCTCCTGAGCAAATTGGGAGCAGGGGGCAAGGGGAGAGGGAGTTAGGAGAAAGAGAAGGGGAGAATAGGAAGGGAGAAGAGGACTTGAGGGAGCAGGAAGATTGAGTCATGGAAAGAATAGAGAGCAAGAATAGAGATACCATAATAGAGGGAGCCATTATAGGTTTGAAGAGAAATCTGGTACTAGGGAAATGTCCAGAGAGCTACAAGGATGACCACAACTAACAATCTAAGCAATAGTGGCGAGGCTACCTTAAATGCCCTTCCCCGTTAATGAGATTGAAGACTACATTATATGCCATCCTACAGCCTTCATCTAGTAGCAGAAGCAGACACCCACAGCTAAACTGTGAACTGAACTCCTGGAATCCAGTTGCAGAGAGGGAAGAGTGATGAGCAAAGAGGTCAAGACCAGGCTGGAGAAACACACAGAAACAGCTGAACTGGACAAGGCAGAACTAATGGATCCTAGTCTGATAGCTGGGAAACCATCATAGGACTGATGGAGACTCCCTGAACAAGGATGTTAGTTAGGAGGCCTGGACAGTCTATGGGGCCTCTGGTAGTGGATCAGTATTTATCCCTAGTATACGACTGGACTTTGGGAGCCCATTCCCCATAGAGGGATACTCTCTCAGCTTAGACACAAGGGGGAGGGCCTAGGCCCTGCTCCAAATGATATGACAGACTTTGAAGATCCCCCCATGGAAGGCCTCACCCTCCCAGGGGAGTAGAAAGGGGATGGGATGGGGTTGGGGAGCAGGGGAGGAGAAATGGGAGAGGGAATTGGGATTGACATGTAAAACAAGGTTGTTTCCAATTTAAAGAAAAAAATAATTATTTCTGGAAAGAAACAATAAGTGGCCTAGTCAGTGCTGCCTACTTTCAGTGGGAGAGGGTCTAGCTATTGAACCCAAGGCCATATGCATGCTAAGCAAGCACTCTACCACTGACGAGTTGATGCTGGTATGTGGAAAAGGATAGTGTGGGAAATCTCTTGTGACTCCAGTTAAGCAGTCATCTGTGACTGTTCATTCAACAACTAAAATATTACTCCATCCTCAGATTAAACATTGTCTTTTGCAAAGTTTTCGTAGTGGGCTTCATATTTGCTGAGTTCTGTGGAGCCCTCTTGGGCAATGGGTAGTGTGCATATATGAATGGTGGGTAGAGCTGAACATATTTGAAAATAAAGACATAGTCCCACAGAACAATGGTTAATGAAATCACTACAGCAGCTTGCTGCCCACCCACAACATCATTGCTTTCCAGGATCAAGGTTCTAGAACTTTCTGTCTGGCCTTCAGAGGAGAAAATGTATCAGATGGCCTTGCTAGAGCAGCTCTTTAACATTGGCCTCAGTGTGGTATGAGAACCATCTCCTTCACCAGGAGACATGGAGTTACACCATAAACTGCGGCATTGTGATCGCTGTTCCTCTTTCTGAGGTTTTAAATAGACCTTGCTCACTTGGATTTTGGAAATTACCCTGCCAACAGGTGTTTTCCCCAGCGAACAGCTGCATAAACCTAGAACTCTGTGTGTGCTAAACAAAGGATGGCATTTTTCCACAACAGAAGTTGTTCAATCCCTGTAGACAGCATAGAGGGATGTGTACTGCACAATCAAGGACTGTCCAGGTGGCTGAAAACAATGGTGTCCAAAGAATGTTGTTCAATGAGTTGAGGTCAACTAAAGGAAGAAAGATAGCCAGGAACACTAGAAGGAACAGTGAATATGTCCAATAGAAGAATTAAGATGACAAAGGATGATTCAGACAAGGCATTAAAATCTTATTGACTTGAACAATTTTGTTTTTGTTTTTGTTTTTTAGGCTGGAGGTATATTTCATGGGCATGTGTCTAGCATGTATGAGGCTCTGAATTCAATTCCCTTGCACCAAAACAAAACATCTTCAAAATTGCACCAATTCAAATTCAGTGAACCAAGTCTCAACAGCATGCTCAAAATACACGATTCATGCTCATAAGGAAGGATACAGTCTACCAAGTGAAGCTGTCTGAAAGAAAGAATATGAAGAGCTGATGAAATAGCTCAAGTCTGACTCATGTTTGATCCTTGGAATTCAAAAGGTTGCCCTCCAACCTCCACAAGTATGTTGTGGCACATGCACACACAGAGCATACACATATCGAGTACACACACATACACAGGAGCATAACACACACGTACACATACCACCAACAACAAAACAACAACAACAAATAGGGATCAGTGAGATACTCAGTTGGATAAAGTTTCTTACATGATAGAAGAGAACCAAGTCTCAAAAGTCCTCTAAGCCAGGTGTAGTGGTATAACCTTTAATCACAGCACTCAGGAAGCAGAGGCAGGAGGATATCTATGAGTTTGAGGCAAGTCTGGCCTACATAGTGAGTTCCAGGATAGCCAGAGCTACATAGTGAGAATGCTCTTTCGAAAAACAAAGAAAAAAAAATAAGAGAAGTTGTCCTCTGACCTCTATACATGTGTATTTACGCACGCGCGTGCATGCACACACACACACACACACACACACACACACACACACACACACACCACCACCACCACCACCACCACAAATTAATTGACTAATTATTAAAGGGGGGTATGGTTCAGTTCTAGAATTCATGCTTAGTGTAATACACCAGGCTTCTGTCCTCAACACAAAAAAAGATGCAAGAAAGTAGGGGAGAGAAGAAGAAACAAAGTTTAGGTAGCAGCGCAGAACAAGCAGAAATTGTGTCCTGTGATATAGACGGAAAACAGGAGTGACCTAGTTCTCAGAGGCGCAGATAAGAAGCTGCTCTGAGAAGAATCAAGGGACACAGGGCAAGCATCCTATCTTGCTTGGGGCCAGCACTGTGTTCTTGATAAGATAATTTCAGTGAGAGGGTACAGGCACTAAACTTACTGGATGGGGCATGCTCCGGAGATGGGAAGGCGAGAAAAATGTGCACAAGGATGGGTGACTCTTTTAAGACAATGATACAGTGACTACAAGACTCAAATGGCCCGATTAAAAGTTATGATTCACAGTAGACAGAAACATGCAAACAAAAAAGCACTGTTACTGCAGGAGCAGAATCCTAGGGAAGGAAAAAAATCAAATAGTTAGAGAACTCAGAGCTTATAGAACTTTTATTTTGAGAAAGGGCCTCATATATTCCATGCTAGCCTCCACCTTATTACACACCCAAAAATGACTTAGAACTTCTGCTCCTCCTGTTCTCACCTCTCTGACACTTGAATTGCAAGTATGTGCCTATGTCTGATTTATGCAGTGCTGGAGATGAAGCCCAGGGCTTCATGTTTGCTACTCAAGTACTCTATCAAAAGAACTATACACACACCTGAATTAAGAGAAGTGTTGCAATTTGTTCTCACTACAGTCAAGGTCTAATGGTGACCATCATGAATTACATTCTCAGCTATCCAAAGTAAAATTGCAGCCCTGGCAGGGTTTAGGGGATGTATTTGGCACAGTGAAATGCCACTGTGTTACTGGGCCCAGCCATCAGGTCAGACAGGACTTTGGGAGGCAGGTGATCCTCAAGCTAAGAGCCAAATGCTGAGAGCCACAGAGGAGGTAGAAGCAACACACACAGAGGTCCTACACTGGAAGATGACAGTGAGGGTGTAAGGCAGGAGCAGCACAGGAGATTGGGGTCAGCCTGGGCATAATATACAGAGCATGGCAAGGAGAGCTGAAAATATAGATTACTGGAAATATGATTGCATCCCTACCATGATAGCTATAATGAGAATGGTGGAAAATAACAAGTGTTGGCAAGGAGGTGAAGACACTAGAACCTTTACTGATGATGATAACGTCAGATGACACTACTGTTGTCTGAGGCATCGTGAACTTACCAAATGATCCAGTAGTTCCAACAGACTCAAAAGAATTATAATCAGAAGTGTGAAGAGACCTTTGTAAACCTATGTCGAGAGTAGTGTTATTTACAGTAGCCAAAAGATAGATGTCAGAGTCAAGAAAATGTGTAACGTTTATACAACGGAAAATATTCAGCCATAAAAGTGAAATAGAACACTAGAGTGTGATGTTCAGTAGAAGAAGTTAAACACTGAGGCCACTGACATGAAACATCTGGAAAAGGACAATCTATAGGAAGTAGGTTAGTAGTGGTTAGGGCATGTGGGAGGGAAGAAATGGGGGAACAACAGCTTAGCTAGTATGTTGTTTGCCCTTTGGACTGGTGAAAAATCACTAGTGTTTCTATCATAGTGTTAATATGCTAAATGTCACTGAGTTCTACTTTAAAATACCTAGTTCTGGCCAGGTGTAATGGCATAAATAATTCCAGCACTTGGGAGACAGAGGCAAGCAGATCTCTGTGAGTTTGAGACCAGACTGGTCTACACAATAAGTTTCAGGACAGCCTAGGCTATTTTGAGAGGCCCTGTCTGAAAAACAATTAAAAAGTCTAATTCTATGTTATGTGAGTTTTACCATGAGAAAACAACAACGACAAAAAACCAGAAATACATACTTCTAGAATGTTTCCAGCCTGAGCTAAGAGAGACTTCTATTTTGACCAGCAAGGAATGGAAATGCTATTGAAAGCCCCTTACCTGAAGACCAACTTTGGGCAGTCCTGGAACACTTGTCATAGGATAATCCAGGATGCTGAGATACTTTTAAAACATTCCTGAATTTTTGTAAACAATGATAACTTTCACTGTTAATCTACACTGTGAACTGAAGTTCCCTCAAACGAGTTGCATCCTACTTTGAACCTTCAACAAAGGCTGATTGAATGATTAGAACTTACAAGGCTGTGGTGCATTTGAAATATTGCAGATCCAGTGCAATGGCATCTTGGGATTTAATTGCCTATCCAGGTGCTTGATCTAACTTCCTCGTGTCTTTTAGTTAAAATCCTTTTGGAATGTACAAACAGACCCCTAGCTTCCATCAACCCTACAGCTAAGAAAGTCATCAGCTAGCATCTGAGACCTGTAACAGAGGTTTCCTCCATTTTGCTGTAGTCCACAAGATCCACATGGTGGAAGGAGAGCATGACTTAAGCAAATTATCCTCTGCTACAAGCACACCATAGCATGTGCACACACGCACACACACACACACATACACACACACACACACACACACACACAAAGAGAGAGAGAGAGAGAGAGGGATTGAGAGAGAGAAATTAAATGTCTTTTTAATAGTATCTTATGACTTTTTTAAAATTGTTTAAAAAAAAAAAGAAAAAGAAAAAAAGAAACTGTTGTGTTTGAGGTAACCAGAATCTGTGTTCCCTGAACATGATCACTCATATTTTGTTTCAGAATAAACTTTTTATCTCCTTGGAGGTGACAGCTGTGGTTTTTGTTGTTTTGTTTTGGGCATCAACTTATCAAATTCATTCTTTCTAGACTACAGGGATGTATAGAAAGAGTAAGAGAGATTATTTCCTGGTGTTGGAATCAGCTATGTGCTGGTTAATTTTAACTGTTAAATTGACACAAGTTAGAGAAGAGAGTCTTAATTGGGAGTTATTTAGATCAGATTGTCCTATGAGAATGTCTGTGGAGGATTTCCTTGATTATAAAATAATGGAAGAAGACCTAGCCCATTGTGGATGGCACCATTCCTTAGGCAGGGGATCCTGAACAGTATAAAAGAGGAGGAACCAGCCAGGCAGTGGTGACTCACACCTTTGATTCTAACACTAAGTCTAAGGCAGGTGGATCTCTATGAGTTTGATGCCAGCCTACTAGAATGAGTTCCAGGACAACAGCCAGAGGTGTTACACAGAGAAGCCCTGTCTTGAAAAAAAATAGGAGAAAGTTTGCCAAGAGTGAGCAAGCAAGAACTCATACGTTTGTTCCTCTCTGTTCTTGACTGTGGATGAGATGCTTTAAATTCTGTCTTGACTTCCCTGCAGTGATGGACGGCCACCTGAAACTGTAGACCAAGTAATTTTAATTTCTTCCCTAAGCTGCTTTCTGTCATTACATTTCATCATAGCAACATAAATGAAATTAGAACAAGTTAAATACTGTTGGAACTGTATGAATGGCTCATTGTAAAATTTTATTTGCAGATGCAAAGAGACTTTGTCAGATTAGCGATAGTCTTCACCAGGTTAACCACCGTCCTGGGCGTTCATTGTCAGTTCCTGCTGTACTGCTGCGAACTGTGATCTAAAATCACACATGTGGGAAACTTGGCCATGGTACAAAAATACAGAATATCACATAAAAGTCCCAAGCCCTGGAGACAGACATGTCTCAAACTGCTGGACTGAGATGCTCAATACAAACCACATTTAAAAAAAAAAAAATGCTTGCCAATGCTATGACTCACCAGAGCAGCATGAAATGACCTATGTTTTAAAGGCTGGATCTGTTTTTTAGTCAGCTTTGAAATCCAAAGCCCCCAGGCTGCTGCTCATTTGTGTGCCCTAGTCCTTCCCACTTCTAACCTTGGATGCTGCTGTAAGACCCAGCCATAGGATATAACCATTTACCCCATTCTCTAAGCCATAGCTCAGCTGGATACCAATTCTAAAAGAGGACCCTAGAATGCACTCCTGGGAAGGAAAGCCTTTCACTTCTCTCCTGTTGCCCAGACCAGTATAATTCCCCCAGTCTGGAACCATCTCTAACAGTACCATGATAGAGAGGACAGAGATGGGCCCTCCTACTTGTTTGCAATGCTCAAAATTCTCCAGAGAGGACTAACTGTCTCTGGGGAGGGGGGGAATCTGAGGGAGGGAGATCAGGACAGCTGCTAAGGGCAGGACCACAAAACCTTTCGGTTGAGAACCAGAGAGCTAACTCAGCAAATTTTTTTTTTCCTGTAGCTACTTCCTGACAGTTGAGCAATTGTTGATTTCCTGTTTTTGTTTTGTCATTTTATCTTGCCATCTGATAAACATCCTTTTGCATTCATTTTAACTGTAACCATCATTATTTACTTAGGAGAGAGTTTCAGAAGAGGACTTATTAGATCGGGGGCATGAATATTTAAAGTCTCTTGACGCACACTGCCAAAGGGCTTTCCAGAAAGCCTTGTCCAATTTATTCACCCACCTGCAGTGTATCCTGCTTTAATTGTAAAGCCTTTAGTTACTTAACATGAAGGCATTAGTTTTATTTTTAAGAGAGTATTTAGCAGGGAATTCAAACATGCTGGTTAGTCCATCTTCTGCACTCTGGTTTCCCAAGATTTTCTTAGACTTTTGGCGTCAATTGCTTGGTGAAATCAATCCACAACTCTTGAAAAGTGATGGAAAGTTTCTATTAAAATGTGACTTCCCTTTTTAACCATAGCATCCCATTGTGACTACTTCTACTATTTAGACAGGTGTTCTTTCTCAAAAAAAAAAAATCCAATATGTCTTGGCAATGATGGTAGCAGACCAAAAGGGTTGACTATCATATCATCTCAGTGTATAAAACTATAAAGCTTTCCAATTCTTGGTCCTCAAGTAGCTCCTGGAAGCTATAAACATGCTACTCCTGATTTTGAATGCCCAAACCCCATTCTGGTGTTTTTGCTGCTTTCCAGGAGTCTGTTGAGATATAGAAACCAACCAAAGGGCTCTTCCAAAAACCAACACTTGACATAGATGTAAGGAGTAAGGTTTTGCTCCAGCCGCTGGTCTTGTTCAGCCACCGCGCCAGCCCCAATTAATACACGGAGACTCTGTATTTGATATAATGCTGTTGGCCAGGTACTAGTTTCTTATCAGCTAGCTCTGTCTTAAGTATTAACCCATTTCTGTTGATCTAATATTTCCACATGGTCTTACCGGAGAGCTGGCTGGCGTCCTGCTCTCTACAGACTCTCCAACTTGACTCCTTCCTCCTCCTTCCTCTTTCCTCCTCGTCTCCTAGTCCCTCCTATCTCCCTTTCCTATTGGTCAACAGTGATTTATTCATTAACCAGTATGAGAAACATTTACAGAATGACATCTCCCATCACATAGATTTTGCTTCTCTTCACCCAGACCACCTTGGATTTTCTGTTCTTCACATGCAGCCTCAGGTTGGATTCCTGTATAAGGCTGCACTCAGGATTCATTCAAAGGGATTACTTCAGTAATAGGAAAACTGAAACCTGTGAGATCCCTGTGGCGTTTTTACCACATGAAGATAGGGTAGGAATGATTGTTCCCGTGGGATTGTGAAAATGAGCCAGTGATCCGCCTAGCACAAATCTCTGTCCTTTTATGTAAAATATTATTAGGCTTTCTAGAGCTCTGCCTTGATAAAAATCTTTCCTAATCCAATAAATTTCAATAGATGAAATGTTTGCTTCCTCCTCCCTTTCTCAATCCCAAAGCCTCCCTCTTCTGGCTTAAATGTCCCTTAAATGCACTATCTAGTGTTACTGTTTATGTAACCCTCTGTTCAAGTATCACGCTGTATTTTTAAAACCATAAAGAAACACAACATAAAATATTCCTAGGGAACATAGGCTTCAGGAACTGCCAGGGTCTTAGGGCTTTTCTAACACTTCTGTTGACAGGAAGATTCTCTTTCTAAAGAAGCAGGAAGAATGTAAATAAATGCCCGATGCTGTTAAACCATTAATTCGCTTAAAGGCTCAAGTGCAAGGCCTGAACAGCTGGAACCTCCTTTGGCTGGCACAATCTGTGGAAGCCTACCAGGGTGGCCTTCCAGGGATCTAGGCAGCTGACTAACTATGGACACCTCCAAGTCTGATTTCACCCAAGACTAGCAGGTGTCACCTGAGCTCCTCTAAGTAAGTGACTTGTTACCCACAGGCAACTGCAGTTGGTGGTCTGCATGAGCTCTTGTATGAACATGATGAATCTCCCTGAGTGGTGTGGGAGCCCTAAACCTGGAACCCACCCACAGATGCCTTGATGAAATAGGTGATTCTAAAATGCCACTAGGATTGAGGCCCAATCGATTAAGTCACCACCTGCAGCTTGTTGACTGTGCAAAAGATGTTAGGAGTGTGGGTTGAGCCAGGTCTGCCCAAGAGTATCTTTGGAGCAGTGTCCCCATTCTCAGTTTCTTTATCTGTACAACGGGTTGTGGCTAAGACCTCAAGCTCCTGGCCCCCGACTGTACTAGTTTTCATCTGGAGCATAGATTCACGCCCCCAAGATACTAGAATCCCGCTCCCCTCTTTCTGCATCACCCCCTCTTGCTTCTCGGGTTTCCATGCTCCTCGCTCCAGGGTCGCAGTGAAAGCTGCCAGCTTGGCAACAGCGCGGGCGCGGCCACTGCCCCCAGCCTGGCCCTCGCTCCGGGCGCACAAAGCCCCCAGCGCTGACGTCAGGGCCCCTCTCGGCACGGCCGGCCCCCAGTGCAGGCGGAGCTGCGCGGCGCTCCCACCCCGGCCAGGAGGGAAGAGCCAAGAGGCCAGCCCAGCGCAGCCCAGTGCAGCCAGCCCAGAGCCCGGCCCCGCGCACGTGCCCGCCAGACCTGCAAACTTGTGCCACCGGCTTTCGTGAGTCCCTGGGGAGACCAATCACCCGGAGCCCGCACCCCTCCCGCCAGTCTCCAACCATGGGTAAGTGATCGCACTGGCCACATGCCACCGCCACGGCCACCACCACGGCCACGGCCTCGCGTCCCCGCGTCACAGAGGGGCGCGCCCCGCCCTACCTCCCAGCTCAGGTGGCGCTACCTGAGCCACCTAGGTGACCCAGTCCAGACTGGTGCCGGAGGGGAACGGAGGCTGGAGATGGGAGGGGCACCGCGCAGGTGTCCGCAACGCCCAGGTGCTCCTCCCTGCCCCATCCGCGGGGACGTCGCCACTCCAGCTGCACCCACACCGTACCCTGGCGCGTGCCAAGCGCGGGAGCTAGAGAGCTGAGCCCCCGTGAGGGGTGGCGGGGGGTGGGATCGGGCAGCGCGTCCCGGACTGCGGGCTCCTGCTTTATTTCAAGGGGTTAGTAGAGAGTGGCTTCTTGCCCATCTCCTGGGACTATCTCCCTGCCACCCGAGCTCCCAGCCCTGAGTCCAGTCTTGTGTCGCCCTGTGGTCCTCCAGTTCTCTTGAAGCCCACGGAAACATTAACTGTACCCCCTAAATCCGGAATCTTCCAAGAAAGCTCCTTTCTCAGAACCCAGATCTTTAAAACTAGCAAAGTGAGAGGGGATGGGAGGGGGGACAGGATGGGACATACCGCGAGTCTCTCTTTGTCCCCTGCTCCAACTGCATAAGTGGGACCCCTGAGCAGTGAGAAGTGGGTTCCGGTGCAATTGGGGAACGACTATCAACAGTGAGAGACTATTCAGGGAAGTGAAAATCTTTCACCTGCCCGGGGGTGGGTGTTAGGCGGCAGGAGAATCCCTTCTGTCACTTCCTAACACCCCGAAATGCTTCTGTCAGCAACACGTCCTTAAACTGGCACCATGGGAAGCAAAACTCGAAGAGCTCCTTGGAAATAAGCCTTGTGCCGCTGCTCTGAGCTATGTCTGAGAAAGGGTTTTCTCTCTGCTTCCTTGTCGTTCTCTAATACCTGCTCCAGCGACAGCGCCACGAGGACTAAGAAGCAACTCTCGGAAACGACCCTAATGTGAAAAGCAGTGAATTTAACCACTGAAGGTTGACAGCCAGGGCTTTGGAGTCACAAGCAAGCCCCCAGCTCTTGCCACTTCACTCCTCCTCTAAGTGTGTGGGGGTGGGGAAGTGATCTTTTTTATCTTTTTTTTTAACTGATTAAATATTAGGGAAGAGATAGTAAGGAGAACACATTGTTATCCATTTAAAAAGAAACCTGACATTACTTTACATTTAAACAATTTAAAAATATACAATGATCAAAATATGAGAGAAGAAACTTTCATCCCAAAAAGTTAGATGAAAGCTATAAGATTCTTCTAGAAGGAGGACTAAGTGGCATGTAACTTTGGTTCTTACTTCTTTCAAGGTCCTCCTGTGAGCAATAGCCACCACCCTAGTCGCCCTTTTAAATGAGGTTCATACACAAAAGTCAGCTAAGGACTGTGGGGCAGCTTAGAGCTGCTTTAGCAACTATTGCTCTCCAAGATAATTGTAGCTTCCCAGACCAGCAGGATAGAGGAAAGCATACATTTTGCTGAAATGGAGTTCTTCCTGGTGTTTGAACTCCAGACATTGAGATTCAGATGTTGGATTTGAGTGGTGAATGAGCACACTAGCTAGCACAGTCTGGACAGTGGTGTTTGAGGCCCTCTCCTCTTTATTGGGGTGGGCTTTGTTTTTAAGTGGGCGTGGAAGGGAGCGGAGGTTCTCATGAAACAAGTATCCAAGCCAAAAGCCTGCTCTCAAGGAAGTACTTTGTGTCTTGGACAATTATTGGTTCTACACTGCAGTTGCCAATTTATGTTAATTTGTGCATACTTCATTGCTTCTGGCAGTAGCCTTGGTTTTAGTTTTGTAGTTTACGTGAAAAAGCAAGTTCCCTTCATGCCAGAAAGGAAACATACTGACTTCCTTTACGTTCCCAGTAAATATACTACAGGGCCATGAACTGGCTTTATTTTTCCAGATGTTGTTAATTACTGAATGTACCCTTGTGAATGTGCTAATTCAAATGACTTAATGCTGGGAAATTTCTGACGATTGACCTATTCCATTGATTCTTATACACAATTCACTTCTTAATCTGGCATCAGTTAGTTCACTGAAAAAAAATAAATGAAATTTGTACAAATATAAGCTCCTTTGGGTTTTTTGCAATCTGAACTATTTTAAATAAGAAGAAAGATAAAAGAAAAAACTTTAAAGGAAAAAACAAGATAAAGAACAGAGAGTGGATATCCAATACTATCTTTTGATGCATCTTCAAAGAAAATGAGTTTTTAATTGATTTTTCTTTTCTGCTCTGTTTTAGCTACCATTCACATACAATTCACACATCTTAAGAGTGCAAGACAGCAGGTTTTGGTAGAGTGTTATATAACTAATATCCCTATCTTCAGCCCCCCCAAACAAACCTGTGCCCATCAGCAGCCACTCTTCATTTTCTCCTCCAACACTAGCAACCACTAACCTACTTTCTATCTCTATGAATTTAGCTCTTCCCAATGTTTCATGTAAACAAAATGAGCCAGTCAATGTTTGAACTGTATTGGACTAGTCAGTAACTTGGGCTATTTGGCACAATGAGAACAATTGGTGAATTATATAGATAGAGTATACCACCTAAATAAGTATGCTGAGACTAATTATTTATCCTGCTAAAGGGTTGGGGTTCCACATGGCACAACATGTCATCTCCCTACCAGTTATGTCTGATGGGAACCTATTTGGCCAACACAATTTTGATTTTGTTTTTCTGTTCATAGGCTTGAAGACATAGTAATTAAACAAATTCAATGCAATAAATTCTCAGAAGACTTTTGTGGAATATGGCTCATGTATCTAGAGAGAAATGCTGACATTATGTCATTAGTTGTCTAAGACTTGAAGGATAGGTGAAGAGATCTGATGTCACAAAATATGGACGGAAATAATTATTTGACCTATTTTTCATTAAGAGAGTGTGTTTTAGTTTAAGACAGGCTCTTGTTATGTTGCCTGGGCTCTTTTCAATCCCATGGGTTCAACTGATCATCCTGCCTCCACTTCTTGAATAGCTGGGACCAAATACCTCCACACCATATCTTATGATTATGAAATGAAATCATTTCACTATTACTTTAAAAGTATTCATTTAAGTTACACATGGTTGTTCACAGCTGTAACCTCAGCACTTAGGAGAAGGAAGTTGGAGGATTAAGGTGTTCACAATCATCTTCGGCTATATAGCTAGTTTGAGGCCAGCCTGGCCTACACCAGACCCTGTCTCAAAAAAAAAAAAAATCAAATACAGAAGGGCCAGTGAGATGACTCAGCTTATAAAAGTGCTTGCTATGAAAGCTGGCCAACCTAAGTTGAAGGAGAGAACTGATTCCCAAAAGCTATCCTCTGACCTGTACATGCACATTGGGACAAGCAAATAGACAACACACACACACACACACACACACACACACACACACACACAGACACACACACACACACACACACACACACACACAGAGAGAGAGAGAGAGAGACGCAGTAGATAAGATTTACAAAAAAAAAAAAAAAAATCCAAAACCACTGAGATGGCTCTGCTGAAAGAATTTGCCATACAAATCTTACAACCTAAATTTAATCCTGGGACTCCACATGAAACAAAAAACAAAAACAAACAAAACAAACAAAAAAAAAAAACTGATTCTGTGGTGTCCATCTGTAATCCCAGAACTTTTACTTTGAGATGGAAAGTGGAGAGAGATTTGGCCAGGAGCTCAGGAGCCAGCTAGGCTGGAATGCACATCAAGGCAGAAACAACAAGGAAGATGTTGCCTCCACAAGATGGAAAGATACAACCTGCTCTAGAAAGTTGTCCTCTGGTTTTCAGATGCATATCATGGCAAATGGCTACTCTCTCTCTCTCTCTCTCTCTCTCTCTCTCTCTCTCTCTCTCTCTCTCACACACACACACACACACACACACACACACACACACACACACACAACACTGTTTTCTTAAATTTAATAATGATGTGTTACAATCATCTGGAGATCTTGGCAAATGGAAAGTGCCTTTATTTAAGCAGCCTGGGAACAGCCTTGGTCACATTTCTAAAAGTCACACCAGTACTGCTGCTTCTGCTCTGGTAGTTTAAAATAAAAAAAAAATAGAGAAAAGCCTTGGAAAGTCGGACACCTGGTCCTCAACACTGTGTGATCAAGACACATGATTCTCACTTTCCAGCTTCAGTTTACTAGAAAACTATCTGTAAAATTACTTCCTTAAATCTTTACAGATCTACAAGTATGTGATTTAGGGGACAAACATAAGAGTAATGTTAAGCTTGAAACACAGGAGCAAGCAGCTCCTTAATTGTTTAAACACTGTTTGGTTCTGTCAAGGCAGTAGCAAGACCTCATTTGTAGTTGGGTAAAATGCTGGCACCTTCCATGTGCCCGCCTACAGGATGGTGGCTGTTCTCCAAGGCAGCGGGTGGAGGGAACCCTAAGGATTCCGCCTTTAACATTTCCAGCTTTGGTGTCTGCCCTCTTGTCTTTACAGAGCTTTTCCTGACCCCCACACCCAGGCTGTGCCCCAAAAGGAAGCAGCACCATGAAGACCCCTCCATACAACATTTAGTTCTGGAAGCTGGCTCAGGAACTCAGATGCAATTGGAGACAAAAGAGTGGTGTCCTCATGCATAACTGGGCAGGATATGGTCCCAGCATGTGCTAGGCAGCCTCCTTCTGAAACTAAATGTCTAGTAAGGAGCCCACCCAGGCCCTCAGAGAGGCTCTTTTCAAAACAGGCTGAAATTCTGAGTAAACTTCAGACCAAGTCCACCGAGGGCTGTTGGTGACAAACAAGAAGTAATTGATTCTTTACTATATTTTTGTTCTAGCAGTAGCTGTTGGCCAAACCACTTGGCCTCTGCAGGGGCTTTTTAGAGGACAGTTACATCCGGGATCAAGCGGTTGGATGCTTTATTGAAAATGCCAAAGTGGTAAATCCTATAAAGTGCCCTTTCTGTCTCCTAAATGCTGTCATCTTTAGGCATTAATTAGCTGAGGTTTTGTGGGAGAGTCAAGGCCTTTCTTTGACCAAGAAATCCTGGTTGGGATTGGGGTTCCTTGAAGTTTTCCATACATGAACCATAGCCACTCACTAGCTTCTAATGACCAGTTTGAGATACTTGTAAAGTCAAATGAGATATAAAGGTGCTCAAATCCAGTCTGTGTGCAGAACCCTTTCGTATTACCCACCCCACTCCCCATAAAACTTTAATAGTTTTTTGCCATTAATTGTTTTGGCAACTATTTTCCAAGTGGCTCATTTTGGATAAGACTTTGCAGAGCAGTGGATTGGGTTTGAAAAGAAAGAAAACTTCCTTTTGGGACTCATATTTTATTAGTTTATGCAATATTGAATTAATTTGTATAATTATGTTAACAAATATAACTGTTATAAATACCTTTTGTGACAAAGAAACAGAACTCTTTTTAAGTACACAAACTGAGGAGAGAAGTAATACTCTGGAGAAGATTCTAGAGCCCCAATTTTGTGGACAGCAGTTAAGTATGGTTTAGAAAAAGAAAAGAGGATGCAAGCTGTTTTTGTTACTTCGATCCTGTGATAAAAAGCCCTGACAACTTGAGAAAGGGTTTATTTGGATCACAGTTTGAAGGTACAATCTGTATCATAAAGAACCCATGGCAACAGGTGTTTGAATCTACTGATCACACTGCAGTCATAGGAGACAGAATGAGGGATGCTGGTACTAAGCTCACTTTCCTTTTTCTGGAATGAGGCACTCACATGTTAGGTGGGTCTTCTCGCCTCTGTTAACTAAATCTAGCTAATTCATCACAGATATGCACAGAAGCTATCCTAATCCTAATACCATACAGGTATGCTTGGGGGGGGCATGCCTCCTAAGTGAGTCAAGATCTTGTCAAGATGACAATATTAACTATCATAAAGGGCAATGAAATGAGTGGGCTGGGTGAATGATGCTGGAGAGATGGCTGAGCACTTAATATCACTGGCTATTCTTCCAGGGGAACCAGGTTCAATTGCCAGTACCCATATTACAGCCCATAACTGTTTGTAGCTCCAGTTCTAAGGGATCTGACACCCTTACAGAGACATATATGTGGGCAAAACCCTAATGCACATAAAATAAAGATAAATAAAATTATTTTTTTAAAAAGAGCACTTCTATTGTATTTAGGGACCATAGTCATCATTTGGATGGTTGTAACACAATTGTACTTGATAAGTTTTAAATCCCCAGTTATTGGATATCTGCTGCTACTGATTTAATAAGACAGTCAAACCAAATTAATAAATCCAGATTTAATGAACAGAGCAAAGTACTCCTGGGTGACCCTCATGAGGGCAGGAGAGGAATCAAGTGGCAAATGTGGCTATTATGTCTCAAGTAGCCTACAGTTGTGGTCTTAAGCAGTCCCTGGGAAATGAGCTGACCCTTGGTGGGCTTTCTGAGGGGAAGTGGCTGCTGCTTGGTGGGCTTTTTGAGGGACAGGGTTTGGAAAGGGAGGAGAGAGACCTGAGCATGGAATGGAGTCCCAAGCTGGAGACACCCAACATCCCAACCTTTTGGGGTATATATGGATGCCGGTAGGGCTTCTACCTAGCAGTACTGATGATCATGGTCTTTAATCCCAGCTACTTGGCAAGAGGAGGTTGTAAGATTCCAAATAAAAGCATAGACAAAGTTTTGAGAAGACTAAGATCCTGTCACCTCTCTGAAGGTTCTAGGGGGATCTTGCACTGGAGGTGTGCTGAGAGGAAGGATGGAAAGGATGGGACTACCCACGCAGGAGAGGTAGGAGTAAGCAAGGCTTATCAGTGGTATCCAAAAGAAAGTAACTGAATATAGTAATGGGCAGTGTGGGGGGGGGGGAAGAGAAAACAAGATTTGGGGTGAGATGGTTCAGCAGATGCAGGGGCTTGCCACCAAGCCTGGAAATCAGTGTTTGCTTTCCAAGACCCACATCCTGGAGGTTTGAGGACTGACCACCTCAGGTGTCATGTGACTCTGCATACACAGCACAGTATTTACATGTACATACAAATATGATAAATAAATGTAATAAAGAATTTCCCCAGGCGGTAGTGGCACACACCCTTAATCCCAGCACTCAAGAGGCAAAGACAGGTGGATCTCTGTGAGTTTGAGGCCAGCCTGCTCTACAGAGTGAGTTCCAGGACAGGCTCCAAAGCTACAGAGAAACCATGTCCCAAACTGCCCCCCCTAAAGAATCAAACTAAGGAAAAAAAAGATTTAGTGGATGAAAAGAGTCAGATGGGAATGATACATTTTAGCTTATTATAAGTGGGCATATAGAATCTTGAAAATCAATGATCTCCTTCCTTTCAAGTGCACAGAACAAAGTGTTTTAGTTTCCTGGGATGGTAAGAGATAAGGAGTATCTTTGATGTGACTCCTTCATGATTTGGGATTAAAATGGAATACCATCATTGTCTATTTATTTGGTTATTGTTATTTTTTAAACTTATCTGCTGATTTATCATGAAGGATTTTATAGAGCATACGGCTGAAGAGGTATATAGGAGTTTCTGTGCCCTCTCTTGGTACACTAATATCATAGAAACTTTGCACTTAGTTACCTAGGAGCTCCCTGTCCCCTCTCTTTTGCTTTTTATTCTTTCAAGATTTTAAGATTGGTTGAACACATCTGCAAACCAGGGATCTCTGGTTTAAAAGGTCCCCTCTTTCCAGGAGGAATTCTTGATTCCACCCACCCTCCAGCTTAAGAAAGTTGTGTTTTATTTCCATCTTTTTCTAACATCAACAGAAAGGTTTATACTGTATTGGGGAGTTTGGCATACCATGTGATTCATGCTTTCCTTTAAATAAAATGACACTACAAACCATCTCAATATTACAACACCCTGTTTTTCCCCACTTCTAGAATGGGATGCCTGTTTTACCTTGGTTCCTTTGTATAATGCATAGAGCCCTTTCGCACTCAAAAAGGCTCTATCTCTGAAGTTTGTTTTGCTTACTAAAGTTCTTGACATTATCCTTCCTTGTTTCCAGTAAGTGGAAAGACACGAAGGAGCTAATCACAACCTTAATTACCACAATGGCCTTTCCAAATTTAGATTTCATCCCCTTAGCTAGAATCAAATCTAGCCAGCTTAAGGACTTAAGGTTGTCCTTAGGGTGCATGGCTGTATCTTCATTATGTTTCTAAAGTTCAAGAGTTGGATACAATACAGACTTCCCCCTCCTTATTCAGAGATCCTTCTCTGTAGCCACTGGATCTTCCTTCCTGCTATCTAGTTTTAACCCACCCCAGTGGAAACTGTAAGTCATTGTTTCCCCAGAGAACTGGTCACTGTTGCAAAAGATGTTTTCAAAAAATATAGAAAGCATATCAGAAGTGAAGATTTGAAGGAGCTTAGAAATTCTGCTCTTTTATTTTTGTACAGCAGGTTACTGTTTTAGGTGGAGAAATGTGGCTTTTACAACCTCTCCCTGAAAAGACTGTTTCAATGGTAGGCTTTCAAATGGGAGCTTGAATTCAAGCATCTGTTCCTTCACACAGTGAGAAAAGAATGGTGGCATAATTAGCAAAGTAATGCAAGCACTTCAGATAACTTTATTTGATGCAGGCTCTTATTTCATATTGCCCCCTTCATTTTCTCACTCGGCATGTTCTGACATTTTCCATGGTGAGTAAAATAGAATCCAGAGCATTAAAGGACTGAATCTCCAGTGTGTGTGAATTACAGCCATTTTGCAAAGCTACTATACTGGATTACCAAAAACTCTTTGGAACCCTATTACATAATTGTCATAAATAGTGTTTGATGTTTTGTAAGAGGCATGAAGATTACAAACTCATTTGAAATTTGTTGGCATAAGATAGCAGATCATAACCCTATGAGTTTGATACATTTTTCCAAGTGCAGAACATGGGCCTGCGCATATATCACAGTGATTGAGTGCTTGTCCAGCATATCTGAGGCCATGTGGTCTGTCCTCACCACTGGGGAAACAAAAAGGCCAAGTGTGGTAGTGTCATTCTTAATCTCAGTTCTTTAGAGGCAGAGGCAAGATGATCTCTGTGAGTTTGATGCCAGCCTGGACTACATGGTGAGTTCCAGGACAGCCAGAGCTACATAGTGAAATCTTGTCTCAAGACAGAGGAAGGGAAGGGAAGGAGGAAGAGGAGGAGGAAGAAGAATTAGGAGCCTTCAAAGCTTCTGTCAAGGGGCCTTCCTATCATCCCCACCAAAGATAATCACTAGTTTCCAGTGGTATAGTTTTACTTGGTTTTACATTTTATATCAATTGAATCATAGAGTATAAATGTTTATAGCTCACTTTTGCTCACATTAACAACATTATTTTAAAACGCAGGGATGTTTTCTGTCCTGAAGACAGGCATACTTCTAAATCATTATGGTTATACACATTTATGAAAAGCCTTTGTCTATAGAAATTTAGTAGATGAGGTATAAAGTATGGGTTTGTACGTCTTATTTTAGGTGAAAAACCCCACCACAGCTGCCATGAGAGAACTTGGGAAAATGCTTGAAGAGCTGTTTACATGTGCAAACATGATGACACTGAAGAGATTAGGACAATCAAAAATCCCTGTGTGTACTTCTGAGAGGGAAAGTACATGCTGAGGAGCTAGGCATGGAGAGGAAGCTGTCACAGTTAGGCTAGATCATCAGGAAATGATCAATATGGATGCTTTTCTGGCTTCAGGATATAAGGCTGTAATAGATGCCAGGGCCTCAGTCCAATGAGTTTCCTGAATAAGATGGAGTTTCAGGATGTGTCTGAATTAGCCATAATTCCTCAGAAACTGACAGTAAATAGAGTACAAGGTTGGAAAGAGGATCGAAGGACTATGATGATTTCTGAATTTCATCCTGAAAATACACAAATAGATATAGAATTATCTTTGACAAATGACTTCTTCGTGTGTTATTTGGCCATACACAGCTATATTCTGCCTGCTTTCTCTCAGTGAGAAGTTTTATCTTCTTGACCTCAATAAAGATTTGGTCAGCACAATGGATACTTTATTGTCCAAAATTTTATCAGGTCATCATGGCTTTCAAAGTAATGACTTCCATATATTTTCCCACCAGGAGCATGTGAGAATTTTAGCTTCTCAGTGTCTTCCGCTTTGGTATAATTATATCATTTAGTTTTAAAAAAAAAAATATGGAAGGTGGCCGGGTGTTGGTGGCACACGCCTTTAGTCCCAGCACTCAGGAGGCAGAGGCAAGCAGATCTCTGTGAGTTTGAGGCCAGCCTGATCTACAGAGCTAGTTCCAAAGCAATACAAAGAAACCCTGTTTTGAGAAACCAAAATAAATAAATAATAAAATCTGGTAGGTATAAATGGTATTTCATGATTGTTATGTTGAATTTCCCTGGTGAATTTGAAACTCTGGACTAGATAGGGTCTTGGATACTTGTGTTTCATCTTCCATTGATCTCCTTGTTTGTCTTCATTTATGTTTTGGATCTTAATATTTAGAAACAATGTTGTAAGTGTGAGTTTTTTCTGTGTGTGACCTACCTTCAATTTTGCCAAACATGTCACACTGTACTGAGTTTTCAAATTGTCAGAAAGTCCCAATGATCAATGTTCCCTCTCAGTACTTTATAATTTTTTACTTTTTATCTTTGTCTTACTTAAAAATCAGTCTTGTCCCTAAGGTCAGGAAATTGTTTTCTTTTCCTCTGTTAACTTCTTTTAATGCTTTTACCAAATCATACTTTGAATGTTTTAGTCTTTATTTGCCTCTGTTGCCTCTGTGTGTGTGTGTGTGTGTGTGTGTGTGTGTGTGTACTTATGTATACAGATGTGTGCACGAGAGCACAGAGATCAGAGGAGACATCTATGTCTTATTCCCTGAGACAGGATCTTTTTTATTAGGAAGGACGGGTGGGCTGGTGGCCAGCAAGCCCAGACAACCCTCCTATGTCTGCCACACCACTCCTGACTTCAGCATCAGAGTTCCAGATGGCCATACCATGCCTGTTGTTTTTTTAAGATTTGTTTACTTTTATGTTTCTGTATTAGTAGATGTATGTACGTACACAACATACGAGCCAGGTGCACTCAGAAGTCAGAAGAGGAAGTTGCTTCTCCTGGAACTGGAGTTACAGAAAGAGCCACTATATGGATGCAGGGAACTGATCCCAGGTCCTCTGTAAGAACAGCAAGTACTCTTAATAACTGAGTCCTCTCTCCAGCCTACCAGCTCATGCCAGCTTGCTATGTGTCTACTGGGGATTTGAACTCAGGCCCTAATGCTTGCACATCAAACTCCCCAGTCCTTTAGTCCTTTTTCTCCATCAGGACTTTTTATAGAGTTAGGTTGATGTGTTTTATTTTATATTATCTATATAGAACTCACCCATAGTGTATAATTCATCCATTTGTGTTGGTTTTATATTTTATGCATGTGTGTTTGTGCAAGCGCATGCGCCCGTGTGTGCGTGTGTGTGTGTGTGTGTGTGTGTGTGTGAGTGTGTCTCTGTGCTAATATAAACAGCTTTGATTATATCCATTTAAAATAAGCCTGGCAATTTCACAGAATTTTCTTCTTTTAGCTCTTCTTTACTGAGATATTCTTGGTCTTTGCTTTGAGAATTAGCTTTTCATGATCCACAAACATCCCTGAGTAGGATTTTGAGTGTGGTTGCAGTAAACGTACTGACCAATATGCTGACTGCATCTTCGGTGATTTTGAGTCTTCCCATTTGTACAAAGTTGATCTTTGTTACACCTCCCAATAATTATTTTACATCTTCTTATAATTATTTTAAGGTCCTTCATAGTATTTGTACCTTCGTAAAAAGTAAATCAAATAAGGTCAAATCTAATTCCATGGAATGTCATGCAACTTTAGAAAATCCAGGTAATAGACACATTTAGTCAACTAAATGAATAAATTGTCAGTATGGGAAAGAGAAAGTTGATTCTGAGTTACCATGTACTGGCCTATTGTCAAGAGCCATCTATGATAGCTACCTATGTGACATAGTCTCACTGCTTCAGGGTTTTATTTGCTTTTTGTTTGTTTGGTTGGTTGGTTTTTTGTTTTGTTTTTGTTTGTTTGTTTGTTTGTTTTTGTTTTTGAGAGAGTCTCATTTATCACAGGCTGTCCTGGAGTTTGATATACAGCTAGGTCTGGTCTTGAACTCTTTTTTTTATTATTTTTATTTTAATGTATATAGGTGTTTGGCCTCCATGTCTGTGGGAGGGAGTTGGAAACCCTGGAACTGGAGTTACAGCCAGTTGTGAGTGGTTATGTGGGTGCTGGAAATTGAACCTATGTCCTCTGAAAGAACAGCCAATGCTCCCAACCACTAAGCCATCCCTCCATCCCCTGGTGTTGAACTCTTGATCTTCTGCCTTCACCTCCTACATGTGTACTACCACGCCTAGCTTTGAAAGTTGTTTTTATTTCAAGACAGTGAACTCACTTTGTAGAACAGGCTGACCTCAAACTTGCACAGATATGCATGCTTCGGCCTTCAGAAAACCGAATTTAAAGGCATCTGCCACTACTCCCACATTTGAAGTGTGGCTCCAAACCCATGAACTCCTGGAGAAATTGTAATATAATAAGCAGCTATAGTTGCAGAATATTCTTCACTGCCCACCAGAGCTCCTTCTCAGTAAAAAGTTGATTTGGATTCTCATACTATATCAGTATGACTAGCAGTTCTATGTTCTTTGTGGAAATAACTCAAATTAGAAAAATCAGCATAAGGTTTCAGCTAAATAATAATAAACTGTGGGACTAGCAAGATGGTTCTGTAGATAAAAGTGCTTGCTCCCAAGCCTGGCAACCTAAGTTTAATCCCCCAGAACCCACTTAAAGATAGTAGAAAAGAACTAACTCCACAAAGTTGTCTTCTGACCTCCATACATGGCCCTCCATATAAGAGATCATTTTTTTAACTTGAGAAGCAGAGGCAGGAGGTTCACTGTGAGTATGAGGCCTGCCTGGACCATATAACATGATGTTGTCTCAAAATAAATCAATGCAAATAAATCAAACAAACAAGGGAGCTGGGAGTGTGGTAACATATGCCTGCAAGTCTCCGAACTTGATAGATGGAGGCAGGAGAATTGGTAATTCCCAGTTGGAAGAGAAAGAAAAAAAAAACCAATTTTCCATTATATCTCAGCAATGTTCAAGTGTTACTTCCAAGTTCAGTGATGTTACTTGTGAAAAAAAAAATGAAAATTTCATGGTCCATTCAAGATTACCTAGTGTCCCTAAGTAATTTAATGGAACACTTCTCCTGGAATATTTTACATAACTACATAACCCTGAAAAGAGGAGGGCAGCAGTTGGCCTGTAGCACGGGCTTGATTTATTTTGGAAAGCAGCTTATTCAGCCATCAAATGAGATTACGTGTATGGCTGCTACCCATCACTTCATAGAAATATTTGTATTCTTCAACTAGGCCTCAAACTTTTATTTATTTATTTCCAGGGCAACAGAAACCACAAATGTAATTTTCAAATAACTTTGAAAATGTGATTTTTAATTTTTTTTTTGCTTTATTGGGGGAGGGGGGTTTTCTCTGTGTAGCTCTGGCTGTCTTGGGACTCATTGTGTAGACCAGGCTGTCCTCGAACTCAGAGATCCACCTGCCTCTTTAAAAATAGGATGTTGTTATTGTCTCATAGACAGTGAAGACCCAAACAAAACTTGTGGATACTTTCTGTGTCCATCTGTGGCCCTTCACTTACATACCTAACCATGTTTAGATTTCAGCCACCTCAAAAGTCTGCAGCCATAAGAATCCATTTTCAGGGTTTACTTCTTTTTTTTTAAATGTGTTTTGTCATTGGGTAGCTTCATAATGCTAATATTTTACAATTTAAAATTGAAGTTGAGGGCTGTGGCTATACGTCACTGGTAGAACACAAGCGAGGGGTACCAGTGACCTTGAAATCTATTTCCAACACTATAAAATAAAAATAAATAAATCAAATTGAAATCTAGTGTGTTCCTTAATGGTAGAGAACTTGCCTAGCCTATATAAGTTCCCAGGTTCAATCCCCAGCACTGTATAAAAAAATGGGTAAATAATAAAATGAAGGTATACACTCAGGGTGTGGTTTGGTGGTAGAGCATGTGTTCAGCATGCACAAAACCCTAACTTCTTTCCATATCACCAATAAATAAGGACATAAATAAGTAAGTAAACTGAAGTCTAAATCTTGATGTGAAAATTCGCTTATTTTTTATTTGTTAATCATCTTATTTTAACTGTCAGGGATTTGTATAGACACAGAAGAATTACTTCTTTGCAACAGAATAGCAGTCTCCCCAACGTTAACACAGCAAATGAGATATTAAAAAGAAAAGAAAAAAAAGGAAAGGATACAGGCTAGTGATGTAGCTCTGTCTGCAGAGTTCTCACCTAGCAAGCATGAAATTTTGGGTTTGATCTCCAGAACCTCATAAACATGGGCTTGGTGGGACACATCTATAATCCTGGCAGTGAAGGACTGGAAATTCAAGATCATCCTCAGCTACTTAGGGAGTTCAAGGCCAGCATGGAGTGCTATAAAACTCTTTAAAGAAAGAAAGGAAGGAAAGAAGAAAGGGAGAAAGGGAAGGAAGAAGGGAGGGAGGAAAGGAGGAAGGAAAGAAGGAATGAAAGAAGGAATGAAGAGAAAAAGCTTATGCCGAAGTAATTGCATCTTTCTGGATAAACCCAACCCAGAAACAGATATAATCCCAAGTATCATTCTTTACTAGTAACAAGGCCACCTACTCAGGATAATTCTCTTGATAATCACAGGACTCTTACTATGAACATGGAACTGTGGCTTATTTGTTTTTGAGACAGTTTGCCTATAAATCCCTGAGTGGCCTAGCAGCAGCTATGCAAGACTAGGCTAGCCTTGAACTCCTGGGTGATCTTCCTGCTTCTACCTCACTAGTGCTGAGTTTATAGGCCTCTGCCACCAGGCCCAAAGCAGAATTCTTCATGATTGAAAAGGTGGGGGGCTGCAAATAATGATAGCATACTCAAAACTGCACCATAATGAGCTTCAGAAACTCCTTTGTACCCTAAATGTTTTGTTTATGTATTATTTAACTTTTCTAGGCAACACTCACATAATTACTGTAACAACAACAAAAAAGATAGGGCAGAATGCTGAAGCAAACCAATTATTTTTTCATTTATCATTTAATTTGAAATAATAGGTTTAACCTTTTTATATTTTGAGAGCTGCTAATGAATAATATAATGGCTGGTTTAAGTATCAGGTTGCCCTGCCTTTTCAGTTGCTGGTGCAGCTGCTAGGTTGAGGAACATGAATTGCACAATGTTTGGGCCTTTTTAAATAATATATAAATGTGCCTTTTTGTATGGCTCATTCAAATGCTAAAAAAAGCGGGAAGAAGCCATGGTCTCGATCTCAGACACCAGAGTTCCTTCTGGCCACTTATTCTTGTTCTAAAACTGTGTCCATGATGTCATAGTTTCATTCTGATCAGTCTTCAGAAGACACTGATTATAGGTTCCTCTGTAGACCTGGAGTTGCTCTTACAAATCCTGTCCTGCTGAGGCATAGAAGGTCACTCTTCTCCCCCACAGCAACTCTTTCACAGAAGCAAAGAGCTAACACCATAGGGTCTGTTCTCTGCAGATGCAGCTGCCTGCTCAGCAGGTGTGCTCAGGGCCTTTCTGGCTGAATCTGATGTGTGGACAAACAGGAGAAGTTCTTTAGCTGTGTTCAGCCTCTTCATTCACTTAGAGTTAACGAGTACTTCTGTGAGTTTTGATGTTGATGATGGGTATTATTTACAGTCAAGTGTTCTCTCGTGTATTTAGTTGAAATTGTTAAATCGATAGTTATCATTTCCAAACAATTATTAAGTGGCAACTGCTCATGTCCATACAGTTGAATGATTTCTAAAGATATGTATACCTCTTGCCAGTCAAGGCCTCACAAAGAAGTGTACTTTCACATAGATGTCTTCACAGATTGTTTAGAAGTTTTACTTACACACAATTCTTAACTAGTTATGAATATTATTAAAATGGAAATAGGAGTTCTCTTTGAGGATAAAGAACAGGGAGCCTATACCTTGATTCCCTATAATTAAAAGTTGATCCATGGGCTATTGAGATGGCTCAGTGGGTAAAGGTGCTTTGCCAGCGTGCCTGCTGACCTGAGTTCAAATCCCAGGACCCACATGATGGAAGAAGAAAACCAATTCCGGCAAGTTGTCCTCTGACTCCCATATGGGTGCTGTTGTGTTTCTACCTCCTCCCCACTGGGGGGGGGAGGCGGGAAGGGGAGAGAGAAATAGATGTGTTTTTAAGATTTAGCTAATTAAAATGTAAAAGTTCATCCTTATATGAAACAGCAAGTAATCAGAACCTTGCTCATTAGATAATATACTTATATTTGTAGACCTTTGTGTGTGTGTGTGTGTGTGTGTGTGTGTGTGTGTGTGTGTGTGTGTGTGTGTGTGATGCTGAGGATAAGAGGCCAGGGACTTGTACATGCTAGGCAAGCACTTTCTACTGAACCACATCTCGAGCACTAACTTACTTATATTTGAAAGCAGGTACTTGTTCTTGAAAATATCAAGGAAAAAAATCATTAAACTCCATATTGGCTAGTGAAGAAAATCTTCAGGCATGATGATAATGAATGGAATCCTAGTGCTCAAGAGACTGAGGCAGGGGTATCATGATTTCTATGCCAGCCTGGTCCATAGAAGGGCAAACCAACTCTCTTCTTACTCCCCACTCCCATCTCCAGTCCACCTTTAATGATCCCTGCCTGACCAGTGTGATTCTACTTGAAATCTTTATGAAGAAAACGGCTATGTCTATGGACCCTTGCCTGAGCTTGGGGAGTTGTTAAATGATGAATCTAAATAAAGAAGTTAGAGGGCTTGAAATGTTAAGAAGTAACCATAACGGAAAGAAAGGTCGGCCTCATTGCGTATCATCTGCCTAAGGAACTAGAGGTTTTCTATGCTTCCATCTTCCTATCTATAAATGCTGTAGAAAAGGTCTACTGTTTAGTCTTTACCCTACCAGCTACAGAAATACCTGAAAAGAAAGGCTATAAGCAAGGCCCAAGCTCCAGATGGTCACAGTAGCCATTTGGGGTAATGCTTCTAGCTGTGTTGATGCCATCAAAGGCATTCTTTGAGGCATGGTTTTCTTTCCTAGCCAGCTTCTCAGGTCTCCTGGCCCATATTCATTGCTTATAGGAAATTGTAAATATAGACTACATGCTTAAACCTTATGCTTTGCAAATTCCTTCAAAGGGGATGCCAATAGTCTGGTGTCACAGACACTCGCAAGCAGATAAATTTAATTATCTATCTATCTATGGGGGGGTAGAGGCATGTCATGGCACACAAGTGAAAATCAGAGGACAGCTTTAGGGAGTCAGTTCTCTCTTTCCATCATGCAAGTACCTCAGATCTAACTCAGGTTATCAGCCTTGGAGGCAAGTGCCTTCCTTTGCTCTTTGAGTTGTCTTGCTGGCCCCAGAGGAGAAGTTATGATAAAGATAAATGCAAAGCAATAAAACATATTCAAGAAAGCATTTTCCTCTGATGATAGAATGCTACTTAACACTGGTCTTTAGTTCTACCACAAATATGTGAGTATATATAATTCTGTCTTCTTTTATACCGTAGTTAACTGTTTTCGTGACTGTACTAACAAGTTTCACATTTACTTATATCCACATGCTGCTGTTTTGTTTTTTTTTTTTTTTTTTTTTTTTTTTGCAAGTGAACAATCTGCTGAAATGAAACATGCATCTGGGAAGAACCCGACCTTTCCAAAAGGGCATTTTCTGAATGTCTTGAATTATCAATGATGGTCTTGTGCAATTAGGAAAATAGAGATGGTTGGAGATAAAACTTGTCAAAACCACAAGTTGCGTAGGAGAGCCAACCATAAATGTCAGTAGCTCCAAAGGACCTAATGAAGCATCAGCATTACTTGGTGCTTTCTTCTTCATAAGCCTCATGACACTGTCACTCTTTACAAAATGAATTAGATCACTGGTGAGATGGCTTGGACAATAAAAGTGTGTCCTGCTGTAGCTTAACCACCTAAGTTTGATCTCCAGAAACCATGGTAGGAGAGAGCTGACTCTAGTCTTAATTCAAATTCTAACTGAATTCTAGTCTTAGATGTTATTTCTGATCCAGTAATCCATTTAACTATTTTTATATATCTATCATCTATGGTAAGTATCTTTGGGGGTCACAGAGACAGGTTATATGTTATTGTTCCTATGGTAAGTTTGTAGTTAAATTAGCAAACTGTATTTAGTTAATTTAAAAATATCTACAGTCTGTTTGGAGAAAAAAGAAACTACTCTATGTAATTTGTTCCTGTCCAGTGACCAATTCTTCATTTAACAAGCATGTCCCTTGATCATATGCAGTTTGGTGAAATAAGTTATTTTATAAAGCATTAGAGATGCTTTAGTAATTTTTATTAATTTAAATGGCCATGATTGAAAACAAATATAATATTTTTTAAAAAAAACTACTTTTCACATGTCCTTGCCATGTTAACAGAGTGAAACCACATTAGAGGAATGTTTCTTGAAAATTCACACAAACAGTCTTTGTGTCTTGAGAGTGACAGGAATCTTCAGTTCACAAGCCATCACGATTTTTCCCGAGTCTGTGAAATGGATGCCTCATTTGAGCTTCAGTTTGGACTTGCCCTCTGTTGTCACAGAGGTCCCTTAAATCTTAAATACCTGTTTCAGCTGGAGCTTCTTTCCAACACACACCAATTAATGGACAACTACATGTTCTTCTCAAACACAGATAATCAGTGAAGACTGCTGCATTGTTTCCCATTCAGTAGCCTGGAATAGGTGCCCAGCAGTGGCCCCACCTTAGGGCAGTATACCAGCTGATGTGCTACCTTTTGTACAGAACTGTTTTGCAAATGGCTGAGTCTTGACATTCCCTTCGTAGAAAAGTATAGAATATTACTTGGTGGAGCTATGGGTTCATTTTGGTGAAATAAATATGTCCTGCTTTGGACATAAACAATGACAACTGCCTTTTGTTTGCTAGTGCCTCTGTTTAGATTTCCATTCCAAAAACTTGGGGGCAGCATAGGAGAAAGATTCACTTCAGTTGAAGCTTCTCTTTGCTCCGCTCTGGCTGTTATGGAAACCTTTCATTGGCAGTGTCTGTATTTCTGTGTTTACATCTTTTGGGTGGCTCAAACAAGCTCCCTTGGTCACCGGGGAGAATAAAAGTTAAGAGTTGGAGCCTCCCAAGGCAGGCTCAGAGCCTGCTGCCTGCAGTGCCCTTCCTGCTTTAAACCCACGTGTCTCCTTCCCCTGCTGAGGGGTGAGTCCCCAGCAGCTGAGGCTCATGCTGGGTCTTTCACAGCCCCTTGGGGGGATGGGTAAGTGGCAGATGCACTTAATTAGTAGACATATTATGAATGCAAGAGAATGAGCTTTGACAAGAGTTTTGAAGGCAGGACAAAAGGACACTGCTGTTATGAGTCAACTTGATTTTCACAGAAAGTGGAATATATGTATCAATTAAGAACTGAACATATGCACACACATACACATAAGACATCCCCCCATCATCTAGGTAAGGAGCATATGTTAGCCATTATACATAGATAATACATGTGCTAATGTGTGTTGCCTTTATGACAAACAGCCATTGTTCATATATACATATGTTATATGCACATATATCATACATTCATCACACACACACACACACACACACACACACCATTTGGTGGAAGTTGCAGCTCAGAACCACAGGGGGATCTGCTAAGAGACCTAGGGAGGGGAGGGAGTGGAAGAGTGGAAGAGGGAGACAGAGAACAGAGAATGCCCTGTCTCCTCCCTAAGTACCAGGGTTACAGACATGCATCACCATGCCTGGTTTATTCAGTACTGGGGATGGAAGTCAGGGCTTCAGGCATGCTAGACAAATACTCTACCATACTCTACCAACTGAATGAAAAACCCCAAACCAAGAAAATACTTCTTTATATGGATGTTTTTGTAGTTACTTTTAAGCAATCTTTACATTATTTATTGCGGCAAAAGGTATACAGAGGTGCATGTGGCAAGAGTCAATTGCATCCTACCTTGTGGGTACAGCAAATGGAACTCAGGCATCAAGCTTGGCAGAAAGTGCCTTTACCCACTGAGCCATCTCACCAGCTCTGTAATTATTTTTAATAAAACATTTTTTTCCTTTTTTGAGACACAGTCTTGCTATGTCAAATCATGCTGTCCTTCAAATCCCAGCAGTCTTCCTGCCTCCACATCACTAGTGCTGGGATCACAAGCGCATCACTTTGTTGGTTCAATTGTAGAGCTATTTTTCAGGTGCAGAACAATGTTGGGGGGCGCTAAGAACAATTGTCACATCGTGTCTAAACAGTACTTTGCGGAATGGAATTTTTGAAGCAGGAAGGCAATATTTGGGGGCTCTACTCCTAGACTTACTATGGACTAAACCTGGGATCAGATTGTTCAGTCTTGCCTGTCTTGGTTTTGGTTTTCTCGTTAGTTAAAGAAAAGGATAATAGGACAAAGTCAGTGCTCAGCACCATGTGTGGTTGCTGGCTGGGAGAGTCTTGGGCTTGTAACTTCAACATCACAACTTAAGGCAGTATTTCAGGTCAGCCAAGTGATTGACTGTTGGTGAGTAATGCTCACATTTGCTTTATTCCAACATACCTTCCAGCTCCTTGAAAACAGACTCCACCATCAATGCATGATGCGATGGTTTTCTTTGCAGGAGATCTTCGTTGACTTTGCTCCATTTTGCAAGTCCAATATCCCAATGTCAGTAAAGCCTGCTCTGCTGATCTTGCCAGGCCAGTACCCAGAAAAGGCATGGAACCCAAGCTTGTCCAAACTTCTTGGTAGGGTTTTCTTTCAATAGAACTTGAGATGGACCCATGAGTAGTAAAATAGTCACAGAAACAGATCCCAATTTGGAAGTGCAGTTGTGACCAGAATTTTTAGGATAAAAGTCTAGGATCTACTACACACACCTGGCATATCAATGAAAGAAATAAATAAGGATATGAAGCAGAGAGAAAGGGAGTTTTTCACTGTGGCCACATTAGAAAGTGGACTAGACAGAGAGCTACAGTGCCCAAAAGTGTCTTCAGGATACTGACATGAGTTCTTGACCTCAATAGAGAAAGAATTGGAAACTGTGGTGGAGATGTACATAATTAGGCAGTCCCAGCCATCCTGGGAAGAGGTCCTTCCTGTCGGGTTTCTTTCTGAAGTCAATGGCCACTTGATATTTAGGACAATTAGACAGACTCTCCTTGAGTAATATGCCTATGCAGAATCAAGCAAGAGTTATGACCCAAAGTGAATGAGATGGGTGCAAATGAAGGCAGCGGATCCAGGTTTTCATCCTGCATTTAGTTACACTGTCTGTGAGTCAATGCTTTTCAGCAAAAGCAGCTTCGCAGTTCCTGTTTCCAATTTGGTAGAAGCAGTGATTTTAAAGGGTGCAAATAACAGATATCGACCGGCTTCTGTTGCTGTCTGCACAATATGGCTGTCATTGATCATTCCAAGAAAATGAATTGAAATGCAGTTCTCTGAACACATTTAAAGTCTCCAGTGGCCATGTGTGGCTAAAGGCTACTAGATTGGACAACCGAATATAATGCATTTCAAAAAATAACACCAAATGGCACTCCTCTCTAGCTTGGACAGACTTGGAATGGGAATTGAGATGAGTCTGTTTTAGCTTGGGACCATAAAGGTTCTGAGCCATATCTTAGAACTACTCTAAACCTCTGAGAGCATATCCACTCTACTTCCATATCCTAGTGTGGAGCCATATTGTGATGCCAATGTGTGGGTCAAGGAAAAGCATGTCCTTTTGGCTTGCAAATGTGTCCAATCTGCAGCTTCATCATGCCTCCCATGTTCCCAGCACTATTTTTCATCTGGAGTGATTTAACTTGGCAGTAAGAGCAAATGCCATGCCAGTGTATTCAGTGTCCATCCTGGATTGAACATAGTGGCCGATGATGGTTTTTTTGCATAAGAACAAAGGTGCATCCCGGCTATGTACTGTGCTCAACTGGTGAACTTTGAGAATGCTAGGGCCTAAGTGTAGGTCCCACCCACAAAATTTGGGTGTAATTCTCTAGGATGCTGCCCTAGGCATAGAGAGTTTTTGCACTTGACATGTGATTCTAATATACAGCTGGGAACATTGAGCTAGACTCTACCCAGTGATAAGGACTGACTGCTTTTGAAGGGTGCCCTAGGCATTGCTTATTAAAAGGCTACACCAACCTGGATGGAGATAGCTGCTGGTTTTGTCAGGATTTTGTCCAGAGCCATTGCTTGTTGGCTTTTTGAGATAGTATCTCATGTAGCTGAGGATGACTCCTGATATCCCTGCCTCTACCTTCTGGGTGCTAGGATTACAGTTGTATGCCACCACACCTCATCTATCCAGTGTCAGAGATTGAACCCAGGAATTCACACATGCAAACACTCTGCCAGTTAAACTATAGCAACACCAACACCTAACTTTTTTTTTTTCTTTCTTTTTGAGATGAGGTTTCTCTGTGGCCCTGGCTGTCCCGGGACTTGCTTTGTAGACCAGGCTGACCTCAAATTCAGACATTTTCCTGCCTCTGTTTCAAAGGATTAAAGGGATAGGACACCGTGCCTGGCTTTTTTTTTTTCCCTTTTTTCCTATTGCAAGGTTTCTCTCTGTAGCCCAGACTCACTTCAAACTCATAATGCTGGCCCTCCTCCCAAGGGTGGCATTATAAGCATGCATCAGCACTCCTGGCCCAGGTCTACATTTTTGTCAGGGATAGGAATGCATGCCTAGTACATGAGTCAAACCCAGGAATGATGATGTTAGGCTGAAAAGAGTAGACATTGGCTGACAGGTGCTGGAAGCACCACTGACAAATTAGAAGCAAAGACACATAGATCTAAAGGGAAAGCCAAAAGGAACAAGGAAAAGGCTGTTTAATTACTTGAAACATGCCTATGATGTGGGCAGCTTAAAGTTGAACAGCTGTGTTGATGGTTAGGTCCATTGACAGTTGCAATAGTTAAGAGAGAACCCTCAGAAACTATTCCAGGGTTAAGTCTGGCTTCCCTATTTCTTCCAGGATGATCTGGGACAGATACAGTAACCTTTCTGAGTTTCATTCTCCTCCTCCATTTACTGGAAATAAGAAAAAGCACCCATCTCATTCCATTATGGTGATAATTAGATGATTTATGTACGTTGAAACTCCTGGCCTACTCTAAGCAACTATGATTATAAATTACAAAATCATGGGCTCTGCATGCCACTCATTTGTACTGTGCTTGCCTAGCCTGCATAAAGCCCTGAATTTAATCTCCAGCCCCAAACAAGCTGGGAATGCCGGTGTACTCTTGTAATCCCAGCACTCAGGAAGTGGAGGCAGGAGGATTAGAAGGCCATGGTTACTCTCAGCTACTTAGTTTAAGGACAGCCTGGGGATACATGCGGCCCTGGCTTAAAAAACAAAACAAAAGTTTCATTATCATCCTGTTGGTCTTCATCCTTATCAGAATAAAGAGCATACTGAGACAGCCAGCAGAGTAAGTCATGGCATATATTGAAGTAGTGGGGTGCCTGTTAATAGGGGAAACTAAGAGTGAAGTGTATGAGAACTCTGTGTAGCACCTTGACAAGAACTCTACAGACCTATGAGTGCTAAGATAAAATGTTTTAATAACTTATTACCACGAGACTGTCTTGGTAAATGGGGGCAAGCTATTTATTCATTACTCAATGTTTATGTGCCAGCCATGTGCTCAGTAAACCTGATACTAACCCGTCTCATAAAGAGACATGTAGAGTTTACCTATTTCTGGGGCAGACATTTTTAAGATACCTATTTCCATATTATTCTTAACCAGATTGGATTCATGTAAAATAATTTTGATTACTTCAAGAAATAATTTCACATAGAAAAAGTGATGGTGTATACCTGTAATCCCAACACTTGGGATGGGGAGGCAGGAGGGTCAGGAATTTAAGGCAAGTGTGGGCTACATGGAACCCTATCTCAAAGGTGAAAAAAACACAACCCAGTAACAATGATAAAGCATTAATAATACTTTTAGATAGAGACACACAATAAAAAACAGTACATATTTTTTTGTCTACACTTCACCAAGCTTCCCCTAACACTCATTTACATAATTGTAGTATGATGATCAAAACCAGGAAACTGGCCCTAGCACAATGCTGTTAACTAAGCCAAGATGTTTGTTTGGACCTCACTAGCTTTTCTTCCAATGGCATTTTCTGTAGCAGCATTCAGTTCCAGATCTCACATGACATTTAGTTCTCAGATAACCCTCTGTTTCCTCCATCCCATGATAGTTCCTCACTATGGCTTTCAACTTCAATTCTTAAAAAAATAAGACAAATAAACTAGACAGTGTCTCAATCTCACTATATAGCCAAAGCTGACCTTCAACTTCTAGTCCTCCTGCCTCCACCTCCCTCAGTGTTGGGCACTGCTCCATTTTATGCAGTGCCGGGAACAGAACTCAGGGTCTTATGCATGGTAGGCAAGCACTATATCAAATGTGCTTCATTCCTAGCCCTTGACTTCAACTCATTTTGAAGGGTGCAGATCAAATATTTTGGAGCAAATCCCTCAAGTTGGATGTGTCTGAAGTTTTCTGATGGTTTGGGGTATATGTTTGGGGCACAAATGCCACACATATGCTATCAGGGGACATGCCACATCAGTATATCTCATTACTGTTACTGCTAATCCTGATAGTTTACTTAAGGGCACATCTGTAGTCTTGAACTAATTTTTTAAGACTTTATATTTTAGAATATTTTAGATTCACAGCAAAATAAGAAAGTACAGAGATTCAAATCGAGATCCATTTTCGTGAATATCTTTCATAACAGACATTATTTGTGTGCTGTGTTACAATATAAAAATGACGCTGGAAATATTATGTCTGCATATAAAATGGTTTCAAATAGCCCATGCTTCTGTTTATGTATCATTTTCATAATTTGCTTCCTTTCATCTCATGGGTTCGCTCAATATGCTTGCTTGAAGGTTGCAGAGTTCTGCCGCCGGTGGTGGTTGACAAAGCAGCTCATCAAGCCATTAGAATTGTGTGCAGAGCAGGGTAGGCTCTGAAGTCAGACTGAGACAGTGCTCAGGAAAAGAAGCATGGTAACTGTTGCACATATTCCTTGAAGCATTTTGGTTTTGCTGACTTTTAAAATGAGTGCACTATTTACATCCCATTTTATATTATTGGTATTATTATTATTATTTTGAGACAGGATCTCACTATGTAGTTCTAAATTTTCTGAAACGTACTCAGGCTGGCCTTGAACTCACAGAGATCTATCTGCCTGTCTCTCCCAAGTGCTGGGATTAAAGGCAGTATTAAACCATACTCAGTTACTGCCCATTTTAAAGTTTCTCCAACTTATATTGGAATTTGACTTTAAAGGTACAAGGTGAAGAATAATTTATAGCCAGACACCACGGAGGCACATACCTGGAAGATGAAGTCAAGAAGATCAGGAAGTCAAAGAATTCCAGGCCACTATGGAACTACTTGAGAGTCTGCCCCAAGAGAAAGCAAACAAAATGAATTGAATCAGACCAACCTAGATTACAATGTCTTTACCTCTTACTAGCAAGTTTCTTAGATCTCCAAGAAAAGCTCTCTGGGCTAGATACAAGAGTTAAAGAGAGGATACCAGTGATACGCTGAATGTTGCTGCATGGTGATATGTCTGTCAATGACATATACTACAGCAGTTCCACAAGATTAGAATGGAGCTGATGTGGGATGTGGTGTCCCATATTTGCAATCTCAACACTTGGAGGACTGGAGCAGCAGCAGCATCCTAGGCTACAGAGGAAGTCTGAGGCCACCCAGGGCTACTTGAGATCCTATTTCAAAACAAACAAAACAGTAATAGACATGAAAAATCCCTATCACCTGGTGACAGATGTTATACAGCACTCATGTTTGGGGTGAAGCTGGTGTAAGGAAGCCTACCATAGGGCATTGGATCAGTGGTTAAGAGCACTGGTTAGGCAGTCATGAAGACCAGAGTTCAGATTCCAGTATCCATGTAATAAACTAGACTCAGTCTCCTATACATGTGCTATAATCTCAGTTACAGGAAAGGGGGAATGAGGGCAGGGAAATATTTTTTTTTTTTTGCCTTCATTACAGTAGCTGTGCTTTAAACTACTAACTGCCTGACCACTAAGGCTGTAGCCTGTTGAGAATTCTGTTCCCGCAGACAAAGGCTCAGTTGCTGCTAAAGGTAGACTTAACTAAATCTCTATCGTTCTAATAACACTTGAGATTCAAAGGCTAGGATGAAAACCTGTGAGCTCAGAGAGTGAGAATAGCAACTAACTTCCTCTCTTTGCTAGCCTCAGAAGCCACTCCCTTCCACACTGCCCATCCTCAGGTTTGTGAAAGCCAAGCCTGAGACTTTCATTCTGATCAGAGGAGGTACCCGTGCTGAGGTGCATGACCAGAACTGCATTCAGTCTCCCCAGCTCTGGAATGCCAGTGTTCAGGCTACAGCAGGCATCCCTATGCAGCATGCTGTTTGTTTCTTCTTAGTTTGTACTTAGCGTGAAAAGGGCTGTACTACTCTGCTATAAGGCAGAGCTTCCTAAAGGAGCCATATCTTTTTGTTTGTTTTTTAGGGAAACAAAAGAATCACAGCAGCTGCTAGCTTTATTTATTTACTGTAGTTTTTATCTTCCTTTTTGTTGTTTTATTTTGTTTTGGGAAGACAAGGTTTCTCTCTATAACAGTTCTGGCTCTCCTGGAACACACCCTGTAGAACAGATTGGCCTTGAGCTCACAGAGATCCACCTGCCTCTGCCTCCTGAGTGCTGGAATTAAAGGTGTGTACTGCCAAGCTATTTACTGTAGCTTTAGTCATCGTTTTACAGAATATTCCTTCTATTTATACAACAAGAAGTTGACTGTAATATAGTGTGCCAGACTAAGTTGATAGCAGCCTCACACACATTGCTTCATAACTTCTCTTGAGCTTGGTTTTGTCTTACATTATTCTGTCCATCATGGTCCCAGGAGCTTGAGGCTCTGCCTGGCATAGGCCATTCATCCTAGTTTGGTAGCCTGCTGTAGCAGCTAGCTTTGAGTGAGTACACCTTACAGTGCTTGCACAATGGCAACATTCTCAGAAGATTGTTGAGCAACACTGGAGTGAGCATACTGGATAAGAGCCCCATCAATGACAGTTTTGACCACATGGCTCTTGTGGCCCCTTAAGAGTTCACAGACCATAAAAGACTAAACAATTAGCTTTACATCCTTCCAAATCTGCAAAGGTACTGTAGAACTAATAGGAAGTATAGAGGGAGGAACAGCAGAAGACCCTTGGACATTGATTCCCTCACCTTTAAGTGCAGTTAGACCATTCTCAACTTTGTAGTCTTGCCTTTGTGTCTATCATTCCTGAGTTCTGGAGATAACTTCAGAACACAAAAGGAAACTCCCTACCCATGGCATCATAACTACTATATACCTTAACTGTGGGGGCCCATGTCAATGTATCCTAGCTCTCAGGAGGCTGAGGAGAATCCCTTGAGTTCAAGAGCAGCCTGAGCTTTATAGGTATGGAGTTCCAGGTCAGCCTAGAATAGTAGACTGTCTTAAGCCCTTCCTCTCTCTTTTCTACCCAATCCCCAGTCACCATCCCTTTTAGGACATAACTTACTATAGGAATCATGTCTGAAGTCTTCAAAATTTTTAAATTGATATTTATGCAAGTATGTGCATCTGTGTGAATTTATGTTCTCTCTGTTGTGTGGTAGGGACAAGGTTGGGGGATTGAAGACAACATCAGTTCCCTTGGAGCTGGAGTCACAGGAAGCTTTGGTCCAACCAATGTGGATGCTGGGAAATAAACTGGGATCCTCCAGAAGAGCAGCAAGTGCTTTTAAACACTGAGCCATATCTCTAGTCCCCTGTATGAGGTTTTAAAAGCCTATTAAAATTGGCCTTTGAAATTGACATGGGAATAATCTCACCACCGGGAAAAGCATGGGAATTTGGGCAATTTTTTCCCAGGAGATACTCATTTTTTTTTGTTTGTTTGTTTTTGAACTGAATATTGGTGATGAATTCCCAAAATATGAACTTCACGGGTTGGATATTTCTTACAAAATAAAACCTTTAAAAGAAGACCACTCAGTAATAGGTGGTCTCTTGACTACCAGGCATGAGGTCTTAGGTTTAAGTCCCTTTAGTGGCAAAAAACAAACAATATCATAAAAAATAGGCTGAATTGTCTCTTTGTCTAGTTAGTTTATAGTATGAAAGATAGGATTATGTGATTGACATGACATGTACTATAGTCATTGACTGTAAAATTTCTTCTAGTCATAAATTGATAGTTCAAAGGAGTGTCTTTATAGCCTAGCTCTGAGAAACTGTTGATTTTTAAAATATGGATCAAGTATTTGAAACACAGTGGCCAATCAAAGCAAATTTGGCTCCCTTCCCCCTCCGCAATAGGGACATGGTGTCCTTGAAACCTATAACTAGATTCCAGTTGAAGCCGAGCCTCTAGAAAGGGTCTTTAGAATTAAATTTGGCTATTAGCCCAGATTTACTCAAATTTGTTACAAGCTCAGCTTTGTATCCAGCAGGCCCTGGCCCCCAACTTTGTAAGTGGTTAGGGGAGGGGAAGTGGGAGGAGGCGCAGAACAAAAGACAAAAGCAGCTGCTGTGGAGAGAACCCAGCCAAGGGGGAGAAGAAAAACAATTCCCTCACAGCAGCTGTGCAGATTCTCAAAGAAGCAAGTAGCCATGGGTTTATGCTGGATCACTAAGGTGATTCTGACACTTGCAGGATGTTCTTTATTAGGGGAGAAGTGAAATGCAGTCTGGGTAGGATGAGGGTGAATTTACCCACAGATGAAAATGGTTCAAGAGACCAGCGACTGATAGATCAACACAGCTTTACCTGGTTCCAAAATTCTGGGCTGGTGTTCACTATGAAACATGAAGACAGGTTTTGAAGGCAATTATGATTGTGATTTTGTTTTCTTATTTCTTTGTTAAATGTGATCCCATTATTTCATGAGTAAAGGGTATAGATGACTCAAGTTGAATCTTCTCAAGTCCAAGACAAAATGGGTTTTGTATTATTTTTATTTATGTTTATAAATGAATGTTTTCCTTGCATGTACGTACACCTGGGGACTACAGAAGCCAGAAGAGAGTTTGAGATCCTCTGGAACTGGAGTTAACATAGGATTATGACCCAAGCCTCCTAATAGGTGCTAGAAATCAAATCCAGGTCCTCTACAAGAGCAGTAAATGCTCTTAACCACTGAGTCATCCCTTCAGTCCCAAATTGGGTTTTGAAAATATATGACAGTCAAAGAACAATGTAGTATAAATTGGGCAAACTGGGAGAACAGGCTGCACAGTAATACCCTTATTTTATCGGAAACTATTATAAGGAATAATCAGAACTAATGACTTTATTAGTGTTTTGCCTAGCATTCAGGAAATTATAGGCATAAACCTGGCATGGTGACTCGTGACTGTGGTCCTAGCACTCAGGAGGTGAAGGCAGGAGGATCAGAACTCTGATGTCATCTTCAACTGCATATAAAGTTTGAAGCTAGCCTGGGCCACATGTGATCCTATCTCAAATAAAATCAAGCTAGAATTACCAGAAGACCATGGAAGAGGTTAGATTATCTGGCTGTGCTTGGAGGTGTTCATCTCTTGTCTAGAGCCATACCTCCCTGAACATGCCTGATTTGTCTGATCTCCAAAGGAAGTGTTCATCTCCAACGTTACAGATGGCTCATGTGTATACACTACTGTCATCATACTTCCTAGCAACATAGAGTCCTTCATTTTACGAGGGAATGGGCATTGTCTCCTGGCACATTGACACTGTAGATAATTACATTGAATTCTTAATAGAGCCACATTTGCACATGGGCAGATCTAATGGAGGGCACGGCACAGCTTTGCATAGCAAAGAATGATTTTTGTTTTCCTTGTGGCACTCTGGAGGTTGGTCCTAGGGCCTCACACATGCTATAGTGCTCTGCCACTGAGCTATATTCCCAGACCATACAAGTAATCCGATTTTCCTTGAAGGTATAAGTAGGTTTAAAGTTGAAGTCTATTCTGAGCCCCCCTCTTAACTTGGGTTCAGAGAAAGCCCACTTGAACAGTGATCACCTCCTGCCTCAATTCAGAATTGTTCAGGAGGCCTGGCGGGTAGTTGAGGTCCAATCAACTTGGATTCTACTGACTCCTACCACCCCAGAGTGTCAGGTCATCCCCATCTAATTCCTGGGTTTTAGAGAGTTCCAGTTCACTGAATGTCCCTATGTCCCTGCTCAGCCTTCATAGCACTGTGTGGATCCAACTGATCTTTCTCTGATTCTGTGGCCCCTGGTCCCAGTCACAGACACTCACCCCCAGCCCTGCCTTGTTTAAAAGGTATTATTTGCTTACATGTAATATTGAGGCCCCAGGCTCTGAAATCTAATGTGTCTGTGATTTGTTAATGGAAAGAGCACCCTTTCCTGCACAGTGACACATTAGAGTTGACTAACCTTTCCATGAAGATGACCTTGATCCACCCTGACCATGCCAGTATCTCTTCCTAGGGGCTGGCCTCACATTGGAGTAGGTCCAAGAGCCTGCACAGCAAAACCATAATGAGCAGGAGCTTAGGGGCAGAATGCTGATGTGTCCATTCCACTAACTATGTGCTTGGGAGGGGCCTCCCTTTATTCTCTCTGAACTTCAATTTCCTCGTCTGCGAATTGGGGATTGTACTTACTTGATAGGATGCAGTCAAGACTAAATAATAGACTGACTCAAGAAAAAGTGGCTGCCCTGGTGCATGAAACACATTCAGTATTGGAGAGGTAGTATCTGCCTGGGCTGTTCAGTAGTTAGATGCTAGGCTAGGGGCTTGCCTGGTGTAAGTCCAAGTTCTGAGTCATGTGTACCCAGAGATGCCCTGAGATCTCAATGTGAGAAAAACAGGTGATAATTTCTGGGTCAAGGAACTCACCTAGTAGAGTCACAGTGGACAGTGGTATGCCAGGAAAGGATTCCCTTGGACAGACTGGTGTGGTATAACAAAGCATGAAGTAAGTCTGTCCAACACTGTTATGATCCTGGTGTCTCTGTTGGTCACTTAGAGGACCTAGTATCCACTGTAGAGTCCTCAGATGGTTCCAGAGCCACCTGGTACAATCAGCCTAGAAAAGTCTCATTTGGAGGGGTAGGTTTAGGAGATAGCTCCATTGGTAGAGTGCTTGCCTTAAAAGGCTGAGGGCCTGAGTTAGATTCCCAGAACTGAAAAAAAAAAGCCAGATATAGGTTTGCATGCCTGTAATCCCAGAACTGAGAAGACTGAGTCGAGCAGGTCCTTGGGACTTTCTGGCCATCTAGCCTATCGTACTTGGCAAATTCCAGACCAGTGACAGACCCTGTCTCTGAAAATAAAGTAGATGATACCTGAGAAATGATACTGAAGGTTGACCTCTGGCTTTCATATGTACCTATACACAAGTACACATGGACACATACAAACGAATCCCTCTATATATCACATGATCTTCCTTTTGTCTTGACTGAGCTGTATCTTCAGTGTGTTCTCTGGACTGTGTCATGTGGGCTCATCCTGTGGCACTGTAGGTCACGTGACTGAGGTATCAGTGACTTATAGGAATTGTTAGGACTATTGGGATGAGGAGAGATGGGTTTCCCTGTCATGACTCTGCAGGAGCTCTGTGTGTTGGTCATGGGCCCTGACAGGTTCAGACAGGAGCCTGAGGTTCTCAATGATTTGCTGCTGCCCTTTTGGCAGCCCCTGCAATCCCAGCTATTGTGACAGAATAGAAGGCATGTTGGACTAAACATCAGAGATGGGAACCTCTACTACCACTCTGATCTTGGGCAATTCACTGAATCTATGTGCTTAAGTGACTGTCAGAAATAGGGTAATCACCTCTTTAAGAAATAAGTTAGGGTTAGGGGCCAAGGTTAGAGTTAAGGGGTTAGGGTTAGTGGTTATGGTTAGGGGCTAGGGTTAGGGGGCCAGGGTTAGGGTTAGGGGCTACGGATAGGAGTTAGGGGCTAAGGTTGTGGTTAAGGGTTACCATTGGATTAGGGTTAGGATTAGGGGCTAGGGTTAAGAGTTAGGGGTTATGGTTAGGATTACAACAAAATAATAGTGACAAGTCATTTCATAAGCAAACCACTTTAATGATATGGGAAATAAGCTGAGTGTAAGAGGGTTGAGATGAGGGAATCAGCTATATAAAAGCTAAAATAATAATAAAGTCAATGTACATTCATAGAATCAATCACCTTTAATAAGAAATTAAGGAAAGGTTAAAAACTCATGTTTTGGGGCGGGGTTATTATATATATATATATATATATATATATATATATATATAATTTTTGTTTAAATTTGAAACAAGCTTGTTTTACATGTTAATCCCAGTTCCCTCACCCTCCTATCCTCTCCTGTCCCCCACCACCAACCCCCACCCTACCCCCTTTCTGCTCCCACTTGTTTTTGAAGGCATCTATAACCAGAACCTTGTTAAACAGGATCCTATTTGCAATCTCTATTGAAAGGTTTGTTTACAGATCCTGCTTATATCAGTTTGTTGTTGCTGATTGTTGCAACAAGACCAAAGCAACTTCCTTAAATAACTAAAGAAAGGAAGGGTTTATTGTAGCTTACAGTTCAAGAGCAAGTCCACCGTGATGGGGGAGGCATAGTGGAAAAAAGTGAGGCAGTTGGGCACATGGCATTCACAGTCAGGAAGGAGAGAGCAATGACTGCTGGTGCTCAGCTTCTTTTTAATCAGCCCAGAACTCCAGTCCACAGAATGGTACCTCCCACAGGTAAAGTGTGCCTTCGCATCTCAATCAACATAATCTGAATAATCCCTCCAGGCACACCCAGAGGTTTGTCCCCAAGGGAACTCTAGGTCCTGTCAAATTGACAATCAATATTAATCAGGACCTTACCTCCACCATGGTGATCCTAAGTCTAACAGGAAAACCACACACACACACACACACACACACACACACACACACACACACACACACACACACACACACAGAGAGAGAGAGAGAGGGGGGGGGGACATGGACCTTTCTACTCTTACTCAAGCCCAGTGACCATGTCACAATTCTGAACTCAAAGAAACCAATGACTCTATGAGAAGCACATACATGTAGCCTAAGTTTGCATTGTCACCTTTGACTTCTGTGTGACAACTCTTTAGACATTCCATCTATCAAAATGCCCTTAAAATCAAAGGTCATCTTAATGATTTTGTAATAAATAAAAACAGACAGATAGATTTAGGCTTGCTGATCTCTTTCCTGGCTGGCAAATTTTCCTGGCTCTAGGTAAAAGTTTCCTGGCTCTGGACCTGGTATATGGCATATGTTCAGGACTTGAGGGGTAGCATTAAGGATGGGAGGTGGGGTATCTAGTTGAGCAGGGAGTATTAATGAGTGGAAGCCACCGAAGGACTTTAGTCAGTATTTCAAGATCTGTTCCAGAAGTAGACTTCCCAGAATCCCCAGGCCAAGCATGCACAAATCTCTGGAGGTTGCCTCATGACCTTGTCTGTCTGTCTAGACTTCAGAACAAATGGTCCTCGTTCCTGACAGATTTAAGGAAGATTGGAAGGCAAGTCAGATGGCTCTGAAATTCCCTCTAGCACCATGACAGGAAGAAAAGATTGAGCAAGAATTGTATTTCAGACTCCAGAGAATGAATCTTCTTTTTAGACAAGGATAATGGACCATTCCAGATGTTCATAGCAGAAAATCAAGGCATTGAAAGTTGGTGAAAAATCAAGGATGAAATGCAAGTCTCCCTGGCTCTGTAGAAGCAGCCGATTTTCCCCATGCTTGCCCATGTCTCTCAGTTCCCTGGTACCTGGAATGTTTGTTTTCTATTCTGTGTTTTCAGGGCTGCCTCAGTGAGTACTTTATGCTGAGACACTACAGGACATTTTCCTCAAAGAGACAGGTTATAATTAAGTGCTACATCCACGTTTACATTCAAGTCCTGCTTTTTGAAACCTGGCTCGGATAATTTCAAACTATGTTTTCTCTGCCAGTCCTCAAAACAACCTCTTTGGAGAATTAGATAATAAGACTCCAAGCAGGTCATACAGGGGTCTGTCTAGAACCTTCTCCTCAGCTGCCTCCTGTGTTCAGCACATTGTATGACTTGGTGAATTTTTGACCCCATGGAAACTGAGAAGTAGAATATAATGTTATGTATTGGAAATGTCATGAAGAAAAAAAATGGCCTTCAGGAAAGCTCTGCTTGGGGCTCCAAGACTATTGTTGGATTTGATTCTCAGCTGAAATACCTTTCAGAAAAAAAGGATACTTTTTCTTACAGTCTATCTTAGATTAAGAAATTAGGATGGGCATGGTGTCACATGACTTTAATCCTAGCACTTGGGACAGCCAGAGCTTTTACACAGAGAAACCCTGAAAAAAAAAAGGAAAGAAAGAAAAGGCAAAAGAAATAAATTAAACAGCTAGAAAATTTTATGTTGTTTCACCACAAAGAATACAAGTTTGAGATTAATGTTTCACTTCATTTGAACATTGTACAGTGAACATTAGAAGTCACCCTCATTAATATGTACACCTTTTGTGATTTATTGTTTACTGTGTAGTCAGACAGGGTACTGAGGGTACTCACTTCAATACTCCCTTGCAGTCTTATGTTTTAATTAATTAATTTTTTGATATGTTCTCATGTAGCCTAAGTTGGCCTGAAACTCGATATATAGATCAAACTCCTGATCTTCCTGCCTCTACTTCCTAAATTCTGAAATTACAAGTGAGCTCTGCCACATTCTGTGTGTTCTACCACATTCAGTTTATGGAGTGCAAAGAATCAAGCCTAGATTTCTGTGTGTGCTAGGCAAGCACTCGACCAACTGAGCTTCATCCTTTGCTCAAGTGTTGAGTGATTTAAAACAAAGTATTTAGTAGTGTGTATGTTACAGGTGTGAAGGTCAGAGAACAACTTTTTGAAGTCAGTTCACACCTTCCACTGTTATGTGGTTTCAAGGTATCAAACTCATGTCAGGTCACCAGGCTTGTACAGTAAATAATCCTTACTTCTTAACCTTCTATTGGTTCTGAGATTGATCACTTTTATGCCGTTAAACAGCATAAAGTTAGATGGAAAGTTTGAAGCCTGTACAATTGCTTCATGCTATTTAATGCTATTATTCTAGATGAGATAAGAGGAACTCATCTCTTTTTAGATGTTTTATGACGTGATAAAGTTCTATTTGTGATTTATCCAAAATCAGCACAAGAAAGAATAGCTCTATTTCACAAAGGAACAAAATGAATGACATTTAAAACCAGTAGCTGGAGATGGTGACTAATGTAGAAAGAGGAACACTCAATGGTCTCCTTGAATATAGTTGCTATGTTGTGTCTTCATGGTAACTTAGGTAATAAGTGAGAAATTGAGATCCAGAAGTGATGCACTCCAAGTCATGGCTTCCCAGAGCAGTGTGATCCCAGACTGTCCTCTGTCCTCACTGATCATCACCGCCTTTCCCATTCTGTACTGTGTGTGTGTGTGTGTGTGTGTGTGTGTATGTGTGTGTGTGTGTCCTCTGTGTATTGTTGATCACAGTCCATGAATTCAGAAAAGCTAAAATGACATGTTAAAACTTTTAAAAATATATTTATGATTTTGTTTGGGGGACCTCATGTACCTTCATATACCTGTGGAGGTCAGAGAACAATTTTGTGAATTGGTTCAATCCTTCTGCCTTGTAGATCCTAGGGGTCAAACTCAAGTCCTCCCTGAGGCTTGGAAGTAGAGCCTTTACCCTCTAACCTATCCTGATAGCCCTAAATTGGCATTGTAGAAGACTTTTCCTTCTATCATATTTTTAAGCCATTTTTTTTTTATTCAAACTATTGTTTCTTTTGTGAATGTAGCCCAGGGTATTGTGCTTCCTAAGCAAGTGTTCTACCACTAAGCCATACTCCAAGACTAGTAACTACACTTTAAACAGCAACCTTCTAAGAAATCATGACAGCAAATACTATTTTATTGTCATGACTTTTCTTTTTTAATTTTTTTTTAAAAGGGTCTCACGTGTCCCAGGTTGCCCTTGTACTCACTGTGAGGCCAAGACCATTTGGTACCACCTGGTGATATTGGCAATTAGTAGTGGAAATCTGGGAATACACTATAGTGCCACAATAGCCTCCATCATAGAATGATGTGGCCCCCAAATGTCAGCAATATTGCAATTGGAATCTCCTTTTTGAAGAGGTCATATACTTATTCCCAGTAATGCAGCACAGACTAACAAAAAATGCCCTCTCTTTGGTCAGACTCATCTTGAACCAGTCTGTTAGTATTACATAGTTTATAGTGGTGAAACCTGACAGTTACCATGAATAAATACCTTCAGTTGATTTAAAGTGAGAGAATATGTTAACTGTTTTCTAAATAAACGCAACTAATTAAGGTAAAAGGAAAGCAATTTGGGCAGCATGAGATCTACAGAAAGACCTGTATACACTAAAGAGATAATTTGGGTATTTTTGGGAAGGGTAGATGCCTACTCCTTACAGAACTGACCCAACTCTGCATCCATCGGTGCTGTTACTGGAGTGGTATGTGAGTGAGTCCAGCTGGACATTTTTGGAACAAGTTTAGGACATTCCTTGGACTCTTGACTATGACTTGCAGCTGGGTAACAAAGCAGTGCAGTATTATGATCAGCAAACCTCAGATTCTCTGCAAGGATAGCAGCACTCCAGAATTCTTTGTGAAAGAGTTCTCCCTTCCAGGAAACAACAAATACAGACTGATACACACACGTTAATATGCTTGCTAACAAACCACTCTTGTTCCCTAGGACATACATATGACAACATCTGGATTTTTCCATGTGGTGATAGAATCACTTTGCAGTTGAATCCTTTAAAACTCCAACAGCAACAAAATGTTGGAGTAGCTCATCTGAAAATGGTTTCCTTGAAAGCTTTCTTCTGTTAAGTGTCATCTTTATTATATGCTAAGAGCAATTTAAGGGCCTAGGGCTATAGCTCAGCAGGTACAGTTTCTATAGCACATAATAAACCCTAAATTTAGACCCCAGCATTGTCAAAAGCTAGGCATTGTGACACACAACTGTAATCCTAGTACCTGGAAGGCAGTTGTAGAGAGGGTCAGAATTTCAAAGTCATCATCAGCTATACAGCAAATCCAAGAACAGCCTGACTACATGAGACCATGTCTCAAATCAAAACAAAAGAAATTTAATATGCAAGTTATAACTTGCTTCTGAAATATATTTGTAGAGATACTAGAGGACAATGCAATAACAAATCATTGTCAGTTAGAAAGTAACAATCCATTTGTGGACAGGAGAAAAGGGTTGGATGGATCATTCAAGATGTCTTTAAAGCCAAGCAATAGTGGCTCACGCCTTTGAACCAACAGGCAAATCTATGAGTTCAAGGCCAGCCTGGTCTACAGAGAAATATCCAGAACAGCCAGGGCTATTACACAGAGAAACCCTGTCTCAAAACAAAACAAAAACCTTGTTGACTGTGACTAGGCCATGGACCCTAGAAGAAACCCCATTGCTGCCATTTTCCTAAACCAAAGTAATTTCTAGCTGCCTTTAAGTACTTACTCTTATAGCCACAGATAAGTGTAGGTCTTGTCCCTCATCAAAGAAGTTTCCTTTGCAGTAGATGGAGAGCAACACAGAAATCCACAGCTGGTCAAAATGCAGAGAACAACTAACTGATCATGAGATGCCCAGCACTAATGGATAACACAACACTTACATTTAAGGCTTAGGGGACATCACAGAAGAGGGGCAAAAAGATTATAAGAGCCAGAAGCCAAAGACATCTTCTATGAGATAGTGTCTTCTACATATGTCAGGAAAACTGCACCTATGAAATCACAAAAATATAGTCACCTAAACAAGACCTGAATGATGCTAATTCCAATTGACATGCCAACACAGATCAGGGCAACCTCACAAGTCTCTGCCCCTAGACGAAGAACTACAGGCAGAACTACAAGCTCAACTTTTATATGGTTGTAGAGGGAGAATCAATCTTCTCCAAGGACAAGCCACCTCAGTAAGTTATCAAATCCCAGGTGGTCAGCACTAAATACATATACATATGAGCAACACTAAATGGACACAGCCGGAGATATTTGTGCATGTGTGTGTAAAACAATAAATAATTTATACATAATAATTATATTTAGCAATAATTAAAGAAGAGGTCATGAATTTGAGTAGATAGGAGTTACAGGGAGAAAGGGGATAGAAATAATGTAAATATAGTACTTGTGTATGGCGTTCTCAAAAAATTAAATTTAAAAGGTGAATTCTGTCCAGTGACCATATAAGAGTTGAGCTAAACAGTGCATACCTGTAACCTCAGCCCTAGAAGGGCACAGACAAGCAGACCTGGAGGCTCACTAGCCAGCCAGGCTAGCCAATATGGTGAGCTCCATCTGTGAATAAATATAAGGTGGAGAAGACATCCTGAAGTCAATATCTGCCCTCCATAGGAAGATGGGAATGTGAATATGTGTATATATACACACACACTTTAAATATAACCCAAAGTAGAATAACTAATACAAAAACCTTTAAATAATAAAGTAAAACACACAGTTCCAGTATCTCTTAAGGCCAGTAGAATTTCTGAGACAAGGCAAGACTGTGTGGAGCCTTAAGAAAATCTAACCTTTTCCTACCAATAAAGAATATATCTGTGGGACTGCCAAGACAAGGTGTCTCAGCACATAAAGGTGCTTATGCACATGTCTAATGACTTAAGCTCAGTCCCTGGAATCCAGGTAAAGAAAGAAGGAAAGTACTAACTAGCCAAAGTTGTTCCGTGATTCCCCCCACATACCATGACATGTAAACCCCTCATGAGTGCTGCTCATGTGCATGTGCACACATGCACACACACACACACACACACACACACACACACACACCATGTGGATTAATGGTACATGATTTAAAACCCAAATAAGAAATTGAACACGTAAGAGTTGGGCTAAGTGTGTAATGTTCCATTACAAGATACAATAAAATAAAACAAAATTCTCTTAACCATTGATTCTATGGTGGAATAAATGTTTCCTATTTTTTCTTGCAAGTAATTAGCTGATCCAGCATAGCTGCTCTTTTTTAATATTGTAAAACTCTAGACCACCCCAGCTTATACTTATCTCTTTATAATTTCTGTTAGAATAAAACACATCAAACTGATGGCATACAATCACTTCCTACCTAGGAAACCACCTAGTTGGCCCAATGTACTATTTAACATTGTGTTTTCTTTCTTTCTTTTTTTTCTGGTTAAAAGTAGTTTTAAGAAGAATTAGCTGAAATGGCTACTCAAGGTTACTCATTAAATTCTGTAAAATAAACTATTTGTGCCCTAGCATTTCTGTCCCAATATGGCAAGATATTGGCAGATATTTTTTCTGGAGAAACAGGGTTTTTGAGGTCTGGAAAATCCTTTTCCTTACTAGTCACTTTCCAGAAGGAGTTGTTAGTAATTGGCTATGATTTTTTTTTTCTTCCAGAATGATAATCTGTTGGGTTGTGCCCCTCCCCTCCAGTTTTTGATCCATTCCAAAATACACATGGATTTGACCCAGGAATTTTGCTAAAAGAATATTATCCCTCTCTGGGGAAATGAAAACTGCCTGTTTCAACACAAGTTTAGAACTTCTTAAATCAACTATAAATGAAGAAAAAATAAGTACCAGAGCATTATGCTCTGGGGAAAATTGGACTCATTCATTTTCCTGTGGCTTTTGCCAATGTCGCACAGAGAGGCAGCATCATAGCAGGAGGTGCTGAAGACCTAATTGTCGCCCCCTGGGCTGTTATGATTATGTGGGTAAATTCAGAAGCCATAAAGAAGGCAAAACATCAGCCAAGAGGCCCCAGTAGACACTCTCAAATTAAGATCTCGTCCATGATGGAAAGAAACCCCAAATGAAAATATTTGTGTGGAAAGGGAACAGCAGGCTCATTCTCACCAAAAGGACTTTACAGTTCAGGGAAAATAGTGAGTGTGACTTACTGTCATTTCTGTTTCCTAGGGCTGAGCAGTTGTAAAAGAGGACAAAAGAGAGGGAGCATGTGGGATGCTCACTTTGGTTCTCTGTGTATAGGAACACCTCCCCCCAAATTTGAGTAAAGTTTTCTTTTGTACTTTGAATTGATTCAAACCAACAAACCCCTTTATTCTGGTATAAAAATGAGGTGTTTCTATAGCTAAGTGGCCTATCTTGTTTAGAACCAACCTTGAATCTGCTGAATTCTTTTTTTTTTTAAATTAAGTACATTTATTTATTCATGAGTATGTGTTCATGTGTGTGCATGCCACAGAAAATGTGTGGAGGTCAGAAGACAATTCAGATCTGTTAGTTTTAGTAAACATTCTACCAAATCCTGGTATATAGCTTAGGGAGGAAGTCTCGTTGTAAAAACACTCCCTCATATCAGAGTTTGGTAAACTGTGACACACAGACTCACAGTCTGGTCCACCATCAGTTTCTGAACAGTCTGTAAACTAAAAATGATTTTTACATTTTTAAATGGTTGAATGAAAAAATAAAAGGGCTGTTGAGATAGATAAAGGCTCTTGCCACCAAGCCTGATGACCCAAGTTTGAGGCCAGGACCCATATCATAGAAGGAGAAAAACAACTTCCAAAAGTTATACTATATATAACCTACAAACTGCACCATGGCATGCCTGTACCACACCCCCACGCACACTAAATAAATATATAACTGTAATTAAAGGTTCAAAATAAAAATAAAAAATATTTATGAAGCATAAATTTTAATAAATTCATTGAGCACAGGGGTGTGGGGGTGGAGAGGTGCCTTGGTCCTGCCGCAACTAGATGATGGGACAGACTTCTTATTGAAGGTCTTACCCTCTCTGTGGAGCAAATTGGGGGAAGGGGAGTGGAGGGAGTGGAAGAAAAGGAGGGAGGAGAAACAGGGATTGGAATATAAAAAATAAATTAATAAAAAATAGAAAAAGAAGTTTAAAAAATTCAAAACCCAGTGTCCATTGTAAAGTTTTATCCAACACTGTTCTTTTTGGGTTACTAATTTAGGCCATTTAATTTTTTTAATAGAATCTTTCAGATCTACCTACATTGCCTGGTATGGCCTTGAACTCATGAGCTGAAGTGATCATCCTATTTCAGCCTGGCCAAGAACATTTATTTGCACATTATCTATATTTCTGTCAAAATAGGAAAGTAAGTCTTTGTAATGCAGGCCACATGTGGCTCACAAAATCCTAGCATCTTTACTATCTGGCCCTTTACTAAAATAGTTTGCTGGTCCCTGGATTAATTGATCTAGTTGATTTTGTTAGATAACTCTCCAAAGATAATCATAGGTTAATATTTCTTATAGACAACTGGCTGTTCCCTGTGATGAAATGTAAATAATTGCTCTGAACAAGGGCACATGAAAACATGACTACAACATCAGCCTTGAGTTATTCAATTCTCTCTCTCTCTCTCTCTCTCTCTCTCTCTCTCTCTCTCTCTCTGTGTGTGTGTGTGTGTGTGTGTGTGTGTTTTCAAGTATGAAAAATATGTGTATGTGTACATAGGAAGGCCAGATGTCTATCTCCAGTGTTGTTCTTTAGAAGCTGTCCATCTTGGCTTTTAAAAAATCCTGTTTGTGTAAATGTGTGGTGTATGTGCAGGTGTGTGTGGGCTTGTGTTGATTGCATGAGTGACAAGAACAAGAGGTATTCTGCTTTATCACTTACTCCTTTGAGACTGTATTTGTCAGTAAAGTAGAGTTATGCTGGTGGCCACCAAGCCCCCGTAATCACCTTGTCTCTGTACCCCACAGCACTGGGCTTATAGACATAGGTTAAAAAAAAATACCCAGCTTCTTTTATGTGGGTTCTAGGAATTGAACTCAGCTAAGACTGACCTTAGTTTTCCATGCTTGCAAGGCAAGCACTTTATTGACAGACTTTCTTCCCAGCTGACCTCACCAACCAACACACTCATTATAACCATGTTTGAACTTTGTCTCCTCTTGACCTACTATGATGGCATTGAGAGCTGCAAAAAAGGGCCAAATTGGAACATTACCTCTTTTCATCAGTACTATAGTCAAAGAGAACGTAGGAACTAATATTTGACAGGAAGAGTTTTTTTTTTTCCTCTTTGAGTGTTTAATATGTTCAGCCTTAAACTCAAGAGAATTGAGTGGTTATTTCATTCTTCAAGGCATCCAGAGAACTTCTGGAAGGTGGGGGCTGTCTCTTACAGATTGTGGTGTCTCTGTCTTCCATTAAAGGCCTTATGTGTGATGTGGTTTATTTGTTTAGTGTCTATTTTCCCAGGAAATAATAATTATTACTATTAGGATAGGATCTCCCTTTGTAGCTCAGGCTGGTCCAGAATTCTCAATCCTTCTGCTTCAGCTTCCCAAGTGCAGGATTATAGGCATATTCTGTCATGGGCTGGGCTCAGGGAACATTCCTTAATCACCTCTGTCTACAGGGGTGGATAATACACATCTCTTGGTCAACCCTAGGATGAGATCTGCTGACCAGAGTAATGAGACCTATGGTTTCTGAGATGGTACTTTCCTTGGTAGTTTTTCACTCCTCTGGATCGTGATGGGCAAGTTGAACTTGCCTTTGTTATTGGAGGAAAGTATGCATCTCTGTATGAAAAAATGTTTTGTTTAAATCGCCATATTTGCATTGAATTGTCCAAATCTGGTAAATGCAGTTGACTACAGACACAAGGAACAGTAACACAGCCTGTGCGAATCTATAACTAAACATTTTGTTGTACAGAAAGGAGTTTCAGAGAACAGGACTAACAGGAAACTTTATTTTATGTGAACTAGATAAATATTATTTACTTAGGCCCACTGAAGCAGTGACATTCCCAACTAGCTCAAAAAGGTTCAGGCTGGGGACAATTTTGGAAGGTCACCTGGCATACTAGGAGGGCATACAAAGTATTCTGCCATGACTTGCCAAATTAGTCACCACATCCTCACAGAAACTTGAAGGTGGTATGAGGATGCCAAAGCTGGAGGATGGCTGTGTCTGCAGGGACATTCTTGAAACCCTTTTGGTATGCCATCTTCATGTAGCCAGGCTACTGCAGCCATTTTGAGCATTTGCCTTTGCTTCAGAAAATGGCTTTGAGAAAAAGAAATTATGTCTATCATACCTGAGAGCTATGCCAGACAGCAGACTCAAATGTTCCTTTTCGCGGACCCATGATTTGCTGCCTGGATCTAGAGCACAGCCCCCAAAAGAAAAATGTGCAGCGCTTGGTAGGCAGAAATTTTTGCCCGTGGACATTTACAAGGCTGCATTGTGGAAACAGAAGCCGTTCAAATTGTTCATTGTTCAGAGGCCCCCTACTTTGGCAGCCAGGAGCGAATTCATTATGCAGTGATTGGCATAGTTTTCTTCTGTTTATTTCATGCCATGGGTACAGCAATGCTGAAACTTCTTGCTTGGCCTCTTCCCTCTCTCCTCCAGCACCTCCTGCCCTGCTACTTTCCAAAACCTGGCCACAAACGATATTGTGCCTGCCTTTCTAAGGTCGTGTGCAATGGTTAGGTGGCTATATTTTCTTCAAATCCAAGGAAAACACACTTTGTTCCCACATCTGGGCGAGCTAGGCATCCTGCAAATATTTATAAAGCACCCACAGAGTCCATAGCAGTGTCTTGGGCCCCCTATGGGGGGGGAATGACTGCAAGCTCAGACAAATGGTAAACACAATGTTTCAGCAAAGCCGGCTGGAGCTTAAAAGGAAACTAAGAAACCACCCTTTCATGGTTAGCAGTTGTTGTTGCTTTCATTTGAGTTGTTTTCTGTAGCTGGAAAGCAAGATTAGCAAGTCTGTCATATTCTTGTTATGAATTCCAGAGCAGCCGTTTCTGCAGTGGTTATATGCATTCAAGTCAGCTGGGGTCTAGTTGCCCATTAGTGTTCTGCAGTTTGTAACTATTTTACAGGTCCAATGGGAGGCTGCAGAGGAGGGATTGGCACACTTGTGTAGCTTGTGCTCCATCAACAGGGCTTGACCTTGGTAACAGGTGGGCTCACCTGGGGCCTTTCAGAACTGCTCCTGGGTCAGCAAGCTGGCTCAGCAGTGAAAGGTGCCTGATAGTCTGAGTTCCATTCCAGGAACCCACATGGTCAAAGGTGAGAGCCAACTTCTTTCTGCACATTTTCCTCTGTCCTCCACACACATGCACACACATTAAATAAATGCAACTTTTAAAAATATAAAGAACAACTCCTGGCCCAACTCCACCCTCAGGGATTCTATATTATTAATTTTCTGGAGCCCTCAACCTTCCTAATGCTGTAGCCCTTTCACAGTTTCTCATGCCCATATAGTTATTTTCACTGCTACTTTGTAACTGCCATTTTGCTACTGTTGTGAATCATAATGTAAATATCTGATATGCAGACAGTCTTAGGTGGGTTGAGACCCACAGGTTGAGAGCCATTGTTCTAGAGCATGGCCTGGGCAGGAGATGGTTTTGAAGTGCCTCAGGTTGGGTCTAGGGATGGAGCTAGATAACTAGCCCCAGGTTCAGTTCCCATCAGGACATAAACAGGATGTGATGGTGCACACCTCTAAGTCCAAGAAGCAGGGATCCAAAAGTTCAAGATCATTCTTGGCTATGTAGCAAGTTTCTTGAGCTACATAATACTCTGAGATGAAGGAGGAGGGATGGGGTGGAATCTTGTGATTTCTTGGTCATTGATCAGTTGGAACATAAAATGTATGCTTCCCTGTTTCTAAGCTAGAAACATCAGGATTTCCTATTTTCACATTAGACTCTGTGTATTTGCTTCCTTGAAATCAACCTGATTTTCTGTTACTGAATGATGACTCCCTAACCAAGTAGTCACTTTCTGACAGTAGGAACCAAGTCTGCTTTGTTTGTCACAGGATCCCTAGTACCTAGGAGCATTCCTGGGATTTAGCAACCGTCCCACAAATCTTTGCTGGCTGGATGACTCCAGTAGTACATCTATTAATGTCCTCAGGGATAGGAACTCACTTACCCATGCATTCATATTTAATGTCTGTCTTCCAGCCCTCTGGCTGTGGGAGGAGTTGAGAGATGGGCAACATGTGGCCCAATACTGTTTTCATGGTGTTATTCTCTAGAGATTGACATAGATTAGAATCACCTGGAGTAGTTTTTGCACATTAATGCCCAGGCCACAGATTCTCATTCCATTGACTCAAGGACCTGCCAGCCCTTCAACAGACAACAAGGTTTTGAACTGTCATCTGAGTTCCTGCTTCCTAGAGTGAGGTCTCAGGACCAGCAGTTTCAGGAAGACCTCAAGGCTTCTCTGATATATTTGAGTCATAGGTCCAGCAGTCAGAAACTACTAAGCAAATGGCCTCAGGTGAATTGTCTGCATGTTCAGTCAGAGAAACCTACCACTCCCTTTGATGTTAGTGCTCCACTGTTTTAGTTGGCCCTGAGAACTGGAGAATGGCTGGCTGTGCCATAAAGGAAAATGCTGTGTATTTCTGGAGGCCACAGACGGCGGCAATGCAAAATTAAAAATAGTCCACAGAGAAAGCGGTATTGTTGCCATCTGAAGCAGTCGTGATTCTATTTTAAATAATTGGCTTTGGAGACAAAAGGCAAAAAGCAGGGGTTTTGTTTTGTTTGTTTTTTGTTTTTGTTGTCGTTGTTGTTGGTAAATGTGCCCTATTTCATTTCTAGTCTTAGCTTGTGACACCATCACCAAACAGAACAGGAGAAGGGAAGGGAAGGGTTGGGAAAACCCAAATAGATTAAACAAAGTAACCTTAGCCTATGTAGAAGAAAAATTAGAGGGAAAAAGTTAAATCTTTTTGCTCCAGAGAATAGAATGTGTTTCCTGTTTGCTTTTACCAGAGGTCTCAACATAATGCTTCAGTGTGTTCAGAGCTCCTGAACAGAGAATGTTCAAGAAATAGCTGAGAGGCCTGAGTTGGAACTGCCAAATACTGGCTCAGTTAGAAACCATGTGACAAATGGAGATCTTGATTTCATTTCTCAGGGCAAAAGGGAATGTGCTTGTTTCAATCCTTTGTGGGTTCCCATGAAAGAAAATGGAGAGTAATTAATTTTACCCACGAAGAATTTCTGCATGTATGATAGAAGATCTGTTAGGACTGAGAATATTTTTCTAGTCTGACCTCATAAGCAATGGCTTTCTTACAGAAAGCTTTAAAGTAATCCCTGGATGCTTACAGAAATATTTGAAGACTGTAGGGGCTGGAGAGATGGCTCAGATGGTAAAAGTGCTTGGTGTACAAGCATAAGAACTTAGATTCCATCCTTAGCAACCATGCAAAAAGCTGGGCACAGCGATGTGAGTTTGTAATCTCAATACTGGGAAGGTGGAGACCAGTGGGTCACTAGGATTTCCTTGCCTAGCAGGCTGGCCCACCATAACTTCTCCTTGAACCCAGAGTCCCAGTAGAAGTCTCTACCTCAGTAAACAAGGTGGATTGATACCAGTGACCCCCCCCACACACACACATACCATGCAGATACACCCAAAGACATACACACAGAAAAAAAAAATAAAACATGAGCACACTTTGCTACATTTCCTTAATATTGATGCTCACCAGGAGATGATGGGAGATGTTATTACGGTCACAGAAAAATGGCCGCTGAGTATTGAAAGGGGTCATTGAATTCAATGCTGCCCCATCTGTTTTTTCTGCTCCCATCACATGTGTAGAATATAAAACATGAATGTAGCAGTAGCTATCTGATTCAGGACTTCTGGGTGCAACACAGCAGAATCACAGGAGGGCTTGAGAAGAGATCTTTTGCAGCAAAAACACAGGCTCTTGAGGTGAGCTGACTATTCTGGTTGCACCTCTAGGGGCTCTGATTGATTGGACTTAGGGGTAGAGCAGCAGCAGCAAAAGTATGCTCCCCCAAGTGATTCTAATGCAGCCAGTGTTGAGATTCCCTTCTTATACATCACTGCCCTTCTCTCCTCCATTTTCAGTTACTAAAGAAGTAAGGTAAGAAGGGATGGCAAGCTAGAAATAGAGAGTGCCTAGTGGTCTTCTGGCACTTTCCTTAACACTCCCCTCCACCAGACTGCCACTGTCTTCCCTCCTATAACCCCAAGTCCCCTGGAAGGAGAAGTTCCTCAAACTGAACTCTTTCCCTTGTGCTCATGTCATTAGACTTCGACTTTACAAAAATGAAAACACGTAAGCCTTCATTAGTGGTTGAAAAAGCCCAAATAGGAGCATGCCTCCTGGAAGATGAAGGGCACCATTCCTGGGGACACTAGTACCCAATTCCACACGTTAAGGAATAGGAGTGAAAACTTCTATATTTTGACATCATTTTCTTCAGTGGCAATGGCTTGGGTAGAGACTGAAGGGAGGTAGGGAGCTGGGTTCCATGTAGAAAGCTAGTTGAAGGAGTGATATCACCAGGCCAGTGACCATTGAGAATTGTGTGGCGCCTTTCATGTAGGCAAAAACAGGAAATGTAAGATTCCAGGGCAGAGGCCTCAGATGACAGGATTATATAGGGATGCTATCCATTGCTTGCCCTGTAATGTCAACAGTTCTGGGAACTTATAAATAGTGCCTATGTGTGCAAGCATTTTTCACATGCTCCAGCAATGCAGCTACATCCTGATACATACTCTAGTGTAAACATAAAGATGGAGGAATGTACTAGTCATAGGCAATGTTTGCACATTTCTCTGGAGAAAAATGTGGACTACAAAGAGATCAATTTAACTCCTAAAGGCATCGGGTTAAATTAATCATTGATTAAAACTTCAGGGTGAGATTCTGCTTGCTAATTCATTAACTGAAATTTGAATAAATTTGCCTCCTTGAATATGTTGAATACTAATTCAGCCAAGTCTTTTTAGTTCATAACCCAGAAATCAAGAAGCATTTTATGCTCGTGAGTCAGAAAATCAGGAGACTGGGGTAGACAGCAAGGTCAAAGTTTCATTTCTGTTGCTGATTTAACAAATTACAGATGTAGTACAGATGCATGCATGTAAATTCTTTTGTTTTGTACTCACTTTCTGTTTGGTTTTAGTTAAAAAAAAATCATGTGTTTGTGTGCTTAAAGTTTGGATTTTGTTTTTGTTTGTAGACAAGGTCTTCTGTAGCCCAGGCTTGCCTCATCTTCCTGAGTTCACAGGTGTGTGCCATCATGCTCAGCTCAAAAGCCTCAGGTACCACAATTGAAAGCAGAGGGGGTGAAAAACTAAAACCGCTCCAAACTCAAGTAAAAAAACCACATTGGACTTTCCAGTAAAAGGCTAACATCTTCTCTTCTGGTTCATTGTAGTCAGACAAACACCCTGGCTATACTGAAGGAAATGGAGACTTGGGCTCATAGTTATACATATTTATGGGTACAGTGTATCTTGATAGAGGTTTGTAGTGTGTAGTGATCTAATCAAGATAGTTAGCATGTCTACCATCTGAAAGTTTTAATGTCTTTGTGTTGTGAACATTCAAAACCCTTCCACCTAGCTATTTTGACATTTCCATGAAATTAAGTATTTTTGTCCTATTGTATGCAGATAGGTTTTTGTCACCTTGACACAAACAGGAGTCACCCACAAACGGGACCCTCAATGAAGGACTTGCTTTCATCAGATTGGTCCAGGTACATATCTGTGGACCATGTTCTTGATTAATGATTAATGTGGGAGTGCCAGACCCACTGTGAGTGGTGCCCTTCTGAGGCCAGTTGCCCTGGGCTACGGAAGAAAACAGCTGAGCAAGTCTTGAAGTACAAGTCACTAAGCAGCATTCCTCCATGATTCTGCTTCAGTTCCTGCTTCTGAGTTCCTCCCTTAAATTCCTGCCCTAGCTTCCACTTGATGATGGACCCTAAAGTATAAGGTGGTTCAAACCCTTTTCTTCCCCAGGTTACTTTTGGTCACTGCATTTATCAGTAATAAAAGTGAACTAGAATAGTCATTTAGCTTTAACTTCTAAACATTTATGTTTTTTCTGTTTGCTTAGTTTTTGTTTCTTCTCACTGATGTTGGCTGAGCTCCAGACCTCTCTATATGTAATGGAGGCCTGGGCATGTATTTGAACACTAAAGAGTCCCTTTTTCTTAAGCAAGTGCTCTGCCACTAAACTACTCCTCTCTCCCAAGCATTCCTTTTTCTAAGGTAGCAAGCAGGATGACTAATGGGCTCTTTGGTGCTTATGGTAACTAATATGTTAGTTTAGGATAAAAGTCAGTGAACTTTCATATTTTAGTGATGCCTTATTTTTAATATGACAATCTTCCATGTGTACCTCATGATGACAGTTTATTTATGCATGCTTTATAGACTTATAAGAAAAATGAAACTGGAGAGATGACTCAGTGGGGAGGCACACTTGCTGCTGTTGTAGAGGGCCTGTGCTTGACTCCCTAGCCCCTATGTCTGGTGGCTCACAACCGCCTGCAATTCTAGGTCCAAAGGAGCCCAATACTCTCTTCTGGACTCCTTGGGTCCATGTATGTGTGGTGTACATTAATACATTCACATACACATAAACATAAAATAAAAAATACAGCTTATTTTTGTTTAAAGTGAGGGCGGTTTGGTTCTCAGCATCCCCACAGGTGGGTTCTAACAGTGCATACATCCAGTTGCAGAAGATCTGATACCCTCTTCTGGCCTCCCCAGCCACTACATCCATATGCACTGATGGCATTTGTGCACACATCCCTCACTCCCACATGCACATATACACATGATTTTAAAATGTTCTAAAGTGCTGCAGATAGGTTTTTAAATACCCTGTTCTGGGAACTCAAAGCCAAAAAACTAGACTCCTTCCCAAACAAATTACTCAATGTTTCCTTAAGTGAGATGACACAAAATATGTATACATGCCTGACAGATGTAACTTTCCTCCCCATCGCTCCATTTCCTTCTTCCATAAAGATTTCAAGGCAGACTAAATGTTTTCCTGGATCATATCATCTAAGCTTTCTCCTACTTAGATCCTTTCATGTTTCAAATGCTATGCAGAATAGACGTTGTATATTTTCTTCTGTCATTGATTTATATCTTTCTTTCTGATTTAGAGTCTTTTGCCAGGAATGCAACCTCAGTTATCTAATGTCTATGGAGAAAATTCAGTCTACTTTATGACATGATGTATTATATAGTTCATAGATCTCTGGATAAAAATAATGTGACAATAGTACATGCACACACTCACGATCTTGTACACATGTACCTCCATATACCCATAGACTGACTGCTGATATCTTCCTCAGTCACTCTTCATCTTATTTTCTGAGACAGTGTCTCCCACTGAACCCAGAACTCACCTATTTGGCTATACTGCCTAACCAGCAAGTCTCTGCTTCCCCAGATTACAAGCACCCAGCTTTTTACATGGGTTCTAGGGATCAAATGCAGGTGTTTGTGCTTGCATGACAGGCATTTTAGCGACTGAGCCATCTCTTCAGCCCCAGTTCCCAGATATTTTAATGGCAATAGAGACAAAGTCAAGTCTACAGACTCTTGAGCTTTGGGGGTTTGCAGTGTCTCTTGGTAGACCCTTAAAATATTTCCATGTATTTCAGAAAGGCATAGGATTCTGTTCAGGAAACTGAGTTTTGTTTGCTTGAAACAGATGAAAGACAGAACATTAGACTGTTTAGGTTTATATATTAGACAATTTAAAGAAAGCATGGTGAACTTATTTGACATTCAGTATCAAGAGGAATCTGTGGCTGGAGAAATGGCATATTGAGTAAAGTACTTGTAACACAAGCATGAGGGACCTATGTTTGGATTCCCATAACTTGCATAATACACTGGGCATGGTTGCATATGTTTGTAATCCTATAACTTGGGAAGTGGAGGCCATCCTCGGCCACATAGTAAGTTCAAGGCCAGCCTGGAAGTGCATAATATCCTGTCTCTAAACTATAACAACAACAACAACAACAACAACAACAACAACAACAACAACAACAATAATAATAATAATAATAATAATAAGCTTCCCTGGCACAATGACTTGGTTCCTAGCCTTGAAGATTTTATTCCAGTCATTCCAGAGCACTTCTCTGTTCACTCTCTGCCACCTTAATGGGTGCTCTGATGAAACTAATTCAGGGTTTCTGTCAAATTTCCATGCCCCAGAGGACAACCATGGAATCCTGTTACATTTGCTTTCTTGAATATCTCAATGGGCTGTTAAAAATCTAAAAGGGGCTTCCTTCTAGGAGAATAGAATGTCAAAGAGAACAAACACCAGTCAAAAGCAGCTTTAGCTTGTGGGTGTTTCCTTTAGCTTCCTGGAAGCTGGGCGAGGGGTCTTTTAGGAGAGGGTATGGAGGAAGTGTCCCCTCCTGCCTTGTGACCCAGGCATTTTGATGACACTGAAATGCACAGCTGGAACTTTGGGAGCTCAAAGAATGGCCTTGCCTGTGCACACACTTGAGTTCCAAGCAGTTCTCCAATTTAGGGGTAGAGATAGTGTTCTGAAATTACCCGAGAGGCTTGCCCATTATTCCAAAGGGGTGAGACAACATCATGGCATGTGCATGATGTCACTGCTAATGCTGCCAGACAATGGTCACACTCAAGGACAGATATACAGCACTCTATCCTGGGCACTGAATTCCTTTGGAAACAACTCTTCTCTTGTTCAAGGTCACCCATGGTTTTAGATGGATATTTTGAACTTGAGCTTGCATAAGCTGGCAGAAGATTCCTACTGCCTTTAGAGTAAGCCTATAGGCCATCTTGACAAAGAGTAGATTACCCCAGAATATCTGTCTGGATCCATCTCTGTCTGACAAGATTTCATTTCTTTGTGTGCCCACACAAGTTCATGTGCCTGCGTGTACTCACGTGTACATGTGGAGGCCAGAGGACAACTGTCAGTCTTGTTCCTTAGATGCTGTCCACCTTGTTTTTCTGGAGACATGGACTCTCACTAGTTTGGAACTCCAAATTCCAGAGATCCTCCTGTCTCCCCCTTCTCACCGCCGAGATTACAAGCATGTGCTTGCGTCATGTGCTTTATTTTATTTTATTTTATTTTGCATGAATTCTGAGAGTCAACTCGGATCCTCGTGCCTACTGACTGAAACATCTGTTGATCTGTGAATGCTGCTTCTACAGATAGCTCCTACTGGACAACCGCTACATGTACCTTCTCTCATCTCCATTGGAGTCTGTCCTGATCCTTTGGGCTTGCATGATGGTTTGATGTTTTTCTGCCTGCATTCAGCCATCAGCTTCTCAAGGACAGAAATGGCTACCAATTCTCTGTGCTCAAAGGCGCTTGCTACTATTTTTGTCTTTCTATTGTTAAGCTATTCTAGTAACAACTGGAAATTGCAAAAATGCTTTGTGGGGGCTGGGGGTGTAGCTCCCACATTCCAAAGTTGTATCACTGAGAGCCTGCAGAATGCACTACATATACTCAGGGTTCTGAGTCTTTGTCAAATTTAATTAACCAGGGAATATAGCATTTGTAATATTTATTTTCCCTGATTCTTAAGTTGTCCTCCTTAAACCCAAGAAGAGTACAGCTTTTTCCTTTATGAAAATGTTTTATATCATTCTTAGACAGGAGCCTTATCCTTTATTTGTATCTGTTTACAAACCATTAAAACAAAGATTTTGACTGTCTCACAATGTCTTCCTTAATCTCACACTTTTAAAATAAGAATAGCATTAATATATCTGTTGTAAGTTACTGGCAGCTTAAGTTGAGATGTGTCTTTTTGCACAATATGTGCTATTGAGTTGTCTCATGTGTTGTTGCTCAGAGTAAGAAAAGACGACATGGTGAGCTTTGTTATTTAAAGCAGCCCAGTCTTTTAAATGCCATATTTAATTTTTAAAAGACAAAGTACAGCTTAATGAAATGAGAGCTTGTTATTTTAGTGAGGGAAATTGTGAAGGATAAGATACCACAGAGACATTATTTAAACAAATGCATTTGTTATTATTATTTTATCTCATATTTCCGAAACAAGACCTCAATTAGCCCAGGCTGGCCTCAAACTCCTTCATCCATCTTGCCTCTACTTCCCAAGTGCTAAAATTACAAGCATTCATCAAGACACTCATCTTAGGAACTGTGCTTTTAAATATGTTTGTGTTTCTATCACTTATTAGGCAACAATTGCAGTGATGAAACCATCTGGATCTCTGGAGCATATTTCCATAACCCTTGCATGGAATGAAGCATATCTTTGTAATCTATGTCATTGTAATCTGGAACATGTGACAGGCATTGTTCTAATTGGTCCATCTAATCCTGAGACTGTTTTATGAAGTGGATACCATCATGCCTCTTTAAAAAAAGAAAAGAGAGAGAGAGGGCTGTTGAAGAGATTGCTCAGTGATTAAGAGCACTGGAAGCTCTTGAGGAGGACCTAGGTTCAATTCCCAGTACCTACATGGTGGCTCATAACCCTCTGTAACTCCTGTTCCAGGGGATCTGATGCTTTCTTGTGACCTCCACAGGAACCAGGCACACATGTGGCAAGCAGACATTCATGCAGGCAAATCATTCACACATTTATTTTTAAATAAATAAAGATTTAAAAAAGACAAAAAAATGAGATTAGGTTTACATAACATAAAGTAGATTGTTCCATGGTGAAAAGACACTTGCTATTCCTCTGTCTGTCTTAAAGGCTTCACTGGTAATCTTAATGTCTACACTGAAATGAGCTTGACATTATCTCTGGCCCCTGGCAGATATATCAAGTCAACAAGTTGAATCCATGAAAATTAGTTCTAAAATCAACTTGTCAGTATAGAACCTTAACAGAATCCACCTTAGCCAGGTGATCAAGGTGCATGTCAAAAAGAAAATGGATCAATAACCCTTATCAGTATCATTCACTCCTGATACCAGGAGCAGTGATGTAAAGAACATCCCTATTCTGATTTCCCTTCAAAAGCACAACATCAGCCACACAAGAAGAAATGTCAACTAAAGCCAGGAAGAGGCCTTTTCTTCAAAATGTGTATACAATCATCTTGAAGGGAGTCAAGGTCATAGAAAAGACTGAGAGACTGTCAAGTTGAAGTAGACCAAAGACATGTGAAAAGTAAACATGGTGTAAGGTTCTTGGATAGAAAGGGTATACTGCTTGTAGAACTGGTAACTTTCAAGTAAGAGCTAGAGTTTTGAGTTAATAGAGATGCACCAAGCTCAGGTGTCCAGTTGTGAGGACTATTGAATAGCAATGCAAGATGGTAACATAAGAATCTCAGTCAGTAATGGATTTATCAGAGCTCTAATGATATTTTCCATTGAGATAAGGTCTCACTTTGTAGCCCAATTTGGAATCCCTCTAAACTAAATGCTTGGATTTATGACATTTTGACAACCCTTCTGAAAGGCCAAAGTGACATCAAAACAAAAACAGGTCCTTAAAAAAATTTGAAGGTTACTGTGTTCTAAGAGGGAAAAAGTCAAAGGGGGAGAGAGCTGATTCAATATGAAAATTAAATCAGATAACCAGAGATTACAAATTGAGGGTCCCACATTTTGTCACAATTCTATTTATAACAATTAAAATAGAATTTATATAGCACATAAATCACCCATTAAAAGTGTACAATTCACCATGTTATATGATAGCCACAAATTTGTGTCACTGTCACCGCAGTCTAATTTTCTTTTTTAAGATATATTTTTATTATTCTTTTAATTAAGTGTATGTGGTGGGTATATGCACATAAATGTAAGTGCTTACACAGCTCAGTGGTGTCAGATCCTCCTGGATCTGGGAGTACAGGCAGTTGTAAGTCACCTTATGTGGATGCTGGGAATCAAACTCAAGTCCTCAGGAAGAACAGCCAGTGCTCTTAACCACTGAGCAATCTCTACAGCTCCACCACAGTCTAATTTTAGAACATTTCTTTCCCCTAAAATAAAGGGCTAGGAATGTAGCTCAGTGATTGGGCACTTGTCTGGTATTCTTAAGGCCTTGAGTTTTATCTCAAGTGCCTCAAAAAAGAAAAAAAAATTAACCTTATTCTCTAGCCTTCTCCACTTCTAAACAGGTCTAAACAATCACTCATTTCCTTTCTGTCTCTATAGGTTTTTAAAATTCTGGATGTTTATTTTAACTGAAATCACGCATGATTTTTTTGTGTCTGGATTTCTTCACTTGGCACAATGTTTTGTTGTTGTTGTTTGTTTTGCTTTTTCTCTTTTAAGATTCATTTATGTTGTAGCTTCTAGTTTTCATTCCTTTCCATAGTGCCATATTGCATTGTATGGGTATATATTCACTATGTTATGTTTATACCTTGATCATGTGATGAATATCTAATATCATTGGGACCATTAGCACAATGTCCTTTGATCAAATTCTTCTGGAGAATCATCTCCTAGATTCCCATGCTCTTTTTATCTGTTGTTTCAAAAGATAGATTGTTAGGATTCTGAGCATCTGCACATTTCCACATTTCTGAGCATCCTACCCAGTACTGTTTACTTATACACATAGTTGATCATGTTAGAAAGCTTTGGAATTAAGGTAAGAAATGATTCCCCAAGGTTCCAGAAATGAGCGGTTGTCTTATTTTATGTGCAAATCAATAATCACTTTGGGGAATTATGCAGTGAATTGCTTTATTGAATAAGTGTGAGAAATGAATGATATTAATTGTTCAAGAATGCTATTGCCAAACTTTGTGGAAACAGAATGTTTTCTGTGGAAATAGCATATATTGCTTTCTCGGTCATGGAATTTCCCCTCGTTTGACCCGAGGGGTTAGAGAAAACTCTTATGCAACCATCATATTTTAAAAGTTAATCTGTTACTTGTGGGCTGGTTAATAACCAGCACCAGACAATTTTACCTAAGTAGAGATGACTAAGAGCCTATATTTTACTTTTAGCAAGAGTTGATTTACATATCTAATTCATGTTCTATTAACAGAAATAAATGAAATAGAAGGGGGGAAAGCCCGGGCTTGTTTTAGAGCTGAGTTAAAAGTTCCATAGTTCCGCTCAGTTTGTGAGGGCAATCTTCTAAAGTCAAGACCAGAATAAACCCTGGAAACTTTACTTAAATGCTGGCCTTCTATTTTAAAAGATCTACAATTTTCAGCTATTGTATAAAAGTGATTTTTAACACAAAGCATTTCCTGTCATTTCAATGACTCTTTCCAATAGTACTTTAAAACATACTTGCAAGCAATTTAAATTTCCATGAAGGATTTCTTGCTTCCTGGAAAATTCTTTGCCCCACTTGAATTTTTGTCAGTGCTGATGTTTCACTTGTCCACAAAATGGAGGCATTTTTGCAGAGTGTGGAGTTCAGGAAAGGAAGAGTGCTAGGTATTTCTATCCCACCCACGCTCTTCAGTGTGGTTATGAGACTCCTTGTTAAAGACAGTGCACATCCACAAGGGAACGTGGGTGTGGCATTCCTATTTGTCTTTCGTTATAAGTTTTGGTTGGCCTTTTTGAGTGACGGCACACTTTGAACTTACCTAGATGTTTATCCAAATTAATCCCACTCAATTGTTTTCTGTTACTTTTGAGTCTGGCCCAAATCTTTTGCGCTACTTACTCTTGTATTGCTGTGAAAAAAAAAAAAAAACCACTATAACCAAGGCAACTTATAGAAGGAAGGGTTTGTTTGGCTTATGGTTTCAAAGGGGAATAGTCTATCTTGGTGGGGAGGTGTGGCAACAAGGAAGCATGGTGCCTGGTGCAGTGAGCTGAGTACTCACATTTTCAACCACAAGCACCAAGCAGAGAGAGCAAACTCAAAATGGTGCAAGTCTTTAAACTCTCAAAGCCACCCCCGGTGACATATATTTCCTCCAGCAAAGCCACACCTCCTAAGCCTCCCCAAACAGTGTGACTAACTGGAGATCAAGTATTCAAATATCCAAAACTATGAGGGACATCTCATACATCTTATTCAAACCATCACACCTTCTTGTTTCCCCATCTTGAAACCATGCATTTAGTTCCTAAGACCCAGATATTTGTCCTCATGACACTAAATCTCTCTATTCTTCCCATTTTTCTGGCTTTCCAGGTTCCTTTAGGTACCCAGTTAATTTTATTATAGCATGGGTTGGCCTTACTTCTTGGCTTCAAATCACCTGCACAGTTAATCTTAAAAATACGAAAAACACAATTTTAGATATTGATGAGTGTTGTGGTTTGGATATGAAATGCCCATGTATTTGAACACTTGTTTCCCAACTGGAAGCGTTGTTTGGGAAGGTCCTGGAATGTTTAGCAAGTTAGAACCTTGCTGGAGGAAATAGGTGACTGGAGGTCACCTTGCTGTTTTGTAGCCAAACCTTCTTTCTGTTTTCTTTCAATTTCCTGAATGAAGATACAATGTGGCCAGCCAACCTTTTGTTCCTGCAATCATGCCTTTGTTAGCCACTGCTATGCCTTCCCTGCCATGATGGGATGTAACCTTCTGGAACTGTGAGCCAGAATAAACCCTTTGTCCCTTAAATTGCTTTTGTCAGGATATTATTGTCATAGCAACAAGACAGTATTGGGACAAATAGCATGCAGAAATACGTTTATTCCACTCAGGCACTTCATACTTGGATCACTGCTTCCAGACACAGCTTCAAGATCTTTTGAGAACCAATCTCACGGCAGGACTTTCTTACACATTCCCTTTTGAACAAGGGAGCTTGAAACGTTGGAAAATCCCTTGTAGTGCTTAGTCTAAATTGAATGGAGGTATACCTAGGAAAGGTTCATTTCGAAAGATGCAGACCCAAGTTCAATCCTCAGACCCTAATAAAATAATGTTAGTTGTGGTAGCACATGCTAGTAATCTCAGTGCTGGAAAAGCAGGGCAGGTGAGTCCCTGGTGCTTGCTACTGGCTAGATTAGCCTACTTGGCAAGTTCCATATCAATAAGAGACTCTCTTTCAAAGAAACAAGATGAGTCATATTCAGGGAATGATCCCTGAGGTTGTTCTCTGGTGTCCACACACACATGTACACTTGGGCATGTATGTACACATACACACTGAAAAACAAAAAGATATGATTAGTGAATTGTGTGTCTGGCTATGTTTGTGAGGGTATTTCCAGAGAGGATTAACAAAGGAAGGAAGACCTACTCTGAATGAGAACAGCAACCATTTTATAGACTGGGTGCCCAGATGGAATAATAGGGGAAGAAGGAGGCCACCATGATGTGAGCCCCTTTGTTCTATCACATCCTCCCATCAACATGTTCCACCTTACCTCAGATTCAGAAACAAGGATACTGGGTGATCATGGACTGAAATATCTAAAGGTATGAGTCCAAATAAACCTTTATTATCTTATTTTTTTTTTTTTAGTTTGGAGGTTTTGTACAGTAAAGAAACTTGACTAATATACTTACTTGTCTAATCCTGATAGTTTGTCCCTAGAGTATTCCCTGAGCCTAGCAAGGTAACCTTATCAAAAGAAAGGAGGAGAGACTGGTCTTGCTTCTTATAATCACTGTACCCATTCCTAAGTACTCATACAACATTTCTCAAAAAAGCTACTGTAGACTGTTGGTTAGGACGTATATCAAATTCCCCACTCTATGGCTGTTGAAACATATGTCTTCCTCCCCCTTTTGCAAATTGCAGATATATTTTCCTTGCCCCATTTAATGTTATAGGGGAAGATTGAGTTACTTTCTTCAATGTCTTCACTGGAATACTTAAATTTGTTCATAATATCTTTGAATTGTTTTGAGACTTTGGGTCTCTCTTCCTTCAATTATTTTTCCCCTATTCTTTTCTAGCCAAAGGTCATTTTTTTTCTTGTCCAAGCAGACAATGCTTGTGTTGTTTTGTTTTATCTTATTTTGTAAGACAGGGCCTCATATAGCCCAGGCTGGTCTTAAACTTGACCTGACCTTCTGTATCTTCTTCCTCTTCCTTGAGAGCACTGGTCTTAGGCATCTACCACCACCCATATCCACTTTACACAGTATTGGGGATCATGACCAGAGCTTCATCATGCTAGGCGAGTACTGAGCTACATTCTCAGCCCTCGTTTGACTGTTTATATTTACATTTATTTATTTGTGTATTTATTAGGATGGATGTGCCACAGTGGCATACAGAGGCCAGAGGACAATTTGCAGAATTAGTTTTCCCTTTCCATTATATGGGTCCTGGGATTAAACTAAGGTCACCAGGCTTGATAGCAGACACCTTTAGCCTGGAAACCATATCATTGGCCCTGTTTATTTATTTATTTATTTATTTTTTGATCACAAAGTCTTGAGCTACTTTAAGCTTACCAGAAGCTTTCACATGCATGTGATCTTTACAATCACTCTGGGAGTCAGTGGTTTGTGGCCTGCAATTTAGAAATGAGGAAACAGAACTGAACTTCTGTTTAATGACATAGGGGGTTGAGAGGATTTTTCCAAGCCAGGAGTCCCTTTTGTGACAAAGCCTGATACCTGCTGGCATTTTCATCACATAGCTTTCACTGTGTACTGCATATATTGTACTGGGGAAGGTTTGGGAAGCTCGCCTTTCTGACTTTAGTCCCTGAAGTTCTTTTTTTGACCTTTCATCCCTGCCATTCACAGAAACAGTGTGGGAAGAGTGATTCCTACAAGCCGCTCTAACACTCTGGCCTTCCCATTTGCTTTTCTGTGGAGCACTTTGATGATAACATCTCTGTAGCATCTCATCTGAGATAATCCAGGTCTCTAAAGCAGCTGTCCTTCAAGAAATTGATCCTGGGCCAAACAGATGGCCCAGCAAGTAAAACCACCTGCTATCAAGCCCAGTTTCATTCCATCCATGAGACTCACATGGTAGAAGGAGAGAACTAATTACCCCGGGGTGTTCTTTGAGCTCCATAAGTGCACCACAGCACATGGGTACCAATTCTCATCCTCATTCTCTCTGTGTCTCTCTCCCCTAAATAAATCAAGTTCAGGTACAAATCCCAGGTACAAAAATCCACCTGGCCTAACTAGTATGCTCCTCCTCCACCTCACTATGAAATAGTTTTGTTATATGTCTTAGGACTGAGTGATGTTTGTTGTGAATACTATTGTGGTATCAGTTGCCAAGGTAAAGTGATGCAGATTTCTTTTTTAACTTGGGACCTGAGTGAAGGACAGGGGGAAAGTAATTGTAAAATTATAATGAAGAAATTGATCCCATGGGCCCAGGAAGAAGTCAAGTGGGTAAAGCACTAAGTGTGTAGACAGAGGCCTGAGTTTGGGTCCCTCGTACCCATGGAAAACGTTATACATGGTAGCTAATATATGTCTGTAATCCAAGCACAAGGGAGACAGAGGCAGAATTGGTGATCTCCAGGTTCAGTGAGAGAGTTTATGTCAAAACTTGGGGGTGCACGACTTTAATCCCAGAACCCAGCAGGCAGAGGCAGATGAATCTCTTGAGTTCCAAGCCAGCCTGGTCTACATAATGAGGACTACAAAGTGAGACCCAGTCTCAAGTAAGTAAAAAATGAGGCTGGGGAGCTAAAGAGTAATGAGAACACCATCTATAAACATTTGTCCTCCAGCTGTACACACACACACACACACACACACACACACACTGAAGGAGGAGGGAATAAATTTGTTTTTTAAAAAGAACCTTTAGAATATCCTAGAGTCAAAAGTATTCCCTTCAGAGTCCCTTGTCTGTACTGTCTAGCTTGAGAAGTATGTCTGTCTCTCCCAAAACAGTGCCCAAGACACTAACATGGCAGCCTCCCTTGTCTGCTTTCTACCAGAGTGAACTGCCACCATATCAGCTACTCTGCCATTTTGCTAAATGATGCCCTTCACAGGCCTCTTTCACTTGTCTCTTGCCATTACTATGCAAGCCCCTGGGAGGCTGAAGGTCAGCATCAATTCTTACAGCTTTTCTCAAGCCTCTTGTTGATTCTTGGGATCCCTTGTGCCATAAAGTGGGAAGTCAATAGATAGCCAACCTTTTGAATATCACTTCATTGGTTCCTTAAAGTTTTTTCCTCTTTTTTGCTAACCTTGCTTTCTAGGAAGCAATTGACTCTGGCCCACTGGTTTTTCTGGGCAGTAGTAAGATACCACCAAGAATTGCTTTAGGGGTTGGAGAGATGGCTTGGTGGGTGAAACAGTTGCTGTACTATTGTGAGGAACTGAATTCAGATGCCCATAACCCATTTAAAACTTAACATAATAACCAGTGCCTGAAATCCCAGCACTCCATGGGAGGGAGGTGGGAGGTGGAGTTGGGAAAATCCCCCAAAGACTCATAAGCCAACAAGCCTGGTGTGTATGTAGCAGACGCTGGCTCAAAAAAGGTAGAAAACAAGGAATAGCACACAATATTGTTCTAACCTCAACACACGCATGCACACTGTGGCAACTGTACACCCATCCCCCCCCACACACACACACGAAGGAAAAGAACTTGTTTTAGTAAAATATGAGTATTACCTACAAAACTGCAACCCAACAACTTCCCCTGTTTCATTTACCATTTCACCACAAGCTTTAAAACAGACAAGGATAGACCAAAGGGAAATAATTTCTTTGTTGTTTTGCCAAGGACTCCATCCCTTTCCTTTCAAAAAACTCCACATATCCTGGAGTTTTGAAAACTACTATAATTGTCACAGGGCAGCTCATTCTTTGGGAATAAAGTGAGTGAATTTCCCATTAGGGGGGCATGGTTAAAATAACCTATCGGTGCTGGGACCAAATAGAACTAGAAAGTGTATTCAAAAGCTGCATTCATTGAGGAGGGAGAAAGAACAACCTTTGTGGTAATGAGCCCTGGGAAGCAGCCAGCGTGGAAAAGGGGCACACAATGGCCAGCTTAGTTGGCAACAGAATATACACAACCAGCTTGATTTTTGCATGTTGCATTGGGGCTCCTGGGTTCTCCCCACCCACCTGGGCCAAATTCTTGCAGTCTTCAAGCAAAATATGTATTGAACAAGTCAAATGGAGCTTGGTACATTTTTATTTCAAATGGCAGAGAGCGCATTTGTTTTAAAACAGAAATGAGATTAACAATATTGGTTTGAAATTATTTTTTTGTGGCTCATTTTTTTCAAGGATTACCCTTGGACAATGTTTTGGTAAGATTAATTATGTAGCATGTGAAAATATGAAAACCTCTTGATCATCAGAACCATTGCTGCTGTCTGCCAAAGCAAGATCTGCAGTACTGTTGGGGATTGGAGGTGGGAGAGGGCGATTACATTATGGCTCAATGGCTTTGTGTGATTATTCCAATTCTTAAGGCATGTTGTTTCTACTAATAAATCAGAAGTAAAGCAGGTAGCTATTGGGAAGAGATATTTGTAATTTTCTCACTGGATATTTTCCATTAACTCTATAGTGCTCAGTCTGCCCTTGATATCTGAGGGTATTGGTTTCAGTATCCCCTTGGATACCAAATCCATGGATGTTCATGACGCTTATATAGCAGCATGTTAATATCTGTATATAAGATGTTCACGGTTCAGTCCAGATAATGTAGAAGAAACTTAAGTAATAGAATTGATGTCAAGTAGAACTTAGTTAAGGGATTGCTTCTTCAAAAATACCCAAAGATAAACAGCATGCTAACCAGGCATGTTAGAGAGAAGTGAAATTTACAGTGCTAGGTTGTAAATGCTTCCTCACCAGGATTGACCAGACCTTAGGCCCATCCCCAAAGAACATCCCTTTGACAGTCAGCTCAAGCAGGCAGGGCAGGGTAACAAATACCATGAAGTCCTGCCTGTTCTTCCACTAAGTCCCCTCTTACCAGAAAAAGCATAACTCTGCCATATGGGCACGATGAACTCAGGTAACAAGTATTTGAGGAGAACAACACTAGTATGCTAAAGAAAATTCTGGCAGTCTCTTTGCTGTGTAAATCTCTTGCAGTCTCTTTTCTCTATTTAAATTGTTCAAAGTGTAACCTGGGGCTGGGACCTAAAAGAGATTTAAGGACAACAGTTTATGTAGCATGCATAGTCCTAAGGCTTCTATTCGGAGCCAGTTCTTCCTTGGACAGTAGCCACAGCTAACCATACAATTTTTTTTTTCAGCAACGAGTTTCTCCTTTATTAATTTCTAAATGTGAAGAATGATTTCTCACTGGGAAGGCATATTATTTCTATAACACAGGAACTAGAAAAATGTATGGCCCTGGGCTCAGTCCCCAGCATAAGGGAGGTGCTACCTATATGTAATACATGTCTATCTTCCCATATTCACCGGATCACTAACAGTATACAATAATATGTGTTCATCTTCCTATATTCCCTAGATCATTTACAGTATACACTACAGCATAAAAGCCATGAAATTCATTCTGTAGTTTAGGGAATAATGATAAGAAAAACATCAGTTTTATTATTACCAATTTTCTTAGTTTGAGACAGTTTCATGCATCCAAAGTAGCCTCGAACTCTCTGTGTAACCAAGGATGACCCCCAAACTTTTTGATCAGCCTACCTCCAACCCAAGTGCTGGCACTATAAACATTTACCCTTACACACATTTTATGTGGTGGTAGGAAGCAAACCCAGCACTGAGCTACATCCCTAGCCCGAGGGGAAAAAAATCTGTATGTGTTCAGTGCAGACAGAATTTTTTCAAGTTTCCAATTGCTGCTTGTTGGATCTATACAGGAATACAGGGGGCTATTCATGCTTGTATTTATTGCTAGTGCTTCACAACATTTATATTGCCCATCAGGTTACTCTCATGATTTAATGCTGTGAAAAATTAGCTTAGGATTTAAAGACTCTTACATCCTGAGAACTGGGATTACAGAACCCAGGGCTTCGTGCATGCTAGGTGAGTACTATACCAATTGAGCTACAACCCCAGCCTGCTTCTCTGTGGCTTTGTAACTTCTGAATACCAGTATGCATTATGCTTTTGACCATGTATCAATTTTCTTTATCTACTGCCATGAGAGAATAACCTGATTACCCTATCATTATCTACCTACCACTTAACAGATGACTGTCGCTATTTCAGAGTCATGGACTCCTAAAGAATCTACTGATTCTTCTTCCCTTGAAGAATGTCAGTACAAACGTAAACAGAGTTTAGCTATAGTTTTTTCAGGAGTCTTATGCATGAAACCTATTATGTGGACTTCATTTTCTACACATACACCCTTAGTTTATGTTTTTATTTTGGTATGACTATTTGCACGTATTACTTTAGTTAATCAAATCTGTTCAGGTTCATTAGAATGCCATGAGGCTAAAAGCACATTTTTCTTATTTGGTGACATATAATATTGAGTCCCAAGAGTGAATTTGGAAGCACAATGTTCATTATTGGCTTTTTAAGTACTATACTATTTATCTGCATGATTTCCAAAACTAGTGTTAAGAACTAAAATAATATACATTCATCAGTTAAAATTTTAAAGTTTTTATTTTTTGTTTTGTTTTATGTCTATGAGTGTTCACCTGCATGTATATGTGTGTACCATGTGGTCAGTGCCTGCAGAAGCCAGTAGAGGGCGCCAAATCCTCTGGAGCTGGAGTTATAGGTGGTTGTGAGCCACCATGTGGGTGACTTGCAAGAGCAAGTGCAATTTACCACTGAACCATCTTTCCAGCCTCTTCCACATCAGTTAAATTTTTATCTGAGTTTTATCTGAGTTAGATTTTGAACATAAAATCTAAATTAAAAGCTTATTTGTTTATTTAAGACAAGGAGTCACTATGCTGCTTAGTCTCATGTTGAAGTCCTATGCTCCCCCCTTAGCCACCCTAGTAGCTGAGAGTAACACAAGCACCAGATAAAGCCAGCTGGAACAAAACAAAAGTTCCACTTCACTTAGAGAGGTATAGCTATGTTGAGAAATTGGTCATTCTACTTCTCTTATCCAGTTAGGAAAAATCTTGACAGTTGCCAAAAGGCTTATCTGATAAGATCAAAAGGGCAAAAGTGGATTATTACCACACCAGGAACAAAAAATACTCCAATTCCTTTCTGCAAGGTTTTCATATAGTTTCCTCTTAAGTGGCTCTCTTCAAAAATGCAAAACTAAGCTAGACTTAGTGGTACATGCTGTTAATCCAACCTGGTCTATATAGTACATTCCAGACTAGCCAGGGCTACATAATTGAAACCTACCTCAAACAAACAAACAAAAAAAACAAAAAAAAAAAAAAAAAAAAAAAAACCTCCAACTAAACAAAATCCTTTTGGGGAGTTGATGAAAATGTTATGCTCTTCCTGGAACCATTTCTAAAACTAAATCTGTTGCCATCGAAGAGATTACTCTGTAGCTATGTATATATTCTCCAAGTGTGCATATCTACGTATATGTATATTTATACCCAAACATGGACCTGAATCCTGGACCCCAGATTCCTTTCTACTTTAAGTGAAAGTTGTCTTTTGCTCTTCCCAGCAAGGGTTCTGTAATATTTTTGAGAACTAGTCTTCAAATCTACACACCTCAAGTGATTCAAGAAAAAAAAAAAAAAAACAAACAACAGTTTATAATAACAGTGAGGAAACTCTAATGATGATTATCTTGTTTTCTTGTCAGATTCCAGGTACAAAATCCACCTGGTCCAGCTAGGAGGCTCTTCTTCCACCTCAGAGAAATAATTTTGTTTTGTATATTAGCACTGGGGGTTGTCTATTGTCACTACTATTGTGATCTCATTTGCCAATGTGAAGAGACAGAGATTCCTCTCTTAACCTGGGACCTGAGTGAAGGACAGTAGTAAAACAGAGAAAAAGGAATGATGCAGTATTATCCATTTATTTCAGTTGCTGTGCAGCCTTATTTCAAGCACTGTTGAGTACTCTGTGGGTGGTAGGAGCGTGTGTGGGAAAGAGCTTAGTTATAATAGCTGACATTTATTGAGCGCATGCTATTCTAAGCACATTATATGTATTAACTCATTTGATCCCCATGACAACCACATGGATTAGCAGAGTTCAAATCCTGACTCCTCCACTTCCTTGTTGTATAAAGTTGGGCAACTTCACTGTTTGGGGTGAGCTGAAAGTATTCCTGAGGGTTGATGTTAGCATGAAATGAAAAGCATTTATAATTGGGTTTGGTATATAAAAGAACTCACTGACTGAAACAAAAGAATATAAAACTCTGTTTATAGTAAGACTTATACATTAATGTTCCTAGAAACATAATTCATAATGTCTCCAAACTTGAAGCAATCCAAGTGTGATTCAAAAAGTTTAACTGTCACCATGGCATATATATTCTATACAATGCTACTGGTCAATGAAAAGGAAAAATTGGGGATCTGGGAAAGGAGATGAGTTGCACAAAGGTACTAGGGCACTGTAAATGGAGGGAGCTGTTTTGTGTCTTGATTATTGTAATTATACAACTGCATATAATTACTAAATCTCATAAAATCATACACTTAAATAGGTGAAATTTAATGTATGTAAATTATACCCCAAAGCTAGAAGTTGCTGTGAATTATAAAACTGCTTAACATTAGACTTTCTTCTATTTTGGAAAAGGTGAATGAAAAAAATCTTAGAATGGATTATTTTTGAGGCTTTGCAATTTTTTAAAAAAATTATTCATTTTATCTTAATTATATGTCACTCTCTGTATACGCCTGTGCATGTGGGTACAGGTGCATATGGAGACCAGAGAAGGGTGTTGGATCCCCTGGAACTGGAGTAATACGCAGTCATGAGCTATCTGATGTGAGTACCAGTAGCTGTACATGGGTCCTCTGCAAGAGTAGTATGCATTCTTAATAGCTGAGCTATCTGCCCAGCCTTCTTAGAATTATTTGAAAGATGAATTAATGCAGGTGATGCTGAGACCTCTCTATACATCTGTATACTATCTAAGGCACAAAGCAGGAAGTCAGAGGGACTTTAAATAATCTGTATCCTTTCAGAAGTTACATAAAAACCATCATGAAATCCCAAAATATGCTGCTACTGGAGTCCTAGAAGACAAGCCTAACTGGGCAAGGGGGTAAGGGCAGATGTATTAGGTCCAAAATTGAAAGGCAGAAGAAAAATTGTAATCCTAAGTAGCTATGAACTTCAGAGAAGAAAACAGAGTGATCATAGCCACAACACAAAGACACTCACATAAGAGGATGGCCACTACACAAAACCATCCCTATTTTATGTGCAGTATGCACAAGAACTGAAGCATTGGGAGACTATATCTGCAGCACAGATGCTATGAGCATCTCATACAAACACATTCTCAAACCTTTAGTAAATGATGCTCCCCTCTCTTTTCAACTTCTTGTGAGATATATGAAGCATTTGAATCGTCACTGTCCCACAGATCAAACTGAATCCTTTCTTTACATCTTCTGGTATTCTTCAAGCTTCCAACACACAGAAGGAAAGCATAGTTATTGAATGAATAAAAATCATTAACAAATTATTTTCAGTACTTAAAGAAAAAGTAGCCTACAAACCAGGTTTTCTTACAGCATCTTTATATTGTTAAGAAAAAAAACATAGCTCTCATCCTAAAGGGAATAAGAGATAGCTTATTCTGGAGCCATTTTGAGTGCCCATGGCCTGGGACACAAATTGAAGTTATTCCAACTTTTATGTTCCAGTATGAAAGCAGTTTCACGAAGTTTTTGTAGATTTAAAGAACAAGGACAGGCATGAGTCAAAGCAAATTTAAAACACAATGGTGGGTACATCAGAGAGGTGGATACAGCCATGATAGGGGAGGTTTTCTATGGGTTCAAGATGCTCTCTGATGGCATTTTTATTGGTGGAAGCTAGTATTCAGCTAAACTAATAGATGTCAAAAGGTTTATTTCTATTAGTCACAAGATGTTAATTCAAACACAGAGGTGAGCAAAGAATGGCTGTGCTGGAGGACAAGAACTAGCTTAAAAGCTTAATTTCTTTATTGATTCTTTGGGAATTTCATATCATGCACCCTAAATCTGCCCATCCCCATATCCTCCCCTAATCACTGCAGAGCCTCCCCCAAATTAATATTTTAAAAAATCAAACCAAAACAAAACATATCAAACAAACAAACAAGACCACGAATAAAACAGAACAACAGCAAAAAATGTATTTGCTCCTCTCTTTCCCACCTCTTCATTCATCCTGGTAGCATTGGGAGTGGTGTGTCACATAGTATACCCCTTTGTTCAATCAGCTAGCAAATGTTCATTGCAATGAGTCACTGGTCTGGTTCAAGGCCTCTGGCTTCTGGTACACCATCTTCACTGGATCCTCACTGGAAATCCTCTGGGATATCCTGCAGCTGTCCCAAGCCATGGAAACCCTCACCCTCAGTATTGTTCTACAGGACCAGTCCCTTCACCAGCTCCAACAAGTCCTAGACGGGGTAGATGTTAGGGTAAGTCCGGCTGCAAACAGTTTCTTTCTGGGAGTTTTTCTTCACAATGCCTACTTAGTTTTGGTTGACTGCTTGTTTGAGTTGTTGTTCTATGAGACAGGATCTTATGTAGCACAGGCTAGCTTCAAAGTGGCTATGTGTAGCTGAAGATGACCTAGAACTTCTGATCATCCTGCCTCTACCACCCAGTGTTGATTTTATAGATGGGTACCACAATTCCTGAGAATTGAACCTAAGATCCCCTGCATGTTAGGCAACCATTCTATCAACAAAGCTTTGTCCCCAGACCCAATTCATAAGCTGTTTCTTATGATATTACCCATGTTGTACACTTACAGCACATGTATGCACACACATACACACAGAAGGGGGAAAATACCTTCTTTATCTGTGTGCCGTGTCTCATTAATGCTTCCTGAAATAATAGCTTTAGGAAGTTCCCATTGTTGATGACATGCAACTATCTGATCTGTTTCATTAAATAAGCCCAAGCCTTTTCTCAAAGGCTAGGAAGAAGCACTCTATTGGGTGATGGTGTCATCACTAAAATGCAGTTCTCATCTCAAAGGAGGTAAGAGCTAGTTTATTCTAGAGCCAACTATGAACAATCATGGCCCAGATGCAGTCTTCCCCCAAATCCCGTGTTCTAACATGGTAACATGGCATGAAATTTTTGTAGTAACTGAACAAGAAAATCATAAATTAAGACTTTTGTCTGGGCATGGTGTCTCAAGCCTTTAATCTTAGCACTCGGGAGGCAGTGGCAGGTGTATCTCTCAGAGTTTGAAGCCAGCCTGGTCTACAGAGTGAGCTCCAGGACAGCCAGAGTAATGTAGTGTGATCAAAACAAACAAGATAGATGTTGGCTAATGATTATTGCCTCCCTCTGGCCTGTTTTGCCTCACTTGTGCAAGGCTGAGTAATAAACAGCTCCTGTAGATGCCCTGGCCATACTCCCCAGAACCTGTGAATCTCCTACCTTACATAGTAAAAGAGACTTTGCTGGAATGTGATTAAACATCTTGCTAGATAAACTGTCATCTCAAGGGTCCTTAGGAAGTAGGAGTGTCTGAAAGAAACAGGCAAAGTATGTCTTCTCGAGATTTAAATATCTTTGCATTAATACCTTAGGCTTATCTATGGATAATGACTAGCCATTTCTGGAGGAAGGAGAACCGTGGAGGAGCAAGAGGCTTTGCAAATCCCAAGATGCAAAGTGGTCTGATGGTGATGCCCAGGCTGGATGTCACTGCCCCTCTCCCAGAGTTTGAATAGGAAGGCTCTGGATGGAGTCCTAGAAGACTGGCTTCTCCAACCTTAATCACTTTTGGTCAACTTGACTAAAATATTAGAATCTGTTGGGGACTCCTTTTTAGAAGCATGTAGATAATTAGAAGATGTTTGCAGAGAAGCCCTGAAGGCTTGGAGGAGAGCCAGTTTGGGGAAGAAGCAAAAACCACAATTATTCTACCATAAGCAGAGATGGCTAAAAAATTATTTAATATGCAAGGAACTGGACAGGTAACAAACAGGAAAATGGTGATTAGCAATTAACTAGAGATCACCACAAGGGTTCCAGTGTAGGAAATGAATACTACCTATGGGTTTCTTTGACTGATAGGAGCCACAAATGGTCCTAGTGTCCATCTTATTGTATCCCCCATTTGCTAGTCTTTGAAACCAAAGCTGAGAGTAAACCCCTAGGAGATCACCAAATAATATCAGAAGATGGCCTAGAATTAGGGCTTAACCTTGTGCATTGACCTACATCAGTTGGAGGCTGTGCTGTATGTATAAAGATTTGGGAGTTGCTCCTGGCTTTGGAGTGATTTAAAATAGAGACTGTCCCCTGGGAAGCTGCCTGCTCTTGGCTTTGGTCACATGGGTTATACTGATGGTTTGCATGCCAAACTCATCAAGTTGAGTACTTAGTATTTGTATACTTGATTGTGAGCCTGCTATTTAGTTATTTTGAAAATTCTTACTAGCATTTTGGAAAAGGAATGCATTGAGCTCTTCCTCTGAACAGAAAATGCAAAACAGTCCAAATGCCTTTTGAAGGAGACTGGCTAAATAAGCCATGGTTTATTCCTGTCACGAATTTCTATGCAGCTCTAAGAGTGAGTAAGCTACTGAAACATGCAGCAAAGCAGAATACCTCAAGAGAGAATTCCATAGAATTCCATTTCTAGAAAAGTCAAAACTGAGCAGGCTTATTAGTGGCATTATAAGTCAAAGTGAAGGGCTAGGAAAAGGCTCAGTGAGTGGACAAGAATGAGGATCTGAGTTTGAATCCCCAGCACAAATGCAAACCATCAGGCATTACTGTGCTTGCCTGTAACCCTAGTATTTTCTTTCTGCGTAGCCTTGGTGATTTCAGAGAACTAGGTATTTGAAATAGCTGCACCAATACAGAATCCCTAGAAAAATACGTGCTCTAGAGAGAAAATGCTTGTTAAGGAATTTGTGTATTTGAACCCCTACTTTCAAACCAAAGGCTATCTGTTTTGTATCCTGCTTTCTCACAGAGCTGGTCCAGTCTTTCATGAAAATCCCTGAAGCCAGTATCAGCCCTGTTCCCTTTTGGTCCTTTGTAGTGTTGAAGAATGAAAGAATGGGGTCATTTATTTTTTTCTTTCAAGCAGCAGCTTGCAATAAATAGTAATTTTGTTAGGAGACAGTTTTGTCATGCCAGGCGCATTTCCCTGCGGCAGCCGGGAGAGAGCTGTGGTTCAGTTCAAATGGTGTGAAGTGGTTCAATGCAAGCGGCTGGCCAATCAGAGCCAATCACATGGAGCCACAGTTTGTCCAAAGCCACATCCACTTCCTGCCGTTGGTGATATACATTCAAACTAGCTGTCTGGATAATTTGAAGAGACTTCATCTTGCTAGACAGTACAGGGAAGAATTGGCACGGCAGAGCCATCTCTAAAGAGGAGTTTGTGTGTGTGTGTGTGTGTGTGTGTGTGTGTGTGTGTGTGTGTGTGTGCGTGCGTGCGTGCATGGTGCGCGCATGCCTTTACCCACTGAGCCTTCTTACAGGCCTATTGTTTTTCAGGGGGATTGAAGTAGGAAGTGGAGGTGGGATATGACCCTCAAGACCCACCCTTCTGTCACTGTTTCCTTCAGCTAGACTTCACCTCCTATAGGCTCTGCAAGCTCCCAAAAGAACACTACTAGCTGGGGACTAACTATTCAAAGCCATGAACCTTCAGAGAGAGGCATTTTACATTCAACCTAGTCATAGTGTTGATGACTTTACAACTTCTATGCAAGGGGAATTGTTAGCTTTATTGTCTTAACATTATGATGACTGCTAGGAGAATCAAGAGTAATCCATTACATTCAGCTTTGAGCTGATTATACTCAATTGTTTCAACAAGCATTTGTTTATATTTACAGTGCACCTATGTATACATCAGCCTCCAGACAATAACTGCATGCCCAAAATAACTGATAGTGCACAGAAATTCATGATTATGTCCAAATGAATAGGGCAGGAGATTGGTGGTGCGACAAGATTTCGCAGCATGCTGGAGTTGGAAAGAAAGGGCTTGTGGACATCCAGACAGCACTGTCCCTTACAATCTTTCTAATCAGCCCTCTTTTCTCTCATTCTGTTACAACATGTTCCAAGAAATGATTATCTGATTACTACACCAGCTCTTTACTTATTTCTCCACATCTATTTATTTACTCCATTTTGTTTGATTGAGACAGGGTGTTGCTATACAGCCCTAGGAGTCCTGGCTATTGTTATGTAGTCCAGACTGACGTCAAACTCAGAGCAAGCCTCCTGCTGCAATACAGGTGTGTGCCACCATGCTTGCATGTGTATGTGTTTGAAATAGGATCTCATGTAGTCTAGTTGGGCCTGAGGATGCCTTTGAATTCTTAACCATCTTGCCTCCCTAGTGCTAGGATTACAGGTATGTACCTCCATGCCCAGGCTTCCCTTTATTTTGCTCTTCCTTTCAACATTTTTTGTTGTTGTTGTTGTTGCTTCTGAAATTTTGAGAGGTGGGACATGCATGTGCGTGCTCTAGAGATGTAAAGTCTTTCTCAATCACTTTACACCACATTAAAATTGTTTTATTTATCGTTACTGCATTTGGAGGTTAGAGGACAACTTTGAGGAGTGGATGCTCTACTTCTAGCTTGGCTTTTGTTTGCTTGGGTTTTGTTTTGTTTTTCAAGGCAGGGTCTGACTTGTTTCTGCCTCCCTATGTCCCTAAGACTAGGTAGTCCGTGAGCTTGCAGCTGATTCTCTTGTCTCTGCCTCCATCCTACCTTAGGAGTGCTAGAATTACCAATTTGTGCCACCACATCTGGCTTGTTATAAAGGTCTGGGGGTTGAATTCAGGTAGTCAAGCTGCACTACAAGCTCTTTTACCCACTTAGCCATCGTACCAGACCCCCCCACACATGCCATATTTTCTGCAACAGGGTTTCTTACTGAGCTTGGAGCTCACCAGTTTGGCTAGATGCGCTGGCCAGCAAGCCTCAGGCATCCTCCTGACTCTGCCTCCACAGCATGGGGATTGCAGGCCTTTACCTGTCAGGCAAGGCTTTTTACATGGCTACTGGGGTCTGACCTTGGGTCATCCTGCTTGCACTACAAGCACTTTACCAAGTGAGTCAGCTCTCTTGCACTTCTGAACTTTTCTGTTAGGTTTCTGTAATCTTGACATTCTCTTGCAAACTGTTTCCATAACCAGAGAGTGTCTTATGTGAGGCCTATTTAAATAGTGATCATATGGCTATGCTTTCCAGGCCCCTCTCCATTCAGGATAGCTGCCACAATCAGAAAGATGAGGTCCCAAGGTGATATTATGAGAGGGTCTTTGGGTGTGTAGGGAAGCTAGTTGAGGGATATTTGTAATATGCAACAGAAGAAGTTAGAGTCAAAGGAAATATGTTTGAAGTGCTTGATTTCTTTTGTGGCGGTGGTACCTTCCTTAATATCATTGTAACCGCCATTGAATATTCATGTAGTTCTAGGCTTAGCTATAGAAAAAAATGTAGGTGTTTCTTTTCTATTTCACCTTTGATGTCTTGAAACAAAGGTGGTTAAAAAGTGACAGTGAAGGCTGGGGGTGTAGCTCAGTGGTGGTGTGCTTGCCTGGCATGTACAAGGCTCTGGGTTCCATCTCCAGCACCATTTAAAAACAGAGTGATAGAAACTTTTAATGAACTATTAATATTTAAAGCACTTTTATTAAAGTTACTTGTAAAAAGAACCTTGACAGACAGTGAATGCTAAAGCCATCATTTGGAGGACCATTTTGGCTTTACTACAAAGTCCAATATTGGGAATTATTAATTTGGCATGATCTATAGGAGCCATTTTCTAATGCAGTAACATTAATCTCCTTGCATCTGAGTAGCTAGTGGATTAGCAAACACATTTCCTGTAAAGGGATGGCTATGGGGAGGGCCTGAGTAATGCTGAGGAGGGGGCTGAATAGAACCATAATTCATATAGTTAATCTATATAAAATGAAATGTAAATGGGATTATACTGGGTTAGAATTTAGAATAGAGCTATTTCTACATTTCTTTGAGAAATAATACACTGGAATCTATAAAGACCAGAGATCCTTATTTGTTGAAAGAAGATTTTTGAAAGACAAAGGAATTGGCTGATAATACAATGTGCTTTCTGAAAATTTAATTGTATTAATTTAATGTGTTGTTGATGATAGTTGGGCTTTGAAAAATTACCTTCCCCCCAATTTCCCCCTCATTTTTTAGCATTATTGCAGATTGAACGCAAGGTCTTGTACATGAGGGGTAAGAGCTTGAGCACCAAGCTACATCTTCTGCCCTTTTAGAAGTTGACATGGCATGGACTACTTAAGACACTGTCTCAAAAAAAAAAAGAGTGGTAGATGCTAATGACTTAAATAAAACATTTGTAATTATTGGGCACCTGCAATCTAAGTGACAGGTAAAAATCATTGCAAAACCTCAGCTCTGCGCTCTCAAGCTTGCATGGGAACAAAAGCTCTACTTTGTGTATGTATGAATAGCATGTGGACTGTTGGAAGAGGTGAGGGGGAAGGCTTTCTTTCCAAAGGACACAAATCCTGTGAGATACAACTTGGCAATTTTTCCTAAATAGAGTTGGAAGCCTTTCAGGTGCTCAGATTTATACTGAAAAAAAAAAAAAAAAAAAAAAAAAAAAAGACTATCCTGATAAATAGTAGCAGACACTTGAGTAAAATGAGGCAAGCTAGATCTCTACTCTCTCTCTCTCTTTTCTCTCTCTCTTTTCTCTCTCTCTTTCTCTCTCTCCCTCTCTCTCTCACTCTCCACATTAAAAACAATCAAAACGCTTGTATGGAGAGGCAAGATGGCTCAGTGGGTAAAGGTACTTGTCACTGCCTGACCACCTGATTTTGACTCTTGGGACACCCATGGAAGTGAGAACTGACTCCCATGAATACACATATATACATACATACCTTAGAAAAAAACACCAGAAATATAAAAAACAAAGGGGAAAATAGGTAAATTGGTGTTTTAATCAAAATTTAAAACTTTTGTATTGCAGAGGATACTATCTGAAAAATACAAACATAATCCACAGAATGAAAGAAAATACTTAAAAGAGAGTGTATAGCTTTGCATGATGGCACATGCCTATAGTGCCAACACTCAGGAAACAGTGGCAGGTAGATCTCTGTGAGATCAAGACCAGCCTGGTCTACATTTTGAGACCTTGTCTCAGTAGAATAGAATCTAAGAGACTTGCATCAAGAATGTATAAAAAGAGCTGACAATTAACAGCTCAGTATAAAAGGAAGAGATTTAATAGAACATCACTAAAGAAAAAATAATACCCTGAGATGTATATGAAAATGTGTGTTTTGGGCCCACAAACCAAAACCACAATGAGATACCACATCACACCTGCCAGAGTCAAACAGACAGAAAAGAAGTGTTGATAAGGGTATAGAAAATTCAAAACTCACACTACTGATGGAAATGGAAAAATGTGTAGGTCAGCCACTTTGGAAAACAGCCTGGCAGACATTCATATGGCTAAACATAGAGTTCCCATATGGCTCGGATATTCATTCCAGGTATATACAACAAGAAGAATTGAAAACTTGGTTTACATAAAGGTTTGTCCATAACGTCAATATTGATGATAGCCCAAAAGCCAAAACTCAAATGAAGGAGCAAAATTTGCTACTGGAATGTGACTCAGCAATCAAAAGAAACATGTTAGTGTGGATGACCTTTAGAAATTATTATGCTAAGTGAAAAAAACTGTAGTTAAAGATTACATATTGAGATTGGAGAGATGGCTCAGCAGTTAAGAGCATTGGCTGCTCTTCTAGAGGTCCAGGCTCAATTCCTGACACCCACATGGCAGTGCACAACCATCTAGAACTAGTTTGAGGGAATCTAACACCCTCTTCTGACTTCTACAGGCACTGCATGAATGTGATACATTTACATACATGATGAGCAAAGCACTCATACAAATACAAATAAATAGTGTTTTTATTGCATATTAAGTGTAGAAAAGGCAACTTCATAAAGTGTGTTACTTCCTTATGTCAGGGTTAGCAGGAAGGGTAGGGACTGAGTGCTGGTGGAATTAGGCTTTCTTTTAGGGGTAACAAAAACATTCAAAATCAGATCATGGTGACAATTGCAATAAACAGAAAGGTGGGAATATGTTCCAAACAGTTTGTGCAATTAGGTGAATTATGAGGTATGTCTGCAATATCTTAGAAAACCTATATTTGGTTGGTTTTCTTTAAAAATGTGCTCTGGCTCTAATCATACATCATCACTAGCAAAAGAAATAGGTTGGGTAAATGTTAATAACACAAGAGTCTATGCTGTGCCTAGTGACACATATTTTAATCCATGTATAATGAATCTCTAATTATTGCCATTGTGTGGCTGAGGCTGATGTGTTTGGATAGATCTTGACCGTGGAAATAGTTGTTCTTTAATCAGGTCAATAAAACAATTGCTGCTGGCAGATGGATGTGTCTCCTGTTCCACAGTGAGGTCATGTGGGGCCCCCTGGGCTTCACAAACCATAGGTGGAAAATGAAAGCTACTTAGTAGCATTACTATGTATTGAGCTCTAGGGATACAATGCATTAGACGTACAAATTTGTGTTGTATTGTTTGCCAAATTCATTCTGGTAATGAAATGTTATTTGCTTAACATTTCTTTTGTTTTTGTTTCAGTTTATGTGAGTTCCAGAGATTAAACTCAGGTCCTTATGCTTGCAAAACAAGCACTTTATCAATTGAGCCCCCCAAGCCCTCTTTTTATTTGTTTTGAGGTGTAGTAAAGAGGTTCTTGTTATGCTACCCAGGCTGTTATTGAACTCCTGGATTCAAGTGATCCTCTTGCCTCAGCCTCCCAAGTATCTGCAACTATAGGTACATGTCTGGATGCTTAACAGTTTCTGGATAAAGATGGTACTATGTGATTATTTTGTTACTTAAGGTAGAGGAATTATACCATAATTTTAAAATCAAAGTGCCTAAGTAATGCCCTAAGTCAGTTTCTATGGCATAGCACCAGAGGGGAAAAACATATGGAAATCTTTATGAACTGTAAGGCTGACATACATGAGTACTTTGGGAGAAAAGATAAGGTGATATAATGAGATACTCTGGGGGACCAAAGCATGCTTTCACTCATACCATGACCCTTGAGTTGTAACCTTGAAAATTAAGATATATATATATATATATATATATATATATATATATATATATATATCAAGTTGGGAGGCAAGAAAGAGTGAGAAAACTGGTCCAAGAAGCAGAGGCAAGAGGATGTACAAAGGTTAACTGTGAGGAGCCTGGCAGTAGAGCAGGGACCCTTGGTTTGGCAGAGAGGAGAGTAATTCATGTGGGTCACTGATAGACAGCCTGGTCTAGCAGGGAATATTTTTATCGCATATAAGGGGAAAGACTCCATGAAAGTTTCCATTTTGGAAAAATGGGTTTTGGTTTCAGGTGGGCAACTGTGGATATTGCAACTGGTCACTGCTAATGATACAACTCTGAGTTCAGAGAAGATTAAAGAAAGGGGTAAAGAGGGATTTGAACTATTGATCTCCTTGCCTGCATCTGTTTAGTAACTAATGTGAATGAGTTATGGTTGATATGTATTTTATAGTGAGAGCGTGCGTGCGCAGTATAGAGAGGGACTTTGTCTACCGTGAATGGTTGTTCCAGACTATATATTATATGGTGGTATGGGAATGTATTACTACAATTATTGCACTGCAGAGGCAGAACAGCATCCATGGAAGTAGAAGTTAGCTAGCTTCCCAATGTGGTTTAGCTGGTAAATGGCAGAGCTGTGATTCTAAAGGAGTAAAGATTCCTTTGACGAGAAGGAGAGCACTGGGGTTGGGGTATATGGGAGGCATCTGATGGATCAAGAAGAGGAATGCAATCCAGGCACTAAAGAGGGAGAGGTGGGAAGAGCTTCATAAATGTAAGGTCAGCCTGATCTACATAACAAGTTACAGGCCAGGCAGGACTATATAACAAAACTGTCTCTTGAAATCTCCAAATGGGGACCAACAAGATGGCTCAGCAGGTGAAGGTGTTTGCCTCCAAGCCCACTGAGCTGATTTCAATCTCTGGAACCCACATGGTAGAAATAGAGAACCAATTCCCACAAGGTGTCAACCTCTGTGAGTATGCCGTAATATGCATGCTCATATACACCTAAATAAATAGAAGTTTTAAAAAATTGTTTTAACCAAAATGAACAAATAGCACAAAGAGAGAAATTTGGGGCTGGAGGATTGGCTTAGCACATGAGAGCACCTGTTGCTCTTGCGAAGCACCTACATGGCAGCTTACAATTGTCTGTAACTCCAGTTCCAGGAGATCCAATGCCTTCTTCTGACCTCTGAAGGTACCAGGTACACATGTAGTGCATATGTATAAATGCTGGAAAAACACCCATAGGCAAAAAATCATCTCAAGAAACTTTTAAGGAATTAAAAGGGAACAAATAACCAAAAAAAAAAAAAAAAAAAAAAAAAAAAAAAAAAAGCAGAATGACTTAGCAGTTGGGGGCACTAGTTGCTCTTGCAGAGGACCCAGATTCTGTTCTCAGCACCCACATAGCTGCTCACAGCTGTGTATAACTCCAGTTCTAGAGGATCCAGTGTCCTCTACTGATCCCCACAGGTATCAGGCATGTATGTGGTGCACATATATACATGCAGGCAAAACATTTGTACACACACAATAAATTTATTTTAAATGTTAAGGGAATTCAACTTTGTATACTTTGAGTTTAGAAAGATGTAATATATTTAAATGAAAGTATGTGTCTACGTATATGCATGTTTCCATGATTTTATGTACATGGGACACATCTGCATTCACCCATAAGTTTATTATATATCAGTACATATATTATGCCTGTATATATGTATCTATGCATGCATATGTAAGTGCCAACATATATGTACACATATATTTCCACTTAAACATTTATTTATTGAAAATAGATTCTTCTCTTATACAACACATCCCAACCACAGTTTCCCCTCCCTCCACTCCTCCCAGCCACCCCTACCTCCCTTCTCCCCCATATCTGCCCCTTCTGTTACCCTTGAGAACAGAACACCCTTCCAAGGCACAACAACCAAACACAATCTATTTTAAATCCAGATTAAACTCTATATCTTTCCATCCATGTTTAAACTGATGTGTACTTGTGGATGTGTGTGCACATTCATACAGATATGTGGCTGTTTGGGAAATAAAAGAATGGAGTTTAGAAAAGAAATCTTGTTTTCAAAGCTGCAATGGAGGCTTTGAGGCCAGGAGGAATAAATTGACTCTATAGAGAAAAGTGATTTTTGTGTGGTTTCACACATTCATAGATGGACCCTAGGGAAAATAAAGGCATAGTCCAACCAGGGAAGACAGCCATGGGTAGGGAGCAGAATTGCTTCTCTATGGGTAGCCAGCTGCTCTAGGCATAACTCAGCAGGAAATAGGAGCCCATGAGCCATCATCAGAATGTTTGCCAATGTGTTTTTCAATGTTTGATTTGGCTCCGCTCTGCACCAAGCAACAGGTGAAGAACATTGGCATGCTCTCACAGGAGAGGGTGGGGAAGGTCATTAGACCCTCAACTGAGATTGCAGACAATCCCCCTGCACTTCCCAGCTATAAGTGTGAAATTCTGCCCTAAAGGTATGTGCCACCATGGTTGCTGGACATGGTAGAGTATATAAATGTACCCCAGCTATGCAGCTATGGGTAAGTCTCCATGTTCAGTTGAAATTTTCTGATGGAGCAGCTGCTTTGCAACCACCAACACTCCTGAAAATCACCTCCCATCCCTGCTCTGTAAAGTATGCCCAATAAACTCAATGGTTCCCCAAGCTGGATTGTGGTGGAAGTGTACTTTGGGTAACTAAGGACCTGGAATCTGTGTAAAGGAAGCTACCCTTTTAAGGACTCCCTAATAGTTTGAATTGCCATTAAGGCTCAGAGCCCTTTAAAGAATTTGTTCTGAGTCAAACAAATCTCCATTTTTCCGTTTCAAATTGGGAATCAGTCCTTGAGAGAATTAATATTTCATGGCATGGACCATGAAACATTTTTTGCTAGTCCCTAGAAATTGACTTGGTGTGTGTGTGTGTGTGTGTGTGTGTGTGTGTGTGTGTGTGTGTGTGTGTGTGTGTGTGTGTGTGTGTGTGCGCGCGCGCGCAGCGCGCGCCTGCCTGTGGGGAAATATATACTCACATGTGGGGAGGTGTTCATGGCCAAGTTCAGAAGCTAGAGGAGGAAATCAGGTGTCCTGCTCAATCACTCTTTGTTGTATTTCTTTAAAGGAAAGTCTCTCACAGACCCTGAAGCCCCTGCCAACCCTCGTGTCTCCACCCTATCACAGCACTGGTGTTACAGCCCTCTGACTCTTTGCATGTGTTCTGCGATCTGAACTTGGGTCCTCCTGCTTAAGCAGCAAACACTGTGGCTCACCGAGTCATCTCTCCAGCTCTTCAAATGACACTTTTGTGACCTTTCAAATGGGTCAGGCCTGTTGTGTTTTGCGAATCTCCTTAGGCAGAACGCAAGCATGAAAATGATTGCTGGCATCCCACAGGCAAACCCCAGGCTAGCACAGCCATGTTGCTTTCTGGTATTTTTTCTCCTCATTATTCATGGAGTTGGGAAACAGGTGAATAAATGTGACAGGGGTGTCCCCTCAGAGCATTTCTTCTTTTTGTCAGTTTCTCTGGGCAGAGGTTGCTGTCTGTGCTCTGTAACAGGATTACGACAGAAGGACTGTAGCTTTACAATTATTATTTTTTAATCAAAGAATTGAATTGCAATTTAATGACATGAGGGAGGCCGTTTATCACCCAGTGGCCAAATAAATACTTTCTAATAAGTTTCTAAGCCATTTGAGAGGAGACTTGCTTGAAGAAAATTGAAAAACATACAAGCTGCTTTGAGGGAGTGCAGATCATTGAATTGCAGACACTGTTGCTAAGAGCTGCCTGGTGGTTCCCCTCCCCCTCCCCAGTCCCTGAGTTTTAAAAAGCAGAAGCTTAAAAGCCTCTTTTGTGTGCGGGGGTGGGGGTGGGGGTGGGATATGCTAATTGGTGGCACATTTCCCATCAGAGTCTTTTTTAATCCTGTCATAGCTGAGATATGAATGATGATAGAGAGGAGAGGGCAATGTCTCCAGGGTTTGGAGCTCCTTATTGTACCAGGAGAAAGGGGATGAATAGGGTAGCAGCTCCAGTCACCCAGGAAACTCCTCAGGTCTGCTGGCTGCCCAGCACCAGATGGGTTCTCATGAGTATGTTTGGCCCTCCCTCCCCAGACACTGCCTCCTGTCATCTTTGCTCCACAGCATCATCCTCTGGGGGACTGTCCAACCTCCTTCAAGAGAGACTTTGTGCTTCAAATTAATAATCAAGCGGGGGGTGGGAGGGATGGGAGAGAGACTGGGGTCCATGTCCTAGACAAGGCATCACCAAGGGGGAAACAAAGAGAAAGAAAACAGTGTTTTCAATGGCACCACAGACCTATAGCAGTAACTTAAGCCTTCAACACCTCGGCTTGTCATGATTTAATAGTGTAAGTTATATTTATTTTCACTGTCAATTTACCCAGTCATATTTTCTCACCAGATAACCATGTATGTAGCTCAGTTTTTATATTCGATACTTTCACTTTTATTTGCTTATTTCAAAGTAGAGTCTGGTTATATAGCCTTGCCTGGCATGGAAGTCCCTATGTGGATCAAGCCAGCTTTAAATTCATGGGAAATCTTCCTGCCTCTGCCTCTCCAGTGCTGGGGATTACAGGAATGCCCCACTATACCTGGCTAGATTTTTTTTTTGTAAGGGATATCTTATCAGGATTTCTACAAAGTGAGACAACAGTATTAGATGTGGTGATTCCTATGTTCCACAATAGAAAACAAACATGTTTTCCTTCCTGCTCAGAGTGTCTGATTTTTATTCGTGAAAGTGCATTGATTTAATTCCTTCTGGGGCCATTTTAGCTAGGCTGCTTTTTAAGTATGTGGATTTTTTTTTATAACAGAGGAATAATGCATTCATTAGCAAGCAGCCATTAAGACAGGCGAAAATGCTTCTATATTGAAATTTCACATGGTTCATTGGAGGCTGTTTATGTATTTGTCATGTGTACTTGTGGCATATTCTATGTAGGTCACAAATGTTAGCTGAATTCTAGGTTTGTTTTGGTAAATATTGATGGCAGTATGCTTTATGTGTGAAACAAAAGTACAGGCTTAGAGTCTTTATTGCAGTAGTTGCTAATGTTATTATTCTCTTAAAAATGATAGCTGGAGAAATGGCTCAGCTATTGAGAGTATGTACTGCTGTTCCTCTAGAGGGCCCCTTTGGTTCCCAGCACCCATGTTGGCTGGGCCACAATCACCTATAACCCCAGCTCCACATAATTTGATATCCACTTCTGGGCTTCATGGGTACTTGCACTCACATGTTCACAGACTCCATGCCCCCCCACATACACACACACACACACACATATATATACATAATTAAAAATAATAATAATAATTTTTAAAGTAAAGCACTTGACTGAATCTTTTGGTTCCCTGGCTTATACATTCTAAAGAGTTACAGGCATGATGACTCTGCACTGTGGAAATGGGAAGTTGCAGTCACAGGCTACTCAATGTTGTTTTGGTTAATGGGCCATATGAATGACAGCAGTCCCATAACATCACATTCCATAGCTACAGTTCAGTTACCTTACTTTTTAGAAGTACACCTGATCTTACAACAAAGGAACTGCTTAGTCATTTGTTTCTTGGAACATAGCCATTCTTGGAGCAACACGCAACTGCATTTGTGTCCACGGAATTTCTTAGGTAGAAATAAGGATCTGAGCGCGCTTGTTTCACCCCACTTCACCCGACAGAGAGGGTGCTCACTTATGCATGCAGGTGTTAATTGCTTGAGACTATAGATTTTGTTTTCTCCTTAAATCAAATCTGGAGTCTTCTGTTTGGTGGTCTGTTTACTTGCATGGTAAACATACTTTAGCATTTAAAACCACAGCCTGTGAACAGCAGTCATTTTTTTTCAAAGCTCTACCAGCCAGTGGGTGCATGTCCAAGCCTTAGCTCACACAGATCACAGCTCACATTGTATGTGTAGGTGGGGAGGGAGGGAAGGAAAGAGAGGGAGGAAGGGGAAGGAAGGAGGAAGGGAGGGATAGATATTTATGGGTGGTATAAGGGACAAGTCTAAGAGCCACATTAATCTAAGTAGCATCTGCATTTGGTTCTGAGTCAGCTTTGGCATGGCCCTATGCCACTGCTCTGTTCGGGTCACAGAAACTTGGGGATAGCAGAGCCAGGCCTGGTGATGCAGGAGTGTAATCCCAGTGCTCAGAAGGCAGAGGTAGGAGTGATTCCTTCCAACTCAAGGTCATCCTGGTCTAAAAAACACATTTCAGCAACCAGACAGACCTGTCTCAAAAAAAAAAAAAGAATGCAATGAAATGAAAAGCACTTATTTCTATGGAATACTTCTTTCTTATTATTCCCCTATAAAATGTATTAAGTATGAAGGTAACAGGATTGAAAGTCATCTAATTTTCTTTTGATGTTTTCACTAGCCCTAGCAAAAATTAGTGGAACAAGCAAGTTACATTTTTCACAATTAATAATAAATATATTACATAATTTGTGTGTTGACTGATCTGTCCTTGGATGTGAACATGAATTCCCCAGAGCTTCCATCTGTGAAACTGGCAAAGAGGATACACATCAAGTCCTCTAAATAACATTCTTGATTACCATAAACCAGGTGCTGAATGCCTACTTAGAGGAAAATCTAGTTAACGGGTTTAAATAATCAGAATGGATGCCTGTAACCCAGGCCTTAAGAGGCTGAGAGGCAGGGGGAGTATCACAAAACTGAAGACCAGCTTGTGCTACATAGTGAGACTGTCTCACAAAACCAAGAAGAAAGTAAACATCTTAAATTCTCTAAATATATCAGAACCTCATTTTCTAGCACAGTGTCATGTTTCTCTTTCAATCTTTAGGATCAAGTGCTTAAAAAGAAAAAAAAAGAAAAAGGAATCCAGCATTGGACTGACTCAGACCCCCTGAATATGGGTCTCAGTTAGAAGGCCTGGGCAGTCTAAGGGACCTCTGACAGTGGAACCAGGATGTATCCCTGGTGCACAAAAGGACTTTGGGAGCACATTCCCCATGGAGGGATACTCCCTTAACCTAGAGGCAGGAGGGAGGGCCTAGTCCCTACTCCAAATGACTTGACAAATTTAGATGGCCCCTCCTGGAAGGCCTCACCCTCCCTGAGGAGTAGGGGGAATGGGATGGGAGGGTGGTCAGGGGTCATGGGAGGGAGAGGGGAGGGAGAGGGAACTGGGATCAATATGTAAAATAAAAAAATTTAAAAATTTAAAAAAAAAGAAAAAAATGGCTTCAAACACACATTTGGGTCAGAGATTTAAAGACTTAGCCCAAATGAAGAACTTGCTTTTTGTGCTGTTAGCCCAAATATCAATGGCTGTTTCTTCTTGGGCTGTATAATTATAGCAGCTTAGATTCTCGGAGCACTTTATCATTGTAAGTGCTTAGAACTACTTCATATTCTCCTAAAACAGCCATTCTCAGCTATAAGCATGTTAACCCTTGTGTGCTTCAGTAAAGCTATTAGCCTTTCTTATCATTTGTTACACAGAAAGGCATGCAAATGTGCCTACTGACCTTTTCTTAAATGTATACATTCTTTCTGCTCATATACCACTGCCTCTGCTTTGCACTTGGCTTTGGTTTTCCTGAGTGGGCGGAAATAAGTGGGCGCTCAGCTTGGAGCTGAGATTTGTCCATAATCCAAGTTTGTCCCTTGAGAGTAGGTGGAACAGGTGACCATTATCCATCCATTATGTTCAGGCGGAGGCAGGTTGACAAGCTTGGTTCTACAGCTTACTGCCTTTGTTAAAAAGCATTTCACACCCAGCTCTGGTCCCACCTATTCATCATAGCAACTACTTCTCAGGAAGGGGTCCTGGGTCTCCTGGGAAGCCTGTAGCTTACATTCATTTACTTAATCTTACAGTGTGGTTTATCAGAGTTGCATTTTAAAAATAAATTGGTCAGCTGTAGTGATGCACACCTTTAATCTCAGCACTCAGTGAACGAAGGAAGGCAGATCTTTGTGAGTTTGAAGCCAGACTGATCTGCATAGTGAGGTCCAGGGATAGCCAGGGCTATCCAGTGACACTCTGTCTCAAAAAATACAAAACGAACAAAGACTATCAAACATTGGTTTCCAAAGGTTTATGCTGTCTTTTCTACTATGCTCTGCTTTGGCCCAAAAGTGTTTTATTTTTGAAAAGTATTTTGTAGAAATGCATTAAATCTGGCTTTTTCAAAGATGTCTATTTTGGGAAGAGTTATCTTTACTGAGCATTATACATTGTAGAGTTGGTACTTGTGCCTTATTCCAAGAGAATATTTGCTAACTATGCATCAGATTAAAAACAAGAGCATTTGGGCCATGGTCAAGAGGATGGAACTCTCTAGTCCTGTCTTGTCCTAACTACAGGCTGGGAAAGAAGGGAAGACAATACATGTTCTTAAATATTCTTTCCTGTTTTGAATTTTTGCTATTGTTTTTGGACTTTGTTTGTTTGTTTGTTTGTTTTTTGAGACAGGGTTTCTCTGTGTAGTCCTGGCTGTCCTGGAACTAGCTCTGTAGACAAGGTTGGCCTTGAAATCACAGAGATCCACCTGCCTCTGCCTTCTGAGTGCTGGGATTAAAGATGTGCACCACCACCACCACCACCCCAGCTGTTTTGGAATTCTTTATATGTCACATTTTTTTAAAATAAGATCAGAGGAATTGAACAAAATTCTTGTAGTTTTCAGTGAAGATATTCTAGGTTAATTCCCATGTCTTTATTTCACACAAGGAAGTGAAAAAATGAAGGTTTATACCCATGTTCTCGAAGCTGTAGGTAACTTTCCCATGTCCATGGCATAGATCAAGTGCAGGGATGAGTAATGGGAGAACTGAACACCTTATGCTTTGAATTGACAGCTACCATCTTGTAACTACTTTGAATACATGTCACCTATTTTTTCCTACTAGAGTTTATAACCAAATGATGCTGCCAACAGCAAGCTACCCTCCCCCAAACATTTGATGGGATTTGCTAAATGCTTTGAAGTCAACACAGATGTTAGCATCTGCCTGATTATATTGTTATAAACTTGGATGTTGACAGCTTACTAGATTACTAAGTATGGCTAACTACAAAATTTTCAGAGCTCAATGCAAATTGAAAATGTAGTCTGTTTGTTCAAAGTGCAGGGAAAGAGATTGGAAATTGTAGGTAAATTGGAAGACTGCTTGACATGTACAAGACCATAGGTTCGATCCCCAGCATTGCATAAATTGTGTGTGTGTGCTTGTGCATACCTGCAATTCCAGTGTACCAGGGTGGGACACATAAGACCCTTTCTCGAAAGAAAGGATTTCAAGACCTTGACATCAAAGGGTTTTTTGTTTTGTTTTGTTTGAGATAAGGATAGGATACATGTTGCATGTCCATGAAAGTAGCTCTATTTGTGTGATCTCTGACATGAAATTCAATTGTGTTTGAAAAAAAGATGAAGCACTAGTTGGTGGTGATGCACACATTAATCCCAGCATTTGGGAGGGAGTGGCAGGCAGATCTCTGTGAGTTCCAGAACAGTCAGAGCTGTTACACAGAGAAATCATGTCTCAAAGAACCAGAGAGAGAGAGAGAGAGAGAGAGAGAGAGAGAGAGAGAGAGAGAGAGAGAGAGAGAGAAGAAAAAGAAAAGAAACTAGAGGCAAATCTAATTTTATCTCAGATGCTTAGGTGCTAACAAGTGTCCCCCCTCCAACTTCTAGAAATAAATTTTATTTACCAGTCAAAGAATAAGTACCCTTAGAGGCATGCCTTAATTAACCCTGTTGCTTTATTCATATCAGCCCCACTTATTTATTTATGAGGTATTATATCCTTGGGCATCCTCCTCAGGTAGGCCTCCTTGGGTGTGGTTTGGGGGCTTGTTAGGACAAGATCAAAGAGTGGTCTACAATAAGGATTGAGGTCAGATATGCCCCTAGAAATCTATTCAAGCTAGACAAGGGCACAGAAGTGAAGCCAGGCATAGTAGCTCACACCTGTAATCTCAACACTCAAAAGGCTAAGAAGGCTAAGGCAGAATGATTGCTATGAGTTCCAGGTTAGCCTAGACTACAGAGTAAAAGCCTGTCTCAAAAAAGAAAGAAAGAAAGAAAGAAAGAAAGAAAGAAAGAGAGAGAGAGAGAGAGAGAGAGAGAGAGAGAGAGAAAGAAAGAAAGAAAGAAAGAAAGAAAGAAAGAAAGAAAGAAAGAAAAAGAAAAAACCCTAAACTAAAAAGTATGTGGGAGGCCCTCAAGGACAAGGAAAGAACTAGTAGGATATGCAACCTCCCACTAGTCCTTCCTCTGCTTCACTTCTCCATGGGACTGTATGGCAGTAGTGGGAGCATGAAAACCTTCCAAAATAGAAATAGCATTTTGTCAGTACCAAGTAGGAGGCATGTTGAGGCTTTGCAGCATCTTGCTATGTTAACAATAGCCCAGTGGAGGATGCTCCTGCATGAGTTCTTCTTCTCATAGCTGATGAAGTCAAGGCTCATGCAAGGTCAGGTGACATCACCAGGCTGGTCATGGGAGAGCTGGCTATAACAGATAGTAGGCAAGAATGTGGCCTTGAAAACCTTATTCTTTGGGGGAGGTACACAGTGCTGGGTTCTACAGAGCGGGGGAGGCAGGTAACATGTTTGAGGGGGTTGAAAGTAGTGTGAGAGAGCAGAGAGCTTTCTTTTCTTTCTTGCTTTATTTCCCCCCCCCCAGACAGTTTTAAGTATTCCAGTCTGTAGTTAAGGGTGACCTTGAACTGATCTTTTTGTCTCCACCTCCAAAATGCTAGGATTACAGGTGTGCACTACTATAGCTACTTTATGAGATGCTAGGGATGAACTCAGGGTTTCATCTATGTTAAGTACTCTATTAACAAAGCTACATTTCATACCCACAAGAGCTGTTTGAAGAAAAGCACCTGAACTCTTGAAGTTAAATAATTCATGATGTTGAACACCTCTTTTTGCATGGGGCCTTGTTTAGCTTTGTGCCTTTCCATTCTAACTGCCAGATTCCAGAATTCCCAGCATTAGCATCTGAGAGCCAAGACTCTGTTCAAACTCTGGCCTTTGCCCAAATCCCTTTGATTCCCTCTGCTCTTTGGTGGCTCTGTACAAGGAAGATGGCAAGGCCTGTTCTCAATATTGTCCTACAAGCAAAAAAAAAAAAAAAAAAAAGAAAAAAAAGAAAAAAAAAGAAAAAAACTTGTGTCAACTTCCCTCTACAGTGCTTGTACACAGGTACACAGGATACCTGCAGTCCTTGTCGTTGAGTGCAGGGCTATGTCACGCATCTCAGAGGTGGGCAGCTGTGGGGTCCTATAGAGACAATGTTGAGCCAGTAGCTCTAACTTCTACATGTAGCCAGAAACCTCATCTGGCCAAGTGTCCCTATTGCATATATAAAGATTAGCCAAATACAACTGTTTGGTGCTTCCTGTCTGCCAAAGGAGTATGAAATGAAAACTGTTGTGAGTGGGCCTGAATGGGTCTGCCACTCCAAAAGGAATGTGGTGGGGCGGGTAGGGGTTCTGTGTGCCTGTCTAAGAAAGCACCTTTTCCTAGAAGCCCAAGAGACAGAAACTCATTAATCCTCACATTGACTTGGTCTGGGGCCGGGGGTATTTGAAAAGAGACACATCATCTTTATTCTTACCCTGCTGGGCACATAACAACTTGTGTGGAAATTTTATCATCCAAATATCTTGTGATTAACTTCAAGTCGTCTCTCTTAACAAAGCTAGCCAAACTTACAGAGGCATATCTGCTTTAGGTGGCCTTCCTGCAGGGCACCCTACTGAATGTTGGGTTGCTCCAAGAGATCGTTTCCAACCCTAGTAGAAAGCAGATAAATGTGCATGCCTGTCTTCTAGTGGAAAGTGCTGTCATTTATCAGTAAGATGGAAATGGAAGGGTTTAAGCAACTGCTGGAATTGCAGAGGAGGGGGGTCCGTCACCCAGGAAGCTACATAAAAGAGAAGGGCTTGGGCCTGTGTCCTCCTGGAACTAGAAAGGCTACCTGAGGAGGAGTTTTGACACGATTTAAGACATTTCCTTGGTAGAGCACCCTGGGTTCCCATACCTATAAGTTGAGCAACTCACTCATGGTAGAGTACTGCATCCTCTGGGGTTTCTGGTGATGTAAGAAGGAGAGATGTAACTGGAATTCTGAGAGCTACAGTCGAGACCTAACAAATGGACTTTAAAGGTCTATTCTTGTTTATACCAATCTGGTACAGGTAGCAGAGATGTGTTTGTTAATCAGGTAGCAGCCTTCAGGAAGAGCCCGGTGGTGTACCACTCTTAATGAGAAAAATCCAAAATCCCTGTGGAATGTGATAATGAACCAAGAAGCGCCTCCTCATTAGATCAACTGTCTCTTGATGTATGCCTTCTGTACACAATAGAATTTTCCCTTTACCATTAGAAAGAGGGGCAGAGAGATGGCTCAGCAGTTCACAGAACTTACTGCTCTTATAGGAGAGCTGGGTTCAGTTCCCTGAACTCACATGGTGGCTCACAAACATCTCCAATTCCAAGAGATTAGATGCCTTCTTCAGACCTCTATAGGCAAGCATATGATGTATGTACATACCCATGGGCAAAACACTTACATGCATGCCTTTAAAAAAAATAAAACATTTAAAAAGAAATAAAAACATGGACTAGGGATGTATCTCAGTTGGTTGAGTGTTTGCCTAGTGTACACAAAGCCCCATGTTCTATAGAAACTGGGTGTGGCAGAACACACCTATCACACCTATAAACCCAATACTCAGGAGGTGGAGGCAGTATCAGGAGTTCAAGATTGTCCTTGGCTGTATAGCAACTGTAAGGGCAGCTTTAGATATAAGAAACCCTTTCTCAAAAAAGAAAACAAAAACAAAAAAATCATCTGGCTATCATTATTTTTTCTTAATTTTTTATTAGGTGTGACTGTCTTGCCAGGACCCATTCCCCAGTGTAATGACACTGTAAGGGTATACTCTCTCTCTCCCTCTCCTACTGGGGCCTCTGATATACTGAATATCTAAGGTCTACTAATATCCACAAGCAACCCGGACTCAGGCCAAGACCATCATCCTTCTAGTATGTCATCTATTGGGACTGGTCATCCCTGCTAAGACTGTGACACAGGACAGGTGGCACCAGTCACCACCACCTCTTTTGAGTGTTTTGAATCGTGGAATTAGATAGACATAATTTTCCTCTATCTTCTCTGTCCTTATTTCCATGATAGAAGGAGAGCTGTCCCAGCTTGCCCTTTATAGCTACTGCCCACTCTTGATTCTGTCCTCTTGATTTGTTGTTACTTAGCCACCTCCACTTACATCTTAATCTCTACCAATCCCAGCTGCTTTTGCAGGATCCAACATTTGGTGGATTTGCTCTTGGCAGTGTTTTTCTCCTTTATCTGCTACATCTTTCCCACTGCCTCCTCAGTACATTTCTTTAGAACATGGCCCACACTTTCTTTCTCTTCCTCACTTCCCGGTCCTCCCATGATCCTTCTAAAAACTGGTTTCCATTCTAGTTTCTGTGATGCCACTGGCAAGGTGGAATTTTCCATTTCAGTGGTCCTTGCCACATCCTCCCTGTCTGACTGCTTTGACTGTGTCACATCCCCCGCTTCTCAAAATTCTCTCTTCTGTGACAGGCCCCTGTCCTGGATCTTCTCCAGTATCCTTGGCCTCATTTGAGAGTACTTCTAAGGCCCCCTGAATTTAGGTGGTACTTGCATGGTGTTCTCCTCTGAGCCTTCTGCTTTGGCATCACACCCACTCCCACTATAATTTGTTCTTCCCTGCTGCTAGCACCCAATTCTTCATTTCCAAATTCTGCCTAGACTGAGCAATTTTACAGGCATCGCTCACATCGCTTCCAAACATGATTGTCTTTCTAAGTCTGTCTTACCTAGTGGGAGTTGAGTCATACATTGTCTCCCAGGTGCCAATATATTAAAGTCTTAACTCCCAGAACCTGTGAAGGTACCATTATTGGGAAATAGTCTTTGTAGATATCATGAAGTGGGGATGCAGCCATAGTTGATTAGGGTAGGCCTGGGTCCAATGTGATTGGTATCTTTATGAGACACACAGAGAGAACACCATATGGTGACATGGGTGGAGACTGGAGCATAGTATCAAGCCAAGGAAAGAAAAGAAAGGACCACTGATGATGCTGGAAGCTGACAGAGGAGAGAAAGAACCTACATTATTTTCTCATTAGAGAAAACACAGCCCTCCACTCACCTTGGCTTTGCATTTTTAGCTTCCAGAACGTTGAGAGAATTTTTGTTGTTGTTGTTGTCTGAAGCTATGAAGTGTATGTTCCTTTGTCACTGTGGCCCTAGGAAATCAGTATATCCCCTGATCTTCTTATGTTCCCTGTGGGTCTCAACACTGACTCGCCTCTCTTCTGACTTGATAGCTGTTGGTCTTTTCTGTCCTGTCTGGGTATAGAGCCTCTGTCTTTTCCCTGCTGGTCATAGTTGTCCTGACTCTGGTCTCCTGTATGTCCATCAAATTCCCCTTTCTTTACTCTTCCAAAAGCAGCTGATTGTGTCCCAACTGCCTACATGCTTGCTGCATGTTCCAATGTTCTGGGGGAGATTTTTAAAAATCTGATCATAACACATCACACAAGCTGACTAACCATTTACAATATCTGGAGGTAGAGTATATTGTTAAACCCTCCGGGGTGACTCCCGGGTACAGCCAGGCTTTAGAGCCATTGACTAATCAGAGAATGTTATAGTAATCATAGAAAACTAGATTGAAGGCAATGGTTCTCAGCTGGGAGTGACTTCCCTCCCTCAGAAACATGCATCTAGTGAGTGGAGGCCAGGAACATTCTCAAACACCCACTATGTCCATGGCATCACATCAGTAGAGAATGACCCCATGCTATGAGTGGCTTATGCTGACATTGAGCAACCTTGGTATGAGAGAAAGAAGGAAGCCACAATACTGACATTACTTTGAGATAAATGAGGTCCATTCTACTTAGCAAAATTCACGTGCCACCCCATGCCACAGTGCCTCCTGGGCTGACCCCATTCCTCAGCTGGGAATGTGGAAACTGCCCATGTTGCACCTGTTGCAATCATGTCGAACCCTAGTCTGTGTGTGCCAAACTTATTCTTACTCTCTGTTTGAACATTTAGTTCTCTGTGTGTGTGTTTGGGGGATTGACAGAGGAGCTGGGCACATCTCAAGATGCCAAGCTCAACAATTGCTGTTTTGGCAGCTCCTGGATCTTCTAATGAGGTTACTGCCTGACACTAAGTAAACAGCTGATGAGGCTGGAAAGTAAGGGGGAAAATTCTCTTATTCTCATAGTTGTGGACATTAGCCAAAGATCTACTTGCGAACCACCTCTGCCATTAAAAGGAACTACTATGGATGATGGCTTACCATTACAAAAATTCATCATTTATTTTTTGTGGCATTAATAATCGAAGTCAGGGCCTCTTGTATGCTAGGCAAGCACTTTGCCACTGAGCTACATCTTCAACTCATACTTCACAATACAATTTTAAAGTAAATTTACTTTATTTTATGTATACGGGTGTTTTGCCTGCATGCATATCTCTGCACCACATGCATTCCTAGTACCCTCATAGGTCAGAAGAGGGTGTCAGATCCCCTGGAACTGGAGTTACAGATGGTTGTGAACTACCATGTAGGTGTTGGGAATCAAACTGAGGTCCTCTGGAAGAACAGCCAATGTTCTTAATTATGGAGTCATCTCTCTAGTCCCTAGCTTCACAATTTCTAGCAAGTGTTCATAAACATCATCTGACTTGATATGTACCTTCAGCTCAATATAAGTTGCCATTTCCTGTAAAGGATAGCAATTAAACAGAAGATATGGAGGAAAGCCATCAGGAGGATAAATAATAATAAGTAATGAATCCAAAGGCATTTTCCAAATCTCACATTACATGAAAAATTAGAAACTCAATAATTTTTTATTTATTATTTTAACAATGTTTTGATTGATTTTGTATGCAAAGGTCATGTGTGCCACAGCACAAATGTGAAGGTCAGAGTACAACTTTCTGTCCTTTCACCATGTGGGTCCCAATGATTGTCAGGGTTGACAGCGAGTACTCTTACCCACTGAATCTAGTGTGTCAGCCCTCTTTTGATTTGTTCATTTGTGTGTGTGTGTGTGTGTGTGTGTGTGTGTGTGTGTATGAGATAGAAATCACACTGGTAGCACAGGCTAGCCTCAAGCTCTTTAGAATCCTTCTGGCTAAAAGAAAAAAAATATTAGAAATCAAATTATCGTGCAATACAAAGCCCTTACCAAATTGATAAAAAGTTTTGATATCCTCTAATTATGGATAAAAACCAATTCTTAAGACTCATAGTCTTAATTTCTAGCACTATTCTGTTTTTCTAGTTTGTGTTTCTTATATTTATGCAGCATTTCCTTTGTGAGACAATGAGTAAAGATTATGGCAGAGTATATTTCATGTGACATAAATGGTCTATGAGCCAAAAAGGCTTGTAGGGGAATTAGACTTAGGATGAATTTTTTTTAAAAAAAAATCTCCTAGTGTTTGTTTACTCCAATCATTTTGAGCCCCACTCCACAAAATGAAAAAAATAGAATAAACAAACCTAAAATATAATTTCAGAAAGTTGAAGGAAGGAGGCAATTGGAAAAATCATTATATGGCCATGTGGTTAGGCTAGGCAGAATACTGTGCAAGTTGATGAATTTTCAGCTGTCCAACCATGGTCACATATCACACTAAGGTGGCTCCTAGCATCTACTAGATGTTTAAGGACTCCTCTCTTCACCTTGTTATATCACTGGCAGGAAGGAGTGCTCTGGTTAAGCAAGTTCTCTGTGACCCATTCACCTGTGGACTACCTAGAAGAGACCTCATGACTTATTCATGGCCATACTTGTAGTCATTAGCACATGTCTTCCAAGGACATGCATGTTTACTAAACTCACTGTGGTGCTCCAGCAGATGTGCAGGTGGACAAGATAAGCTCTGTGAAACTGCACTTCTTTTTAGAAAGCACCAGCAATTTCATAAGGTTCAATCTAATATACCCATTTTCTGTCAATGTCTCTTATCAGCTTTTAGAAGTATCTTTATTGTCTTAAATCACAGGGCTCAAAAAATATTTTCAGCTCAGGGAGCCATTTCATATCCTGTTCATTCTATATATTCAGCCTTTCTGACAAAAAAATATGGATGCATACCTCTAAGATATTTTAAACATAAATTCTGTCTTTTCTTCTTGACAGAATCTCTGTTGCTTCTTTCTAATCTTTCTGAATCATATGGTTTATCATAAACCTCTATGAGATTTTTGAAGCTGCTTATGAACTGGTACAATGGCAATTTCCAGAACTATTGTCATAAATCATGATCCTAACAAAAGTAAAGTTGGAAATAAGGTAAAAATAATGAATTGCTTATTTACTTGTAAAAATGTAGAAATGAACATTTTTTTTCCAATGGTTTTGATTTGTCACTATGTTATAGAACAACAGCTGTCCTTAAATTTAGGCTACCTTTCATATTTTGCCTTTTCACTTGTATTATTAAACTAATGTTTAATTTGGTTCAGCCATGGGTGCTTCACCCTAACCAGACCCTGCCTCTTACATAAATATTAGTCTGAAGGAAGAGCCAAAGAAATTAGGCTCCTCTGATAGTTCTAGATATTAAATGACTTCGTTAGACACTTTATAAAATACACACTAACATAGTTAATCGCAAACTTTTAATTTTCAATTAAATTCATTTATTTCACTGTGTATAAACACATTTGTGTAATAATATGTGGGTAAAGATCAAAGGATAACTGTGGAAGTCAGTTCTCTCCTTCTATCATCAGTCCTGAGGACCAAGCTCGGGTAATACTTTGCAGCAAGAGCAATGTTAAAAACCCACAAGGAAAACCTTTATATGCTGTTCTTTGTACCTTTCTGTATGAATAGCCTAAGTTATTCTTACACCAATTTTAAATTGCTCCATTAAAGCACACTACAAGTTTTGCCATGGAGGTAGTGTCTCTCTCTCCCTCTTCCTCTCCCACTCCATCTCCCAAAGGCTGAAGTTTTAGGTGGTACCTTCTCTTTACCATAAGACAATAAAATTAGCTGAATAAAATTGGGGGGAATAACTGACTGTGGGTGTGATCTTCAGGAACAATGGGGAAAGTGGAAAGTGAGATGGAAAATGAAAAGAAAATGTTGAAGCAGGCCAAACTGGTTTTCAAAGTCTTTTCTTGTTCAACACAGCAGAAATATTGAATGTAAAAGGGCGTGAGAGATTATTTAAAACCAAAGCATTAGAAGATCAGGCTGCTACAGGATTTTGATTTGGGATCTTCCCACATTGTTTTGAGGTATTGTGCATGCAAAAATAATTAAATAAACAAACAAACGAATGAATGAATGAATCTTTGGAGAATGTACTCTCAGAGCAGTGATTTGCAACTTTTATTTTTTTAAAAGTGTGTGTGTGTGTGTGTGTGTGTGTGTGTGTGTGTGTGTGTGTGTGTGTGCGCGCGCACGCGCACACTGCAGGTCAACTTGCAACAATCAATTCCCTCCTTCTACCATGGGGATTCCTAGGGATGGAGCTCTAGTGGTCTGGCATGGCAGCAGAAAGTTTTACCTCTTGAACCATTTCACTGGCCCTCCAACTTGCCTTTAATGTTTACTCCTAAGGTGGTGTTAAGTAGACTGTGGTGGGTCCAGAATTCCTTTATCTTGCTTTGTCAGTAGTTATCTTTATGTGTGACTTTAGTTTCTAGAATTTTTCTAGTAGGGATAATGAAGGTGAGTGGGCTAAATGCAATTATAAAAATGTCTCTGAAACTGGTGGTGGTGCTTGAAAACTTGTAATCAAAATAGATTTCAATGATTAACGTGAGTTAAGAACATTGCTAGTGCAGAAGGACTTGTGGAATCAGCCATCAGCATCCTTGGAATCCCTGTTGGTACACTAGCCTTGAAACCAGATGTTTAGAGTACTCTTAAAAAGTACCCTCTTGAGATTATGACTGAAGAGTGCTAATGAATAAAATGCCATGCAGATGTATTTTTTAAAAGTTTTTATTTTCATATTAGAAACCACCAAAATATCAGCTAGATATACTTTCAATATACTGATTGTTGAATAAACATGGACCCCTTTTTAGAAATTGGGTTTAAGCTAAATTTCTCCTATATTAATACAAAGAAGTAGATCCTAATAATTCTAATACTGAAATCCTATGTTGCCATTGTTGAATCTATTTGGAGTGTCTTCCTTCTCTCAGACTTTTATCCTCTTGTTTTTAGTATTCTTTTAAAAATCAGCCTGCCTAGAGACTTGTGAAACAGAAGTATTAAAAAATATAGAGAGAGCAAGGACACAGCTTTTGAAGATACTTTTTCAGGGCTTGGGGATAAATAGAATAAACAAAACCGATTCCCCAGAAAGGGAAGCATAGGAAAACAGGCATTCTCCTGAGAGATAACATATAGTGTGGCCTGATCAAGTCATGTGGTGGGAGGGGGGTTCTCTTCTTTCTTCTCTACATCCTTTCCTCTGATGTCACAAGTCTATTATTTCCTGGGAGAATTAATTAGTATTCATTGGGTTGCAGTTGGCAAGAAGAAAGAAGGGAGGAGAGAGGGGGGAGAGAGAGGGAGGGAGGGATCTTAAGAGGGAGACAGCAAATAGGAAGAGCTTGGTGGGGGAGCAGGACCTTCCCGGGGTGCACTAGGAGTGGGGGCAAACAGTGGCTGTTTTATAACTGGGATCCTCGGTGACGTATGGTCGCCTGCTCCTTGGCAGCTGTCTCTATGGACCAGTAGGCAGAGCGAAATTGACGCTGACAAGACTTTTGCATGTTGGATGGCACTGTAATCTACTGTAGTGAAGAACAGAGCTTCTCAATCAGGCGGGTGTAAAGAAGAGAGAGAGGGGGGAGTCCAAAAGAAAAGGAAGAGGAGGGGGAAAAGTGTGTGTTGGGGGAAAGCAGGGAAAAGCATTTTTGGTGGATGGTATGAAGCCAGCCATGGAAACTGCAGCCGAGGAAAATACTGAACAAAGCCAAGAGAGAAAAGGTACCCAGCGCTTTGACAATAGCCTGCTTTATAGCTTTTCACTGACGGTGTTTCAAAGGGGTTATCCAGGTTTTCTCTCTTGTAAAAACTGGCTCGAAAATAATCCCTGATGGTGTGGTCTTGTTTAGGGTGGGTTTTGTCTTTATTCTGGGGACTAATGTTAAATTAACTGTGTAGCCTCTCTTCTATTTCTGTTGCAAGTATTTCTATGTAACATGGTATTTTGTAGAAGAATATCTGTAGTTTATCACCTTGGACTGCTGGAGTGAGAAAACTCTCTCTCCCTCTCTTCCTCTCTCCCTCTCTCCCCTAAAATAAATAATCAGTCATAACTTAGATTCTGTGTTCTGCATGCTACATTCAGGGATTAGGGGACGCATTATCCTCTGCTAATGCTAAGGAGGAACTGGAGAGATATGAGACATGCATACTAAATATGCTTTGATTCCAATAATACCAGTGTAATTTAGACATGTTGTAAGTTTCTTACTCTAACATGGTTGTTCTTTCCATATATCAGAGTATGACATGAAATAGTCATTTATAGTGCAGGCTTGATATCAGCTTTGTCCCTAGCACTGATAGGAGGAAAGGGGTCTTTTGCTGATTATGTCTTAAAGATTTGGAGGAGGAAAATTGTCCGAGGGCTCCATCCTTAAAGGAAGTCTCAGACCATGTCATAATTTTGATATTCAGACTTTGGAGAAATTGGCGTTATTGCACCAAGAAAATGGCAGAAATGAGACGCGATGCCTAAGGTCAAGTTTGATGCCCTGTAGAAACAGCTCAGCCACTGTTAGGTTAGCTGAGTCTGGCTACGCTGTAATTGATCTCTTCGTTTTGAGATTAAAAACTGTCATAAGATGCACAAAAACATTTTTTATAACTGCATTGGCTCAGGTTTAAAAAAAAAACATCATGCTAAGGTTTTTTCTCATGGCTTTTACACTCAATTGTAGTCATTAAATAATAGTAATTCTCCAGCCACATTTTCTTTATAAATATATGGGTTGAAACCATATGAAATTGCTGCTGTCAACCATTTTAAACATGAAAAGCACATCTATATGCAGTTCAACTTCATAGCACATTGGGGTAAAGGCTGCTTATTTTCATATAGATTTTTCTGCCTATATTAATATTCCATCCTAAACAGACCACTTTAATTTTTTATTCATTTTAGTAGCATGATACAATCCACAAATTTGCCATCTAGTCACTTTTTAACTTACAATTCAGGGGAAACAAGTACATAGCAATTGAATTTTAAACTTGGTACTTTAGTTCAATCCTTATAGACAGCCTACTCATCCCCTAACAAAAGACACTCTGTCTTTTCTTGCAAGTGATTTTTTTTTCTCACTTTTTTCCTAATCTACATGAATGGTCAAATAGCAATAAAAGAAACTCAGGTATATTTATCAAGTTTCATTTCCATCACAATTAGATACTAAGCTGATTGCATGTGTGATGATGTAGTAGTATCCTGTAGAAAACTTAACCACAGTTTTTAGCATTTTTCTCCTAAAGTGGATGATTTTGCTTTATACATGTTTTTTTTATTAATGCCGTGCTTGTCTGTGACAGATAAAACCACTGTGACCTCTACGAGACCATCTAGATCTACAGAAATGGGTCTCTTGTCTTTCTCCCAAAAACAAAAGGCAAAAATATTTACTACGCAATTGTGTGGCTAATTCTCATTTAGTCTCATAGACTGTCATTAGTTTACATCATCTACATATTTAATAGCAGGTATACAGGTTGCTACTATACCCCCAAGATATGAAAACTAACTAGCTATTGTTATAGAGGCAAAATCAGAAGCAAAATACCATTTTCAGAGGAACTTTAATGATGACCAGGGTTCAGAAACAATAGTTGTTAAATAATTCAAAAATGACAAGCTACTTAGCTAGGGTCACATGTGTAACACATGTTTGGATCAGAATCCAGGCCAGGAAGTTTATTCTCAATCTGCAGCAACAAGATTGTGATCACTGTGTGGAACCCCACCCCAAGCATTCTGAAAGATGATTTATCAGTGCATCTTGATTTGGATAACTATGTTCATAGCTAGCTGCCCAACGCCCAAACTCCCATAAGTATCTTTGTCACTCCTTAGTTTCCTGGGCCATTATTATAAAACTGTAGCCACAAATGGTCCGGTATGCTCATTGCTTCTGTATTCTTTCAGATGTAATGTTAATTGTCTAAAACCTATGCTTATTTCATTGACATTAACATTTGCAAACTTAACAATATAACTTAAAAAATTATCTGTGGAGCTTGGAGAATCTTTTTCTTCTTCTTGCTTGCCTGTAAGACTTCTTAGTTCCTACATGTTATCCTCTAGATTTTTGTTGCTTCACAGAGGTTTATATGCATATATGTGATTCCATGTGCCCCTCTTTCTCCACTGGTTTTCAGTTATTGGTGGCGGGGGTAATGCCTGTCTGTTAATTAGGGTGTTGTTGCCCAGTGGCTAGCACCCAACAGCTTGTGAATGAATATCTTTGGATAATTATTACAGTGTCTAAAAAGAATGTAAATTAAACTAAGATTTATAAATTGACCTCAGCCTTTTCTGCTTGGCATCCATTCCCAGAGGGAGTTTACATAGGGGAGCACATCTGAGCTATTGCAATTCACTAACTGCCACCAAGATGTCTGTGTCTTTAGAAACTCGATCAGAATCACTTTGTTCTTATTTCAGACAAAAATGATCCAAGTCTTCACAAAAGGAAAGGCATTTGTTTTTTGAAGTGCTCTCATAATGTATCCCAGAATGCTGCTGAGCAACCAAAATTCACAGAGTGTTCAGGGATAGACAGGAGTTTGCTCTTGGGTTGTTTGTTTGTTCTTTAAGAAAATAAAGCAGGTTTTCTCAGATGAGTATAGCAAATGCAAAATTATTACAAGTGACCTTTTTTAAAATGAGAGTGTAGAATTAAGTGGCAGAACTGAGTAAACAGATTCAGCAAAGATGGAATGAGCAGAGAAAATGAATAAGACAATTAAAGGAAGTGGATGATGGCTCTGCTAATAAAAAGATGGAAAGCTAGGCTTCCATTTGTTTCCATGGAGTATCACTTAGCGTCACTTCATTTGTGAAAACAGATGTGTCTGCAATTGCTGGGGTAGAAAAACAATTGAATCCCTAACAGCTCAGGAGCTCTATTGTGAGGGGACAGTATCTGTGCTGAAAATTATTTTTATTACATGTAGGAAATTGGAATCTTCTAGAATAATTATAAACAGGCTAGTTCAGTTCCTGTAAATTGTTGCTGAAATCAATCCCAGAATCCAAGTATCAAATTAAGTTTCTAGCCACGTAGGAAGAGAGAAATGTGGTAAATTGGAAATAATGTTTGGCTGAAAGTAAAGTGGAGGACAGAGTCAGAATACAAGATGAATTTGAATTAGTGACTTGTTTACAATATTAACAGATTCATTGTAATCTTCTGCTTATTTTTTAAATTTAGTAAAACATGTGCATGTTGGTTCTCCATTTTTTTTTTTGTTGTTGTTGTTTAGAGAAAAAAGCAATTCTCTGGAACATTTAACATGTTAACATTATTCTGAAGGATTCATGACATTCTTACTGACATTTACTAACTTGTTTATGTGAATGTGATACAAGAAAAGTTTTAGACGCTATTATTCTATTATTCTCTGTAAAAGTTTGCCAAGGTGAGCATCTGAAGTGATGGGGCTTGGGGAATAGGCCATAGCAAAAACTGGCTGGCCAGATGGCGGGGGGGGGGGGAACATATGTGATAGGAATGACATGTCATCCTTTGATGGTTTCGGGAGGGGAAGAATTGTGGGTTTTGGGTTTTTTTGTTGTTGTTTTTAAAGAAAATTTAAATGTGGAGAAAGACCTAAGTAAGTTGGTCAAGCTGTCCCCTTTTAGTTATCCGTTCCATGAACATGCTTTCACGACTTGGCCATGTTATCTCTTTCTTGAAATTGAGCATAAATCTCCATTGTGGCCATGTGTTGTAAGATGGTTTTTTTCAGTTACTTGGAGATATAGGTCAGTTTAGCATAAGAGATCTTAGTGCACCATCTCTTAGTCTTGCTGTATCCATGGACATGCAGAACAACCAGTGTCTGCATGATATCCACTCACTTTACCAGGCCTGGTAATGAATTGGAGTAGTCCAAATTCACCCCTTCCCTCTTTTTCCTTTAGACCAAATAGACATACACATGAGCTAATTGACCAGAAGAAGGGATGGCTATGGGCTGGAGGAAGAATGGGACACCATGGCTTTTGGAGACAGGGAGGCTCCCCTCCAGGTTTTACTCACCATTTGTCAGTCATTTATTCATTTAATAATATGCTCCTTTGAAATGTCATTCCTCCTCCTGTGCCCTCAGCTCCTGTTGAAGGAGTGAAAGGCATCATTAGAAGTCACTTCATATGGCTTTTAACCATATTGTACTGTTTGGTGACAAATCACCAATAGCAGGGTCAGAGACTTTTGATCCTCAGCCAGCTCCATGATACTTAGCTTTAGAGAGTGAATAAGAGGAAATGAAAGAATGCCTTGTTTTACAGACTGATTTTATTAATTGTGTTAACCACATTGTATACCAAGCCCTCCCTACCACTGTGTGCCAGGGCATAGAGCACTTTTCCTATAAATGGCCAGGTAGCACATATTTTACCCTTCCGGGCTACAGATCTTTGCTATGCCTGCTTACTTCCACCATACTAGTATAAAGAAGCAGCCTCAGATGCATGTGTATAAGGGCATGTAACAGTGTTCCAGTAAGAGTTTTATTTCCCAAATGATAGCCTGCAGCCCTGTCCAGTATTCCGGCAGAACCCAGTCTTTCCCTTCACATTTTAGCTTATGGCTGCCAACAGACAATGACAAACAGATTTGAAAAGACCTTGCTTAGTGAATGTGGTCTTCCTCATCAGCCATATTAGTCACTTGGTTGTTCCCGGTGATAATTTGTAAAAGCACTCCAGACTGGCAGTCACTCGCCCCTACATCATATTATCAAAGTAACTGGGGATATGGATGGGAGCATTGTTTCACTTTTCTTTCCTCAATTTCCCATGATTTATTTCATGCACCCACTTTAGTGATGACCACTCACAATTGTATATGGCCCCATGAGCCACAATAGGCACTTTTCTTTGACCATCTCAGAAGGAAATCATGTTGTAGTCTTCCTATGTAATGAATAGACCATTTCTTCATTCTGGCCATGCCTAGAATCAGAAACGTATTTCACTCCTTCTAGGTTCTGGATCCTGTCCTTGGGATTAAAGAGTGTAGTCTGATGCCATAACACTACAGGTCACTCTGTGTTTAATGTCTCTAAGTTCTGCTCAAAAGTACAACACAGAAGTGATTTTCTTTTTTCCCCCTCATATCTAAAGATTTGCTGTTATAACCAAGGCCAGAAGTATTAGTTCAAGAGATTGGAAAATAGCCATGCAGTTGTGTGATCTTATCTCTGGATCTGCTGCAGTCATAGTATTTTCACGGTCTGTGAAGAATCTTGAGAAGGCCAGCTGCCATATTGTTCTCCGAGAAATTGTCATGATTTAGGGCTACAGAGATGGCACAGTGGTATGAGCACTTGCTGCTCTTACAGAAGATCAGAGTTGGGTTCCAGTACCCACGTGGTGGTAGCCTCTTCTGACCTCTGTTGGCTCCAACTTGCATGTGGTGCACAAACATAGATTTGAGACACACACACACACACACACACACACACACACACAGGGAGCAATTTTTTAAAAATCACAGTTGGATAATCCATGCATTTTCATTATCTTGGCTCAGTGGATACTGCCTGAGTACCCAGATATCTGCAGACATTCCCATCTATGTGAGGTTATGAGTGCATGGCACAGATATGCCCTCAGGATTGCAGCCATAAATATTATGTACACACGTTCATATGACAGTGTTCCAGCCACACTTCATTGACTAAGAGGGAAGTCAGCATGATGGGGATCCATAACCCCTAGGGTGGTCCTTTTCTTTCAGTGAAATACTTATCCAACAATCATTAATTAGGAACTGTTGTGTGCTATACATATATAGATAAAATTTAGAACAAGATGATGGTTGTGGGGGTAGATTGACATGCCTAGTTGCATGAGGTTCTGTGTTCAATCCCTATCACCCTCCCACACACACACACACAAAGAAAAGAAAAAATTCCTATCAGAAGAGATTCAACTGCTTAAAATCTTTTTACTTTAGAGGTCAATATGAAGGCCTCCCAATCAACTTTACCAAAAGGAAGTCAGCTTATACTGTGAGGTGACTTGGCCCTAAGGGTCTTTGCACCAGCCTAGCTGGGCTTCTTTTCTGTCTGAGAATGTACTATAACCTTTGTCTAACATAATGGCTTTTGAAAATTGGATGAAGTTTTTGTTTATTTGTTTTGGTTTTGTTTGGGTGGTACCCAGGACCAAATCCAGGGTACCACATATGCTAGGCAAGTGGTCTACTGTTGAGCTATACCCTCAGCCCTAAAAACCAGATGGCAAACATCTAATTCCAGGGAAAGTAGAGTTAAGTTTCATGAACCCTGAATAAACAGGTAACCAGGACTATTTCTTTAGGAACCATTGAAGCACTACTCACTTTCACTTGGACCTTATAACAGCTCTCACTGGCCTTAACAACTTGAGAAACAAGGAAAAGATAGAACTTCTCTAGTTCCCCAAGGGGAGAGGAGGGAGGAAACCTTTGAAGCTAAGGTTTTGAATGTGCGCCCTCTGGAGGCTGATTTTCTAACTGCAGAGCTGGGCTCTACCTTCAGGTTGTGTCCCTGTGCAAGTGATGGGTCTCTTCTTGAACTCCATTCTTCACTTGTCAAGATTGACTGATAATTTCCTAGAGTTATTATAGCTAGTGAGACAGCATGCATCCTGTTCTTAACACTATGGCTAGCACACTGTAAGCATGCCATAAATTATAGCGATCATCATTAACAACCCAACCAGAAGAAGCAAAACTAGTTTTATGGTATGCTTCTGTTCTTGAGAACCTTTATTTACTTTGTGTGTGTGTGTGTGTGTGTGTGTGTGTGTGTGTGTGTGTGTGTGTGTGTGTTAGAAATTTAGCCCATTCCAGGACTGTTACTCAGAGAAACCCTGTCAAAAAGGAAAGAAATTTAACCCAGAGCCTTACATATGCTACACAAGTACTCTATCACTGTACTACACATTCACAGTCCTTCTTTCCTTTTAAATAGGATATTTTTATCTGACCTTGAATCCAAAAGGGTCTTCTCTGAAGCATCACTAACCAAAGTGTGTCCCTGTCTTCAATATCTTGAGGGTTTTTTAAGACTGACGAGTGGAACTGGGATGTTTCTAAGGCTTAGTAAGCTTTGTAGTATATCTGGTGAGGATGGGCATTTGCTAGCCTCACAGTATTGTTATTTATTAGGTCTTCAATAATTTGAGGCACCACATGGAACCTTAAAACCTCATCTTCTGATAGAATCATTACCCACATCAATGCCAAAGGCATTTTTTAAAAATATTTAAGTTTTTGTTATACCTCAGAGGACATCACCACTTCACACATTTTATTGCCTGAAAAATTGAGAAATACTGTTGTCTCTCCAGTCCCCTAAGAAGTGGGGAATCTATTACCAGATAGAGTTCCTGGGAAACTATTTGTTACCATATGAACAAGCAATTCTTTCTCTATGAACACTGGAAGATAACTGAAATAGAATTCAATTCAGAATATCCTGGACTCTGTGATGCCCTGAGCCGAAGATGAAGTGGCAGAGGCTACCTGAGATGTCAATGGAAACTTGGAAGTTTCATCCAGAATTTAACATAGTGTAATTTTCCAGAGTTCTGGAACAGGAATGGGGACCATAATAGGGAGTGAGCCACTGTTCACCTTCGCTTGTGCAGTTGGCAAGAATTACAGTATTTGTAGGTCTGAAAAGGAAATAAACAGAAAAAAAAACACATTAAGTAAAACCACATGTTTTTTTTTTTTTTTTTTTTTTTTTTTACCATGAACAGTATCATCCCCAAATGAACATTTTAGGGGAGGAGATAATACAGAAAATAGAAACAAAGAAATGTTGGTAATTTGGGTAAGCCTCAATTCAAAATTGGGGGGACAAGAGTCTAACTGATTCTGACTTATATTGACTTTATAATTTGGTACTGAAGGGTTGAATTTTAGTAGCACATTTTTAACTCCCCATTTTATTTTACTATATGGTAAGAGAATAAATAGAAATGCTGATAATAGAATCTTTGCTGGAGATAGACACTGACTCTTTGCCACTGAAATTGGCAGTGAACAGCAGAGCTGAAATGGAAATTGGCAGGTACCACTGGATGTACCCAGGCTCAAAGAACCATCAGTACCGTCCTGTGCCAACCCTGGGGGACAGGGCTGGCCCCTTGAGCAGTCCAGGTAAATACAGCCTTGGGGTGAACTCCACAGACAACTCGACTGTTATCTTGATTGTGATTTATAATGGCTCTTTCAGTTTGGTGATATTTTATGTTTTTCTTGATGTATTCATTTGTTGACATTGGTGTGGGTGGAAATGGCCCTTTAATAATTTTTAATCATTTTCATTTTTATTTCCCCCTTTCCATTCCACCCATCTTTCTCCACCTTCTTCCCTCTCCCCTCTCTTTCCTCAACCTACTTCTTTGTATCAAAGGGAACAGTGTACAGTAAACTATGTCTTTGGGTTAACCACAGACATTCAGATGTTTGGATTAGATATGGAATAGGAGGCCTGTACATATCCACCCAAGGGCCCAGAACTGGGTCAGAGACGTCAAGGAGCCTCATCTCTGAATGTCTTGAGCATATTGATATGTTGCTTCAATGGAACTGCTTTGTACGACCCTCCTTTAGTATCAACCCATACTTTCAGGAAAGCAAAATCCAAAGCCTATGAAATGAAGATCAGATAGCTATGTATTAGAATCCCCACTAGGCAGGTCCTTTGAGTCCAGTTTTCATTTTTCTTGCTCATGAAGGACCCTCACCTCTGTGACCACTACAGGGCTAGGTCTGAGCAAAATGTTTATGGGTCAATTTGAAGATTTGAGATGGAGAGGTTGCTGAGCTGTATGAACCTCCCATTCCCCATCCCCAAAGCCTGAATGTGTCTTAATGTTCAGCTCAATTAGTTCAATGTATGATGGTAGTTCAAATCGTGTAAATGTGATATAAAGGACCAGTGATGGATCAGATAAACTCAATAGTAAGCTTTACAATATTGCTATCATTTTGTCTCCACCTGTGATGTCATTTCTCCCAACTGAGTTATATACTTATTTCAGGAATCAACCAGAAATGGCAGCAGTAAGGCTGGGGAGGTGTCTCAATGTAAAAAGTACTTGTTGCACAAGTATGAAGACTAGAGTTCAGATCCCTAGCACCCATGTAAAAGCAAATGGTGGTGTGCATCTGTAATTTCAGCATGAGAGGTATGTAGAGACAGGTGAATCACTGAAGCTTAAAGTCAGTTGGTGAACTCTGGGTTGGTTAAAGACCCTGTTTCAAAAACTAAGGAAGAGAGGAAGATACCCAGCATCGACCTTTAGTCTTCGTGTGTGTGTGTGTGTGTGTGTGTGTGTGTCTCACACAACACCCCTAAAAAGAACAATGAAATGGCAGTGTACTGAATGCATTAGAAAGAAACATCTTGAGGGATATTATAAAACATCATGTTTAATGGAAGACCTGGATTTTGGATTTAGTTCTGTGTTGTGCACACCATCATTTCACGTAGGACTGATAGGGTGGCTGCTTCTGTGTCTTCTCCTCCTCCTACTCCTTCTCCTTCTTTGAGACAAAATCTCATGTATCTCAGGTTGTCCTTGAACATCTGACGGATGATCTTGTTCTGTGATTACAGGTGTATGTCACCATACTCAGTTTATGTAGTACCAGGGATCAAACCAGGGGCCCCATTCATGCTCAGCAAGCCTTCTACCAACAGAGCTACAGTCCCAGCCCATAGGTGCTTGCTTGTTCTGTGTGTGCCCACAAGGTGAATAAGAATGGATCAAGCATCTTTTAGCATAGATCCTTCAAAGAATGTGGTGGTGAGGGCTGGGATCTTGATTTAAAAGTTGCTGTTGCTATTCACTATAACACAACTATACAATGAATTCCTGTTCAGCAATGAAAAGGAATAAAGTACCATTGCATAGTGTGACATAACACACATTAAAGGCATAAAGCTATGTAAAAGAAGCCAAACATAGGAGCCCAAGCACCTGAGACTCCATTTGTATTGAGTTTCCAGAAGTGGTAAGTCCTTAGGGGCACTCCTTACAGAATGGTTTCCAGGGTCTTAGGGGAGTATGGAGCCGAGATTGACTACAGATGAGCACCAAGGATCTCTCTTAGGGTGATGCAAATGTTCTAAAGTTAGATTGTGGGGATGATTATACAACTCTAGATTAATTCAAAGCTACTGAAGTGTAGCCTTTAAAATAGATAAGAGCCTGGCACAGTGGAACACACACCCATAATCCTAGAACTTGGGAGGTAGAAGAAGGGTGATTACCATGAATTGAATGACAACTTGGGCTACACGGGTCCAGTGATTCATAGTAAGACCCTACCATTTTTTAAAAAGTGACTTTTCTAGTATATAAGTTATATCTAGAAGCCATGTTTAATTTGTTTGTTTGCTTCTTTGACCATATTTAACCCATCCCATTATATATATGTAACTCAAGGGCAAAAGAGAAAGGGAGTATTGTTACCCACTAGGAACCACAAACTGCTGCTTTTGAGACAGGATGGTGTTTATTTGAAGAATAAATGTTTGGGTGGCAAGATGGCTTAGTGGATAAGTGCACTTGCTAGCAATACCTTGGATCCACATGGTAGAAGGAAAGAACTGACTCCTGCAAATTGTCCTTTGACCATAGTGTGTGTGTGTGTGTGTGTGTGTGTGTGTGTGTGTGTGTGTGATTCCTGAACACCAGACACTAATCTCTGTGGTAAAAAATAAACAGTCATCTTCCTAGAGGAAAACACACCTCACCTCTGTCCATAATTCTGGATTCTGGAGTGTTCTCCAGGCATTAAGCAATTTTATAGAAGAGCACAATGTGTCTGTTTTTCGCCTGACAGCTGGAAACTCAGAGTGTGGGGCAACGGAAGCTGCAGTTGCATCTGAATAATAACAACAAAAGTAAGGCTTCAAAGACTTTCTTGAATTTTTTTTGAGGGGGGACCCTGAGGGACATGGGTTTCTGAAGGTGATACTGCTTGTTTAGGGCATGCTATCCCACCCACAATCAAAGTCTGACTGCCACTACAGTCACTCATCTTTCTTGAGAGCCCAAACTGTGAAGCTCCATTGGCCATTAACTCAATGTTCAGCACCAAAGAAGTTGAGTTCAACACGAGTTTGCCATTCTCTCCTCCGTGCCCCACTTTAAAAAGTCGTGTTTTCGGGTATTTTGAAATTGTAGGTATAATGAGAGGTCCAGGCTGCCCATGGCCTCAGGTTGCTGGTGATATTACAATGAAGAATTCTGGGAGCTATCAGGTTCTTGCCTGAACGAAAGAAAATCCTTGCATTCGATTTGAACTTTGAAGTTTAAAGGGTGATCTCCCGAAATCCTGAATTGGTTTATATGTTTGTGTGTATTGTTTTAACTTTTGTATTCATTCACCCAATCTTTGGCTTCTCTGGCGCCAAATATATGTCGGAAGTCCCATTTGTATCTAGAGCAACATTACATCTGACAGTGTAAAAGATGATTAGATCACAGAGGGAGAAGTCCTGGCCCAGTCATGTCATTGTCTCCCCAGGTTTCTTGGCTCCAAAATCGACACAGTTTTGCCATCCTGTTCTTAGATTTTAAACCAGATGGTATGAGGGGAAAAAATAGAGAATTCCATATGGCTTATGTGTCTTGTCTTTTTTTTTTTTTTTTCACTTTCCCTACATAACTCTCAGTTTCTTTCCATGGAGGCCAAGGAAGTATTGATACTGGCTGACCAGAAAATCTTTGCCAAAAAAAAAAAATGCCTCTCTCATTCCTGCAGTCTCTAGCAGAGACCACCTTACCCCAACTTCTTGTTCCCCACCAGGGTCTTTTGCTTTGATTCCTCCTCCATGCCTATCATTCTTTTCACTGTAACATCTAAGGAGATTACATGTTTAAGAGTTTATAGTTACTATTACTATTGCCCCCCCACACCCCTCTAGACAGGGTGTCATGCAAACCATACTGGGCTTGAACTCTCTGTGTAGATGAGAATGACATTGAACCCCTGATCCTCCTGCTTACACTTCCCAAGTGCTGTCACAGTTTTATTTTATTTTAGTTTTAGTTCTTTTGAGACAGAGTCTCACTATGTAACCTTAACTGCTCTGTGACAGTTTTAAATCATTCCCCCCCCTTCTGTGCTTATGAAGGTACATGAATAAGAATGATAGAGAAGAAACTTGTGGATGAGATCATGGGAAAGAGGCACAAGTGTCTCCTGTCTTCCTCAATATTGTCCAATTATGTGTCAGGGATGGTTATCTACCATAGGCTGCAAACTAACAGAATAAGAATCCAGACTTCAGCCTGAGAAGTAAAGACATCCACTCACTTCGCCAACCTCCAATTATTTTTTCCAAAATGCCTGGTGAGGGGGTGGAGGGTCCCACCTTTAATCCCAGCACTTGGGAGGCAAATACAGGCAGACCTCTGTGAGTTCCAGGGCAGCCTGGTCTACAGAGCAAGTTCCAGAACAACCAGGACTGTACAAGAAACCCTTTCTCAAAAACAAGCAAACAAACAAACAAAAAACCCAACAACCAAATGCGAACTACTGGTACTTGGATTGAGACGTCCATAGATAAATCCAGAAGTACAAACAAGGAACACACCCTTTTGTTTGTGTGACGGGATGGTGTGTGTCAGGAAAGGCAAGCTGGAGGAAGGGTTGGTGCCCAAGTTTGGCGACTTGCATTACCAAGAATGGATCCAAGAAAGCGTGGAGGGCTGCTGGGAGAGAATACCCTGAGAGTACCTTGAGGTCACTGCTGTGAACAAGTTCACATTCCTGGAGGCAGTTCATTTGCCCCCTTCACTGCTGACCTTGAAATTCAACTTCTACCTCGGGATCTGCTGTTAGCCAGAAATGGAGGAGGTGCTACTGTCCCTTAGGGCCAATCTTTCAGAAGTTAGGGATTTATGGCCACTATGTTTGAGGGTTGTATTGTCAAACACCTGAAATGTATCTCGATAGAGAAACCCCTTTCTTGCTATTTTGACATGTGGCAGGAACATGGTACCTGTCTGTAATACAGTATCCTCCATCATTGGAGGGGTGGCCATATCATGCAGGTTCTGATGGCGCTTGTCACTCTGTTCCCTAGAGTCTAGGTGCAGCAGCTTTCTGAGTATGTACAGCTGAAGCTGGGGAAGCTGTCTGCCTATGATATGCTTCTAACTACTCAGGGTTTTCTGGTTCAGAGGAGGTGAAGACAATGTGAGTATATTGTAGTTGTGATTCGCACTCTGCAGTTCTCTGCTTTCCAGGATTTCTTTGCTTTTTATTTTTATAAAATGCCGTCTATTGTACACTAACTCTTCATGGTTTACTTAGGAAAAGCTATAATCATCCATCTTATATATCCAGAAAATTCTTCTTGATTGTTTACAAACATTCCAATTTGGGGTTGCTATTTGCCCAGTACACGAGTAGCACTTCTTTGTGTCCCAGTAGCCCAATGAGTCCCCACTATACCAGCTTACCCAGTCTCTTACTCTTGCATAAACTCTTTAGCTTAGTAAAGAAGGTGAAAAAGGAGGAGAGAATCCATCAGCCCTGGGTGCTGATCTGGAGCTCTTTGTCAGGCACAACAGATAGTTTTAGGATCAAAGCTTAGATTATTCCAGAATGAGTACCACTCGGTCTTTGCAAGTAGTAAGGTTTGATCACTGCTGCTTTGCATTATTTTCAGTGACAACTATTTAATTTTGCCTTAGCATCTTTTGACCCTCTTGGAGGTAAGTGGAGAGATACCCTGACATGGCTGGGAAGAAAACATTGGCAGCTCCCACCTCTTCAGACTGTGTCCTTTTTGTTATCCTGATTCACTTCCACAGAAGCCACAAACAACCAGTTTCTGTGTCTGTGGCAAGCTGATACTAAGTGAAATGCTCCTGGTCTCAAAAAGCCATTTAGATAGGTTGAAGCTTATGCTTGGATTTTATCTAGAAACTTTCATGGACAGTGCTTTTACCCTAAGGAGAATAACACCAGTGATGAAATGTCTGCCTGGTAGGAGACACATAGGATTGAAACTCTCCTATCTTACCTTCCTGTACTTTCTGCACTGTTTCCTGGGGTTAATTAGTGTAAATTTCTATGACAGTTGTGATAGCACCATTGTGTTTTTATAAAACGTTGTATAAACCAGCTAGGACCATTACAGATGATCTATGATTGCTTTCCCGTGAAATAAACAGATAGATAAAATACCTTGTTTTGAGGTGGAAGTAATATGCATATATGAGTCAACAAAATACCTGATAAAAGCAGCTTAAGGAAAGGCTTATTTGGGCTCATAGTTTGAAGGTGTAGACCTCCATTTCTCAAACTGTGGGTCAAGACCCTGTAGGCGGTTGACCCTTTCACAGGGGTCACCTTATACCATTGGAAAATACAGGTATTTACATTATGGATCATAACAGTAGCAAAATTGCAGTTATGAAGAAGAACTGAAAATAATGTTATGGTTAGGGCTCACCACAGCATGAGGAACTGTATTAAAGGGTCAGAACATTGGGAAGGTTGAGAACCACCAGTGTAGATCATCATGGCAAAGAAGTCATGGTGCCATGAGCATGAAAGAGCTGGTCACATTGCATCCATAGCCAAGGATCTGAGAGAGATTAAAGCAGGTATTACACATGTCCTCTTTTATATTCATCCAGGACACCAGCCCATGGAATGATGATGCTTTCCCACCTCTGTTAACCCAATCTAGAAACTCCCTCACATGTCCACAGGCTTGTCTCCATGGTGATGCTAAATCCTGTCGAGTTGACAGTCAGGATTGATCATCACTCTCAATCTATTTCAGGGTTAAATCTTCGCTTCCTTGTATACTAAGTATGATGATGTTATTTTGTCATTCGCAAAGATCACCAAGCCCTCTTTAATTCCTTCCTTGCTCCTCCTTCCCATAATTAATCTCTGTTTTACCTTCTCTCTGGATTCCTGTGCTTTTCTAGAATGGTCTTACAAAGATGGCTTCACATAGGTTCTCTTGCCCTTTCTCATTTATCTATCCCTACAAATTGGCATGTGACATTGATTGCTTAATAGCTCTGTGGCTTTGTCTGATTTTCATCCTTCCTGCTTCCCCTGAAGACACCCTGTCCCCTTTGAATAAAACTCAGAAAGACTGATTCTACCTCCACCCACAGCTGAAGACTTTGGCTTGCACCCACTCAGGCCCAGCCTACACACTAGTGCTAGATGAATCTCACAAGCACATCTCCCATCATGTCACTCGCCTGCACACAAACCTGCCCCCTCTCCTGCTTGCCAATGAAGCACAGAGGCTCCGGCTGGCTTGACGGCCTCCTACGGTTGGAAGGGGGCCACCTGCCTTTCTTTCCGACTTCTCCTAACACTACCCTAGTGTCCTTGAGAAACTCAACTAAATCTTGGCTCCCACACGACATTGATATAGCACTCCTTCTCCAATGCCCTATCACGGGAGTATTTATGCTCTCCAAGGCCTATCTACACTCAGTCTATCCATAGGCTCTTTCATCAGTCTCTCACACAAACCAAGAACGTCTGTCCCTGCCTCACTCCCCATGTCCCTATGTTGCCTCTCTTCATATCCTAATTAAAAGTGATATACTTGTATGTTGTTCCTTCACCAACTGCTACAAGGATCAGCGTTGGGAAGGGAACAACTGAAAGCCCTGGCACAGTATCTCACACATAGCAGCGAATCAACAGACTCAATGAATGAATCCAGAAAAGCAAAGATGCTTACTCCCAAATGGTCAAGGATGTTGAATGTCACTAGACCTCAGCTTCACTTCCCACAGATTTTCCTTCTCTGAAAAATCAGTGTTACCTGGACTTAGAGCTAGTTTTCCCTACTCAGTGTCAGTCTCCCTCACCCCCTGCTTCCCCACTTTACCAGGCAAAGGGTTGATTAAACATGATCTTTAGGAAAGCCAAAGCCAGTTCTTGTAGAAAGCAAAAGAAGGGCTAATGAGTATCTGCTTCTTGAATTTGTTTATTCCAAGCCATGTACCTGTCTAACTTTTTTGTGGTCACCTAGCTCCCATTGTTCACATATTATCACAAATGTTGAAGGTTAATCTATTTTAAGAGTTTTATGGTGTAGCACAGAAATTAAAGTTCCTTGTTAGATAGATTTTATGGAAAACTTAGATAGGTCTACTGAGAAATGATTATTTTTATGACATTAGAAATAGTCTCAGTATTCTTATCATTACATGGTTGAACATTCATAACTAGGTCTATAAGTAAGTCAAAAGGACTGGGAGGTAAGATACCTTGTAAGTGGCTTTGTACTTAGCTCTTTAAGGGAAGCCTCCCTTCCACGAATTGACTTCATAATATCTTATAGTGCTCTGAATTGCTGATTCTCAGACTTTGGCATGTGAGGCCCCTTTATACTCATAATGTTAGAGCCCCGCTCAAAAGCAAAAGATTTGGATGGTATTGGTTATATGAATAAGTGTTTTTACATAAGAAATTATAATCAACACTAAACTTTTGGTTTGGACAGAATGAGACCCAAGAGAGGCTGCCTTGTACATGTTAAGCATGTGCTCTGCCACTGAGCTGCATCCTCAGTTCAACATCCATATTAAAAAATGAACCCATCCTATGTTATCCCAAATAGCATCTTCAAAAGAGAAATATTTTCCAAATTGAAATACTTTAGTGAGAAGAGTAAGTACTGTTGTTCTTGCTGGTTAATCTTTATAATATGGTCTTAATGTGAATTCTCCCTCTGCCTCCACATTCATCCAGTGCTATCTTGGCTTGGCTTCCTCTAGTTGAGATATATGAAGAAAACTCCATCTTTCATGGATATAAGGTTGGAGGAGAGTTTCAGTGGACTTTTCAGATAATCACAGAATTTGACATTCTTTTCTGCTAATGACAAGATTAATTAAGTAGTGGTTTCTTTGTCCTTTATGAGGGATGGTCAGAGGACAACTTAACAGAAGTCATTTCTCTCCTTTCACCATGTGGGTCTCAGGGATGGAATTCAGATCAAGCTTGCCAGCAAGCACAACTTTACCCACAGAGTCATCTTGTCCAAGTAGTGGTTTCTTAATGACTATTCACAATGTTAAATCTGAAACCATATTGATGATCCTTTTGTAACTTGATCTATTAAAATCCACTGCTATAACCTGGACTTTGATTGGCTCTTATATTAAGAAATGATTTTTGTAAAGTCACACACTGATTATTTGGAAAACACTACGTGTGTGTGTGTGTGTGTGTGTGTGTGTGTGTGTGTGTGTGTGTATTTGACACATTTTATTGAGCCACAAAAAGCCCCGCATCTTTATATCACTTCTAAGGCTTCGTGAAGAAGTCATCTGAGTTGGGGAAACTATCAGTCTCACTGTGGCAGGTTACACATTTCCCCAAGTTCATTGGCAAAGGATACCATCAGTTGTTTTCTTTGAAATGACAAGCTGTTCACTTAGTTCATTTCATTGCTGAGAAAATTTCTTGTAAATAGCTATGTCTGAGTAACTACAGCCTGTCAGAGCTTCCTTCCAGAAAAAGAAAATAGTGTTCCATGAGAAAAGGTGCTAGGTGGGTTTGTAACACAACTGAACCGGAACTTTGAGGAAGATTATGGCCATCCCTTGCTATGCGCTATCCATCCAAGTGCCCTGAACTTCCTGCACTTCCATTGTGCAGAATCTTCAAAAATGCAGTCTCGGGTTGATATTTAATAAATCCCATGTATTAACATATGTGGTATTGTACACAGATAGATGTCTTCTTTGTACCGAGGATGCTTTGACACAAAGCCAGCTCTGCAGTTTTCTGTCTTGCTACGATGCTTCATGCTGAAGAATGTGCTTACTACACTTGGGAGCCACGGTCTACTTTGTGCTTTGGCATCAGCACTTTTACCGTGCAAATGTCAGTACAGTGACAAAAATAAATAATGCCTTCTTGATGTTATAGAAAGAGTTTGGACCTCACCGGCCTCCTGAATGGGCTTCACAATCTCCCAGGGCTCAACCAAATCCTTAAAAAAAAAAAACTCTGCTTTCCTGGCTCAGGGTGGGCCTGGTAGACCAGTACCAGAGAATCTTCTGGGAGCTGGTCAGAAAAGCAGCAACTTGGTTTTCTCCAAGACTGAAGTGTGTGTGTGTGTGTGTGTGTGTGTGTGTGTGTGTGTGTGTGTGTGCGTGTGTGTGTGTGTGTGTGTGTGTGTGTGCGTGTGTTAGTGTTGGGGGTGTGCACTTGTGGAGGCCAGGGGACAATCACAGGTGTCATTCCTCAGGTACCATCCACCTTGTTATTTGAGAAAAAGTTTTTCATTCAGACGGGAGCTCTCTTTGTAGGCTAAAATGGCTACCCAGCAAGCCCCTGGGATCTGCCTGCCTATCTCTACCTTCCCGGCACTGAAATTACAAAATGCCACCTCATATTTTTGCATGAGTTCTAGACGTCAAACTCGAGTTCCCATGGTTGCGCAGCAAGCACTTTACTGCCTGAACTCTCTAGCCCATAGCCAGAGTTCTGCATGGTAAAGTCTGCCAGCCACTGTTCTCTCTGGTGGAGCTCTGAAGGCTCTCCCTATAGAGGGCCTGATGAAATTATCCATGGCCAACCACTGAGCTCTGCCTCCGAACTTGACTGATATGAATGTAGGAGGCCATGTGCTAATAAAGTTTTATTCATGGTTGCACAAGTTTGAATTTCAAATGCTTTCCATATTTTTTCAAGCCCCCCCCCCATTTAGATAATTGGCTCACTTAGGAGAATTATAAACACAGACTAAAGGAATAGCCCAAACTGGACTTGAACTTGTGATCTTACTGTTTCATTCTCTTTAGCATTTGGCTTCTGTCATATACTACCACAACTGGCTAACTACCTAGAAATGTAAAAATCATTCTCAGTTTGTAGCTATAAGGAGAGCAAGCCAGATTTGCCCCTTTAACCAATTTGTTGACCAGTGTTCTGTATCCTTGGTTTTCCATTGAGATCACCAAGAAAGCGCAAAGGCTTCAACAACAAACTCTGTTGTTTCTGAATATTACCTACTTATCAACTGGAAATTCCAATCTAATCAGTCCAGGTCAGTGGACCTTAGACATCAGGATTCCCAAATGTTTCTAATAGAAAGAGCAAGACCTTCTGATCTAGCATGGTTGTTGTTGTTGTTTTTAAAAAACAATGTAAATTTTTGGCTCTTTTCAGTTTATTGCCTGAAGGAGTTACACTAGTCCAAGCTAAAAGCAGACCCCAAATGGTTACATTATACAAGCTGTGAGGTTTTTAAACTTGTGACAAGGGACAGGAGGGAAATTCTACTCATTGCAAGGGAATCCTCACTTAAGCTTCAAAGAATCATCAGCAATCCCTTGGACAGTCGTAAGGGTCTTCCTGCCATTTCTCTGTTGAATTCTTATATGGATATAATCCTTAGTGCCAGCAGGAAGCAGGTCATCACCCTTACTTGCATCAGCAAAGGGGTCGAAAGAGTAGAGGTTCTGGATAGTGGACATACGATACGATTACTTTTTCTCCGAGGAAACAGCCTGCGGAAGGCTGCTGCAGGAGAAGGCGGGGGGGGGGGGGGACAGAGCGTTGGGAAACAAGGGGGCTTGAGAGGGGAGGAAGCTGAGTCCTTGGCGGTGGCTCAGTGACTGGGGCCAAAACAAAGTAATTTTTATATTACACATTTCTTTTAGAATGTGGGCGCTGGAGAGATGGCTCAGCAATTAAGAGCATTTGCTGCTCTTTCAGATGACCGGAGTCTTGCCCCTAAGCACACACATCAGGCAGCTTGCAACTACCTATAACTCCAGCTCCAGGAAACAGGTGCTTCTAGTCTCCATGGGGCGCCTGCACTCACATGCACATACCCACACAGACACACACATAGACAGACACATACATTTTAAAAACAGACACCTGGTGACAAAACCAAATCCTATGACCAAGGTTTTGCATTGTAAACTCAGAGCAGGATTCTTCACTCTTAGCATTAAATGCAAGCACCACACTCTGAGCATAATTAAGCCCAAACTATCTCCAGACATTTCCCAATGTCTTCTCAGGAGCAAGATGGCCTCTGGTTGAGAATTACTGGCCTAAATATTGTAACTTTCTGTTTATCGTATTTCAGGCATTCTCCTCTGGGACTATATTGACATTCAGGGCCTGGTAGAGTCTTTGTTGTGAGACACTGTGTTGCACACCATAAAATATTTACAACATCCCTGGTCTGTACCCACTAGATGCCAGTAAACTTTGCCATATATCCCCATAAGACATATCATCCCCTCTTGAGAATGCTTCTTAGAATCCAGGAAGCTTCTGTGTCTGTCACATACTTTGTAGGAGTCTAGCTGCTTCCATTTCCCTGAAGGTAGTGTTCTGAACATTGATTTCAAAAGTACCTTTCCATTTTTAATTTTTTAGCTTGGTAAAGGGGCAAGACATGCCCCCAAGTAGAGGGGAGTATGGTGTTTGCGTGTGTGTGACATTCATTCCCTGGGGAAGAATCTGAACCCTTGTTCCTGCTGGCCCTCCTTCTGAGCCAGCATTAAATCTGCAGCCAAGATCACGGATGACTTGGGCAAATCACTTGTCCATTATGAACTCACAGCCATGGCAACGGCCATCCGCAAGCCCGAGGACAAAAGGTGTTTTATTCTGTTGTTCTGCACAAAAGGTTCTAGGGATGCTGAGGACAAAATGACCATTGACAGTTAGAGGCATTGATGTGTATTTTTTTTCTTCTTCCTATGTGGTTTATATTTAAACTGTCTTAGGCTAATACACACTGGAGCTTTTGTGTGAATCAAACCTAAAACTATCTTTACACAGAGACCAGCTAAATGAAGGCTTAAGATACTAGCTCAAAAAGAGTTCAGGAGTTTGGCGAGAGAGACTGAGAATTACTAGTAAAAATAAGTTTGAAACCCTGGTATTGATTTTTTTTTCTTTTAATAGAAATGATCACAGCCATAAGAACGGGGGGGGGGCTTTTCTTACTTATTGTGGTAACTAATATTATGAGTGCTGGTTTGAAGCTTGGGAAAATTCAAGTTTGTGGGTTTGCAAGTGTACTGAAGTAAAACATCACTCTTCCTTATAGCAACACTGTGCACTGCTGACATGGAACACCATCCCAATGCTTCACAACATCACCTGCCTGGGACTTCCTAATCTGGAGTTTACCTGACTCTGAGGCCCACTTCCTTTGCCTGTGTGCATACCTGGCACCTTGGTGGGGGGGAGGGGGTGCATGTAAGTCAAATTTCTCCAGTGGTCCCATATCCATTTCCTCAGCTCCTGCCCACATCAGGGTAAAGGGTATTTTTTTATTTAATATTTTTTCCTATTTTACATATCAATTTCAGTTCCCTCTCTCTCCCATCCTGCCATGCCATCCCATCACCTATCCACTCCCCAGGGTAGGTGAGGCCTTCCATGAGGGATCATCAAAATCTGTCAAGTCATTTGGGGTGGGGCCTAGGCCCTCCCCCATGTCTAAAGGGTATTTTAATGTGAGAAGGGCTGAGGTTATCAGAGTTTCCTTGTCTCTGAGAAAGCACTATAGGTGCAGTCTTTCAAGACAGCAGAATGATTTAGAACATTTTGTTTTACTTCCTTGTAACCCCTAAACTAGCCATTTGGTTTGCAAGTGGCTAGAATGTTATGGCTGAATCCTAGGGGGCCTCCATTTATTAGGGGCTAAGATGTCCATCACTGTGTGAAAGTAGGCATTTCACATGGACTCAAGAGGCCACATCTGATCCTGGGAAAGTGGGACTACTGACTAGCATGGCTTCTCCAACCTGTGCATACCACTCCAGGAAGAGCAGCGCTCCCTATGCTACAGTACACACTTTGGTTGGTAGAGATGACACCCAAGCTCTGCAGAGCTAAATAGCTCGCAAATGCCTCACTTCTCAAAGCTACAGCTGTTCCTCCGGAACCACCCAGGCAAGGCATTTCCAAATAGCACGTTTCTTCCCTCTCTCTCTGCTTTCTGATCTTGTATTGCTTCTTGGCTGTGGGGCTAAGATCAAATGGAAATAGAGTGCAACTTGGACTGGCTTTGAAGTCACACTTCTACTTCAGCTTCCTGAGTGCTGGCATTAGAGATGTTCACTGCCCGGCCCAGCTCTTATCTCTTCTGGACCCCTGGAAGTTCTTGTTGTTGTCCAGTAGAAGGTGTTGGCTTCAGGTTTAGCTTTGCTGAGCTGCAAGCCATGTGCTTCCTCTTATCAGCCAGAGTCATTTTGTACTGCCCCTGTCTGTTTCCCTGCTTTAAAATGTTGAATGGCTTTTCGTGATTCTGAGGATGCATCTGCTGACGCAGAAAAACAGCTATTCTCAAAGCGATAGTTCATTTTAGAGCCAAATATGAGTAACCATGTCCCAGGAACACATAATCCAACCCTTAAACACCACATTCAAACATGGTAGTAGTTTTAATTAAGTTTTTATAGCAATAGAACAAAGAAAGGTCATAAACCAAAGGATTTTTAAAATCCATAAGTGAAACAGCAGATGAATAGATTGCAGAAATAGAGGAGATCTATGCTTCAGGTCTGAGAAGCTATCTGATGGCATTCATGGTCCTTTGGGTTGGTAAAGACTAGAGTCTATTTGTATATTCCAAAAGGATCTACGTAGTAAATCATAAAGATGAGTATTATGTCCAACACAGAGGCAGGCAATGATTGTTAATGTGTGAGGCTAATGTTAATGTTAAAAGAGCTAAATATAGAGCAAGATTATTTGGCTCAGGACCTATAACATTCCAGGTGTCTATAACCAGTGAAATTCTAACCAGTAGAATCTTTTTCTGGGGGTGGGGTGGGTGGATGTGTGTTGAGACAAGGTCTCACTCTGTAACCCCTGACTGGCCTGGGACTTAATTTGTAGACCAGGCTGACTTTGAACTCAGAGATTCACCTGCCTCTGTCTCCCAAGTGCTGCAATTAAAGGTGTGTACCACTACACCCAGCAGGAATCTTTTAACACATTCCAGAATTAGTAAAGTGATCTGATAAACCCTATATGGTCAAGCACTTATAGACCGCTATGCCTTCTCCACTCCACCCTCTCACTGAACTGTTTCTGGCTTCTTTCTCCCTTCAGATGGCCTTTGACTGTACCTTGCTCTCTCCCACCACATTCATGTTCTTCTCACTCTCTGGATCAGTCTTCCTCTCCATATTTTCCTCCATTTACCTAATTCACTCTCAGATTTAAGTTCAGGATACCTTCCCGAATCACATCCTGAGACATGAGTTATCCCCACTGTTCATTTTTCTCACATTTTTACATTTAAAATAGTTAATGACCCTCTCACCCTCTGTAAACTGCAAACTTCAACAAAGTATAGATCACACATATCTTAGCTCACCATTGGGTCCCCAGCACCTAGCATAAGCCATCAAATGCATTCATTGAACGCTGTCTACTCTTTGAAAGGCATGGAATGGCTGGCTATCCTTGATTTGGTCTATAGCTGCTCCAATAAATAAGAGTATCTTCCAAAAGACCGCAACACTTGTAATATTGGTTAAGGAAAGGGGCTTCTTTTGTTTGAATGAAAACCAAGCTGTGCCTTCACATAGACTTACACTATCATAGCTGCTTCTTCGATATGATTTAGTAATTATATCATTAGCCAAGGATAGTTCTTCATAGCCTGTTGTCTAATACCTTTAAATGTGTATTGTTTAATACACTCTGTCCAGTTTTCTTGTTTCAGGCAGGAAGTTCAATTTGGGCTTTGCTCCTCCTCCATCTTAGCCAAAAGCAAGAACTGTTTTGGGGAGTTAGAATTCACTCTGGTGGAATTTGGCTTGTGGTAGAAGAAAGCAGCTGGAACTGGCCCAGTAAGGAACTTGTATCAGGGTAGCTGAGCTCAAAGTTGAGCCTCTGTGAGTGTTGAGAGTGTCTACGGTGACATAGACATGGTGCAGACCAATCCAGTTTGTGGGTAGCTGGATATTCACTGCACAAAGAATTTTAGCCCTCTAGATAATTGGCCAACAAAGCTAGAATAAGCTCTATGTCCACCTGGTAGTAGTATTTCCTAATCAGTCTTTTCCATGTTACGTATCACAAGCTTCTAGTCATATTGTCTGGTAGGGTCTTTAAGAGTTGTATCTGTGTTTGTGCGTGGAACGAAGATGACCAGTATGGGGTTTCAAGTCTGGAGGAGTCACACTCCCCAGCCACAAATGTTGGTCAAGACCTGCATTCACTGATGGGGCTGTGATTTGCCCGAGTTCCTGAATCCTGGTTTCCACAAGACACAGTATATGGTGTCTGTGGGAGTGAGAAATTGCAGAGAAACATTAGCCTTGTTTGAGTGTTGAATTTGGGACTGGACGGCATTGTTCATTTAACCCCACTTGTGTTTTTGAGCCTGGGAGCAGCTGTGATAGTTCCTTTGGGAAAAAAAAAAGGCAGAATACTCTAACCCTTTGGATAAAAGAGTCTTTCAAAGCAGCCACTGTGGATTTGGAAGGATGATTTCCATTGTTAAGGGTTGAATGAATGTGCTATACTGTAACACTTAACCCTAACTCCAAATGACAAGGAAAGATATGGGTTGTTAAAAATACGCATACACCCAAAATATCCCGAAATGAATGAGCACTTTACCAGCTTATATATCACATGAGGGAGGGAGGCACTGCCACATAAAGACTCCCTGCTCCATCTCCAGTATGACTTACATTCTCTTCTGACACCCCCCACTCCCTCTCTGCTTTCCTCCAAAGGCCCTCTGATAGTCTAGGCCCTAACCCTCATCATGCTACCAGGTATGGCTGTGCACCACTGGATAGCCATAAGTGTGGTTCAACACAAAATAATAAAAGTCATTTAAAACATGAGGGCTTTTTAAAATTTATTTTGTGATTCACTTGTGCAGTTCTTGAGCGTGAGCTTTGTATATGACAGTATCGTGCTGCATGCAGTGTTAACACAACTAGATGTGCTTGAGCAAAAACTATTTGATACAGCATCAGACTGATCTTGAAGTTGACAGTTTCTTATTTTTGATGTGTATACCTAGTGCTAAGCACAGTGCTTGACACTCAGTAGGTCTTCACAAGTAACTGATGAATGAAATGCAAGGTGATTTCATCGGGATCAGTTAGAACCCAGTGCATATTACAGAGAAGCAAATAAATGGTAAGTCTGAATTTTGTGGTAATAAAACATTGTTTGTGCGCCGCATCCATTATGGCAGCCACTAGCTCCAGTGGTTACCCAGGGAACATGGACAGGGTTACTCAGGAAATGAAGTTTCCTTTTTACTTCCTCTTAAATAATTTAAATTTCAATAGCCACGTGTGCTGGTGACTACTTGATCAGATGACACTGTTCTGGAGACACACAGATGTTTAATAAAGATCAGACACAACAGCAAGTGTCCATCTTGTTCTTTGTATTATCACAGAAACTGAGAATAGGAGGTCGTTAATGACCCAAAACACACTGGCCTATCTTTCTATCTTTTCTTTACCTTTTGGGACAGATCAAGGCCAAGGAGGTTGGTTTCCCTTAGTTTAGGAGCCTAGAGGAGAGAATTTGGACTTTACTTGTCCACTCTGTCTCCGGAAAGCCATGGGGCAAAAATAAATAAACAAATAAATAATAAAATTTAAAAACCCTGAGCTCCAACATCTGTGTTCACAAGTCTCAAGTGTCCAGAGCTCTTTAAGGAATTAACTTGCTAATGAACTTGGAACCATATTGTGCACTGGTTCTATTTTATGAGGTTTTGTACATCTGTTTCAGTGAGTTAGACCTTCCTGAATAAAGTGGTCATCTTTTGGAAATAGGATGATGCACAGGCTTCTTGAGAAACCCTGGTATGTTGCATTTTTCCAATGAGCTAAAAGAACAGTTTCGGAAAGCAGAGAATCCAGTCACTTTTGCGGTAGACTGACCCGAGCATTACCTTCACATGCTTATCTGATAAAACTTCATCACTGCTTTGTTCTGCTGGGTTTGCCATCCCTGAATCCTATGAAGACCATTTGAGGGAAAGCCTTTTAAGTAGCTTAGTGTGCTTACCCTGAGCTAATGAATTGCCCTTGATTGCTGGTAAGCATGTTAATGCATTTAAAGTTGGATTTTCCCTGACAGGCCATTTACTGGAAGGTCTGGATAATATAAACATGGATAGAAAGTCAGGAGAGATACAGACATTATCCCCAGAGCCAGCACCGTGATAACTGGAAGATAAATGTCTCTATACTAAATATGTCACCTGGCTGTGGAGGTCAGGCAGGTCTGTGGAGGTCAGGCAGGCCTTTCTGGACATTTCAAGGAAAAGGGGCCAGATAGTTTGCTCAGTTGTTAAGAGCATGTGTTGCTGCAAAGGGCCTGGGTTCAATTCCCAGAACTTTCAAGGAGGCTCACCACCTCCTCCAGCATGAGGTGTGCATGTAGTGCACAGATGTACTGACACACAGCCACAACATCCACACACATAAAACAATAAAAAAAATAAATCTTTTTTAAAAGGTACATTGAAGTCTCATCTTCTCTATACCAAGTGTGAAATCTGACTCTGTCTCCTTCATTTCACTTCATGGAGTCTCCTTTTGTCCTTTTCCTTCCCCCTCGTTTCTTTTTCCCCTTCAACTACTTAAATATCACCTCCTGGGTTTGGGTTCTGACTTGGAGCATGTGGCATGTGTCTAAAGATGGAATCTTGGGGGGAGGAGGAGGACTGTAAATGAGTTACTTATGCTGTCCAAGTTGGAGAGGGGAAATTATATTAAACACCTGAGGTAATTTCTGTTATTTTGAAGCAAACTTGGGTGGACCCACTTGGGTGGATGTTGGTGACTTGGTACTTCAGTACTTCAGAGGCCCTTTCCAAAATGGTCCTCTTGCTATTTTTCCAAACCTGGCAACAGTCTAATTACCACATTGGATTCTTCCAGCCTCCCAGGATATCGAGGGCTTGGGAAAAGCCATCGGGTGCTACGGCAGTAGATGTATTAGAAACCCCAGAAGGCTGGGTTTAGAGAAAAGCTGACTGACTTTTCTTTATGGGGCCACAGTGTCTCTGCAGTCCTCCCTTTTGTCACTTGGGCAGGTACCCCTTGCCTCATAGTCAGTCAGGAAGCTCTCGTCTTAGGTTACATCTCATAATTGACAGTTGATAGCTGTCATTCATTAGCTTTGGAGACTGGATTATAGATACACTCCTTTTAGGAGTGCCAGGGTCCTCACTCACAGAATGTGAGACTATAGAAACTCCCCTGTGGTCCTTGGAATGTTCACATAGAACTCAGAAGGGCAATGGAGTAGAAATTTATGTGCTAATGCTAGTTAGTGTTCATGAACACCAGAGGCATTCCTGCCCATCATGGCCAACATTTTCTCCTTTGGTCTAGGTTGCTTCGAATGCTGCATCAAGTGTCTGGGAGGAGTTCCCTATGCCTCCCTGGTGGCCACCATTCTGTGCTTCTCAGGAGTCGCCTTGTTCTGTGGCTGTGGGCATGTGGCTCTCGCGGGCACCGTGGCAATTCTTGAGCAACACTTCTCTACCAACACCAGTGACCATGCCTTGCTGAGTGAAGTGTGAGTATCCCCTTCCCTTTATGTATTTAAGATGCAACCACCTCAGTGGTTTCTTTATTTCTCGATTTTTTTGTTTGTTTTTGTTTTTTGTTTGTTTGGTTTGTTTTGTTTTTCAATAGACTACCCTGTCCTTTGGCAGAAAATCAACACCTTTAATTAAAGCTTACCATATTCAGATAAAGTCAAAGAGAATTAGGGATGTTCCTGAGTTGGTAGAGTACATGCATCCCATGCACAAAATCCTAAGATTCATCTCCAGCACTGCATGGCCTGTATCCCCAGTGCTCTGGAGGTAGAAACAGAAGGATCAAAATTTCAAATTCATGATCATATTTAATTGTATAAGCACAGGAAATTCTCAGAGAATATTTTTTTAATATTAAAATTTCAAAGTCATAGCAAATTTGAGGCCAGTCTGGGATAGGAGAGCCTGTTTCGTGAAATAGAAAAGAAATGGTGGTGGGAGGAATTCATGATACAACAAAAAAGAAAAGGCCAAGAATGTAATGGGTACTTGAGGCCCAGGTTGGAATCTCACTTGCACGTGAGCAGATGTACATACTCCACACAATAGTGGTAGATGTGGGGACTGTAACACAGTGACAGGTCAATGCTGAAGAACATCTTACTAGGCAGTCATTGTTCCCAAGTAACAAGAATCCTCTAGTTTACCCCTGAGAATTGATCCTCTATGGAAGACTGAGCAAGTCTAAGTCGCTAGGAACAGTATTTCTACCTCAATAACTGTATGTCCACATTAATTCTACTGGCAAGAGAACTAAGCCCAGGGCATCCCAATGCAGCAAAGAGGAAGCTCTGGAACCATAGCCCTGGCCCTCTGTGTTCCTACTCTGTAATGATTCTCAGTGGATGCTCAACAGTTCTCAAGCTTGATCTCCTAACTACAAGCCCCACTTATGTATGTATGTATGTATGTATGTATGTATGTATGTATGTATGTACACACACGTACACACACACACACACACTTGCTTCAAGTAGTTTCCCCTTGCTCAGTTCTTAGGGCCTTTTTGTTGTAGTTCTGAAGTTTTCAGTGTCTATGAGTTGTAATCATAAAGAAACATCACCATCAGAGCAGAAAAGGAATAAATGGTCATTTGTGGAATCATGATGAAATGGTTTTTGGTTTGGATGTTAAGTATCTTGCTATGGCTCTGGCTTCTTGCTTCTGCCTCCCAAGTGCTGGGATTACAGGTGTCAATTACCATGCCAAACAAAAGTCACATTTTAAAATCTGTTCACAAAAAGAAATGAACAAGAATGAGAAGGAAATAATAGGGGAATCACCCAGTACAAATGTGTGCAAGTAATGCATGTTCAGGAGGCTGGAGACATAGTATGCTTAGCTAATATATATAAAGCTCTGGATTGGATTCGAAGCACTGAATAAAATGGGTACACACACCTGTAAGTGCACATACCAGTAGCCCCAATGCTCAAACAGGTAGTGGCACAAAGTTTAAAGTCATCAGTGTTGATGTGAAAATACGTATTGGAGACAGATGAGAGTGACCATGGCTCAGGAACACAGATTTAGGTCACCTCAAATTCTAGGTTCCCAAATGAAAGCACTTTCATGTTTTTATAGTAACAATAAAGGCAACAAATCAAGACATTCTTCAAATACATTGATGGAAACATCAGAGAGGCAGGTTACAGCAAAGCAGGAAACCTCTGTGGAAGGCCTCTGATGCTATCTGATGACACTTGTAGCTTTTGGTTGGTGGAAAGTCATGCTCTACTAAGTTAATACATTCCAAGGATTTTTTTATCTGTTAGTCAAAGGGGGTTAAATATAGCCCAAGATAAATTGTAATTAGGTTCTGGACCAGTCCACAGTCAATAAGTACTAACCAGTTAATAGGCCTTGTAGAAGTTTGAGTTTGAAAGTGTGATTTCTTTCTGGGAACTTTTGTTGACATCAGTTATATAGCAAGTTCAAACCCAATCTGAGATACATGATACCCTGTCTTAAAAAAAAAAAAAAGACAGACAGTTATATGCATAAAAAATAGCAGGAAAGGTATATTAACTTAGTTAGCTAGTGATCTTAATCCATGGCTCTCAAACTTCCAAGAAAGTTTACAATATGTCCATGCCTCACTACAGACCAGTTAACTAAATCTCTTGGAAGTATTATCCAGGTACTGGTATTTTCTGAAACAACCCAGTTGATTGCACTGGGAAGCCAGTGCCTGATGATCTGCTCTTAAGGGACAAACTAAGTTGTGAAAAAACTTTCTGTAATTTACATGGAAGTTTACTATCCCATCACATGTGTAAGAAGGATCTGCACAATTTTCTCCTTAAAGATACCCTGAAGGCTGACTTAAGGGATAGCATTAACCACTAAGCATGGTTGGGAAGCATTTTGATATGTTGGAAAAAGTGTGCTGTCTATTGAACTAGGGTTCAAATGCCTACTGTGGCACTGTGTAACTTTGGGTTGGTAGCTTGAATCCTCAGTACCTGTGCTACATGTAAAATGGAAATATAGACCTCTATTGCACAAGACTTGATCAAAGACAACTCTTGTTTGAGAAAGTTTTCTACCTCACTCACAGTCCTAACATAAGAAGGCCTGGGATCCTAGAATGCTGCCCCTAGAATGGGCAGCAATGTCCCCATGGACTGCCTGTGAGCCTGATGAGGCTACAAGGTATGCCACAGTAAGGGTGCCTCATGTCCCCACTCCACAGTACCTCTCACGTTTGCAGCCATCTTCTTTTCACAGGATCCAACTGATGCAGTATGTCATTTATGGAATTGCATCCTTCTTCTTCCTGTATGGCATCATTCTGTTGGCAGAAGGATTTTACACCACAAGTGCAGTAAAAGAGCTGCACGGTGAGTTTAAAACAACTGCCTGTGGCCGATGCATCAGTGGAATGGTGAGTACTGAACGTCGGTATTCAGTGGAGCCATGCATGGCTGGCTTTCTTTCTACTAGGTGAAACTAGGAGCTATTCATGGAGGGTCCATGACACAAATACTGTTCTTACCAACGGCCATAGGAATTTGAAAACTTTTGTGTTGTTGATAAAATTTTTGACTGGTAGTATGAAGTCAAATGTCTCCCTTTTTGCTGGGCTCTGTTTGAGAGGAAGATAAATCTTCAGAGACAGAGTTAAAGAACATTTCTTCACAAAAGGAAAACATGACATATAGTACATGCACATGAGTATTTAACACTGGGAAATAACCAGAGCCTTCTGCATGGTAGGCAGGTACTGTACCAGTGAGCTGCATCCCAAACCTTATACAGATTTACAGATTTTGTACATGATATGTCCCTATCAAAATGTTGCACAGGCAGCTGAACATGTTGCTACTCATTGGAGGAATGGTCAGATGTAGAGAAAATACTTGGAAGTCTGAGAAAAGTACTGATGCTGAAAAGAAACATAAGGCATGGTGTGGCCCTCCCAGGAGGAAATGATGCTTCCTACTGTAGAGCTGTGAGTGCACCCCACTGCAGAGGAGGTAGAAGATAGAACCAGAAAGGAGAGGATATGGGTCTGGCTTCCAGCACCAGGAGAGTTCACTGTTTAAAACAGTTTCCGTGAAGGGGGGATGCTATTTGGGTGGAATTCTTTGTGCCCTTGATGACTTGGTGATCTGAACCTGACCATGAAGGATATTATAAGTGCTATTATAGCAAGTTTATTAAGGTAAATACGGGGCTGGTGAGATGGCTCCGGGGGTGAAAATGTTCACCATACATACTATACAACCTGAATTCAAACCTGAGAACTCACAGTGTTAGAAAAATCAACTCCCTGAAGGCTGGCCTTTGACCTCTGCAAGTGTGCTGCAGCACTCATGTACCTGCATATACACAAAACTCACACAGTAATTGAAAGTTTAAAAATGATCATGGTAAATACGATCCTGACTTTGGCAGAAGTAATTCTACCCTGGGAAAGGCCCAGCAAAATCATGGGGACATAGGCTGTCCCAGATGCTGCTCTGCCCAGACCTGGGATTTTGTGTCCTTGGCTGCACAGACAAAGGGGAAAGTGGAGAGTGGGTGTGTTATGATGCTGGTGGGAGTGGGTGGCGCCAGGCCAAGGGACAGGGTCACTGAAGTGCAGAATCAGGAAGGGCTTTATCCCAGACCAAAACAGAGGAAATTGCTTCACATGAGACCAGAAAGAGGAACCAGTGTGAGCTGGGGAGGCCCAGAAAAGTAGTCCAGTCACTTGAATGGGCTGAACAGAAAGAGTGGACGTGAGAGGAAAAGAACACTGCTTGGACGAGGGGTAGGGACCCAATCAATATAAGCCTTGAATCCCAGGTTAGGAATGACATTGGTAGGCAAAGACAAGTGGGATAGTGGCAGGATCAACTCAGTAGTCATAAGATCTGGCCAGTCATTTAGGGGCATGGAGGATGAATTTGGAGAAGTGAGGTTAGAAGACACCATCTCAGAAGTCAAGTGAGACAGACTGTGGAGATGTCAACTGAGCCCAGGCAGTGGAGTAGAGGAGGAGTTCTGGACGTGGTTGTGGGTGGGATGATGAGAGCAGGAAATGAATGACAAGTCTGGCTCCAGTACTGTGCTGAGGAGCTGTGTGCCATTAGGGTGTGGAGAAATTGGGGGGGAGTTCAGTATGACCCAGGGGGGTTTAATACAGCCTTGGAGGACTACATGCAGTTAGCTTGGGGCTGAGATGACTGGGAGTCACCTGTCTAACAGTAAAACTGTAAGCAAGTTTCCACCAAAGTTTGAAGAGGAGTCCAGAGGTACATCATCATCTGCTGGGTATGTTCAGAGCCACCTAGAGACATAATGTCTCTGAAAGTTCAAGAAAGAAGTAGCCAAAGAGATGCCTGCAAAGGGTCCAGATCATTTGATCTGTATGTCATCCCTCCTATTAATGGCCCATTAATGGCCTCCTTACTATTATAGGAACCCACATCCTGAAGGCTGTGGCATATGGTACCTGAAGACGCCTACTACTTTGCCCTGACCTCCCTGCTAGCTCTGTCCAAGTGGCACCACATTTGAATGGTTGTACCTTAGGCTCCTGTTGTCTCTTGTACCAGTCACTGTCCTCCCACAGGGACTTGCCAAGCCTCACTTCCCTCAGCATAGGACAAGGTCATGCATGGGCAGTCTGACAGGAGATACCACTGTGGCCACCATTCCTCTTAAGGACCATATGCCTGTTGTCTCACACCAGCTGGCCTGGAAACTGGGACTTGCTGATTAGACCAGGGGTGTGTCTTTCTCTGCCTACCCAGCACTGGGATTACAGGTGTGTACTACCACACTCCAAGGCTGCTAGGGATCAAACCCAGGTCCCCATGCTTGTAGCAGTAAGCACTTTACCCAGGCCCACTTCGACTTTAAATGTTTTGTATTTATTTAGTGGGATGAGGGCCATAATAACTTTATATATATAGCATACATGTCACGATGCATGTATGATAGCAGAGGACCATTTTCAGGAGTCAGTTCTGTACTCCTACCTTGTGAATTCTAGGGACTGAATAGGTCACCATCAGGCTTGGTAGCAAGTGCCATCTCACTGGCCCCACTTTGGTTTTTGAAGGTTAGATTGCAAAAAAAGTGCAGGGTTGGTGGCACTGCAGCAGCGTGCCAATGTGAGGCGAAGAGATGAGGACTGCTCTGTGTTGAGGAAGGCCTTGCTTTCCTCAGGCCATTGTGGGAAAAAAACACCTATTTGCCCAGGGTCAGGAGGCTGCTGAGGAAGGCTCTGAACACCAGATTCATCATGGTGGGAGGAGCAGCTTCCAGAGGGTGCTTTCTACTCAGTACTGGTCTGACTTCTGGGACCTGACTCTTCCATGGGAAGTAAAGGTTCAGCTAGGCCAAGGAACACTAGCCCCTTCTCAAGTCCCTTCAGTGTTATTAGAAAGTCCAGTAAGGACATCAGTTTTCTATGGACAGGGAAAGAACAAGAAAACCTTTTCTGGAACAGCCAGCTTGGAAGCCTTGAGGAGGAAGATGAGGTGGAACTCCTGAAGTGTGTTAATTTGAATAATTTTAGCAATGTGGGTGCTTCGGAAATTGAGAAGACCCTTACAAGAACAGGCAGTACCCTGTATCTGCAGTTTCCCAGTTTGACCAGTAAGGGGCAGCAATTGGAGCCTTGTGTCCAGGTCATTCTCTCCCTATTGCATAAAGTTAGGTGAAGATGAAATAAAAGAGGAAAATGAGCATCTTAACAGCTTCATTGTGCTCGTGGCAAACTTTTGGTCAAGGTTCAAGCATCTAAAGTTTCCAGTAAGTTCCCTGGATCAGGAAACTAGCAGAGTTCCTTTTCAGAAAAGGCTTCCTGTAGTCGTTGCTATTTTTCCATACCCACATGCAAGGTAAAACAAAGGGACGTGCTGAGAAATCAACACAATGTTATGATTCAGTGACCTGTAAAGACATTCTGTACCTATCCCACCAGAGCTGATGTTTAAAAAGAATATCTCATAGGCTGGCCCAAGTGAGCCCAGCTTTATGCAAGGTTGAGGTAGGAAAATCAAATTTTAAGGAACTTAGTGAGACTACTTTTCAGAATAAAAATATAAAAAGGGAACTGGGTGTTCAGCTCAGTGGCAGAGCACTTGCCTAGCATGTGCAAGGCCCTAGATTCAATTCCCAGTACAAACACAAAATAAAAACTAACAACAAAACACAAGCCTCATTCAGGCCCTGTAACTAATTAGTTGAATGAGCAAGGTCACCTCTTGGGTTCTCACGACTTTGACGGTTAAAAGAGGAATGAGTTGCAAGAGACATGGGTGGGCTTGAGTTTGATACTCAGAACTCAACATAAAAAAATTCAGGCATGGTAGCCCAGCTTGGAATCCTACCACTGGGAAGACAGAGACAAGAGGATCCCTGGTAGTCTATCCTACTTGGTCTGTTCCAGAACACTGAGACACACTGAAAAAAAAAAAAGTGGAAAGTACCTGAGAAACAGGAAGGCAAGTTGTCCTCTGGCCTCCACAATCCACACATACATGCACATATGTACCTACACACACACACACACACACACACACACACACACACACACACACACACACACACACGGGTGGGAAGACTGAGAAAGCTCCAAGTTCTCTACCATGCTAGATCCTTCTTGTGGAACATGACAGCAGTGCCTCCCCTCCTCTTCTATGATGAGTAGATGCTTCTTTCTCAATTGCAGCCAGATCAGGTCCCTCAGGTCTATGGATGCATCCTGTATCCCATGGATCTCACACTGGGCAGAAAAGTGCAGCCCTTTCTCTGAGATGAACTTGCCCATTTCAGTGAGATTTTTTTTTCCCTCCTCTCATTTTCTGCCTAGTTTGTTTTCCTCACATATGTGCTGGGAGTGGCCTGGCTGGGTGTGTTCGGCTTCTCTGCAGTGCCTGTGTTTATGTTCTACAACATATGGTCAACCTGTGAAGTCATCAAATCCCCACAAACCAACGGGACCTCGGGTGTTGAGCAGATCTGTGTGGATGTCCGGCAATATGGTACCTCCTTTCAATCCTGTCCACATTATTCCTTCATTGTCTTGTGCCTATGCCTGGGATGTAATTAGCACATAGACCTCTTCTCAATCATCATAACTCATTTCCTGCCTTCTTCATGAATAGTTCACACTTTTATCTATTTTCAGGAGGCAAGCATCCCTTGGCCTTTATACTTGCTAGAGGGTATTATCTAAGATTTGTAAAAAATAGTTTTCAAGTTAGGTATATAGTTTAAAAGGTAAGACTTTTATAATGTAAAACTACTTTATAATGCAGTTCAATTAAAAAATGATACCCACTGTAAGAATTTATATTTTTTTCCGTTTTTTTTTTTTCTTTTTCTTTGTTTTTATCTCACTATGTAGTCCAGGTTGGCCAGCTGGCCTTGAACTCATAGCCCTACTTCAGTCTCTTGAGTGCTGGGATCCTGGCATGTGCTCCCATGCTCAGATCTTTTCAGTTGCACAATGACTTTTCACCTAATACATCTGTATGTCTGGCTCTTTAAAGAGGGCCTTCTTTAGATGACCAATTACTTCCAACTTGTCTTTACTAAAAAAACAACATAGTATTTCAAAGTCACCAAGATGGACTCTAGCAGATCAGTCTTCAGTAGTCAAAAGCTGGTTCCATTTTTTTTTCTCACAAATGGGATCCTCAAAGCACAGTGTCAAGCCACAGATGGAGCCACTGGGGCCTCTAACCAATTAATCTGGGTGGAAATTGACTTCCTTGCTGAGGGAAGGCCACATCCTAAAAAGGGAGTGTAATTACTGCTCTAGCTAGGACAGTAGGAAAGGGGTCATTGCCAGAAAACAGGGAGGAAGAGAGCTTTCCATTAGAATGAATTTGGAATGTGTCCTGGACAAAGATGGCTCTTTAGTCTTTACACATTTTCTTATGTAGCTTATTCTCAACATCTTATCTTATAGCATTGCATAAAAACTGCCTAAAATTGCCCACAGTAGATCTCTTCTAACAAAGGTCCGGCCTTAAGACAGACTGAAAGGGCCTCGGGCTGGGCACGGTGGCACATCTATAATCATAGGCATCAAGAAGCTGAGGCAGCAAGATTGCTAGTTCCTGGCCTGCCTGGGCACAGACTCAGATCCTGCCTCAAAACAGTCTCCATAAAGGAATATGTATAAATAATTTCTGCACTCCTTACAAAGAACTCTTGCTGCTATGGTAATGATGTTTTAAAATCCTGTCTCAGCCCAGCTGGTTATTTTTTAGAGTACTTGAGTTGCCATTAGAGATAGAAGAGAATGAGAACTTACAAGTCCCTTCCTTACTTTCTGGGAGAAGTGTAAATTGAGCCATGCTAATGTTTAAGCACATTTCCATGCATTAAAAAGAGAGAAGAATGGTAACCCAGTGGGCAAGTGTCACTGCAGAGAGAACTCAAAATTCACAATTAGAAAAACAATTCAGGCTGTGCTCCTGTGGTCAGAACAGACTCTAAGATTCATGTAATCTAAGCACCACTATCATGCTTCATGAGGGGGTTCCCCTGCAAATTAAATTCACTACAGGAAAAAAATAGCCTTGAAAATGTGGGCCAGGCAGTGCAATGCACATGTTTAATCCCAGCATTCAGGAGGCACTAAGGCAGGCAGATCTCAAGGCCAGACTGGTCTACACAGCTAGTCTTTAGCCAGCTAGGGCTACATAGTGAAACCTTATCTACAAAACTAAAATCTGAAATTTACAAATACTGCACTACACTGAACAAAGTAGTCTACAGGAGAAAAAATGTCCAGCTGTTGAACTCTCACATGGAATAAAGTAGCTTAGCTGTTCTTGCTCTATCGCTGAAATAAAGCTTATGGTTGGTTCTTCAGACAGCAAATAACTTGATTGAAAAGGAACATAGCTAACAATGTAAAATTCCAAAGTGGAAAGGTCTACAAAGAATGTGAGGTGGGCTAAGATTGCAGCAAAGTGGTTGAGTGTGTGCTTAGCACATGCAAGGACCCTACATTCAATCCCTGGCATTGCAGGTAGGAGAGAGCATCACCACAACAAAACTAAAGCACCTAAACTGAGGCCAAGCCACTGAGTACTACAGTTTGCACTCATATTCTGTTGGGGTTCATTTCACAGGTATCATTCCCTGGAACGCTTTCCCAGGCAAAATCTGTGGCTCTGCCCTGGAGAACATCTGCAACACCAATGAGGTAAACAAGTCACAGTCCTGAGCACTCACACTTGGTGACTTACAACCTAGGCTGAGAAACAGGGCTCTAGATAATGGCCAAAGGGCTAGGAAAGGAAGGTCTTTTGTGTAAACTGTTGAACTCTGTATAACTACCACTCTTTATAACAAAAAATTATGTGCATTTTATATGGTCCAGCCCATTTAGGAAGGATCCTTAAAATGGTGGGCCTTTTTACTCTCTGCAATAGTTTATGATCCCAGACGTAAAAATCTGAGAAATGATTTTTAGGAATGTTTTCAGAAAAAAAACACTTTGTCACAGACAAATTGTGTTAATTCCATTTTTTAAAATGTCTTGGGCAGGAGAGATGGCTCAGCAGTTAAGAATACGTGGTGGTGTTCAGATGGACGCAGGTTCAGTTCTCAGCAGCTCACAAGCATCTAACTCCAGTCCCAGGAGCCACAACATACTCTTTTGGCCTCCAAGGATACTAAGCACACATGTGGTACACATATTATTATACATGCAAACAAAATATCCATACCCACAAATACATTAAAAACAATAAAGTACCCTAAATTTGTGTGTATGTCAGATTTTTAGTAAGAGAGCAGAGCTTGTTATGAGGGACTTTTTTTAAACTTTTTAGTCCTTATCTGGCATGAACATACCCTAACACTCTGAAATCAAACTTGCTTAATGATATGTATAAACTGTGAGCTTACAACTGTTTAGGAAACAAGTCTTCAATGTACTGATGAGAGTCTATATATCTAAGAAAACGTTGATGTGTTTTGGAAAACACCAAGTTATAGACACAATTGGCCTTTACCCTATCTGGCTTGTCCATTTGTACCTGGCTTGTCTGTTTTTATAGCCAAAACATGGATTGGTGGCCCAGAGGAGAGCCTCCTAACCTTGGCTCCACGTAGCAGTCATCAAGGGACTATAGTATATCCATGGTTGAGGCCCAGACCTTTGCTATTCCATTGTGATTCTGGGGCACAGCCTGAGTATCAGAAATGGTTGAGCCTCCCTCAGTGATTATAACATGAGCCAGGGTTCAAAAGGCGTATGGGCCTATGCACAGGCTGGCAGGCAATAGCTGTAGAGTAAAGCAGCATGTAAGGCCCTTCACTCCACACAAAATTCTCATGGTACCCTATTCTTTTCTAGTTCTACATGTCCTATCACCTGTTCATTGTGGCTTGTGCTGGAGCTGGTGCCACCGTCATTGCCCTGGTGAGTAACTATCCCAGAACACACCCCTAGTGTAGCACTCCTCCCCATGCCTCCACACCATAGACTTCCCTTTCAGCTTTAACCAGCAGATGAAGCAAAGGATGTGTGTATTCAGCTGTGGTTAACTGTTCCCTCTGTAAACTTACCAAATGTCTAGTTTGCAGGAAGTACTAGTAGCTGCCTTGGCACCGACTGATGCAATTTGGACACTGGAAAGAAGAGAGGGTACCAACACCTGCTGACTAGGCATAGCATGTTGCCTTATTGCATTTAGCAATTAGTTCCATGACTTCATTCATGGACAGAGACTCATGTGAGGCACTGCCCATTTCTTTGCAAAGAAATTTTGACTTCCAAATAGAAATATAATACACATATATAGTTGATCTCCTTATGTGCAGAAATAATATTCTATAAAATCAATTTAAATGCTAAATTGTATTATATTGAACATAGCCTGTCAGGGAAATACAGAGTAGCCTCAGGGTAACATTATTCCATGTAGATTTCAGTGTAAGACCCCCTTAGTTAATATATATTGTTTACTCAGTACTACCATCATCACTATTACCCATGTCTGGGTAGTACACATTGTCTCTGGAAGGCACTAGCACACCTTTCTTGGGAGCTATTTTAGCAAAAATGGCACTAAATAGTTTGCTTGTTTACAGTGCAAGCACCGAACAAAGGCAACAAAACCTCATCTCAGTAAACCTCAGCTAGAACTGTGCACACAAGGGAACTCAAATCTTTAACTGCTTTGCACATGTCCAGTCATGGGTGAGAGAATATTGTTTTGGTGGGGACATATTTTACCAAGTAGGCAAACTTGGAATCTGCACACAATGAGAATCAACTTATAAGAAAACAGGCTTGCATGCATGTCTGGGTGTAACTGGTGGTGGCGGGGTTCTTTGTTTATCACTTGAAGGAAACTAATTTAAAATTGGGAGAGCAAGGAGATTTCAGCTGCTTGAGGATGGCCCATACCCAGTTTTCCTAACCATTAAGTCATTCCTTCCCATGAAATCATGGTGACCTGTTCTCTTGGCTGAGCAACAGGCAGGAAGACTAATTGCTGCTGAGCAGGCAGTTTGGAAAAGATGAGAAGAAATAGGGCAGTGAGCTTCATCTCTCATACTGCTGACACAGCTCTCTATCTTGTTATTCTTGAACCATATCCAAGGCTTTTTAATAAGCTTACTGAGGACAGAGCCAAGGACTTACATTATGTATGTGTGATTAGAAAAAGTCAAGTGCTAGATGAGAAAAGTCATCTACTTTGATTGGAAGGTGGGGAGAAAGCCCTTAGACTGTGAGCTGGCACTCATGCTTGCCCCAGTTTAGAGGTGTCGCACCATCAGCCCCCACTGCCTGTATCTTACTGTCCTGTTTTGTTCTCTTCCACCAGCTGATCTACATGATGGCTACTACATATAACTATGCGGTTTTGAAGTTTAAGAGTCGGGAAGATTGCTGCACTAAGTTCTAAATTGCATAAGGCTGATAAGGAGCATTAGAGAGCTCAGCTCTGTAGCGTGAATATCACTGACACTCCAGACTAAAGCAGAGTCTAGCTTTCTACAGTTTTGCTACAGTAATTTGTATATAGCTTCAGTTAACCCACTTTGCATGGTAGACTAAATAATATGTCTTACTGTATGTGGATTACAAAAGAATACAAAAGAATGGGGTCTGGCTATTTCACAGTTTGAAAAGGATTGTTATTTACTGACACTGGTTAGCATCCTTTGAAAAATTATTTTCTCGAACTTAAACCTGGAGCAGTATCTCTAAATGAAGTATTAACACTTTGACATACATGCATTTTCCGTTATTTTTGCTTGCTTGATAACCAGCCTTAATGATGGAAAAGAAAACAAGTGCTGAAGATGGAAAAGTTATAACCTAGATTTCATTTTGTCATTCTCTTTTCTAGAAACTATCTTATATCAAATGGTTTGTTCATTACCAAATAAATGCCCTTTCAAGTAGACCAGATAAAAATTTGAAGAAGGGTGTCACCCATTTTATTTTTCTGAAAAATGGTTACATATTTTTTGCATAACAGTTAAGTCTTTATAACCCACAAAACTAGTAACTTCAAATTGTCTTGCTGAATAGTAACTGTTCCCTCATAACTAGGTTCTTAAGTTGCATGTAAGATTTTAAATTGGAAGAGAAGTTGGGCCCAGACCTGAAGGTCTCATATACGTTGAGAAGGAAGTATGGCATTTAAGGAAACTGAGCTGTGTAGATTTGTTTCAGGCAGTAAGAAAATAATGAGAAGGATGTGTGTGCCACAAACTATAAAGAATGATAAGGATTTTTATGTGAAATGAACTTAGAGGAAATCAAGTAAAGGCAGTTATAAAAGGGAGAATAGTTTTCACTGCTAAAAATGCGTTAGCATACAGACAGCATACTTAGTTTTTAATTTTGGTTTTGACATTCATTTCATTTTTCCACGTTAAATATACAGTTCTATAATTATTCAACACAAACATTTTCCATACTTGTAGGCCTTTGGGGAATCTTTCTTTATCCACAGTTAAATCTTGGCCCTAGACTTTTAATCCTAAAAGGCAATGTTTCTGAGCTTCTGCATTTGTCTTTAAATTACTGTCAAGATGGTAAAAAGCACTGTCATGTTTCATTTTGACTTCTTAACAATAACTTTGGCCATTTTATTCCCAAGTTTACTATATTTGCATACTAACTTTTCTTCAGCTCTTAGTATGAAGCCAACTAGTAGAGCATGCTCTGCCTCTGACAGCTCTGCTAGCAGGAGAGCATTAATAGTGAATAACCCTTGCCCCTCTCCAGCTGATCCGTCTAATTTGACTACCAGCTCGCTTTGCCTTCTCACATGCTCACTAGCCATCATGCTCACCCTTCTTTTCCAGATCCACTTCCTCATGATACTGTCTTCTAACTGGGCTTACTTAAAGGATGCAAGCAAAATGCAGGCTTACCAGGATATCAAAGCAAAGGAAGAACAGGAACTGCAAGATATCCAGTCTCGGTCAAAAGAACAACTCAATTCTTACACTTAAGTGTTTGCCAGAGTGTGTCAGCCGACGAATTTACAGCTCTGACAAATCATCAGACAACTGCTCTGCAGTACAGATGTGTATCCCACCAAACTAATGTAGACATACCAACATTTCACTGTCTGTCTCAAGCTGCTGGGGTGGATCTATAGGAAAACCTTCCAGTGGGTAAATCATTTTCTTTAGAGTAAATATTGGAGGTTTCATGTTAGCCATTTTAAAAGGCAACACTTTGAAAGAATAACCATTCATCCTTTGGAAAGTTGTGGCATGTGCAATTAACTGCTAGAGCAGTTCTAACACAGGCAATGGAATTATATCATGCTCCTTGATGGGGACCTGTGGCATGCCAGTATCAAAGGATGTGACTCTAGATATACATGACACCTGTCCTCGGGTGTTATCAAAATAGAAGTGGTATGAAGTTCATTTCTGATAGCTGACCTTTACTAACCTTTGGTTCATCAAAAATATTCCTTCAAACTTGTAAAAATTAGCATCCCCAAGGTCTCACTCATTCATTACCCATGCCACTTCAGAAATCTGTTAGTAATGCTAAACTGAGCTGCAATTACGCTAAATTTATCAGTGCAGAAGCTGAATTCAGAGGAGCTCTGCAAAATCAGCTTTATATTAGCTCACATTGTAACAAAATGATAGTGACGATTCAGTGATCACCATTCTTGTTTGGAAACAAATGTCAGCTCTGCCTTAATATTTGCTTTAAATTTCTAAGAATTTATATTGTAACCAGAGACCCATAATTCCTTCATAGACTTCTGTTCCGTGAATATTTTTCTCAAGAAGTGTTACCTTGTTAAAATGACCACCATTCTAAACCATTTTAAGTGGTCTGCATAGTGAGTTTACAGTTTCATATCAACTATCTAAAACCTAACTGCAAATTGACCAGACCTCTGACCTCCTTTTATAATAGACTTTAATACATAAGTAACTTAAATTAGGGTTGGTATTTGTTTGTTTTCTTATCTAAATCTTAATTTCCTGGAATAATAATGTTTGATGTTCAGCAAGAAAACTGCTTGTGTTTAAGCCATTTTCAAAAGAAACTTGCCTTCTAATTCATTGTGTTCCAGAACATTAAGTGACTAATAGGTACTGGGTATTAGTGATGGTAAGCTTTGTGTTGTTCTTTCTGGAATGATCCATATAACTGTGGGGTGCATCAGTGCTTTTCAAAGGGGCTGCATACTATAGGGTTAACTATGTATATTCATGTTAAGAGTTACCTTGTGGTTTGGCTATTTCCTGGATTTTAAAACATATACATGTGCAGAAATGTATTCAAATGAAAGGAAGCATACCTTTATCAAGATGCTATTAAAATCGAACATCAACTATCGTACTTCATTTGGATTTTTTTCATTTGGTCAATGCCGAAAACGCCTATTTGAATTCTTTTTAATTGGGAGACGCTCTCTTCCGTGTAGAACAGTTGTTTCAAGATAGCTTAGCGTTTTGTTTTCCTGTTGCATGACAGAATTCAATATTTTTTTTTTCCAGCAGTGGAGGTGCTGTTAGAGTCCAGTGTTCTAGAAGAGGCAGTGTCTAAAGCCTAATTTTACTTTTCTAATTCTGGTAGCTACTGCCAGGAATTTATGGAAGTTTTGTTGAAGTAGTCTAATATTTTTTATGTAAAGAGCATTAAATTTTGCTATGTATAAATTTTTGTAACCTAACAGTGAATCAATATTTTCTATCAGTGCCAAGGGCTTCCTGTAGTTCTATTCAAGTGTTACAATAAATATTTGTAGATAATAGTCAATACTTGTGTATGCTTATTTTAAAGATCTATTTAGGTGGAAATAGTTGTGATGTACTAAAGAGTAATGAAATAAAATTATAGCTTCATTTGCTTGCCTTTTTACCATACATAAATCCTATCTTTCTCTGTTCGCAGTACTGTGTCATTTTTAAATAATATAATTCAAAATTTCACATTGGTAAAGAAATGTAGTCCATAGGAGAATGCTACAGGTTTTATTTTGCACAAACACACAAAATCTGTTTTTAGCAAGAACAATTTGAGAAAATATTATAACCCACTGGGCTATATTTTGTATAAAATGCCACTGGCACTTAAAAGGTCTGTGAAAGGCACAGTTTTCATAGCTAGTTTCTCCAATAACAAGCCATCTACCTACAGGATTAACACATAGCTTAATCTTGAGCAAAGTAGAAATAATGGGGAGCCTTAGTAAGGGTCTATACGTTGCTGACTCATTTTCAAACCCACAGTCTAGGGGAAAAGATCTATCTGGGGATATAATTCTAACAGTTATTCTCTGAAGGATACTACTGTAAAGATGTTGGCCTATGCCTACTATAAAATATTTTAGATCAGGTAACATATACAGAAATAAATTTGGGGCTTTTTGTTTTTTTCTAGAAAGGCTTTCTTTATGTAGCCCTGGTTGTCATGGAACTCGCTTTCTAGAGACCAGGCGGCTTCAAACTCAGAGATCTATCTGCCTCTGACTCCCAAGTGCTGGGATTAAAGGTGTGCACCACCACTTCCTGGCTAAGTCTGGGGTTCTTTTGTTTTGTTTTTACAGTTCTGGAGACTGAAAAGCTCAATAATAAAGTGCTGGCAAGTTCAGTGATTGATAAGGGCCTTGGCATATATAGTGAAGTTCTTGGTACTTCTGAAAGGGGTGATTGCTGTCACTCTAAAAGGGTGAGAGGCAAATGGGCCTATAGTAAGGTCATTCATTCCATTTAGGACAGTTCTGATTTCATGTCTTAATCATCTCCTAGAGGACCACCTTCTAATACCATCACACTAGGGTTTAAGTTCCAACATATGAGTATTGGAGGACCTACACATTTAACCACAACAGATAGCAAAATATTATAGACATTACAATGGAAAGATTTGTGTACATGTCTAGGCAGAAAACTGTGCTGGATGGCTTAAATTTAGCAAAAGCAGGCCTGCAGCCTAACAAAATAAGTTTCCAAATAGGTATAACTTAAGACAACATCAGAGAGGGGAGTGTCCTTTTAGTGTAATGAATAAATTCCACAGATAAAGGATGGCAATGTATGCCTTAAAAGGGAGACAGAGGCAAACAAATCGGTACATGTTGAAGGCCAGCCAGGATTTCAGGAGTGCTCAAAAAATAAAAAAGGTGGTAGAAGGGTTTGACTAACTCTTGTTATTTGTTTCATACATTATGGTACCTAATTAAAACCATGTTTAAAAAAAATCACTACACACAAAATTTTTGACAATTTTTATTACAGAAAAGTAAGAATACTATTATACAACTTCTTGTATGTAAGAAGCTAGACAGCTAATGTGATTACCAGACGTCATCTGGTTCTTCATGGGAAAAGCCTGGAGAACTAAAGAGAAAAATCAGATATTTAAAAAACCGATGCCAGTTATTTTCAACCTGTGGGTCATTACAGGGTGTGGGGGTAGGTGTTGAATGACCAACCATTTCACAGGGGTCACCTAAGACCACCAGAAAATACAGATATTTACAATTCATAACAGTTATGAAGTAGCAATAAAAATAATTGTATGGTTGGAGTGGCGGTCACTACAACATGAGGAATTGTATTAAAGGGTCATGGCATTAGGAAGGTTGAGAACCACTGCTCTACAGCTTCATACTGCACCTACTTCTTTTCTGTAGGGTTTTATCAGAGTCAATTTCAAATAAAATCACAATGGACTTTTTTGAAGCCAGTGTTGTTTTGGTTTTGTTGCTTGGTTTTGTAGCGACTCATAAATCCCTAGCTGGTCTCAAACTATGTAGCCAAAACTGACTAAATTTCTAATCTTCTTGCTTCCACTTCTGAGTGCTGAAATTACAGGCATACATAAGCACCATACCCTGTTTATGAGGTACTGGGGATTGCACCCAGGAATTCCCACATTCTAGTTAGTTAAACACTACTGAGCTAAATCTCCATCCCTTTTAAATTCATTTATTTGAGAGACTCACTATGTAACCCAAGTTAGCTTCATACTCTTAATCTTCCAGCCTCAGGCTCTTCAATGCTGGAATTACCAGCATACATTACTATGCCCAACTTTCAAATTTTTAGTGATTTAGTAATTTCTTTAAGGCAAGCCTAACTATCTGATCATTTGTAACTGACAAAATGAGCAATAATGGTTTGCCTGAGAGACAGAATGTTTGAGGGAACAATACCTTTCGTCTTTGTCACTAGGTGCCATCGTGTCCACTAGTGAGCATTCTCTGCCTGATTGTTTTGAGCTCTTCCACAAGATGGGGAAAGAAGAAATTCAAAACGAGTTAATGTCATGAAACAGATGCTTTTACACTCGATCTTAGCAGGAAGGCCAAGAATCTGTACACTTTGATTTCTCTAGTAATTATTTTGGAAACATATGTAAGAGACTAATAAAGGCCTCTTTAAAGGCAAATTTAGCAAGCACATCAAACTAATCCAATAGAATGCATTTTCAATACTCATAATTCAGACAGAAAAAGTTTTCATAATTCATCACTACTGCTTATTTTCAAATAATGACATCCCAACTGATACAAACTGACAAATCAGAATCTTTTCAATGTTTTTCCTAAACAAAGAATGAATTTTTGTAAACAGTGTAATATATTTTTAAATATTCATGGTTCCATTTCAAATATTCACTTTTTAGTATTTAACCTTTTTGTCTTCAATAGAGAACACATGTCCCAAGGTGTTGGAAGAAGCCTCCCCAGTAACTACCCTGTCCTCTGCCACCCCACATTGCTATCCATAGAACAGTCACCTTATCTGCACTTGATTGTTCCTGTCTCTGCTGGATGATTTTCATGTATTTTTCCAAAGGATTTTCACCATGAGTTGATTTGTCTTTTGGTTCTTGAACACTTTTTTCTAATTCTTCTTCTATTTCAATCTTCAATGATTCTTCAATCATTCTCTAGAAACAGGCCAGTGTCAAAATAGGAAACACATGAACATGTTTTAAAAAGCTTCTCAGTGTTTAAAAATCACAGTAGTATGATCCTTATCATGGAAGTAAGTAAGTGTGAAGTGTGTGTGTGTGTGTGTGTGTGTGTGTATGTGTGTGTATTTAGACTGAAGTCATTGCTACTATTAGATAAATATGTCATTTCAAAGAAAGAAAGGACTAACCAGAAGGCCAAGAAACATTTCTAAGACATGTTGAGTAGCTAAAGTAATCCTTCTGCCTAGCACTAAAATCACAACACAAAAGGCAAGGAGAGGTACACAGAGAAGATGTGTGTGCCTAGAAGCCACTGCAGACTGACTAGAACCACCTCCTTACCTTGGCTCTTCCAGACTGATTAGCTGGCTCTGTTAGAATGTGTGTACAGAGAGAAGGTACACAAACATGAGAGTACATGTGAATATCTTTTCAAAACCAAGATGTTCAGAAGGCAAACACAACAAGGAGAGGAGAGGGAATGCCTCTGAAGTTACCTGCTGCTTCTCTGACCTCACAGTACTACTGGCTCATATCCCTGAGCTCAAGGTATTTGCTGAAGGTATCCATGGAGAAACTTCTACAGAGATTTAAGTGACACATTACCCGCTCCTGCTCCAGTTTTTCCAGCTCTCTTCTTTCCCTCTCTAGAGCTTCTTGCTCATTCTGCCTTTGTTGTTCTCTCTGCCTCTGTTCCTTCACTTGGAGTTCCCAATGCTGTTTTTCTTCCTTTTGTTCTCTTGTTTGGCTCTGATCAGCATCTAAAAGGACAGAAAACAGAGTAGCTGCCAGCATCAGACTTTTCACAGCTAGTTTTCTGCAGGCCTGCTTGATTTTCTGATTCTGATGACCTACTCTAAACTGTTGCTACATTTTAATTGTCTTCCAGCCCTAAGACTGACCCCAGCAACATACCTAGACTTACTCTTTCCTGAGATGAATATAAGCCACCACACCACAACCTCAACTGTCCTCCCTCCATCCCATATCGTCCTCACTCATCTCCTCTCCCTGACTCAGCCTCTCCATAAAAAATCCTCCATTTCTTCCTTCACATTTGAGTTCAATCCCTCGCCTAGCTTCAGAACCATCAGCCCTGATTTCCACAACAGCTTCAAAACCCTATCTCCTAAAAAGATGCTCAAGTCATTCCTACCACACACAGAAAAGAACTCCCTCCTCTGCCACCACTCTGTTCACCATGTGTATGCAATGCCCACGAAGGCCACAAGAGGGTGTCAGATACCCTGGGACTGGAGTTACAGATGGCTAAGCTGCCATATGGCTGATGGGAATCAACCCTGGATCAAACCTGGACCTTCTGGAAGAGCCATCAGTGCCTTTAACCACTGAGCCAACTTTCCAGCTCCTCCCTAGGGATCATCTTAACGCCCAGTCATCTCCATATCTTTCTTCATTCCCAACCATTCTTCTCAGTCTCACCATGTCTTTAATGGGCTTTCTGTCACAGGCATGGAGAAATTCCACACTAGCCTCCTCCCAAAGTTCTTTCATCATCTTTGTCTAGATAAGTCAGATACACAAAATTATAGTGCTAACAATTCAAAAGGCTGAGCCCCAAGTTCAAGGGCAGTCCAAGCAACATAGTTTATCCCATATCCACTGAGCCACCAGGGATTATGTGCTTGTACAATTGATCTTGCTGTTACAGAGACAGTTCTTCCACGAGGTCCTCCTTTTACCCTTCAAGTGATACATAAACATACCAGTGGTTACCTGCCAGTATATTATTCTTTCTTTCTAAAACATAGCCAAGACCAGAAGCATATGCATTAGGCACCCAAAGATACCACATTTTGACCTTTACTTTTGCCTAGGTGAAGAGGCAGAGATGAATATATGAGACTTTCTCGTGACCAACACATAACCATGCTGCTGATTATTTATAAAGCCACATCTCAAGGGACTTACTCATTGATTCCCTTTAGCTATTATTTTTGTTCCTTCTCATAAGTATGTGAACATGGCTGCTGTACCCTCTGCCCCTCATATCCCTCCCACCAAGGGCATGAATGATGGCCTGCTGGACTCCTTTACTGCACCCACCCTCTTTTTCGCAGACTCTCCATGAAGGCAGGGTTTTGGTTTGGCTCACTGATTATAAACAGCCCCTAGTCAAGTGCCTAACAGAGAGAAGGTGCTTGGTTGCCTTTGGTTAAATGAATTACCTTCCAAAGTACACTTACTCAGGAACAAGTATCATCAAAATCACTTGCTGCATTCAGTAGTCCCTCATGTTCATGAGGACTGTGGCTGAAAGCAAGAAACCACTATGGAGAGACTTTGGGTATGTGATGGGGGAATGTCCTTCTGTATATATGTTTCTGCTATTGGTTGATGAAAAAAAAATACTGTTTGGTCAGAGATGTAGGAAAATAGGTGGGGCTAGGAGAGGAGGAGAATTCTCGGAAAGGTAGGCAGAAAAAGCCTGCCAAAACACTGTCACCATGTAGCTGCAAAAGGAGTAGCTGGTCCGGGCATTCTCCAGAAGCCAAGACTTAGATTAACAATTAAGACAGAGCTAGCCAATAAGAAGGCCTAGCCACCAGTCAACTATTTTATAATTAATATAGCGTCAGTGTGTTTCTTTGGGGCTCAAGGGCAGCTGGACCTGGCAGGACAAGAAACTTTCACCAATTGAGTGTGCAGGGGGTGAGGCAGGGTGATATGACAGTGTTCCTGTTTGGGCAGCACTAAGAGGCAGCTTTAAGTAACACATTTCCTTTCAAGTTTGAGGCCAAGAAGAAAAGGACCTGGCTGTTGGCTTGGCTGGAACAAAGCAAAAATTTCTCAGTTCTGCACTTCCACCTGACAAAGAAGTGGATAAGCTGAAGAAGAGAAAGCAGCACTGGCCAGGCAGCTGTCTAATGATCACTTTCCTCCAGTGACAATGTAAAGATATCAATAATTATGAAGATTGAAATATAATATTTTTCTGTCCTAACTTATGGCATAAGTAAAGCAAGTAAGACAATAAATACTAAAATATTGTGATATTAAAAGCTATACAATGAGACTTGATCATTACTTGAGGTTTTTAGCATAATTTATAAGAATGATAAGGTTCCTTATGGAACAATTTTTGCAGAAGAGGAGCCTTAAAGGAAAAACATTATTGCTTTGCCCGACTCTGACCAAGTAAATGTTTTTTAAAAAGACTTAATGTGAAGTCTTCCTCTCAAGAGGTTTCCAGTATGTTATTAACAATGATAATATCAGAAGCCCAAGTCTCTGAATAATCTATGTTTATGAATTCCTGCATGGTCAGAGAGATAGCTCAGCAGGTAAAGATTCTTGCTTCCAAATCCAAGTTTGATCCGTGAAAACTGATTCCCACAAGTTGTCCTTTGATGTCCACAAATAAACACACAGAAATAAGCAAACAAAAATCCCAAACACGGAAACAATGTTGAGCCTTGAAAAAAGGCTTGGGGGTTTAAGTGTTTGTTACTCTTCCAGAGAACCAGCATTTGGTTCCCACAATCCATCCATCACCAGGCAGATCACAACAGCCTGTAACTCTAGCTCCAAAGAATGAAATGTCTTCTTCTGACCTCCCAGGGCCTTGCACTCTCATGCACGCATACAAACACCAGTGTCCATAATTAATGAAATAAATAAAGAAATGTAAGAACAGAAGAACTTTAGCAATCAAGAAATAATCTACAGAGGACACAGATCAGGACAGAACATAAGGCTACTATTTACTGCTGGTTTAAGAAAAGAACCACTTACTTGGGTAGTCATATGAAATTGGTCTGGAAGGCACAGTAGCTGCACCAACATCCATTATAGGCATATCACCAGCAGGGTGAAGTCCTTCTGCTTCTGGCTTGTTCCCTGCAGTCACATAAGGTGCATAATTGTGCTTGAGTCCTTCATAACAGCAGAAAGTCAAGGAAGGGCTATGTAGTGCAGGGATGGAGGGTGGTTGCGAGTTAGGGAGTAGTGGGGATAGATGTAACCATGGAACACTAAAACTGTACTAAAAGCAACTGATGGCCCTTTCCTACAGGGTTCTAAGTCCAAATACTTCAAGGTGCTCATCTCTCAAAGTTTCTTTCTATTTTAAAGAATTAATTTGTTTTTTTACAAAACTAGATTCATTACTCAACAGAGAATTCATTTGTTTGCAAATAAAATCCTTTTATTTCAATTTAAATATCCACGATGGAAAGCCAATCATCTTCCTGGTACATATGAAGGAGGGATCAATAAGACTTACTGCTTAACTGAGGAGCTTTGGTTGTTGAAGCTACTGGAATAGGAAGATACAGTTTTGTTTTGTTTTTAGGGAAGAGGCTCCTACAAGGTTGCCCCTGCTCTAGTGGATGACCCTATACATATGCACATATGGACAGCTCTAACCGGACTCAGCGTGTTATGAAATTGGAAGGGGAACATGATGGAGGGAGAAATGAAGAAGTCTGAGGGGGAGTAGGCAGTGGCTATAATCAAAATACATTATGTATACACGTAGGAAATTACGAAAAATAATGACTTAACAAAGTCTATTAAACAAAGTCTATTCACAAAATTCACTAAGCCTTTTCATTTAACTATGCAAAATGATTCTTTCAGATTTGACAATGAAATCACAAGCCCAAATGATAGGTTATATACAAATGTAAAGAATTCTCAAGCTGGAAAATCTCAGAGGTAATGGGTTCTAGAGCCTTATTGTACCTAAAAAGTAGGGTGATAAAGTCCAAGTCAATGTTAGAGCTAGGCCACCACTTTCTTGACTCTCACCTTAATTTTTGTGTGTACACACAGAGGTCAGGTGAATATTCAGTGTCTTTACCAATCACTCTCCACCTTACTTTTTGTGACAGAGTCTGTCACTCAACCCTGAAACTTCAGTGATTTGGCTAGGCTGGCTGGTTAGTGAACCCCCAGGAATCCTCCTGTCTTCACCTCCCCAGTGTTGGATCATAGGAATTGCACTACTGCACACAGCTTTTATGCATGTGTACTTTACAGACTGAGCCATCACCCTAGCCCCTCATTTGAATATTCTTCCACTTCCATTCTATCAGTATAACTTAAAGAAAAATCTCATATTCCACAGAAAGGAAAACGAATGGACAATGAGAAAATTACTTATTTTTTTTTTTTAATTGAAGTAACCCTAACTCCAACCTTGAAATACTAAAGATTCACTTTATGGCCTTAGTTTTAATGGGGAAACTATGAGATATAACCATTTTTTCCCAACCTAATAATCTTTGTGACAGAAAAATGCAACCTAATAATCTTTGTGACAGAAAAATGAAACAAGGCTGGCTAGATGGCTCACCAAGTAAAGGTGCTTACCAATAAGTTTGATTACCTGAGTTCAATGCCTGGGACTCATGAGGTAACAAGAGAACTGTCTCCTGCAAGTTGTTCTCAGATATCCACATGTGCTATGGTACACACATACACATACATGTGCATGTACACACACACACAATAAAAGTTGTTTAAAAGAACTTGTTGATAAAATTGCTTAAAAGAAAAATAAAGCAATGTATCTGTACCTTATCACAAATTAGAAATGTCCCAATATACAACTATTTTGCTAAAAGAAAGCTTTCCTACATTTTCTATGCCTAAAAACTGGTATGTGTGTATCAGGGTAGAAGGAAAGAGATGGCTCATTGGTTAAAAGTCCTGGTTGCTCTTAAGGAGGACCCAGGTTCAATTCCCAGCACCTGGCATACCCATGGCAGATAACAACCATCTTTAACTCCAATCAATCCCAAGGAATTTGATATGCTCTTCTGGTCCCTATGGGCACAAAGCATACAGACATACAGGCAGGCAAAAATATCTCTATACATAAAAATAAATAAAATTTTAAAAACTGCTATATGGCTAGGGAGATTGGCTCCATGAGTAAAGTACTTGCTTTCCAAGTGGAAGCACCTGACCATGTAAAAAGGGTCATGATAGCAAGTGTCTATAATCCCAGCATGACTAAAGAATGATGAAAAGCCAAGACAGGAGAATCTCCATTAGTTAACTCACCGGCTGTGTAGCGTGGCATACCTCTGAACCCTATGCAGGTGCCATGTAACATGTGTAAACATGCACATAGATACACACAAGACCTAATATTCAAAGCTTACATCTAAAAGGTGGTTCATACTCCTCAGTAACTTTTAAAGATTGCTCGTCCACATTTGAAAATTCGCCTTTGTCTTGAATTTCAGTTTGTCTCTGATAAAAACTGGATTGAAAAAATAAAATACATGAATATGAAGTGTTAGTAACATAAAGAGAATAAGGTGACAAAAGTTTTTTGGTTGGTTGCAGAAAATAATTTACAAAACTTTTTGATTTTTTTTAAGACTGTTTCTCTGTGACTGGTCTAGAACTCAATATGTAGCTCAGAGTGACTTCAAACTCATGGTAATTCTCCTGTCTCAGTCTCCTGAATGTTGGAATTATAGGAATAAGCAAGCATGGTTGGCTCTGAAATCCATTTCATTGGCTTATTAAGAAATGGCTCTATTTGCTTGAGAGATGGTTTGGTACTTAAAAGCACTTGATACTCTTCCAGAGAGCCTCGGTTCAATTCCTAGCACGCACATGCTTTCCACAACAGTCTGTAACTCCAGTTCTAGGGGATCTGACACTCTCTTCTGGCCTCTGCAGGCACCAGGCAAACATGTGGTACACAGACATATAAGGAGGCAAAATACCCACACACATTGAGAAATAATAAGAATGTCTGTAGGCCCCAGTTGTAGAGTGATTGCCCAGCATACATGAGATCCTAGTTTCTATCTCAATACATCTCAAAAGAGGAAAAATGAAAAGGCGTGTGTGTGTGTGTGTGTGTGTGTGTGTGTGTGTGTGTATGCGTGAGTGTGTGTGATAGGACTGAACCTGCTCCCTTATTACCACCCCATGTCCTTAAGTAGAATATCGTACTCTCACTACTATTCCTAGGGTAGTTTTCCACTAACCACAACCCATTTTCTCAAAAGACAAATTCCATAGACCATCAGCACAAACCAGCTAAAAATGTAACTTTATAAGCCCAACTATGTGTTCTCATACTGTTGGTCTCTATACTCTTTTTGGCTTTCTCTTAAGAAAATTCAATATAAGTTGAGCCTAGGGACTCATGCCTATTGCCTCAGAGTTCCAGAGACAGACAAGCTGGAGGACCAGTGCAAGTTTGAAGTCAGTCAGCCTGGGCAATATAGCAAATGAGTCTGCCTGAGAAAAACATATAAAAATATTAAAGAATATAAATGCCCTAGGACCATGGTAGGCAGACATTGCAGTTTTTAAGTCTGAACAGGTAAGTAGCATTCACAAACATCAGGTGCCCAGCTGGAACCCACAAGCAGAGATTCAGAATCTCCTGCTGTGGCCCTGCCTGTGAATAACAGCCCCATGCACCCACTGGCCTAGTTTCTAAAAACATCCATTTCTTTCTACTTTGACAATCATACCCTAGAGTCCACCATTACTTCAGAATGTTTTATGATACACAAACTGAAACCTTGTTTATATTTAAATGCCAAAACATTTTTGTTTTTGTTTGTTTTTGAGACAGTCTATGTAGCCCTGAACTTGATATGTAAAACAGGTTGAACTCAGACATCCATCTGCCTCTGTCTCCTCAGTGCTGGGATTAAAAGTGTAAGCCACCACACCCAGCCCTCAAAACATATTTTTTGAATGACATTTAGATGTGTGAAACTTCTCCAACTTTAAAAATGAGCCAAATTTGCTCTAACAAAATTTATTTACATTTGTCTATCTTTATGAATGAAATCCAACCTAAGAAGATGTTTATTAACACAATTATCACACTTTCTCCTTCATAGTTCAGATGACTTTCAAAGATCACAAATGATTTTATAATCTAACTGTAAATTCCAGACTGCCCTATAATCTTTAAATATTGCCTTAAAAAAGCCAAAGGAGTGAAAGTCAAAACAGTAGTAGCATGAGTCAACAGAAGCTCATGAGAAAATAACTTACCAGGCATTTTTCTCTTGAGTGCTGGACAAAGAAGGACCACCAGAGAAACTGTGCCTAGATGGAACAGGCGATGGCTGGGCTGTTGTCCTGTCAGGACAAGGATTAGAGGAAGCAACATGTGACCCACCTGCTCTGTCAAGACAAGGGCTGGAGGAAGCAATGTGTAATCTACCCAGACCTATGAGGTAGAAGAAATCAGGGCAACAATGTTAAAAGTTGCATAGAGAAGGTATCAAAGTGTTTTTTAAGTTGAAAATAAACCCTATGCCATCCTTGCAAATAGCCAGGCTATGTATGAGATCCACCAAGGCAAAGATTTAAGATGATTCAAACACCAAAATCAAACTGTGCTAGTAACATGAAACATACAAAACTAATCAGCAACAAGACAAAGGCCATATTGCTCCCTCAACACTTCTGAGTGCTAAGGAAACTCTAGACTTTAACACTCTGTGCTGCTGACTTCTACAGCACCCTGTGACATGGGAAGGCTACCACTGTTGACCAGCGAATGGCAGGAAGAGAACACCCACCACTGCTGGAACAGGCTCCCATAGGCTGACTACTGAGTATACTACCTGAGTCAAATGCACCTATGTCACAACCCTCTGGACAGTGGCTTACCTTCCAGATACATTTCCTTATCAAGGCTTCTTCTTGATTTTGGATGGGGTGTAGAGGAGAGGCATGTAGAGGAAGAGGTCCTTCGTGGACGTGAAGCCACACTGCCCATGAACGCTTTGGACACATCATTCTTTTCTTCCTTTAGCATGTCCACAAGAGGCTGTTCAGAGACAACCCTGTCCTCTGCAGAAATATGTCTATCCATGGAACTGGAAGCTATGCTTCTATAAACTCCTACTGAGTATACAGATGAAGGACTCTTTGCTGTCTGAGGACTCATAGCAGGATTCCGAGTAACTCTTCGATGGTAATTTCTGAACGCTTTTTCCAAACGCTCAGCCTCTTGCTCTAGCTCTCTTACTTTGGCTTTAGTACTACTGGCTACAAACTCAAGGTCAGAGTCTGGGGAACTAGCCTCTGTCACTGCATTTGCATAAGGTAGGACCCTTGACATAACTGCACCTGCCATAACCTTGTTCTGCTCAAGGGGCACATTCAAGAAATCCCCACTTGTATCCCCATTGTGAGGCGCCATCTTGCCACTCACTAGACCACTCAAGGAATGAAGGGTCAGAGACTGCTTTGGATTTCGGAATACTTCATTCTCTAGGGCTGCAGGTCATAAAAAGAAAATTTGAGAAATGAGAAGAAAAAGCTGTGAATAAAATTAAATTATGCTCAAGAATATCTTTAAAGTAGTAAGATCAAGATTGCACACTAAACAGTTTTGAAGCCATAGTCATAACTATTAACATTTACCAAAAGCTAACTTTATGGATCGTCTTTATAAACATGATATAATTTCACAATCTGTTATATATGAGTCTGAAATGCCTACATCTGAAAAGTGAAAATATGTAATGTTGGGTACAAAGTCTATCCAGATCTGAACTGTAGCAAATCCATTTAATAACTGTTTATTCCAACCAGCATAGATACTCACACAATTGACTGCAACACAGTGTCTCCTGCACTCCCCAAGCCTAAGTATCAGATAATTCAGCCAGGAATTGTGTTCCCGAAGTGGAGGTCAGCAATTTCTAGAGGTGCTGAGATTTCTTTAAAAAAAAATCTAGCATCTATATGCTATCTCTTACCCTGTAACATCTTATGATGTTACAAAGACAAGTGTACAATGGACTCGGACCACATGTGTGGACTGCAGGAGGGCTCTAATTTCACTGATTTATTTCAACATTACAAGACTACTATAACTTAAGTGTCTGGTAAACAATTACTAGTAGAAAATGAGGAATTGAAGAAGAGTTTAGAAAGGAGTAAAAAAAACTAGAAATAAAACTAGATGAGGTGGAAGGTACAAGGAACTAATGAATTCAAGCAGGAACTGAGGTAAGCTCAGATCAAGGAAGGACAAAAGCCAAGCTGAATTGGAAACAAATACACACTGGGCCCAAAAGCAATTGAAGAAGAAAGCATTCAAGCTTTACTACTCTTTCTATGAAGCAGGAGAGATGAGAGACACCTATAGTGAATACAGAGTAATGAATTACTAGCAGTAACTAGTGTTTGAGTGACTTCCATATAGCAGCTCATGCCCGATAGCCATTCCATCTTTGCTCAATGTGGCCCAATAGGAATCTTTATCCCCATTATAAATGAGGAACTTGAGGATGGTGTTATGCCCAAGATCAAACAATTTCAACTGAAGGCCCAAACAAAAACAGGTCTCCAATTCTGAAAGCAATTTTCTTAGCACTCAGCTATCCTGCTTCTCTTATGTATTTATACACAGGTATAGTAAAGACTATATAAAAATACGGGAAAACCTGTTAGCCTTATCAAGGTCATCCAAAAAAGAAATAAAACGTTGATTTGGGGGGAATAAAGAGGACCGAAGCTGAAAGGAAGATATACCGACAGGAGAGATAAGCAAGAAAGGAGTAGGGCAAATATGATCAAGATATACTATATACATCTATGAACTATTCAAAGAATTTAATAAAGCGTAGGGTGTAGTAGTACACATCTACATTACTATGGCAAGATGGGAGAGGTAAGAACAGCAAGACAATGAGCAGGTAGCTCACAGGTTAGCTAGCCTGGGGTAAGTAGTGCAGCCATCAAAACAAGAAATACATTGCCTCAGCAAAGTGGAAGAAGAGACAGAAAACCAAATTCTAGTAAGTCTTGTGGCCTCAACTTGAGTGTCACAGTGTTATGGTGCTCTGTGTTGGTTTCTCTCTTACAAACACATACACACACACACACACATTCACACACACACAATTAATAAGCAATTTATTTTTAAAAAAGTCTCCAACCTGTCTGAGTTTGTTTAAGCTGTGATTTTAAATCAGTAACCTGAATGGTTAATCTTTTAACAGAAGCATCATATTCTAATATCTGGGCCTTTAACTGTGTAGAATGTTCAATCTGAAAAAGATCCAAAGAAAAACAAATACAAAACAATTACGGCTTGCTTCAAAAAGAAATTTTCTCTTATTGTGCTTATATTTTTCGTTTTGCCAATTTGACAAAGCTTTTACACCAGCAACCAATAGGATGTCCTCTATTAAAACAACAACACCCAAACAAGTTTTGTTTTGTTTTTTGAGATAGGGTCTCTCTGTGAAGCCCTGGCTGCCCTAAAGCTCACAAAGATACATCTGCCTCTGCCTTCTGAGTAGTGGAATTAAATGTGAGTGCCAGTCTAAAAACAGCTAGCTATACTACTGCACAAAGGCAGAAATTACAGAGACACAGAGGATATGTGTATGCCACAAAGCAGGCATCAAGAGACTCATGGTGGTGATTATCGCCCTCTGAAAAGTTTAGGTGTAAATGAATTTGCTTCCTATTTAGTGCTATTGCTATTAGAAATATGTGACATGTATAAAGTTTCTTTAATTACTACAAAGTGGACTGACATAATACCACATGAAATAAGGACAATACTCACTTCATTCTGCAGCTGTTTCTGCAGAGCTTGCCTATGAGTTTCAAACTCCTTGTGCTCCAGTGCTATAGCATGTTCTGCTTTCTGTAATTCTTTCTGAAAAACCAAAAGCTCAGGAGGTGGCTGAGTTATGCCTAAGAAGATTTAAGAAAAAAAGAAAAGGAAAATATTCCTAGCTATTATTTGCTAATTTCACCTTTTAAAGAGCAGATAAAGGGTTTAAAATAGTTTTCTTTGTTCATGTAATTAATATTCTACCACTTCTATTAAATGGCCTAAGAATAAATTTCAAAATAAAATAATTTAATTCATGGTAATAATAACTTTATTCCTCCAGGAGCTCTTTAAGTAATTCTTTCAAATTCTTAACTTAATAGCCTATTTATTTCTCCTACCACATGCAGACAGTATTTTAAGAATGAGCTCCCCGAGCTGGAGAGATGGCTCAGTGGTTAAGAACACTAGCTGGTCTTCATGAGGTCCTGAGTTTAATTCCCAGCAACCATATATGGCTCACATCTGTAGTGAGATTTGGTGCCCTCTTCTGGTCTGAAGGATACATGCAGACAGAACACTGTATACATAATAAATAAATTTTTTAAAAAGTAGGGGGAAAAAAAAGAAAAAGAAAAAAGAAAGCTCCCCAGCTGTCACCTGTCAGTGGCTGTTCCTGGTTTCATCCCATCTGAACAGCAGCCCATGGCAGTCGGGCTACACAAATAAGGCTGATGGTGCACTTCATTTGGGTCACCTAAGAGCCCCGTTAATAAATTGTGCCTTATGTAGGGTGATCATAAAGGACAGTGCAGTAGAAACAGAGTCACAATGTTACTGATCCCTTTGGACTAGTACTCTTAGGAGAGGGAGAAATTTCCAGAGGTACAATGAGTAGGCACAGGCCCAGAGCACTAGTGTGCCTGGGAGGCACAGTGAGTCCAGACTGCTGTAACTGGAGACCAAGGCTAAGAATAAATATAACTATAATTTCAACCTCCTGCCTTGCTCCAAGTGCTTCCTGGCACAACTGAGGCAACAGTCAGAGGGCATGAACCCTGAAGCCACCCACAGAGGCAGTTATTTAACAAATATTACTTAAAATAAAATTACGAATTATGCAACAGCAAACAAAAAGGAAGCAACTCCAATATAAGGACCGTAAAAGATTATCCCAATGCAAGCCCCCCTTTACAGATAGGAAACGGTTCTATAATCCTGATCTAATGTAAGTTACAGAAACATGCAGATCAGAAAAAAAAAAAAAAAGACATACGGTCTAGGAGACGTAAGTTCTCATTCCTATTCTCTTCCAGTTGCTGTTTAAGTAATTTATTTTGTGCCTGAAGCTCCACTTTTTCTTCTTTCAGTAGTGAGTAATCACTCATCTCTTTCACCTTTTCATTCAGCAAGTGGTTTTGTTTTGACATTGCCAAAAACTGAGCTTTGACAGACTCTAGCTCCAGCTAAAATTGAAAAAGGAAAACTTATATCTGAATAACTTTCACAGCACTGCTGGAAGGCCTTCTGAATCTAAGCACCATAAATGAATACATGACGGTGACTATGAGACAGAAGTCAGGCTCTCTGCACTGGTGATAAACCAGGGAAAGCTCAGAACCTATTTCAATAGCCCTTTGTCCTACAAAGTAAAGAAAGAGTGTATGGTGAATGCAATTTGGAATTAATTCCCAAATGTCACCAATACAACTGCACAACTTAACAAGACATTTAAAAAACATGAACAGATAAAAGGTGGAAGCAAATCTCTATTGCTGTGAGTTGCTTTCATTTTCTTAGTCTTATGTGTCCCATATCTGAATCTGAAAGGCTACACAAATCTCATGGCTGCACAGGTAAATTCCACCTATAGTATCTACTTCAGTTTGTTTTAGACAGTATCACTTAGCCCTGGTTGGCCTGGAACTTGGAGATCTGCTTGCCTCCTAGATGATATGTGCAGCACTACACCCAGCTACAATCTCCTTTAATTATCTTAAAGTTCTAGTTTTGTCCATTACATGACGCAAGCATACCACTAAAGACAGTATAGTACCAGTGGCATGTAAAAACTTTACCTTACGTTGTCTATATCTGTAAGAGAATGATGTGATAGAAATTTTTAATTGCTACCAATGGAATAGCAAAGGCTAATAAGATAGAAGCTAAGATATACTGGTCATCTGTTACGAGTAGTTCACCCAACAATCATGCATTGTTAGAAATAGCACCAAGATTCACTCACAGAATTTGCCAAATGGCACATAAGCAGTAAGGGAGGGAGACATGATTTAGCAGCAGGACTCTTAGATACAAGCTTTTTTTTTTTTTTTAAATGTCTCTGTGTGCCTTTGCTTGAAATTACAACCTACTGAATTAACTTCAGCTATCACCTTCTTAGCCATAAAGTAATCAGTCCAAGCTCATTACAAGGAAGTCCCAGGGATGGACAGTTCAGTGTTAAGAGCACTGACTATTTTTCCAAAAGACCTGGGTTTGATTCTCATCACCTACATGACAGCTAAGAACTCTCTGTAACTCCAGTACCAGGGGATCTTATGCCCTCTCTTGCTCTCCACAGGCACTGTACACACAGGCAAAATTACTATGAACATAAAATAAAAATAAATCTCAAAATACCCCAATGTTCTCTGTAAATAAAAAGTAGTATTAACTCTAATGTCATTAAGGAAACTTAAAAAAATGGGTTTAACAATTACCTCAACTTCTTTAATACGATTTACAGATTTACTGAGTTCCTCCTTTTTGGAATTAATCACTGTGAGTTCCTCTTGCAAATGAATAGTTTTTTCTAGGGAATAAAAGAAACAATTAAATAATTATTTCCTACTGAACAAAAAGACATTTAATAATTTATGGCCATCCTATGAGACCTAATCACCATTGTTTCATAGTCTAAAGCAACAAGTATATAAGTCAAAAGTTGAGTGAGCAAATAAGAAATAAAGCCCATTTCCCACTGTGTGACAAATTACATATGCCATATGTGTGGTGAAATTCCTAGTACATGCAAACCAGTTATTCTATCTGGGAAGGACATGAGCCTACTAACAGTGCCTACTTTCCATAAAAAGCAAAGATGTCTGTTTTTCTTCGGTAGGTTTTTCCACCGTATAACACAAGTCTATACAGATAATATCAGAAGAAAATTTAATAAATTAAATACACAATAGTGCTAATCTACAAGAGATGCATCTGCTTCTACAAGACATGAGCAAAAGGAGCCACAGAGTTGGTATCTAGTCAATAGCAAGTAAACAGCTCCAGTTTACTTCAAAAAATGTTTGAAATTTCCAAAATTCATTTTCTTTATACAACTTCCTATGAATATATTAAAATGCAAAATATCTGAAAATTGAAAAGTTATTCAACTTTCAGTGTCTCAGGTCAATGTAAACTTGAGAGTTTAGGAAGTATAAAGACATGTAAGAAAAAAAGAACTATGAAACCTGGTCATAGAGGACAGAAAAAGTAAAATTTTCTATAGTGGGGCTGGAGAGATGGCTCAGTGCTTAAGAGCACTGGCTGCTCTTTCAGAGGACCTGGGCTAAATTCCCAGCACCCACAGGGCAGTTAACAATCTGTAACTCCAGCTCCAGGAGATCTGTCTCTCTCTATTAGCCTCCACAAGCACCACATGCACATGGTATTCAGGCATATGTGCAGGCAAAACACCCACACACATAAAATAAAAATAAATATTAAAAAAATAAGTGAAAAGCCAGTGAAATGGACTAGTGGGTAAAAACGCTGCTAAGTCTGACAATCCATTTCAATGCTAGGGATCCCCATGGTAGAAGGAAAATAACAAGTTCCCTAAGTCCTTTGACCTTCACATGCATACCATAGCACACCCCTCCCTCTGACAAATAATATGTAAATTAATGTTTTGTAAAAAGTGAAAGCTAGCCGGGTGGTGGTGGCACACGCCTTTGATCCCAGCACTCAGGAGGCAGAAGCAGGTGGATCTCAGTGAGTTTGAGACCAGCCTGGTTTACAAGAGCTAGTTCCAGGACAGGCTCCAAAGCCACAGAGAAATCCTGTCTCAAAAAAAGTGAAAGCTTATTTAAGAATATACAATAGATACAACTTAGGAGGCAACTTATTAACCTGTATCAGAATTAAAATAAGGCAGCCACCCATATCACCTTTATTCTTCCTTTCTTCTTCCAATAGTTTATTTGTTCTAGCGATGTAGTCATCCTTTAGTTCCAGCTGGTATCTAAGAATCAGAAAGACTAAAATGAGGTTCTTGCCATCTCCCTGAAAAAAGACCTCTAACCCTAAGGACCTTATATGTGGCCCAGCATACCTAAGAGTGTCAACACGGCTGAGGAGAAACTTCAAAGTCTCTGTTCTAAGGGCAGGCAACTGAATTCTGAACATCAAAGGTCCAGTAAAACCCTGCCTCCAACCTGTAATTGTGGCCCCAAAACTCAATCACACAAAATGAAGGGTGTTATCACAGGGTTACTGAAAACAACTATTTCTCCATTGGTCTCAACTGGTACAGAGAGCATTAAAGGAAACAAAGCAAAGCATACCTAGCACACAACAGATTCTCTGCCTGCACAATCTCCCCAACCCCAACCAGGATAAGAACTTATGCTCTTCCATGTACAATTGAGAGCCTACTGTTATTTTATCCACGTCAGTAATAGCAAAAGAGATGTTTCCATGGAATTTTACTTATTTTCTTCAGTTATCACTAATCAGAGATGGGTGAAAATAAAGACAAACCCTCCTGTGATGAACATCTTCCACCCATTTGCTGAAACCAAACACAAATATTAAAAGTTATTAGGTGGAACACGTATAGCTGCCACTAGAAAAGCTGGCATACAATTGTCTTTGCTCTGAGATTCTAATCACTGGCACATAAAATTTAGACTAGAGAAAAACTAAAATACCTGGGTATGATGGCACACATCTGCTATCACTGAACTTGAAAGCCTGGAGCAGGAGAGTCAAGAATTTCGAGTCAACCTGAACCATATAGCAAGAGGCAGGAAGGAAAGAGGGTGGACCAAAGTAACCATAGCTGTCATATTTTCCTTTCCCTATATCACACCTTTTGCTTCATATAGGTCACTTTAGTTCCTTTTTGATTCTGGCTTTATAAAGCACATACATGTTCATGATCAAATTCAATCTTAAGTAATTTGTAAATTGTTATTGACATTCATCTCAGTGGCAACATGAGAAAGATGAATAATGTGATTGGAATTCTGATTTTACAGCTAATCTGCTACGCAAGTTAAGCAAGTCATATGATGCCCTAAAGTTAAAGATAATAAATATACAATATAATACATATTTACATATGTAAAGTTAAAGTATATCTCAAGCCCCCACAGCCAGAAAAGCTATGAATAAAAGCAGTTGATGTAATTCTCTACATTGGATAATTTAAAGCCATCTTAATTCAAGTATTCATCCAAAATGTTTGACTGTCATAGAAAAAAGTTTTTGTTCAAACACTAAGCTTTGTCATGTAAATATTAGCCTTACATGCATTATCAGTTTTGGTCACATTTTCACCAACTTAATTCAAACATATTACTTCTTTAAAAATGCCAAACAATTACTTTAAAAGTTCAGTTTTGAGCTTCTGATCATAGGTTTCCTCAATGTTCTTTAGATTCTGTTCCCGTCTCTGAAGTGCCTCAGCCTCACTTTTATTTTTTTCTTCTTGGAGCTTCTGGGTCCTGAAATGAACAACAACAAAAAATATATTAAATAAACAAAGTACAATATTTAATATAACAAATTGGAAAAAACAGGTTGAAATGTATATAACTGTATTAATAGGAAGTAAGAGAGATAGAAGTCTTCCTACATTTTACAAACTGACCTAGTTGCAGTATATCAGAACTAGGGAGAGAGCAGGACAGGGGCATCTGCCTTAAGGAAGCAGGAAGGAATCAAGGCCAAAGTAGTTTCTTATAGGAGCTAATTAACACTTAAAAACTGGCTAGGAGGGTAGTGTAAAGGAACATGCTGCCAAGCCTGAGTTCCAGCCCCAGGATCCATATCCACATGGTAAAATCAAAGAACTGACTCTCATAAGTTGTCCTCTAACCTCCATGTGTTCACTGCTGTGGCACACACTCACCGTCACACATCAATAAAAAGATTGAGTTTAAGATTAAACACCTATACAAAACAAGCAAACCGGTTACATCATGACCACAGTGCCCATGCATATAATCCCAGCACTAGACAGGCAGAAGCAGAAGGATCATTGCAAGTTCAAGGCCAGCCTGGTCTACATAATCAGTTTCAGGTTAGCCAGGGTTTAAAAAAAAAAAAAAACTCTATTTCAAGCTAAAACAAAACAAAAAAATCTAGTTATAGATGGTAAGTAGTAACAATTTAGAGGTAAAGAATTATGTTACAAAAGCACAAAAAAAAGTTATCTTACATATCCAACCGGTTTTAATATTAATATATATATATATATATATATATATATATATATATATATATATATATATCCTATTAAAACTGTTGGATCTAAATTCACTAGCCCATAGATAATAAAAGTTGAAGATCTGCTTTTAGCACTGAAGAGAAGGAATGGAGGATGGGAGTTAAGGAAGGAAGGAGGGACACACGGAGATAAGAAGTCATATCCTTGCTCAACAAGGTCTTCATAGTGAGACTAGATGAGCAGTACTAGCAGTTCTCCACTTTCCAGGTGCTGCAGAGTAAGAACTACCCCAAAGCTCACAGGTCCAAGAACTGGGTAAAAGCTCCAGGTGTTGACACCAGCACCCTCTGCTGGCTAACCTGGAAAGTACAGTCAATTGACTGGAATGCTTAGGACAGAGCAGGCAGGAGTGGAGGTAAAAAAAAATGGGTAGAGAAGAAATCAAATGATCTGGGCCTATAGAAGTGAGAAAACAACACCAATGAAGACAGTGACAATTTCTTTAATGTACTAGACTCCTAGAGTACCTATTGAGTGCTAACAGCTGATTCTAATTGGGGAAAAAGGTTATATATACACACTACAGACGGTGAGCTTGCTGGCAGTCCCAGGTAAAAGCTAAAGGATGAAGCATCCTGAGCACTTAGAAAAAGTTAAATAGCACCCCTTCCCCCATCATGAGAAATGTTTCCACGACAAGCCAAATTAGACTAGATTTCCTTACTGTAGTGCAAAGTAGGTAAGTGGAGCAGGTCAGGATGCCTGGAGTCTGCTACATGTATGAAACTATTGAGTCTGATAACAGAAGGTAGCACACCATCTGTTGAAGCATACGAGTACCTCCCAGTTGTCTAACCTCAAGGCAGTCTGATAGAAATATTTCATCATGGTGTCCAACTTGTTACCTAATAGTTTACAAGGAAAACTCCAAGCTCCCTTTCCCCCAAGATGTGCCTTCTAAATCAGTTAATGTCACCTTCACAGCCAGGAACTCTCCCTCAAAATTTTGTTTAGTTTTGTTATTAGGTGGGGTATTAACACCATGAGAAATAGCTCTATACAAGACAAGTCAAGCCAGACTATTGCATTTCTTTTCGAACACAAAGCAAGTAAATATAGCAGGTCTGAACACCTAATTCAAGTATCCAAGCTGGCCTAGAACTCACCATGGAGCTTGAACTGGTCTCAAACTCATGGAAATCATCTTGTCTCACCCTTCCAAAGTGATGGGATTAGAGACATGCACTACTACACTAGGCTTCTATTTGGCTGGGGAGATGGCACAGCAAATAAAGTGCTTGTTATACAAGCATGAGGACCAGAGTTCAGATCCCCAATACCCATATAAAAGTCACGCATGGTAGGGGAGATGAAAGAAATACATGGATGAACAGAGCTTTCTGTCCAGCCAGTCAGTCAATCAATGAACTTCAGGCCAACCAATGAAAGACCCTGTAAAAAATAAGGTGGTGAGTAATAAAGATGACTGACACTGACTTCTGACATTTACAAGCACATTCACATGCACCTGTATATACCCTTGCAGACACCACACACACACAACACACACAACACACACACACACACAAAAATTTAGACATAATACTTGAATTTTTCATATACAAAAAGAACGTATCACTTACAATTCAAATGCTTCGATTCTTTCCTTCAGCTCTGCTTCTCTACCTCTAAGCAAATCTATGTCATTTAGTAGAAGTTGTCTTTGAGCATAAATTTCTTTCGTTTCAATCTGCATAGGAAAGCACTTATTTTTAGCAGATGCTGCTTCCTAAATTCTAAAGCATAATGAAAAGTACAAATATTTAGGGTAACAATTTCTCCTTGCAGAAATTTCAATCAAGATTGCTTTTAAAATCTATATTATAGTTGCAATGAATGGTAAACTATACTGTGCTATATTCCTAACATCCCTAATCTAGTTCTTTAACACCCCCTCCTATTCCCTTACTCAAAAAAATTGATAAGTCCTTCAGCAGGAAGACTTTAAACATGTGTAGTCAGTAATGAATAGAATCTCTGTGGTAGTTGAAGATGTTACCTAGATGTTTCAGTTAGCAGGCTCAGATGAACTCCTCAGTGAATGGGCTGGGCCATCCCATCACTAAGCAGAACAGTTCCTCATTTTTAAGGATGTTACAATTTGGTTGAGGGAAAGAGAAACAATCTCATGAGAATGTAATGATCTCACAAATGAAGTATATAAAGACCACATGCAGGAACACCTATATGAGTCACTCGGTGAGTTGGGGAAGAAGTCACCGATGTGACCTGAAGCGAGGTCTTTAAGTAACAGCACAGCCTTAACAGGGAGAGATGTGGATAAGCATCCAAAGGCATGGCATCACTGAATAGAATGATAATCTCCAACACTTTCATGTAATATTAACTACATAGGATTTAGTCAGTCACCTATGTTGAAGATAACGTTGTTAATCTAAACATAACCCATTATCTTAAACATCTAAGCTTATTCTCATAGATACCATTAGTCCATTTCCCAGATAAGCTAGACACACAGTAGAGGGGCCCTATTTAATGCTGGATAACAGGTTTTACTGAAAGCCTGAGCAAGGATGAACTCTAGGGGGAAGCACTCCTATTTTGAACTCCTATTTTGACAACTGTTCAGGACGCACACTGAAAAGAGTACTGCAAATCCTGTTTGGCTGAAGACATGGTCTTAGCAAATAGGTTTTCCTGAAGGAAATCTCTGCCTGAAATGTGACTGGACTACTCTGAACCCAACCATTCAGACCCTACTCCTGGATCACTCTGAGACTGCCATGTATTCTCATTTCCCCCCAAGATGGGGGTCACTCACCTTCTTCCCTGCTTCTCTTTGCCCTCTTCACCCCCTAGCAGAGCCCCAAGGTCTTTAGTTCTTGAGGCTGATTTTCTCAAATTAAATTAAGCTTGGCAAAACAACATTCCTCAACCAATGCTACTGTTCCACCCTCACGGAAAGGGGTGAACGGATGCTCAGAAATTACCAATCCTCCCCAAAGCCAGATCAGAAACCTCTTGTCCAAACACATGGTATGGTCTTCCACTTCCAGGTTGCTGGGCGTTGCAATGGTAACATACTTACTCTCTGCTATAAAGAGCTGCTCCCTGTAGTCCGTAGCAACTATTTACCTCCCAGCCTCTCCTAAAGCCCTCTCTCTCCAATTTGCCTGATAAGATAGATGCTATTTTCTGAGTGTCTCCTAATCCCAGTATGGAGATTCACTCCATTTCTTTCTTTTCTGCCCCGCAGAGCAAAGTCTTCATGAGCTTGTCTGAACTCAGCCTTCTCTATCTGCACTCTTGACTACAGTTCAAACTTTTACTCTAGAACTGTCCTTGCTGGAACTTAAACGAAACCACTAACAGCAGTAAATTATTTCTAGATTATTACCTCTCGGTGCTTTTTAATTCTATCCAGGGTGTTCTTTTCCTGAGAAATGAGGGCTTCATTTTTTGCTTGACAAATTCTTTCAAATTCATTCCGGAACTCAGCCAATTCCTTTTCATATTTTCTTTTCTCTTCCATCTTAACTTTTGTTATTTCAGCTTCTCTAAAATACTTCAACTATGAATTGAATACAAAAACTGAAAATAGTTTCTTAAAAATAGTACAAATTCACTCATTAGGTTTAATAATAATGTTCTCTTCAAATACATCTTTAATTCACTTTTAGCTTTATCTTCTTTATTGTCTTGGTCAAAAGTGTGAACAAATGACATCAATGGTGATTTTAAAATGTGCATAAAAGATAGTACTCCAATCTTTAATAAAAAGTGTTAGGTGTTTCCCCATATATCTAAGATTAAAACAGTAGAAGATAAGTGTGAGTAGCTCTCATTAACAGCAGCAAAAACTACAGCTTACCTTTTGACACATTTCTACCTGAAGCTGATGTTGTATTTCTTTCTTATATTCATTTAACTTTGTCTCTAAAGATTCTAACTTAGAACGGTGAGGAATGGCATCTGCAAATTCATCATCGATAAGTTGAAACTTCTCAGCTATTAAAAAATAACACAGCCAATTAGGAAATATAAAATCAACTCAGGTAAGTAAGAGGTCCAAAGCAGACTATACTAAAGGAGAAGTGTAAAGATGTCTGCTACCTACTTTGAAATACATTCAAAAACTGAAATTGATAAGTGGACAGATAAGTGATAAACAAGTATAAAACAAATTTTACATCAGCATCTATGTGAGCAAATAGTCCCTGTAACATTGTTTCAAGTGTTCTGCATGTTTGGAAATGTCGATAATAAATTGACAAGTATAAATTAATCTCTTCTCAGTTTGTAAGTACAGACACCTTTGGACTTGGATTAAAGTTGACACATGTTCAAAACAGAACTTTAAAAGTGTAAAATCTATGTACTTTAACTGTTGCTTTCTACAGATAAGGAACAACCATAGAGTTTAAGTGACTTCCAAAGAGTTAAGCAACTACAACACAACCAAGCCCAATTCAAGTCCTGATGACTTTCTCATGCCAGATCTATTTCCAGGAGGTCCTTAGCCCTCAAACCAACCAGAACAGCCAAATAACCATGAAGCAGAGGGTAAATCTAATATGGAGTACAATCTCATGCACAAGAGCACACATGGGAAGAAAGGGATAGCAGGAGTAGAATAAAATATTGAGTGTTTGCGGCAGGCATAACAGTGAGCATGTTTTTCCAGCCACTTCAATTATTTTCCAATGAGCCATAACCAACCACACAGCCTGACCCAGGACTTTCTAGCCACATATGGCCACTGAGTATTTGAAATGACATCAATTTGAATTGAGATGTGGTTTAATAAAAATAACACACTAGATCTCCAGGAATTGCTACAAAAAATGTATGTGAAATACTGAGTACTTGCTAAATATCTTGAATGTTCAGGGTTAAATAATTAAAATGAATTTCACCTGTTTCATTTCGTTTTTTTAAATATAACCACTAGAAAATTCAAAATTATCTATGTGTTTTATATTACTGAAAAACTTTCCTTTGCATGTAACACATAATATTTTGCTAATGGTATTAAAACTATACTTAAGGAACTAGTTGTAGAATATACCTTTGTAAATAATGAATTCCTTACCTCCCTACAAGTTAAAGGCACTACTGAGGATGAGTCAAAAAGATGGGTAAGCTCATCAGTATAAATAACTGTTTTCTATCATTTTTGACACAAAACCAAAAGTTAATGTCTAGTTCTCTTTATATATCTGTGACAAGCACCATGACCAAAAGCAACTAGAGAAGAAAAGGCTTTATTTTCAGCTTTTACTCTAGATCATAGTACATTTCGGAGGGAAGTTAGGCAGGAACTCCAGCAGAAACTCAAACAAAAACACAAAAGCAAGGCTTACACTGCCTTGTTTCTTATTCTTAGCTCATAATACTAGCTTTTATACACAGTTCAGGACCCCTTCCAAGATGATGGTGCTGCCCACAGTGAACAGGGACCGTCAACATTGATCAAAACAATCCTCCACAGACATACCCACAGTCCAATCTGATGGAGGCAATTGTTCAATTGCAGATCCTTCTTTCAAGGCAACTCTAGATTGTGTCAAGTTGACAATAGAAACTGGCCAGCACAGATAGGAGGAGGATAATATAGAAAGGTACAGAGTGCAAAAATCTCTAGGCCTTGAACTCTACCCAAATGGGAATTTCCAATTTCTCCCCTCTAAAGACCTCAGTTCCAACTATTAACTGAAATGATGGGACAATGGCTTCTCTAACTCTTTACAAAGCAAACAGTTTGTGACATACTGTGGTGGTTTGAATAGGGATTCCTCCTGGTTCATAGGCTCATATATTTGAACACTTAGTCACCAGGGAGTGGCAATATTTGAAAGGATTAGGAGGTGTGGCCTTGTTAGAGTAGGTGTGGCCTAGCTGGAGGAAGTATGTCTCCTGGTGGTGGGTGGCTTTGATGTTTCAGAAGCCCAAGCCAGTTCCAGTGAGAGGCACTTTTTTCTCCCTGCTGCCCGTAGATCTGGATGTAGAACTCTCAGCTAGTTCTCAAACACCACATCTGCCTGTGTGCCACCATATTCCCTGCCATGATGACAATGTACCTCTGAAAATGTAAGCCAATCTCAATTAAATGCATTTCTTTACAATAATAGAACATTGACCAAGACACATACTAATTTAATGGCTGTAAAATAAGGTTAAAGACATGAGATGAGTTTCCTCGTTATAAAAGGTTAAACTCCACAAGTAAGAATTGGCATCCCTGCATGACTGGCCAGTATAGCCATGGATTTCAGAAGGATAGATTATGACAGTGGAAGACAATTCCTGGTCCCTCCAGCAACACAATTCTAGACAAAAATGAACTTCCTTTTCACCTACATTCAGGTAGCATTTTTCCAGGTGAGGGAAATCACATAGTAGGATAAATAAGTTACTTGTCTTCTTCCAAAAACAAAACAAGGCCAAGTGAGGCAGTACACATCTGTAAATACGCACATTCAGAGGAGGCAGAAGCAGTACAATCTAAAGTTTGAGGCCAGCTCTGTCTATACAGTGAGTTCAAATCTAGCCAGGGCTATATAGTGAGACCCTGTTTGAAAAATAATCAGGCAAAAATAAATTAATAAGATACCTAGCAGAATTGAAGTAAGAAGGCTATAATTACCTAGGGATACTTTGTTAGGAAATGTGGCACTTGTCTGAGTTTCCACGTCACAGCTCTCTTTAGCTTGATGATATTCTGCCAGATCCTTTAAGAAACTCATAAGAAAACCTGTAAAAGCATAATATACATAGTTTTGTTTCAGAAAATCATTCAACTATTGCTTTATTTCTTTTTATGAGTCTTGGTTTCCAACATCATTTGATTACCAAGAAGAGGTCTTTCCGAGCATGATATAAACCTTAAAAGGAATACAGAGATTGCTATTACCACAAAAATTATAAATTTATATATGGCATAAAATAAAGTCAAAAGACAAATGATATATTGGAAAGATTCTGTAATACACAGAGGCTCATCATAATGTCAAAGAACCCTTAAGAAATCAGTAAAACAAAAAAAAAAAAAATAGGAAAAGACATGGACAAAGTTCACAGGAAGAAAGTTTAAATGGAAAGTAAATATCTTTTAAATGTTAAATATACAGAAACCCATAAATAAGTGCAAATTAATAACATAAAAGAGACTACACTTTCTGTATAACATTGCTAAGTCACTGATAACAAGTGTCATGGGAATCTAAGAGAGCAATTTGTCAGTATCCCTATATATTCCAAATGTACATTATTTTAACCTAGTCATTTTGAATTTGTACGCTGTACTAACTTTTAATGGGGGCACAAAATATACATGATGCACACTTACTGCTTCTCATAGCAAAAAACAAACAGCAACTGAGTCTCCATCAATAAAGAATTAAATATGTTCTTTAAAAAATGGTCTAGCCAGGCATTGGTGGTGCATACCTTTAGTCCCAGCACGCGGGAGGCAGAAGCAGGAGAATCTCTGTGAGTTCAAGGGCAGCCTGGTCTACAGAGCTAGTTCCAGGACAGCCTCCAAAGCAATACATAGAAACCCTGTCTCGAAAAACAAACAAACAAACAAAAAATGGTCTGTCACAGGGGATGATTCCCCCATGGATGGCCTCACCCTCCCTGGGGAGCAGAAGAGGGCTGGGATGGGGGTTGGCGGGGGTCTTGGGGGGATGGGAAGGAGAGGGAACTGGATTGATACATAAGATTGTTTCTAAATTAAATAAATAAAATTAAAAAAGAAAATCTTAAAACCAAAAGTATTGATATTTTAAAGAAACTACTAATACATGTAATACTTCATAAATTGTATTTGAGAAACATCTAATATACAAAAATATTCAGCTCATGTTATTAGTTTGTTTGTTTTTTTCATGGGGAGGGGAGCTATTGTGTACATGTTCTAAATAGTAGATATTCTATAAAGTGTATTTTCATTTGCTAGATAGGCTCCTGACTACCGTACAGTATCCTTACTTAAATATATATAAGACTTATTCAAAACATAAATATGGAGGAAATAAGGTTTTTATCAAAACAATATTAAGAGTTGCTTACTGAAAAACAAGCTACGGTCAGCAAAGGAAAATCAAATGTATTTTTTAAGATTTATTTATGTATTATGTATACAGTATTCTGCCTGCATGTATGCCTGCAGGCCAGAACAGAAGAGGGCAGCAGATCACCTAACAAATGGTTGTGAGCCACCACGTGGTTGCTGGGACTTGAACTCAGGAGCTTTGGAAAAACAGGCTGTGAGCCATGTTGTTGCTAGGAATTGAACTCAAGACCTTTGGAAGAACAGGCAGTGCACTTAACCACTGAGTCATCTCTCCAGCTCCCAAAAAATCAAACGTTTTAATTCTAATTAAATTTCTTATTCTTCTCCCTAATAACCACACGCTTTGTATTTTCATAAGAAAAAGCATATAAAAATATCTTATTATTCTCCACAAAGATTAAGTTTCCTACCTTTTTTGTTTTCTTTGTCAAATCCTGAAATCTGTTAAAAGAAAATATTTTGCCTTTATTAAATTACTCATTTATAAGTAGTAAATCAAAGTAGACCATAAAAACAGTCTTACCAGTGATTTGTAAAGACTGGATGAGGGGCTGATTCTAATGAGCTGTAATAAATCCTGCATAGTAAATACCTTCAAGAGAGGGGAAAAAAGACTAAGTTTCCAAATTTGTATATCAGTAAGTTCAAATAATTATGATGTACTACGGAATATAAAAATTAAAATTCATTTTGAATTTAAAATATTATAATTAACCTAATAATGCAAAACTAAAGCTTTTACGTTGTTAATGAGTTACAATAAATATATCGAGGTCAGAAGGATCAAATAATTTGTTGGTTTTTAAATTACATTAATATATTTTTGTGTGTACTGGGAAGACATAAACATGTCATGGTGTATATGTATAGACTAGAGGACAATTTTCAGGATTTAGTTCAATCCTTCCATCATGTGGGACCCAGGATTCCAACTCAGGACTTCAAACCTTGGTAGCAAGTGCCTGTATCTGCTGAGTCATCTTATCTGTCCAGATAATATAATTTTAATCTAATAACTAACCTCCCAATACAAACAGGAATGAAAGAAATGATTAATGCTTTAAAGATAACACTTAGCTATCTGGTGAACCAGTGGATTTATGAATGTATTTCAGGGTCCTTACAGTTATTTAAAAATGTAAATAAACTCCAGACTTATTAGTCTGCAACTATGAATGACTATTGTGTGCCTGAAATATTTTGAATTACACAACTATTCTTGACATATATACTTCTACTATAGTATGTATTTTGTACTAGCTCTACCCTTAGAACACTGATACAATGTATTTTTAAGTGGTTTCCCTTTAAAGAAAAAGTTCTGGTTGGCATTTATGTTATTAGAAACTATTAATGATATGAATTGGTTTAATTATTATGGAGGGAGTCCTTGCAGATGTCATACAAGGAAGCAAACTGCACAAGGAGATAGGAATGAAAACCTGGTACAGATTGACTTCATTAACCTGTATCATACTTCAGGAAGCCTATTAACAGGTAGTTTATTCCCAATGTACTTAAGCACAACATAATCTGGAAAAAAAAGTTTCCTGGTGTGATACAATCTCTGCTGCAAAGGAAACATAATTACAATGAAATTCAACTCAGAGTGTATGTCATTTCTTCCAAGAAGATGGGCTCTAGAGATATACTACTTGTATACTACTTGTCTTAAGGGCCTAAGGATCTGGCCTGGTTCCTATGGTCCTGGCTGTAGGAACTTCATATGGCCTGGTCCAACAGATAACTCAGACCACCTAGCTGCTAATCACTTCTAATTCTCAGCTTTTTGGATGCATTAGTATGATTTTCATTTTTCCGATTGGAAAGACAATCCTGTGGGCTTAACATTCCTGGTTTCTCTGGAGGTCTGTGGGCTCAAGCACCTTCATGCTATGCCCCCAATATATTACTATAGTTATATAACTAACACACATTAATCAAATTCCAAAATGTGTCATTAGAAAGAAGACAAACTAAAAATAAATTCCTGTTTTAAGACAGGGTCTCACTATGTATACATGGTTGGACTCATCAAGCTGGCCTAAAACTTGGGATTTTCATGTCTGCCTAGAGATGTGATTACAGATGTGTGCCCCAACACCTAGCTCAAGTAATAAATTACGCTAACAAATTAAATAAGGTTGTTAATAAAGTATAGCATGTTTAAAGTTCAACCCTTCATCAAAATACTGACATTGTTGTTATGTCTTGAAACTTTTGGACAATTACAAAACAATGAACAAAAACACAGAAACATCAGGAATGTATCCTAATGTAAAAGATAGACTCAACTGACAATTAAATGCCAATTTGGGATAACTGACTATAGCCAATGTATCCCTAGATGAAAAATACTGATATTGTAGGACTCTGTGCATGGGGAAAGGATAGAGAATATACAAAAACTATTTTCTACTCAATTCTGCTACAAACCTAAAAGTATTCCAAAAACAAAATTTTATTTTAGATAATATACAAGTTCTGAGAATGTCTGTTAAATCGGACTTTAAAACAATTAATTAATAAAATGTGACTATTATGTTCAATGGTGACAATAGCTAGTTAAAATCATTAGAGTGATAAACCATTAAGACATCATGTGCTTTTATAGTTGGGAACTTTAGATTTTCTTAAATTGTGTATTTTGTACTTCCCTTAGGTAACTACAAAGCAGAGAAAACACCTGCAGTAATATAAATGAAGTACATGTTAGAAATCGGGACGTTCTGTCCTAAAATACTATTTAAAAGATACTTTGGGCAAATCACTTCACCAATCGACATTCTGAGTCATCACTTTTAACACGTGCTACCTACAGTGTACCTACCTAGCACAGTACCCGTTTCAAAGTGAACATTGCAGAAATGGCGGTTACCAGGCTAATTTAAACCACATGAACTATAACATCACTTTAGCTCCAAAACATTTAGTGATTCCACACATCACTTATTTTATAAAAGACTGAATTACCAAAGCATTAACAGTCATATCGGTACTCATTTGTTATCTAACAAACAGATTTGTGCAGGGATGATGTGAATCAAAGATGAACAAAAAACAAACCTACCTAGTTAAGGGACAAGCAGAGTAAATATGTAGCTAGCACTTCAGTTATTAGAGGAAGAAACTGCCAAAAGAAAATTCAAAACTATAAGAATTTACCTTTTCTTTTGCCAAACCACTTTCTGGAAAGAAAACAGAGAGTGAATATTCATAGCCACATCTTTGTAAATGATCTGCCACCAGTGAGTTAGAAGCACCTATTAGGAGGGCACTCCCTTCCACTGGAATGGATGGAGGCTTCACTTCTCCACTCAATACAGGATGCATCAATTCATGAATTAGCTGATTTCGGAGTTGTGTCTAGTGTGAAAATTAAAAAAAAAGGAGATACATTTCACATTCATAATTGAAAAACACAGTTCTGTCATATTAATTGAACTCTTTCTTTCATTTTCTAAATGACTCTAGATTCATGGGCATTAGGTAGGAAACACTTCCTTCACAATTTGTCTTATCCCTCAGTGGACTTGGGCAAAAACTTTCTTTCCCTAGCTCCCACACCCACTGTCCATAGACCATAACTCGACTTTTCTAAAAGCATTTCAGCTGCTTATGACCAGGAAATCAAGTCAAGGGGAAAATTCTGCCACTTCATCCCAAATGTGAATTGTAGCAGTATAATTCAAATAAACTGGGAAATTCAAGGTCATCCTTGGCTCTATATATAATTCAAGGCCATTCTGGGTTATAAAGACCTTGTCTCAAAAAAAAAAAAAGTAGTTAAAACTACCTGTTACATAATCATGAGGACTGGAGTTTAGATCCTAGTACCCGTGCAACAAAGCCACCCAAGTGCCCTGCCAAGACAAGGGATTGGACAGCCTGTTGTGGCCTGCCTGCACATATAAGCACACACACCTACATATATGCACACAAAATTATAACAAAACCCACAAAACAAACAAAAAGCACCCTATACCTAAATTACTTTGCAATTGACTATAAATACAAATTCTTTTCAAATAAGAAAATGGAACATAAACTAAGCCACTAAAAATTCTATAAAATTTAAAAGTTCTAACTTAATCTACATCAGTCATTGAACTGAGAAAATAAAAATTAGCTAAGTTTGAGAAAATGACAATTAGCCCTGCCTTTCATCCAGTAGGGCTAATAATGAATGCTACAGCTGTAAAGTGAACAAGACTTCCACAAAAAGGTTACAGATAGATATCCATTAGTCAGTAGCAAACAAAACTGAGATATGAAGTCAAGGACTATCAAATCTAATCTGGAGTATGATAGGCCCAGGAATGAAAAGATTGTTCAATATTATAGATTAATGAAGTGTAATCAATCCAGTGGTTTAATCCAGTATCATTAATTGGTTAATGAGTTCATCAGAAAAGATAAAGCCTTTCTAATATTTCAAATGAGAGCTCAGGACATGGGTCAGTTGCTAAAATATTTGCTGTACAAGCATGAGAACCTGAGTTTAATCCTAGCATACACATAAAAAACTAGGCATGGTTGTGAACACTTGTAATCTCAGCACTGGGAGAGGAAGACAAGAGAACACCTGGAGCTCACCAAGCAGCCAGCCTACCCGCATCAGTATTCTTAGGTCACAGTTGGGAGAACCTGTCTCAAAACACAAGATGGATGGCTTATAAAGACAGGAATACACACACGTGCATATGCAACTGCAACTGCATACGCAGGAGCCAGAACACACAAGGGCAAAACCCCAAAATGAACATTCAATGACATGAAAATACCAAAAAAAGTAGTTTTACTATATAAAAATTGGACATCGATATTTTAAAGCCAAATTAAAATAGAACACTGATAAAGTACTGCAGCAAAAACGGGGGAAAAAATCAATAGTTTCTATTAAACGTTTCTTAAAATACTATCACCCTAACCATTCTCATGGAAAAATAAATATAAATGGCCAGAAAAGTACAATGAACTTAATAATTAAAGAAATGAAACAGAAAATGATTGAAGCAATGAGATTTTTCTTCAGTGTTACATTGTTAACAGGTGTAAGGGGCAACAATGGAACATGGTCCCAAACTGTTTATGAAATATAAATTGTAAAAACCGTTTCAGATCGATTAAACTGCTAAAAAAATGCTCATACCCCAAGGCATAATGGCACTGGCCTGTAACCAAGCACTCAAGAGACAGAAGCAGAAGGAACATGGAAAACTAGCCAAAACCTACTCATGCCTTTTTACTCAAAAATGGGATTTCTCTATGGTAGAAAGAAAAATGACAGGCACGATAGATCATGTACAGATTTTAGTAGAAGCTAAACATTCAATAGGAGACAGCTACATAAATGACCTTTGACTAACCAATACGAATCTGCTGCCACTGAAAACAAGGATTTCAAGCAACTTGAGGAAATAGGGAAAGGCCCATCATATAATTTAAATGTTAAAATGATACACACACCTCATACCAGTTTGTGGTTATAAAAGAAAGGATTTTTCTCCCTTCTGGGTTTTTTTTTTTTTTTTGTATTTTCTAGACAAGGCTTATATATTTTTATAAAGTTAATAAAAACAATTAGTGGGAAATCAGGCCCACCTTTGCTTAATTTCCAATTTTAATGTAAAATATATTTCTGAAAGGTATACTATAATGAAACCCATTGAATTAATTCATTCCACACCTTGCTGTTACCTACATTTAAAGTGCACTAATAGATATTTGCTATCCATATTAAATATTCACATTCTAATATATTTAATTTTGATTTACTATTACTGAGACAGGATCTCACTATGTAGTATTGGCTGACCTGGAACGGGCTATTTGGCCAAAGCTGCCCTCAGACTCAGAGCTATGCCTGCCTCTGCTTCCCAAATGCTGGGACTGAGGGCATGGACAACACACCTGGTACATTTCTCAAAACTGTTACACAGTAAGCAGTAACTTCTTCATATTTTCTATGTAGTGTCATCCAAACAGATTCTAAAACCACCTATTACTTCTGAAAAGTGTAAATGTAAGTTCTGGGTCCATTATTTTTTAATTATCAAGGGAATAGGTTTCATTTTGATGTTGTCATACATATATACTGGTGTACTCTGCTCATATTCATGTCCCTGTTACCCTCCCCAGTACTGTCCTTTCCCCACAATAGTCCCCCTTTTGCTTTCATTACATACAAATAACATGGTCAAATCTGGATTGTAAGCAAGATTTGTAACAGCAACTTATTCTTATTACAATGTTTTCACTATATACATGTTTTGTGCTACTTTAATGTCAGTTCAATAAATAATAAAAATATTATATGGTCTTTAAGATGACTGAAACTCGACATTTTCAAAATGTAACTCACCAATACAATCTATATTTTAGTAATTTAGAAAGTCAAGCTGTGGATGAATTTAAATATGGAAACTACTGGCAAAGGTTACACTTGTAAACTATGGACAGTCTGCTTAAATCTGATACCTTAAGTGTGTCCAGTATACCCCGATCCTTAAACGTCTGGTATAGCTTTTTGCGCAGTTCATCTTGACTCAACACATCACACTTGAGGGACATGGCGGACTGAAAGAGAAAATGATGAGTTACCTAGCAGCAAAGGGAACCTGGATGTCAGAAGTCAGTCCAGTGACCTCCCGGGAAGCCCTAAGATGCCTAGCAGAGCTTTAAGGAAGATAAATATGGAACTCCCTTTCTTAAAGCCCCTGGGAAGTGGCAGGTGGAACTACCTGAGCCATTGTTATCTGCTTCCTCCCGAGCCCCGCCCTCTACGGCCAGACTGCGTGGGCCAAGCCAGGCCTTGGGTGGCGAGGGAGCCCCTGACCTCCGAGCCCAGCCTCTGTCTCTAGGGACCCAGAGGAACAACGAGCTGAGCCTTCAGCCCATCACTCCGGCAAGCGGGCGCACTTCCTCGCGCAATTCGTAAGGTTGGAAGGGGCAGTGAGCTAGGAGGGATTCTAGACCAAAGAAAGTCGGAGAACAGAAGAGGGAGACCTAAAGCGGCCGCTCAGTAGCCTGTTCTCCGTGCTCCACTGCTCACGCAAATGCAGCTCCCAGCGTCCGCCGGCCCAAGGAACCGGCCAAACGGACCCGCCACAGGTTGGAGCGCTGTGACGCACGCGCGAACTCAGGTCGCTCGGCCACATCTCGCGAGAGGGGCCTCGATCTCGCGGGAGTGACTCGGCTTTCCCGGCTGAAAGTAGGCAGCGCGGGTTTCCGAGGCGGGCCTTCTTGCTGTCGGCTTCTCCCTACAGGTAGACTTTGGAGGGAAGTGGGTGGGGGCGGGCGTTCCGGGTCTGCGAGAGACGTCCCAGGCCCCGCGTGATGCGGATGTTGTTCTTGTATCTCTATCCTACCCTGACTCGGAACATCAGAGACAATCTCCGGGGCCGCTTAATCACTGTTCTCTCGGGAGATACTGCCCCTGTTTCCACTGGAAACGGCCTCAGTGCTCTCGGAGTCTTGGCGTTCTCGAGGTCAGTCAGTGAGCCCATTAGATCTCCTCTGCAGTGCCATTGCAGTGGTCTGTTCCCATTAAATGCCAGTAATGCCCCATCCCTGCACACACCTGTCTCCGGATTTTGACAGATGCTCTCAGAAGCAAAGATCTCTCACCTAGTTGAGAACCACAGAGTTTAATTTAATAGAAAACCCCCGTTGTGTGTGTGCTGTGATGAAGATGAACCAACTGCCCAGAATGCCTAGCTCAGATTATACAGATCCCGGCCTGGTGGTTCATCTGTAATCCCAACACTAGGAAGACAGGCAGGAGTATTGCTTAAAGTGCGATGTCAGATTGGGTTATGATGTACCTAAAGAAGAAAGTGAAAATCTAGGGCTGGGGAATGTAGCTCAATTGGAGCCCTGGATTAAATCCCAGGCACCGCACTGAAAAACAAAACCCCCACAGTATTGGTGGAGGCAGGACGATCATAACTTTAACATCATCCTTCACTACATGGCAGGTTGGACACCTGCATAAATGAGAACCTTTATCAAAAAAGAGAGAGAGAGAAGAAGAAATTAACTTTAATTGGAAAGAAAAGAAACCAGAATCCCCAGAAGCAAGAGGAAAAACATTGCAGTCAGTGAATTAAATGATGACTACAAAGTCTTGTGGACTGAATAGTTTAGCAAGAAAGGTGGTTGCAGGTGGATGCGATTGAAGACACCTCTATAGGGAGAGTGTGATTTTTCAGTGCCTTGACTGGTAAAGCTTTTGAGCAGAATAGTGAAAACTGTTCTAAAATGATGCTAACGTGTTGTAAACACTGTTTTGAAATAACATCAGTGCCCAAAGATATTTGAACTCTTCACCCCTGTCGTTGGTCCCAAAGTTAAATAGAAGTGGATTTACTGGCCTCTAAAAGCCAACATAACTTTACTTGGGGGTGAGGGCATTGCTCCTGCTATCTAGGGACATTCTCCCATTAGAGATCTGTCAGTAGTATTCATAGACTCCTCACTGCACCAGACATGTTCCATGCAACACCAGTTTAGTTTTACAGCCTATAATTTGTGGAACAAATGAAACCACTGCTGTCAGGAATACGGGGCAGTTTCTGGAGGTTCCTCTGGTTCCCTAACCTAACCCCAACCCTCCAGAGACTGTAGAGAGAGTTTCTGTAAAAATGAATGCCTTTGAACTTGGGTGTATGAGTTTTCTCTTGTATTTGCCGCTAACTTAAAATGATTAACTTCGAAAGGATTTCGGAGTGCATCCTCTTGCTCTTTCACTGGAGGTATTCCATCCACCATCCTGAATGTTTGCTTCCCGATAACTTCGGATGACAGCCCAAGGTTTGGCCTCTAGAGCAGTTTAGAATAAGTCTGTCAAGTCCAGAGTTAGCAAATACATGACCTCATGCACATACTGCACTCCCCTAAACCCATAGTTGACATGAATAATTGATCACAGTCATTCACTGCTGACCACAGTTTCTCAGCACCAATTCCTGGCAGTCATGCCAGCTGATTAGATTCTGTTCTCAAGCCTTTGCTGTCACTAGTGAAATCCCTTTCTACTAAACATTGCATTGTATTTCAATAATATACTGTACCTCTATCCACCAAAAAGACACTTCCCTCTTAGTTTAAAACACCCTTAGTTCCTTCTTTTGCACTTGTTTTGTTTGTTTGTTTGTTTGTTTCCAGAGCATTCTTTGTTAAATCCCACCTTCTCCCAACACATTGTTTATTGTATCCATCCTTTTAAACTCTGATTCCCAGAACTAGGTACCTTCTGCAGAGAATTTAATGAAAATGACAGCAGCACTTTCCCCACCTCGCTAGGAAACTGTCTTATTCAGCTTTGGTTGTTGTTTGTTGTGTATTTTAGATTTTACTTTGTTTTAAATTGTATATGTGTGTGTAAGGGCAAGTGAGTACAGGTGCCCACAGAGGCCAGAAGAAGGAGTTAGATCCCCTAGACCTGGGGTTACAGGCAGTTGTGAGTTGCCTGATGTGGGACCTAGGAACCAAAGTTGATGTTTTCTTCTCTGGATATACCCGTTTTACCTGTTTTTGAAAATAGGAATAACATTTACCTATCTCTTAGCATATAGAACCTTTCTATGCCTGTGATTTCTTTAATGTCACTTAACAATAGATGTAGATTTGTTGCTCTAAGCATTATAATTTGCTAGGACCTGAAGATTTGTTTCATTTGAAATGCCTAGGAATTTTTCTAATGTCTATTTTGGCTTGCTGCTGAGAAGTCATGCTTTATAACAGAGAAAATAGAAATTAAGCAGATTTGCATCTTCAGTTATTTCAGTGTGAAATCAGTGCTGGAAGCCCTGCTTTTCCTAAGGGTAACCTACAAGTGCATTTGCTTTTCTTAACATATCTCACACACTTAAGTTCTTTTATGAAATTTGCTTTTTTTCATGCAGCATGGATGGCTTTGAACACGTCATCTGCCTGTCTTGACTTCCCCAATGCTAGGATTGAAGTGCCTGGCTTAATCTCTCTATTTGAGATCAGCTAATAAGAACCTTTTTATCCACAGGAACCATAACATATTCAGAAGTTCAGATATTAGGATGTGGAAATCTCCAGACAGGGAGGATCATTAATCAGGCTTACTTGAGCTAGGCATTTTGAAACCATCCTGGATTCTTCCTTTTTTTCTGTGCCCCAATATAATCATCCACCAAGTTATATGTGCCCACCTCTTCAAACTCTCCTTGTAGAGAGATGCTTCCGGGGTCTCTAGGGCATTGAAGAAAATGAGCAGACATTGGTCAGCATAGGCACCTTTAGCCACAACAGTTACTTTGTGTTTGTTATTTCTTATTTTGAGAGAGGTTCTCACTCTAGTTCAGACTGTTCTGGAACTCAGTATTTAGTTCAAGTTGGCCTCAGAGCCAGTAACCTTCCTGTGTCAGCCTCCCAAGTGCTGGGAAACAGGCATGAGACAGCTTGTATTGTTTTATATGTTGGATCTCTAAATAGTAGTACTTGTTTTGTGGGGTTGAGAAGGTGCAGAGGATTTATAGAGTTTAGAATAGTTGATCTAGAGTTGAGCTGCTCAACTGGAAGTGCTAGCCCTGCACAAATATTAGTTCAAACTAATAAATTAAAAATTTAGTTCTGCAGTTATACTAGCTTTATTTCACATGCTAGAGATATCCATATTAGACTGTACGATTGTAGAACATTTCTACCTTGGCAAAATGTTCATTAGCGTGGACAACAAAGATGTGTCACCTTTACCCAATACCCAGTGTGAGGTAAGCCTGAGAATAGTTGCTAAAAGATTGTAGATGCTCATTTCCAGAGTTGAAATGCTGCTTGCTTTCTTTTACATATAGGATCTAGGTTGAATGGCATTTGCACATGAAAGTAGAAGTGGGGACTATTTGATAGAGAGCATCTGTAAGAAGGAAGCAACAAGACAGGGCAGTGAAGAAGTGGGGATGATCAAAGTTCATTGTGCATGCATGAGGATGTCCTGGGAAAGCCATTGTTTTGTGCAGGTAATAAGTTCTAAGGGAAAGATGTCTCACTGCCCAGCTGGGTAAGTTGTAAGAGAACCCTCATATGTCTGTCTGTCTTCTGGTTCCTATTTTTATCTTGTGCTATCCTTAGACACTATGCTTCTTTAGCATTTGCACAGCCCATGAAGGACCAACTGTGGGGTATGATGTAGGTTATCTTTCTTGTGCACGTGCTTCCTTCTGCTGCCTGAGGGCCCCCTCCTATGCTTAAGAATATGTGTGCTAAGCCAAATAAATCCTGCCCTTGGCAAACTGCAGCCTTGCAGCCTATTCTAGCAAGAATGCTTGATATCATTGTTTAGTAAGTTAAAATTCCAAGTTCTCCTTTCCTTTCTTCTGAAACTTCTACAAAGTCTCCCTAGCCTTGCATAGCTTTTCTATTATTCCTGTTTATATTTGTTTCTCACTTTTATTATTGGACTCTTTCTTTACCTTTCTTCTAAAACAATCAGCTGTTTCTGGGAAGGACTAAGTAGTAAATACTTTTGCTTGTGTGTGCTAGATGGTCGCTGTTACTGATGCTCACCTCTTCCATTTAAGAGAAAAAGAAATTTATAGGCTATAGTAAGAGGATGTGTGAGGTTATATTTTGGCCTGCAACCTGCAGGGGTAGGCCCCCGTCCAAGATAATGTTCTAAATATTAATTGTGTCCAAAGAATCCTTTGATTGTCTTCCATAGTCATACCCTTCCATTTTGAACTAAAAGTGTTTTGTCTTGCTTTCTCCTTCATTAGGAAACACATTTCAGATTTCTTTGGATTTCATTGATTTTTCTGTGTGAATCAGCAGAAGACCCAGAGAGTCTTGGTGAGTTGTGGTCTCTCATGTCCTCAGATGTCCAGGAAGTTACTAGTTGTCAGAGCCCAATGTCGTCCTATATTCTTCCATGTTACTATACATAACATACTTGTTGTTAGCCAACCCTCCTTCAGAATTTTCTGCTTCACCTATGTTGGGTTCTGTAAGAAGCTTCCTAGAAGCATCAGTAATGTAGCTTCAGTGTTTCCACTGTTGTATAGATGAATCAACAGGCAGGGAGATTAAGTTGGTGCCTATGATCACATTGCAAATAAAAGTCAGAGCCTGGCTTTGTGTAAATCCAAAGCCTTTGTACTGAAAATACAAGTATAATAAAGTCCACCAATCTACCAACTGATAATTTCTATTGAAAGCCATGGAATAGGGCTAGTGCAGTCATTAGCCACCAAAACCTGACAGCCTGAGTTTGATCCCTGGAACTCTCATTGAGGAAAGAAATGACTGACTCCCATGTGGATGCTGTGGCACACCCCCAACACACACAATTAACAAATGTAAAAAAATGTAATGTAAAACCATGGAATAATTAATTTCTGCCCACCCTACCCCAGTCTCTTAGTTTTGTTATTTGTTGTATTGAGACAGAGTCTCTCTGTTACATAGTTCTGGCTGCCCTGGAACTTGCTATAAAGGTCAACCTAGCCTGGAAATCACAGAGATCCACCTACCTCTGCCTACCTTGTGCTGGGTTTAAGGCTTGTCTACTATTCCCAGTAAACTGTTTAATAAATTAGTGTATGAAAATACATATCATAGACCTTTGCATTTTCAGAGACTTAAATTTGCAGCATACATCCTTCTGATAGAAAGAAGACAAATACACTGTATAATCTGTGAATAAATTTTACATTATCTCTTTTATAAAAATGTCTGTCGATGGGAGAAGTCATTCTATAAATATGATTCTCTTATTGGTTAATGAATAAAGCACTGTTGGCCAATAGGAAAATAAGATAGGCGGGATGAGGAGACTAGGAGGAGAGGAGTAGTAGTAGGGAGAAGATCCAAGATGAGGATGGAGAGAAGAACGCCAGCCCCTCTCTCCGGTAAGATAAGACCACGTGGAAATACTTAGATTAATAGAAATGGGTTAATATTTAAGACAGAGCTAGCTGATAAGAAACTAGTAACTGGCCAACAGCATTATATCAAATACAGAGTCTCTGTGTGTTCATTGGGACTGCTGTGGAGGTGGGCCCAGACTGGCAGAGAAAAACATACTCTAACAGTCTGTGGTATAACTGGGTTTAACTTCCTCTGAAGGGTGTGTCCTGAACGTTTCTGAGGCAAGCTAATTATTTCCTTTGCCTTTTCTACTTTTTATTGTACTTACCTAACTAGCAACCCCTATTTGTCTTTCCAAGTGTTAGTATGAACACTAACCAGTATAGTCCAGCTTAAGCCAAATATACTCCATCAAATATGGAGACCCTCAAGTCGAATGTTTCAAAATTTTTCAATCATGAGAGTACTTATATATTACAGATTTTCCATTTTCCTTCAGAAGATATAGTACATTGGGTGCTAAAGGACATATCACAGATATTTAATATGTATAGTACAAAAGTCATATGCCTATGCTAGTATAGCAGAAAGCAGACCATGTTGCCAAATTTAAGTAAGAAAACATAAAATAATAAAGTGAGCTGGGAGGTAGTTGCACACATTTTTAATCCCACCACTCAGAAGGCAGAGGCAGTCAGATCTCTGTGAGTGCTGATCTTTGGCCAGCCTGATCTACAGAGTGAGTTCCAGGACAGGCACAGCTACAAAAAGAAACCCTGTCTCAAAATGTCAACAAAAAAGAAAACTAGAATTCTATACTTCATGCTAATCAGTTTGGGTCATGGTATTGGGGACTAAAAGTGTTTGGTTGGTTGTTTGTTTTAATTTGATTAGGAGCTATATATTGAAGACAATGTCTGGAAGCTTCTACTTTGTAATTGTTGGCCACCATGATAATCCAGTTTTTGAAATGGAATTTTTGCCACCTGGGAAAGCTGAATCCAAAGTATGTATGAAACCTTAAACTTCTTAAGAATTTTTAGGTTGTTTGTAATGTGTTTTAGAACTGAAATAGATCTGGAGACGAAGCAACCGAGATATAGCAACAATTAAATTAAGGCTTTCTCTGGAGTCCCACAGACTGGTAGAAACCAACGAGTGAAGATGTGTCACCCACTGTGAAATTCTTCTTAAGCATATGGAAATGTAGCCCACCTGTCAGGGGCCTAAAACAATTGTTACCTTAGAATGCTTCAATAGTTCATTCTGTTTCAGCAAATCACATTTTTTCAGCAGAACAGACATAGATCATTTTACACCTGAGGATTAAAAAAGAACCTTACTTCCATATGTTGTCCTATCATTGGGACTATAGCACTTCATATCAGTGGCTTTTGCAGTACTGCTTATACTGTCCCCATCCTACTGGAACCCAGGCTATGTCAGGAAACTAAAAGCAACAGGAGAGGTGACATTTACTTGTCATAATAGTTCCAAAAGGACAAACAAGATTCAAGAACCTAATACCCATCATTCAGAGTAAGCCAAGAAGTTGGTTTTTAAATGAACTGTAATGTATAATCTTAAGCAGGGGATACTTTTCAGCTATTCCAATTGTGCCACCAAAATACCAGAACCATATGTTCATATTATTTTTGTTGGTTATTAGTCCTGTGTTATTTCAAAGCTTTGTCTTTAGGAAAACACTTAAATTTTGTTTTGAGGTAGTGGCAGCAATAGTTCCACGCGAGTTACCACTCACATCCAGTGTCTGTGCACTCCAAAGGCCTATTGGGTAGCAGTACATGAAAACACTTTAATTTGACTTGGTCTTAGCACTTTCTCTGGCTACTGTCACCTTCTTAAAGCATCTCCAGTATGTGCCAATCCTTCTGAAATAGTCATCAGTTTACAGGCATGGGAAACATTGCTGAGGCACAAAATGTATCCATTTCTCTAAGGATTCAGTATCTTTGGCATGGCAGCATTAGGGATACAAACATACTTTAGTTGTGCAAGGGTTCCTGGGCAACTAGTGACCTTCCACCAGCCCCATCCTGGGAACAACCTCCTCAATAAGAAGGTTACATTACTTCCCTGTGGCTGTCATAGCACAGTTCTGAAAAAATGAGTGGCTTAGAACAGAAATGCATTGTAGCACAGTTTTAGGAGCAAATGTCTGAAATTGAGGACTTGGCAAGGCCACAGTCCTTTAGAAAGTAGTTCCCTTGGCTTGTGGCAGCATAATAGTAGTCGTCTGACAGCATTCTTGTGTTCATGTGTCCTAATCTCCCCCTTATTTTTCTAGTGGGGAAAGGATGTGACAGAGTTTCACTCTAACCCTGACTGGCTGGAAATTCCCTAGATAGCCCAAGATGGCCTCCAATTCATGGTTGATTCTCTGTCCTCAACCTCCTTAGTGCTGGGGTTACAGGTATGAACCAGTACAGTGAACCTTTTCCCAAGGGCATCAAGAACACTTGACTAGAGGCCCATTCTACTCCAGAGTGACCTCATTTTAACTAACCACATCTGCAGTGACCATCAGTTTCTAAGTAAGGCCATATTCTGAGGATCATATGCGTTTCCTCAAGGAGACACTAGCAACGGTTCCCAACCATCCTCATGCTACAACCCTTTAATTCAGTTCATGTTGTGGTGACTCCCGAGCATAAAATTATTTTCATTGCTACTTCTTTAATTTTGCTACTGTTATGAATCATTATATAAATATCTGATATGCAGGTGACCTTAGAAGAGCCTGTGAAAGGGTTGTTTGACCCCCAAAGGGGTCACAACCCAAAGGTCGAGAACTATTGCTATATATTACCTATATCATAGCAGGTAGTTTTTTGAAAAAAGAACATTATGAAAGGGAATTCTACAGAAGTAAGACAACATCCAGGTTGTAAATGTCCTTTCTACATATAGTAAGACATTACAACCTTCTTTACAGTTAGGCCATTTTGCCCAGGAAGAGAACACTCCTGGTTGTGACAGTATTGTTTTTACTATTGTCAGAGATGACCATTCATGGTTGGGGCTGAATATGACCTCCCTCTTCATCCCAGATCCCAAAGCCATGTAAACTCTTGTTCTGCAAGAAGCCTATCATAGTTTTTCACATCTATCTCTGCTGTTTCTGATCAGCTATCTGTTTCTGGCTATTGAGGATCCATGCATACCTTTGCATCTTTCCTTAACATCCACTTTGGTCTAGGAAAAGTGCCCTCTTTAATCTACATCTGCATACACAGACCTTCTCTTCTAGTAAGACATGGGCTTCCAGAAAGTAGGATCTGCCTTATTTCCCCCATTAAAAGTAATAGTCTCTTTTCATGTGATTAAATAGTTATAGAATTTGGTAATTGCCTTCTTCCAGCATTCAAAATGCAATGTTTAATATTTTCTTGAGGACATTTATTGACTGTTCCTATTGTTTGAGTGATAGATATCAAGACTAAAAATAATCTTTTATGTTTCATGATGACAATACATTAAGTAAATGCAAAGAATCCACCCCTAAGAAAAACATGTAAGTACAGAATGAAAACCAGGCCTGCTAGTGCATACCTGTAATACTAGCACCTGGGAGGCTGAGGCAGGGTGAGGAATTCAAGACAATTCTAGGCTGCATAGTAAGACCATATCTAAAATAAGAACACACGATGCACACAAATTGACAGAATTTCAGAATGAATTGTCTGTGGTCCCAAGACCATATGGAAATGTTCATCTTTCTCCATTCTGTCATTTAGGATGATCACCGTCATCTGAACCAGTTTATAGCCCATGCTGCTCTAGACCTTGTGGATGAAAACATGTGGCTTTCTAATAACATGTACTTAAAAACTGTGGACAAATTCAATGAGTGGTTTGTATCAGCATTTGTGACTGCAGGGCATATCCTTTCCTTATGTTGCAGATTGCTTTCTGTTGCTATTATAAACATTATGACCAAAACCAACTACAGAAGAAAAGGGTTTATTTAGCTTACACTTTCCAAGTTATACGCCCATTGTTGAAGGAAGTCTGGGCAGGAGCTCAAGCAGGAACTGAAGCAAAGACCATAGAAGAATCCTGTATATTAGGCTTGCTCAGGCTTATATTCATCTACCTTTCTTATACAGCCTAGGCCCATCTGCCTATGGATGGATTTTACTGCCCAAAATGGGCTCATCCCTCCTACATCAGTTAGCAGTTAAGAAAATGCCCCTCAGACATTACCACGAATACTTAACCAAAGGATGAGTTAGAAAACAAGAACGTGAAACATAAAGGCAGTCTCTGAATTTGAAAACTTCAAAGAGTCAGGCTGAGATAAAAAATTTTCCATTTATGAGGCTTTTTTTTGTAAACATGTTTTGTTTAATTGATACTGTTAAAGTGTCTCACATGTAAAACTAAGGTTTATCTGAACCATACCAAGAGCTATTTCACTTTATCTCTGTTTCCTAACTTTAAAAGATTACATTCTTCTTAAGGTAAAGTTACATTGGCTTTAAGCCAGCTTATATATTTAGCTTTGCCATCACAAAATACTGTTCATGTGACTAACATATAGATTATCTTATCAGATGATTATTTTAAATTTTTCATTTCTAATAAAGATTATGCCTTAATTTTTTCACATATGAGATTTATTATGCTTCATGATGTGAGGCAAGAAGATGGAATAAAGAACTTCTTTACTGATGTCTATGATTTGTATATAAAGGTATGGTATACTCTATAATTTAAAATAATCTGATTTTTAAAATGATAGGCTAGAGACATAGTCCTGATTAAGGCATAAAAATTGTTTCTCTTATCACTAGTAATTCCACTTTAGTGTTTTCTCACATATGTTATGAAACACTTATATTAGCTAAGGAACTGATGAGTTTTAACTTTATGTTAAAGGATTTGATTAAAAGGAATACAAGGCACAGTGGCAGATGTCTTTAATCCCAGCATTTAGGAGGATCGTGAGTTTGAAGCCAGCTGGGCTACCCAAGAATTTGAAAAAAAGAAAAGTGACTGTACTTAATAGCAGTAACAGTATAACTTTTTTTTTTAACTGAACATACTAGACATTTACCATTTGTTTACATAATTCAAAGGGCCATATAGATTATATTCACATTTATAATGAACACAAGGTAGATTAAAGATCCATGTTAATGAATATAAGCCATATCAATTATACTACCATTAGGTTAGCTGGTTAGCTGCAGGTACTTCTCAAAACTAAAATACTGGATTCCTGAAGAGGTGCCAGAAAGATGATGCATGCCTGTGATCACAGCACTTGGGAGGCAGAACCGGACGATCAGGAATTGAAAGTCAGTCTCAGACATATGGTGAGTTTGAGGTTGCTTTGGATTACATAATACCCTATCTCAGACAAACAGGTGTGGTAGCATAGGCTAAAATTTCAAGACCTGGGAGACTGTGGAAGAATTCCAGTGAGATTAATGCTAGTCACAATTCAAGGCCAGGCTAGGCTACAGAATGAGAAACTGTCTCCCAGAAAAATTTTCTTTAAGGAGACTTTTTTGTTTTTGTTGTTTGTTTGTTTGTTTGTAAAGATTACTGTTGTATTTTTTTGTCTCTTTGTAGGGCTGGGGGGGCTAGGCTGAGGTGGCACCTGCCATGATATACATAATGGAGAGAGGGCTATGCAGCTTGCAGGAATCAGCCCTCTTCTTCCACCATGTGGGTCCTGGGATACAAGTCTGATTGCCAAGCTTGCCTTTAGGCACTGAGCCACTTTGCCTTTTTGAGACAATATCATGTAACCCTACCTGGTCTTGAACTCACTATGCAGCTAAAGCTAGCCTTGAATTCATGATCCTCCTGCACTTCCCAAGTGCAGAAATTACAAGGGTATATACCTACACCTGACAAAGATGTTATAATTTAACACAAATGCCCTAGGTGTACTTTTCTTCCTGGGTGTCTTTCTCTTTAACCCTCCTGATTACACTCTATATTTAAGTACCTTTTTAAAAAATCTGCTTCTTAAAAATATTAATAATGAAGCACTTTCGATGAAAATTAAAAATAATACTCAGGCTATTGTCTTGCTAAATTTTAAGTTCAAATGTAAATTTCCTTTAGCAACCTGATTTATTAGCCTCTTTCCTTTAACAGACTAATACTTTCTTCTTTCCTAGTTTGCAATGAATCCATTTTATGAACCCAATTCTCCTATTCGATCAAGTGCATTTGACAGAAAAGTTCAGTTTCTTGGGAAGAAACACCTTTTAAGCTAAATGGAGAAAAACTCTGAAAGAGTATCACCATCATGGTGTATACTCAGGAATGTGTGCACTGTAAGTCATCTGAAATAGTCTGGAAAACTTTCACTGAAAATTGTACATTTTCATGTTGATTATCAGCATTAATATTTGCTTGTGAACAGTGTTATTTATAAGGAGCTCTTTACCAGTAATTTTAAACATCTTTATTTAAAAGCTTGAGAATGAACTTTTGACTTTTCTGATTGAAATTATTTGATCTTAATTTATTAATTCAAAAGCACATGTCATAGTTAATATTTGTTACATGTATTTAAAATGAAATGCTTCTGCAGACATGAACGAAATTGAGTTACTTAGACTTTTAGAGAGATTCTTTTAAAATGCATAGTATACTACAGTACCAAGAAGCTGAAGCAGAAAGCCTCTGCAATGCCAAGTGTTACATGCCTGCCTGCTTCTAAACCCTAGACCCATATACACTGGACCAGTTACAGGCCACCGCAAAGTGTGTTGCCTCTGTCACCTTATATTCTTGTGTTTCCTTTTTCTTAGTAAACTAATAAAAGTTTAATGAACTTGTTCTATCAGTACTTAAACATGTTGTAATACAGCTTTGGTATTGCTAATAAAAGCCTGTGTCACACTAACATTTGCTCTTAGCCTTTTAGGCTATATATGGAGTGGGAGGTGGCAGACGTGGCCTCTTCTATAAGAAATGTTGGTTTGATTTTACAAGAACACATAGGCATGGAAAAACAAGTAAACCAGCTTTTCATGTACACACTGGAAGACTTTTTCTATTCTAATTTTTAGGTAAGTAGTTATAAGCCTTCTTGTAGCCTTTTGTGAAGTTACCATCACTCTTTGATTTCTTAAATAAAAATTTACATTCAAGGTTGTGGTAGTTAAATACCTACTTTTAAAATGCAGTCAAACACCAATACTTTCTAAGTCCCATTTCCCTACTGAAGTCTAAAAACTAATATGGCATACCTTAACCCATTTTACAACTCAGATCACAGATCACCTCTCACTAGCTGCTAAAGGCACTCAGGTAAAAATTTAGAACTTGAGGCTGGAGAGATGTTACTCAACAAATAAGAATATGTTCTGTTCTTGCAGATGACTAGGGTCAGCTTCCCAGCACGAAGGTGGAACAGTTCTAAAGGGATCCAATGCCTCTGGCCTCCCTGAACACCTGCACTTGCAGGCACATACTATTAACAATAAATCTTTGTTACATTGAACAATACTAATAGGAGAGACCTAGATACATACTTATTATCATATACAACTTGTCTCACCCTCAATGAGCATATAACCCACACCTAGGGAGATGCTTTAATTCCAGACAACCAGCCACAGCATTCACATTACAGCATGAAGTCAGGAGTGAGACTTGGCTTCTAGCCCTGGAAAGCAAAGGGCACCTTGCAAAGTGCCTTTTTTTTTCAGGCTTATGAGGGCAAGATGGGAATTAGGACCACTCACCTTGTGTGTGTGTATTGCAAAGAACTAATTTTCAAATGTGACTGTCAAGTAGCTCAAGGGAAGGTCCACAGTGACTGGGACCTCAGAGTGTTCAAATAGGAAAGCACCTTTCAGGCATAGAGGCATGGAGCCAGAACCTGTGTAATGGCTACAGCATTAAGCAAACTCATCTGACAAGTCTTAGATCTGATAGGTAATATCCCGACTAGTGTCTGTGTTGACAGTAAATTTACAGTATACATTTATCCTCCAAAGTTGATCCAAAAAAAAAAAAAAAAAAAAAACCCACAAACCTGTTTGTGTAGCTGGAAATTCTTAGGGTACTTCACTCAGTATCATCTGTTTTTGGTGTATTTTTAATACATAGGCACTATTAAGTATTCTGTACATACTCCTCTCTCCCCCTGTGACTAATTTTTAAAGTTTGACGTGTGCGTGTGTGTGTGTGAAGTTTAGAGGGAGGGTACATATGCTATGACACAGGGTTTCTCTAACAGCCCCGGCTATCCTGGAACTCAGTTTGTAGACCAGTCTGGCCTTGAAAGCAGAGATCTGCCTCCCAAGTGCTGTAATTAGAGGTGTGGGCCACCCAAGGCCTGGCATGTTTTAATTTTTAAGACTCTCATACTTCCTAGTTGACAGTCTATAGCATCCCAGAAACCACAGATTGCCTAGACTGCCCTTTTCTCTAAGAACTTACATTGGTCCATTTTTTTTTTCTACTTAACACTTTACTATTCTTGGAGAAAACTTGCATCATGGCATTATTAGATTAACATGAAAGTTAGTGTAGAGATGTAAAACAGTTTAGAGACAAGGAATGTCTGAGATGTTTTAATTTCAACTACAAAGTTTCTCAGAAGGGTAAAAGCTGAAAATTTTTTGTTCAAGTGGTCAAGTGGCCAGCTGCACCTTTATCACTTAAAACGGAGCTTACATGGAAGGCTCTATATAACTACACAGCTTAACCTTAGCTAGATATGACTACTGTAATGAAAGTCAGACACCATATGGCAACTCCACCAACAGGGCCTCTCTCCTCAGGAAGCAGTGATGAACCATGACAGTTCCTCCTATCTATCTGCTGTCTTCCTGGGCACCTGCTTATCACTGCTTCTATTGCAACACACCTGCTTATTTTCCCATCTCATGCTCTTCTTTATTATCCATCTATGTCTAGGTAATAATATCAGCCATCATTGCACCCCTGACTTTCCTCAAAAGAAAATGCTATCTACATCTAACTCATGCTTTTCTTTCAATGTTAGCTAGTTTAATGCCAAGGCTATCCCTTAAGGTTTTATTCTTAAGGTATGTGTAATAAATTGGCCAGTACTCATGGTACTCCTTTAATACACAGTGTGAAGCTGGGTACTTTCTCGATAGACACAAAACTTCTTTGGATCACTGCTTGATGCCTAGCTCTAACCTTCTGAAAGTCAGCTTTAAAAACCAACTAATATAAACCTTCAATAGTAAACTGAAAGTTATGAAAATATTTTTTAAAGTTAAAATGTTTTTAAAAAAAAAGTCATGGGGTTTTGCACACATGAAATTCCTGTGTCTGGAGATAGAAGCTGGAAGGTCAGGACTTTTAATGTCAGCTTCAGCTACAAGAGTTTGTGTCTCATTAAACAAACAAAAGCTAAAAGGACATTCAATCTACAAATAAAAAAATACATCACTGCACTGACGAACTCAGCAGCTGTGATTACCTACACAAGACTGGGTGCATTGATATTCTACTATGGAGGAACTCATGGGTCCCACCCCCTTCCCTGAGGACTTACTGGCAGTTAAAATTTGCTAAGGAGGGGCTCATGAGGCCCCCTACCCCTCCTCAGGATCTGTAGGCAGTTGATGGTCCCTTGAGGGGAGAGGAAGTCATATTCCTCATTGGTATAGGCACTGATAAAGTTGCCCATACTACTGTTAAATACCTATCCTCCAGAAAGTAACCCTCAATACACATGTGTCTGTGTATAGTAAAAACCTCAACATATCTATAGGCTGAGTTATGTCCCCCTAAAATTCATATTGAAACCTTAACCTCCAAAACCTGATTGTGTTACCAACTTGACACAATCTAAAATTATGTGGGAATTCCCAATGGTTGATCACCTTGTGTGAATGGAAGTGAAAATACCCACCCACTGTAGGTGACACCATCCCCTAGGCAAGGGATTCTGGACTGTGTGGACATTGGCGTCAGGTCTCCAAGAAATTCAGAACAAATAGCTATGACTGTATTCTCGTATCTATAATAAAATCCTCAACCACACCTTTTCGTGGTCATATGCTCATTTCATTCATCTGGTGCTTGAAACCCAAGAGGGTATATATGAGCTCCCTTTAAGGAACTCCACCTCTCCTAACAGAACCAAGTTGCTGATCTGACTCTCCCATATGTATGGATCATTTGTTTCTGCTGACTTCTGCCATCCATCATATTTGACTCCAAATTCTAGAGTTCACCTCTTCAGCTGCTTCTTCAACAAACATGCATGTTTTGCTCTTTTGTGACTGTTCTTGAAGCTCAAGCCATGATAGAACTGTGAGCAAGAATAAACCTGTTCTTCTTTAAGTTGCTTTTGTTAGAATATTTAACCACATCAACAGAAAAATTAAAAAAAGAAAAAACTAAAAATGTGACTGTTTAATGCAGGGCATGTTTAATGCAGGGCCTTTGAAGAACTGATTAAACTGAGGCCATTTGGGTGGGGGCTTAATACAGCCCTATTAATAAAGGATCAGGAAGGAGGTCAAGGCCAGCCTAGACTACACTGTCTAATAAATCTATCCATCCAGATACATACATACATACATATGTACATCAATGGAAGTTCACTGTAGCATGAGTTTGAATTGCCCCAATTGAAAATGTTCCCATATGACAAAAACTGTCCCTCCTGCTAGGAAATTATTTTTAAAAACTTAAGCTTACTGCAATGATTTGTTTCCTCTTAGTTTCCAATGGGTTTGGTCAAGAAAGACACGGATTATTTTTTCAAATTCTACCACCCCCCAATTCCCTGCCTAGGAATTCACTCTCCTACTCTAGTATGTCCTTAAGTATAAGGAAGGGTCTTAATCATATTTTAAGAGCAGTCAGGCTAGAATTTGATTGGCATGCTTCCACAGGACTGTTGTGTTGTCAGTGATACCTCATATGAAATCAACTCATGAAAGAATTGCTTACGTGAGGAAAGCCTCAATTGAGAAAGTGCCACAATAACATCAGGCAAGCCTATAAGGTATGGGAGGGCTCAACCAATTGTGGGTAAGGTCTGGTGGTCCTGAGTTCTGTAAGATAGCAGACTGAGCAAGCCAGTAAGCATGACCCCTCCATGGCCTCTGCATCAGATCCTGCCTTCAGATTCCTGCCTTGTTTTTAATTCCTATCCTGACTTCCTTAGACGATGTGGAAGTGTAAGCCAAATAAACCCTTTCCATCCCAAGGTGCTTTTTGGTTATGGTGTTTCATCACAGATCATTGCTGCAAGTTGTCTTTTTAGAATAAAGTTTTGAGAGTAAATCACTGAATAGTGACAAAGATACCAAGGAAATACCTGCATAAATCCAGTTGCCTTCATTACCCTCTCAGGAAGTACAATCCTGAGCTGAAAATACAGCTCACCTGTCATGCCTTTAGACATGTCAGCACAGGCTCATGCCTGTAATTCCTCACCTAGATGGTGGAGGCAAGAAGAGCAGAAGTTCAAGGTCAACCTGAAATACTTTTTTAAAAGCTAGCTCCTTTGTTGGGAAGGGGAATTTGTGTGTGCCACACAACTGAATAAATTAATGTGATAGATTCGAATAAGAAAAGTCATCTTAAAGAGATGGTGATCAAATCAAAAAGCATTGCAACATAAAGAAACACATTATATTTTAATCTTTAATAGTACTGCTACAGGAATTTACTTCCTTGGACCAAGAATAGAATGCTAATTACATAAAAATATACACATATAAAAGTAATTCTCCATTTTCTTGGGGGGGGGACAACCTAAGTGTAATTTCTAGAATAGTCAAGGTTTTTGAATTACAATTCAATTCTTGGTCATCTTATTAGCACTAACATTTTAAACATTAGACCACCATTACAATTTATAAATGTAAGGTGCCATTACTGAGTAAATAGATTTCCTCCAGAGTGCATGTGTCCCTTCTCCCACCAACTAATGAGGCAGCAATATTCATTCGTTAGTTGAATTTTATTAGTAGATGAACCCTCCTGCAAGTATGAATTCTCATTTCCACCTTCCTCATGTGTGTGTGCGTGCGTGCGTGCATGTGTGTGTGCGTGTTTGTAGAATGCACCGACCATCTCTTTAATGCCATCAACAACAAGATGAGTTTGGCTTGGGCTTTCGGTGCAGATTGACTGTGTCTGTCTGAATCAGGTGATCTGACCTATCTTCTGTAGCCAGAACTCTTCGAACGGCCTCCTCAAAGGCAGCTGCAACATTGGTGGAATCTTTTGCGCTCGTTTCAAAGTAAGGATAGTCGCCGTTGTCCCTGCACCAGGCTTGGGCTTCTTCTGTAGATACCTGCCGTTCATTTATGTCAACCTTGTTGCCCAAAATCACAAAAGGAAAGCTCTCGGGCTCTTTCACATCTGCATAATATATGAATTCTTTCTTCCAGTTGCTCAGATTCTGGAAGCTTTGTGAATCATCAACACTAAAAGTAAGCAGGCAACAGTCAGAACCTCTATAAAATGGCGTCCTCAGGCTTCGGAATCGCTCTTGACCAGCTGTGTCCCAAATCTGCATGGTAACAAAATGTCCATCCACCTCCAAATCTTTATTTAAAAATTCCACACCTATTGTGTGGAAGAGCTGGGAATCAAATTTATTGGTTACATATCTGTTCATAAGAGAACTTTTGCCAACTCCACCATCTCCAAGAAGAATTACTTTAAAAAGAGACGATTTTCCTGCCATTATTAATAGTATGGTTTTTTTTCAGAATCCTGTAAAAAAAGAAAAAGGGGGAGGTATTGTTACATGCATTTACACTGTTTCAATCCACACAATTCTAACAAAATCAACATTTAAATGAAATAAAAACACATAACCCCGATTCCTCTTTGCAAAGGAACTACCCAAATAATGAGTACTGTCATTTGTTGTCACTTAAACATGTACCATTCCCGATCCATTTTCATTATTCCCTAGAAATAACAGTAAAGTCTCATTCTTGCCCTTCCTTGAATCATAGCTAACTCCAAAGACCTTTCTGAGCCATCACTATCATAAACTCCTCCTAGCCCCAACCACCCTAAACTGATAAAGGTGGCAAGAGTCCAAAGTCCATAGGTTTCTTTAACAACAGCTCTTCAGTCCCTAGTTCATTGACAGATGTTCCTACTGCCCTTCCCCTTGTCACCTCAGATATATGCACTATTGAGCAGGAAAGTCAGATGCTTTCAGATTCTCACTGATTCAGCTAAGAAATAAAAATCAACCAACCAGAGTACAAAAAGTTTGCTGTCTTCATTGGAAACACTATTTTGAGTTGCTAAGATCAGTGACAGCAGCATGGACTTTCTCATATAATAGAGCATAAGACTCAAGAATTCATTTGGGCAGCTCTGACTCAGAAAATATGTACCAACGCTGCCCTATCTGTGTGTGGATATTTGTGTGTGTGCACGAGTGTGTATGTGTATGCACATATAAACATGCATGGAGGAGAGAGGTCAATGCCAGATGTTTTCCACCATTGTTATTTTTGAGCAGGGAGGTGGAGTTTGAGACAAGATCTCTCACCTGAAGCTCCACTGATGTTGCTATGCTGGATGGCCAGCAAGCAAGCCAGACACCCTCCTGTTTCTTCCTCACTGGTGCTGGCATTACAGGTTCATTTTCCATAGCCAGATTTTCACATGGGTACTGGGAATCCCAACTCAGATCCTCATGCTTGTAGAACAAGCACTTTAGTAACTGAGTTATCTCCCCAGCCCCACATATGTGTATAAAGTAAAATGAAAATCAATCTTAAATGAAAATGTGTTAATACAAGATAGATACCTTTTAAAGAAATCCAAGTACAGAAGTTTACAACTTTCCTACACTATAGGAGTCAGTCTATGGGGATGATACTTCTGATGCCTGTAACTGATGGCTACTTCAGTCCCTACTGATGGCACTGTCCCCACTTGATGTTTTTTTTTTTTTTTTTAATTTTATTGCAAAAAAAAACCCTTCAAAGCCAGGCAGTCATGGCACATGCCTTTAATCCCAGCACTTGGGAGGCAGAGGCAGGCAGATCTCTGTGAGTTCAAGGCCAGCCTGATCTACAGAGCAAGTTCCAAGACAGCCAGGGCTACACAGAGAAACCCTATCTCAAAAGACAAAAACAAACAAATGAAACATACACAAAACTTCTGGGTGGAAAAGCCCACAAAACCTAACCTCATCTTTCCGAATATTAACCTAAGTCAAATCCTGTTTGTTCCATACTCCTATTTGCCTTTGTTTCTACTTAAGTTGAATCAAACTAAATCATCTAATATGTAAATATTTCTGATTTAAGTATCTGTTAAGTATATTAAATTTTATGAAGGAAAATTGAGTTTCTTACATTAGCACTGTCCAAAAGATTTTTATATAATGATAGAAAAGTTCAACATGGTACTCATTAGCTGTATGTGGCTATGGAGCACTTGATTAATAAGGAACTGAATTTAATTAATTTAGATGCTGGGGATTGGGCCTTGTGCATGTTAAGCATTAAGGCATCTACCACTGAGCTACACTTCTGGCCCCATTTATTTAATCTTAGGCTAATTCAAATGACTACATTTAAAGTCTCCAGTTATATTGGATAAGAGTTCTAAAATAAAAATACTCATTAGCTTTATCATGAAAGTGCATATTGTTGACTCCCATGGTGGTAAAATAGTAAAGAAATAAAATAATTGTTTTGTCTGCTAGAATAAATTTCTATAACCAGTGTAATAGACATTGTTTGTCTCCTTATTAAATGTGAAGATATCGAGTATTACAGAATACTTCTGTAACATACAAGAATTCTGCATTTCTAGCTATATTTCTAAAATTCTGATAAAAGAAAAAAACAGTAGTTTAGATAGTGAGAGAAATCAAGTCAGTGGGAAAACATGAATAAAAAATTATCAAAACCTGGGTGTGGTGGTATATGCCTGTAATCCCACCTAGCACTCAAGAGATAATGGCAAGACAGCACAAGGGTGAAGCCAATAGCAAGCCTCACATAGCTGCTGCTTACCCAGTTTCACAATGAGGGCCTGGCGAGTGACTGACCAACCCCACCTAGGTTTATGTAAGCACCCTGGAGGATGTTCACAGTACACTGAAATCATGTTATGATGCATCTCTCAGAATGTGCTGCATTTCAGCATAGAGAAAACATCTGAAACTCACTCAAAATTATTAAAATTCTCCAATGATTTATTACCCAGGCTTAACTCAACTTTGGCTTGGCCATCCCACCACAACTGCTGTATAATAGTTTCCTCCCAGATTAAAACCTACCATTTTGGAGGGAATCTTTAGAAAGAGTGTTTATAGGAAAGTAAAATCCCTACAGAAACTCATTAAAAGAAGAATTAAACAACTCATAATAGTTTAGGTTCCTGAGAGAGAGAGAGGGAGAGGAAGAGGGAGAGGGAGGGAGGGAGGGAGGGGAGAGAGAGAGAGAGAGAGAGAGAGAGAGAGAGAGAGAGAGAGAGAGAGTCATTCCTAGACAAGCAAAGCTGCAAATAAGACTCACAGACTAGCACAGCCACCTGGAAGAAGCAGAGACTAGCTAAAGTGCTTAGAACAGTTGTTCTCAACCTGTGGGTTGCAACAATTTAGAGGTACAATCACCTTTTCACTAGGATTCCTAAACCATCGCATATTAGTTACATTACAATTCAGAAGAGTAGCAAAATACAGTTATAAAGTAGCAATGAAAATAACTTTTTGGATGGAGGTCACAGCATTGGGAAGGTTAAGAATCACTGGCTTAGGAGAAACAAAGAGGGGCAGAGCTGCCTAGAAAAGGCTCAGATCAACCTAGCCAGCAGGAATGGACACTCTCGAACCTGTTGTGCTACCTGCAGGCTGTGCAGTGAGCTCCAGGTTTTCCAACTTTCACAAGCTGTCACCAATAATGGGAAGCGATGCAGCTGTGTATAGGCATTTCTGTTCCTCCAAGTTAACACCTCACCCCATATTCCTCCTGTAAGGAACTCCGACAAAACACAATGATTCACCAAGCTAGTCTTTAGTGGTTCTGTTGCCCATTCCTATCTGGGTGAGTGGATGGTTTACTCACAGGAATAAGGTCATACAACTCACTGTCTATACCTCTGACAAAGCACATGCTGCTCCCTCAGCTTGGCGCTGCTTCTACTCTCACCGCAAACTCACTGCTGTGCCCTCAAGCCGCCTCGGCTTGGTCACTGCCTCTATTGGAAACCCTTTCCCATCACCCCCAATCAATGTTCTTCTCACAGTTTTTAACTGACAAAAACACTAAAGAGCCATGATGTGAGAGGGAAACAGACTTACATAATTGTAGTGATCCTAATTTTGTGGGATTTTTATATTCATGACATTTTAAAAGAAAGTTTACATTTGCAAATTCCACATTTCGACATGCACATTTACTGTTTGTGGGCTCCCAGACATTCCTACTTAGGAACATATGGGCCTTTCCTAACATTATTAATACACATGACCACCTCTTTGATTCTAACCTTAGAGTTGTACACAAATACACATGGTGTAATGAATAAGTATATAAACCATCTTAGTTCCCAATATTTAAGAGAAGCCAGCCTCCTTCAATCCACTCATTAACATAATCACAGAAAGCTTATGGAAATAACTGTTTCCTGTTCTTTTCATTGTGTGTGTGTGTGTGTGTGTGTGTTGATTGTGTGGATGCCCACAGAGGCTTGAAGAGGGTGTTATAGTCCCCTAAGCAAGAGTTACAGGCAGTTGTGAGCTGCTTATTACATGGGTGCTGGGAACCAAACTGCTAAGTGCAAACACTTCTTTTAATTAATTTTTTCAAGAAAGGGTTTCCACTGTAACTTCACTCTGTAGACCAGGATGGTCTCAAACTCAGAGATCTACCTGCCTCTGCCTTCCAAATGCTAGGATTAAAGGAATGTGCCACCACGTCTGGCTGAGTACAAACACTATTAACCACTGAGCCCCTCTATTCTTTTCTAAAAGCAGCAGAACCTTTGAGATTTCTTTATCATAAACTAAAGGAATAAACATATCCTACCATGTAACTTTAAAATATCAGCTAAAAATAAATGTAATGTGAACTCTGATATTCCACAGTTGCAAAGACTATCTAAAAGCAATAATCCTCATTAAGTTTAATATAACTTAATACAGCTAAATTCTACAAATAAAGACATTTGAATAAAAAAAAACATAATACTCAGACTATGAACCTTACCTTAGTAGTTCAGTTCAAGCCTCATTATCTGCAGGAAAAAAAAAAATTGAAGCTCACATTAGTGATGTACATTTAATTTGAATTTTTTTCTTCTATGGTATTACAGATTGAACCCAAGGCAAGCTCTACCAGTGAAGTATATAACTCCAGTCCTTTTACTACTTTTGAGATTGGGTCTCACTACACTGTCTAGGCTGGCCTTGAACCTGCCCTGTAATCTAGGTCAGACCCTGAATTTTCAATCCTCTTACCTCAGCCTTCAGAGTAACTAGGAATGCAGGCCTGTGCCTGTTTCCATAATTTTAAGTGTTAAAAGAATTAAATGTTTTAAAAAAGCATTTGACTACATTTATATTTTTAATTTAAAAATACCTAAATGCTATCTATTATCTATCTCAGCCTAAAAACAGCCCTACATCAAATACTACATTTTAATTATTGTTTTTCCTCTGTCAAGATTACCTGTCCCCCTTCTTTTCTAACTTTCCCATGCAGGCACAGCTATAAAATTATACTAGGAATTAAACTTGCCCAAATTTTGGGTACCTGAGAACCATGTCCCAGACAATGAAATAAGAATAACACAGGGAAAACAGAAGTTAAGGGAGAGTGAGGCACCAATATGATCCATATAAAGTTAGGCTAAGGCCAGGAGGCAGTGCAGTGTCATGAAACCTAGGACCACCAAAGCAAGGGGAACAGCCCAAGGGTGGGAGAACTTAATTCCCTAAAACCCCATGGGAACAGCAGGGACAGCGGTATCTGACTCAAGGGCTACTGGAACATTTACTCAGGTAACTGCACACAGGTGTTTTACCACAGTGGTAGGCTTATTAGAAGAGTGTAGGAACTTTCTGTGGGATGAGAACACGAAGTGCCAAGTAGGCAAGTTTACAGACAAGTTTTTAATGGCCATAAACCACTATAAGCAGAACAAATTATATGCAGACCTTCATTAGGAAGCCAAAGGAGCCCACACACACAGCCACACACCACCTTTTAAAAATACTTTTCACTGTGTGTGTGTTGTGAGTGTATGCTATGTGTAGGGGAGTGATGGCTGAGACCACAAAAAGAAGCTAGATCCCACCAACTCCACCAAGCCCACAGTAGAGTTATAAAGAGCTGTGAGACAACCTGTCATGGATGCTAGGAATTGAACTGAGATCCTCTGGAAGAGCAGCAGGTTCTCTTTTACAATGATCCATCTCTCCAGCACCCCAACCCCATCACTTTTTAAAAAGGGTATTTTTGTGAAACTTACATATAGCAGTCCTTAACTTACACATCCAATCAATTAAAGCATGACTCCTTAAAATGCTGAGTTAGGATTAAGAATAAAACAGCAGCACCTAACTATGACAGAGCCCTGTATGCCATATGCCCTGTAACCCCACATTTACTCAAGTGTTTCTGTGGTGTTTTGAATGAGAGTAGCCTCTACAGCTTACCTATTTGGTAAAGTGTTGGAGGTGTGGCCTTGTAGGAAAAGGTGTGTCACTGAGGGTGGGCTTTGAGGTTTCAAAACCCAGCCATTCCAGTTAGTCTCTCTTTCTATGCTTGTGAATTAGATATAAGCTCTCAGCTACTGTTCCAATGCCATGCCTACCTGCCTGAATGCTATGCCTACCTGCGTGCTGCCATGCTCCCTGCCATGACAGTCAAGGACTCACCTTCTGAAACTGTAATCAATCCCCCCAATTAACTGCTTTCCTTTATAAGTTGCCTTGGTCATGGTGTCTCTTCACAGCAATGGAACTGTATTTAGACATGGCTTTTCCTATTACTGCCTCTAATAGGCTCGAGAGCTTACATATGATGCAAGATCACACAGCTAGCAAGATTACTAATATAGAAGAATACTCCAAAGTCCAAGCACTTAACCCACTGGGCTACACAAAGTGCAGGTTTTTTTTTTTTTTTTTTTTGAGGGGTTTACTATTGTTGCTGCAATTATAAAGGAAATAAGCAGGTGGAAGCCGCAAATCTTTCATTTGTTCCAACATCTAGTCTGCACAAGAACAAGTTAATTCAACAGAACTAGTGGGATAAACTGCCAATATGTATCATAACGCATGCCTGAGTATGCTCTGGGTTTCTGTTCCTGTGGATTTTTGAGGTATGGTCTCATGCACCACAGGGAGGCATCAAACTTGGTACTTAGCCAAGGATAAGCTTGAAACTTCTGAACCTCTTGCCTCTACCTCCAAAATGCCAAGATTATAGGTATGCACCTGCATACCCAGTTTTGTGAGGTGCTGAGAGTCAAACCCAGGGTTTCATGTATGCTAGGCAGAACTCTACCAACTGAGCAACATCCCCAACCAAGTGTGCTATATTTCAAAATGTTTGAGTGAAACATGAGTCAAAGTCTGCAGCTCTCTAAATCCTCTCCACAGAAGCCTCCAGTTTCAGAAAATGGATGAAAGCAGCTTTTCATCACATATTTAGACAGCACCTAGTATTGCCACATATTAATGATGCAAACCACACAGTTCTGCCCTGAAGGTACCACCTACATGAAGTCACAACCGTAGTAGGTCCTACAAAGTGAGAGGCACACACAACAGAATACAACTATTCACATTTAGCTGAAAACCAAAGAACAAACTGAACTACTGCAGGGCACTCTATCCACTATTTCCTCCAGTGAGGATTACAATGTACAAATATGAGGTTCCCATAGTCAGGCCTAGGCCTTGCCTGCCAGTATCTCACAGAGCAGTATGTGATGCCAGCCACCATCATGACTTATTTACATACAGCATTACCCTATAAACACAAGCCAACTGCTAAGCTACAGGTAAGGAAAAACTACCTTCCAGTACCAGTGAACAACCAGGTTGTATTACAATGTGTTAATAAGAGCCTGAATATAGGTTTCGAGTGTGTTATATTCCAACCATGTCTCAATGATCATTTTAGCCACATGTTGCCCTTAGGAAGCAATGTATGATTGCAAGGGAAGAGGGTATCTGATTCAAGAAAGCAGATTAAGACAGTGGAGCTGAGAAGAGATAGAACCAGGACAATGGCCCAAACCAAACCAAGGAACCCTGATGCTGGCTGGCACTGACTGGGAGACCATGACGCAAGTGAAGAATTAAGTTTACTAGGAAAATGGAACTAGAGGTAGGGAATCCTGCATAGGAAGGGTTTTAGAAGCCACTGGAAGGATTTCTCTCTACACCCTAGAATTAAGAAAAGCCACTCAGGTGTTGGTGGCTCAAGGGAGGCAGAAGCAGGCAGATCTCTGAATTTGAGGCCAGCCTGGTCTACAGAGTAAGTTCCAAGACAGCTAGAACTTGTTACACAGAGAAACCCTAACTCAAAAACCACACAAAAAGGAAAGAGAGACAGAGGGAGGGAGGGAGGAAGGGAGGGAGGGGGAGAGGGAGGGAGAGAGAGAGAGGGAGGGAAGGAGAGAAGCCACTGAGACACCTTCACTAATGGTAAGATAGAGCCCAGAAAAATAACTGGCTGCCACAGAAACAAATAAGCTGCAAGTAAACTCAAATAGAGCTAGAATGGATACTTCACCATCTTTCACACTACCAATGGTGTCAGCTAGTCTGAAGTACCAGTAGTACTTGATATTCCCTTCTCTCTTTAAGATTCCACTTTCACTATAAGGCTTCCAGCTTCCTGTTGTTCACCCAAACCCCCACCCCTTTTATTGATACCTTGCTATTACATCCACTTGCCAATGCAGCTGTACCTCACCCCCTCTCAAAAACTTCCAATTCTGAATGAACCTCTTTGCCATGCTCCTAACATTTACCATTCAGAATTTAGTACATATCTACCATGCCTTCTACTAAATGAAATATGCTTGTTAAAAATATTCACAACAACAGAAGCACATATTATATACCATTATTAAAATGTCCATATTTTCTTCTTGGTTATCAACTTTTGAGACAAAAAAAAAAAAAGACCTGTCCAAAAGAAAATGAAATTTTGTTTTAAAGAATCTTTAGATGACTGAGTAGAAATTACAGCTAAGTAAGGGGATTGGAGAGAGCTCAGCAGGTTAGAGCACTACTGCTATCCACCCTGCCAAGTCTGTCCCAATATCATCACAACTCACCACTCCCATCCAAAGTTACAGCTGCCTCCAGTGGATTCCCCATCTTTGCCTGGGCTATGACAGGATGCAACTTCCTACCACAAAGGTTACAAAACTCAATCATCAGGGGCCTAGGTCAGATCACCTCACACAAGAAGCCTCCAAGATACCCTTTCTCTTCTCTTTGTACTCACTATCATTCTTACCTTCACTATGATTTCCCACTTGCTTACATGCTCCAAGTTGCATATGTCTGTTTCCCAATTACAATGTCAAGTCCCCAGGAGGTATACAACACCATGGCATCCATTCATGTGATGGCTAGTTTTATGTCAACTTGACAGCTTTTTGGAAGAGGGGAACCTCAAAAGAGAAAGTGCCCCCTTTAGATTGGCTTGTGAGCAAACCTGTGATTGAAGTCAGAGTACACAGCCACCCCGGGGTGCTGTAAGAAAGTAGGTTGAACAAGCCATGAGGAAAAAGCCAGGAAACAGCATTCCTCCACGATCTGCATCAGTTCCTGCCTCATGTTCCTACCTTGACTTCCCTCATCAACAGCTTATGACCTGAGAGTTGTAAATTGTAGTAACTCAGTAGAGCGTTAACCTGGTATGGAGGCAGATGGACATGGTAATTTATCACAGCACCAGAAAGCCTAATGAAGACAATTCATTTGTCCTATTTTTGTTCACCACATTGAGTAAAATGCTCTGTGCATGGTGAAATGCAAATAAATGCTAAAATAAATCATTTCCTTTTTTTACTTTTGTTATTCTATTATTATTTCTAGCTATACTTATATGTCAGCTCTTCCTCTTATTTTTGATAGCCGTTAAACTATGTGGAAAAAAATTGATTCTACAATTCTAACGAGAACACCACTTTAAGTACTCCTTACAGACATCAACAAGAAGCGGGCATGCACATGCTGAAAAGCTAGCACATTCGTCTAGTAAGGGACTAAAGAGAAAGTAGGCTCCTTTAGATAAACCACCTCCTCAGAACTTTAGAAATACATACTCCCTTTGCAACTTCTCACTCCTGAAAATTGTAATTGAATTTATCACTCCTCATTTAAATTTAGGAAGGTGTTGTCCTCTCCCCAAATTCACAAGTTCCTTTTGCATTCATTCACCCTGAATGTCCTAATTAAAGGCACTGTTACCATTTCACTTCATTTCATAGCTTAAGAAGCTGAGCTTCAGAGCAAGAGAGATGGCTCAGCAGTTGGGAGCAACGATTGTTCTCTTCCAGAGGACCCAGGTTCAGTTCCCAGCACCCACATGGCAGCTCATTACTGTCTGTAACTCCAGTTCCAGGGGATCTGATACCTTCACACCAGTACACATAAAATAAAGTTAAATAATTATATATTTAAAAGGTCATGTTTATTTTTTAAGGAGAAGTTGAGCTTCAGGCAGTGCAGAGTGGCACATGCTTATAAAACGCTGAACTCAGGAGTTGAAGACATGTAGATCACAAGTTCAAGGCTAGCCTGGGCTACATTGTGAGCCTGAATGTGACTATGAAGGGGGAGAGGAGAAGGACAAAGAGAGAAAATGAAAGAGATACAAACCAGGAACATCATAAAGTCTAATGGATGCTAGCTCTATAGCAAAAAGGTAACAAAACAAGCAAAAACAAACAAACCAGAACTAAGGAAAATACCACAAGAGCAGGCCAACTTGGAGGTTAAGATTTGGCCAGGTGGTGCTGGGCAAGGGCAGTGGTGCAGGCAGTGGTGGTGCACACCTAGACAGGGAGATCTCTGTGAGTCCGAGGCCAGCCTTGTCTACAGAGTGAGTTCTAGGACAGCCAGAGCTATTACACAGAAATACCCTTTCCTGGGGGAAAAAATTGTCAAAGTGAAATATATTATCTAGCACTAAATAATGACTCATAGATAGGAAAGGTAAACAAAAGAAAACAGTAGAAACCAAACCAGAAATATAGCAAACTATCTCTGACAAAGCACATACTCTATTTAAGTAACTCATTCCAGTAAGTACACTTTCTAGAAAGTGAAGCATCTAATTGGGAGAAAGGAAAGAAAAAAAAAAAAAAAACATAAGAACACATCTGTAGTTGGATATGGTAGGAAGAGAAAATAAATAACTAAATAACAGATAATCCAGAACTTTCTGTATTACTGGAGATGTCCAAATGAACATATGGTCAATGAACATCTGAAATGTGCTTAGTCTGCATAACTGAATTTTTAACTTCATTTTAATTAAATCAGTCCACAACACTAATGGCTACTGAATTAGACAGTGGAGGGCTACAGCATAATGAACAAGAGAGGGGCGACCCCTGGAATCCCATGTGGGTTCAGGATAAGTTTAATAGTGTACAAGAACATGTATGCTTGAACTTTAAACTGGAAAGATTAGAATAGCTTTCACCATATTTGTGGTATGGTGTGATGTGTACATGTGCGTGAGGTCACTGCATAAGGAAGCCACAAAACAATCTTGGATGTTATCCACCTCATTGGAACAGGATCTTCCATTGGCCTGAATGCCCACCAATTAGGCTAGACTGGATGGCTAGAGAATCCTGGGGATCCTACTATCTCTATCTCCCTAGCACTGAGATTACAAATTCTTGTTACCAAACCTGGCATTTCTGCCTGGGATTTAGGGATCACACTCAGGTCCTCATGCTTGCCACTAGGCCTGGCCTTAATTTTTACTACATTTATTTATTTACTTGTGTGTGTGTGCCATGCAGAATACAACTTGTGGGAAGTAGTTCTCTCCCTCCACCATGTGGGTCTCCAACACTGAACCAACTCACCAGTCCATGAAACAGTTCTCTGCAAAAAAGGGTGGGAATAGTTTCAACCTTAAGGTTGTTCTTTTCATACAGGGTCTCCTATATAGAGTCCTGACTGTCCTGGATTTCTCAATGTAAACCAGAGACAGGACAGATCCACCTGCCTTTGTGTCCTTGAGAGCTGAGATTAAAGGTGTGTTCTGTTATGCCCAATTTAAGACTGAATTTTAAGAAATTTAAAAGGCAAGATGAAAACAGAAAAAAACAGAGAAAAGTCACAAGAATAATGGGCAACTGGTATCCCAGACCTGTAATCCTTACAGGATTGCAATTTTGAGGCTAGGCTGAACTACAAAGCAGGACCCTATCTGGAAAAAAATACTAGGAATTATGGCTGGGTGGTTAAGAAAAATAAATTATGAAAGGAATGAATTTAAACACACATATCAGAAAAATAACATCATCAAAACACGAACAAAATACAATCCACAAATTACTAAAGCAACCAAGGTAATGATCATTTTGTCATGAGTCCATTGTTTGCTTACAGTTCTCAGTCAAACTCCCCACCCTTCCTAACAGTCACATCTGCCTTAACAACACATTTGAGTCTGCCATGGCCTTGACCATGGTCCAGATATATTAAACAAAGCAATTAATGTAAATTAACTGAAAAGTGTGTAAATCAAATATAATTGTCATATTATGTCTGAAGTAATTATTATGCTCTGCCAGGAACGGACATTTCATGGTTACTCTTACCCTCACTTAACTTTGATCTGAGTTACGGTCTTTGTGATTTGTGCCTTTAAAACACTACCTCTGAGTTTCATCACCAAGAGACTTTAAGGCATGAGCCTACTCTTGGTCACTGACTAATGATATATATATAGAGAGAGAGAGAGAGAAAGAGCAGCTGTTTTAAGACCTAACTAGATTAAAGGCTTAGAAATTCCATCCTACATATAGAGAAATTGTCACCAGTCCAATATGCTAGTCACTGCAAGTAGCTCTTCCTAAAGTCCTGTTTCCTGGATGTAACTGACACCTCTCCAATAGCACCCAGTTTAACCCTAATGAGATGCTAGAATGGACTCTTCTCACAGGAAATCTTTCCAAGCCTAGACTTATTCTACCCATCACTGCCTATGTCCCCATCTGCCTCCACACTAGATTAACTCTCCAGAGCCTCACACCTCCATTCCCTAGAACATCAGCAAGTCATTAGAAAATCACTACCAGCCAATCCAGTGGCTTCTTCTCACTTCTCAACACAGGGCCCTAAAGTGAAAGAATGAAGTGAAGTTTTTTGTTTGTTTGTCACTCCATCTGTGGCCATGATAACAGACAGCAAACTCCTTTAAGACATACATGCCACAGAATCTCAGAAGGGTAATCATGTTTTCTAAAACAACTGAAGAAATAGAAACCCACCTGACAAAGTATCTTGCTAGTACCACACATTTGCCCAGAGGTAAGGTGGGATCCTTCATGTCTTAATAATAAGGACTAGCCACTCCCTATCATTGTCTCAATGAGGCCTGAAATGAATTACAATAACCAGTGGGAAGAGTTATGGACTTCAACCTCAGGATATTACATTCTTTGAGTGATTGTTAGGAAAGGGAGCCACCTGGCTAAAGAAATCTGACATGGAAGAGAGAAAGCAGAACCTCATCAGTGGACTATTTTAGAACATTTTCAAGGGGAAGAGAGTTATTGTCACTTTAGGGCCCTGTGTTGAGAAGTGAGAAGCCACTGGATTGGCTGGTGGTCTTTTCTGATGAATTGCTAATGTTCCTGGGAATGGCAGTGTGAGACTCTGGAGTTAATCTAGTGCGGAGGCAGATGGGGACATAGGCAGTGATGGGTAGAATAAGTCTAGGCTTGGAAACTATGAAGTTCTGTTTCCTGGAAGTACTTGACACCTCTCCAGTGGACCCAGTTTAATTCTACTGAAATGCTAGGATAGACTTTTCTCACAGGAAATCTTTCCAAGTCATACTTAAGTCCACCACCCTCTCACAGCTCAGGGCCCCACAAGAATTACCAACCCCTTTATAACAGTATTCAAATTTAGTATGGCAAAGCATGTTATTTATCCTCCCAAGACTTCTTCTGTCTTATCTACCTGATTCAATCATACAAAAAATTCTGTCTACTTCCTTCCCAACACATTGCCATTGTCGTATTGAGTTCAATACCTTAGCAGCTACTACTTACTACAATATCTATTAATTATCTGTCTTAATACACTGACAAACGCTGACAAAAGCAACAGAAGAAAGTTTCTGACTTACAGTTGAGGGGAAGTGGGAAAGGATACAGCCTACCACAGTGGGGAAGTCAAGGCAACCAAGAATCTGAAGTGACTAGTCATATTGCATCACAATGATGGGCAGAGAGGGGATGAATACATGTGGCTCCCTTTCTCCATTTACACAACTCAGAATCTCAACCAGAAAATGTTATTAGCCACAATGGAAGGTGTTTCCCACCGCAGTTAAACAGGATGTCCTCTTAGGTGAGTCTACATTTTGTCAAGTTGACATTAACCATTAAAATATCTAATACACCGCCCCTTAAAAATCTTCCAGAGAGGCTGGAGAGATGGCTCAGAGGTTAAGAGCATTGACCTATCCAAAGGTCCTGAGTTCAATTCCCAGTAACCACATGGTGGCTCACAACCATCTGTAATGAGATCTGTTCCCCTCTTCTGACCTGTAGGGATACATGCAGATAGAATACTGTATACATAATAAATAAATAAATCTTTAAAAAAAAATCTTCCACAGATCAGACACTATCCCCTAAGCTTCACAGATCATCAGACATAGAAAGCTAACCAAGATTAAATACCATCTCCAGGCCCAACTAAACACAGTAGGTCAAAAGTGGTATCCTCAGCCCCAGGTGACAGAAAGGATTCTGTCAAAATAAAAAGTACACAGCCAAAAAAAAAGCCACCAAGAAAAAAACTATTTTAGATGAAAATCAACAAAATTTAGAGAATGGAAAGCTAACCCTACAGAGGTGGCAATGTGAAAACTCAAGAAGAAATGACTGACAAGCAAAGGACAGCCAGAGGACTGAAAAACCACTGCCTAACTCTCCAGCACTTTTCCAACCACGGACACAGGAAAAGACTGAAAGCTGGAACACTCTGGGAAAAAACAGCCACCCTCCTGCCACCCCAGCACACTTACTTCCTGAACAAGTGCATAGGGTAGAAAATGGGGAGAACAGATAGCAAAGTAGGGATGAGGGACAGCCTGCATAAGAAACCTGGCCTGTGCTTTCCTTTGTAGCCCCTGCTCCTCTCAGCATTCCCAAACTACAAGCCCAGGAGAAAAGCTTACAGACTTAAAGGAAGGGGAGTGGTAGGGAATTAAAAACCAACTCTAATGCCTTGTTTCCTTACCACTAAAACTTTAGGTTTATAAACTCTAATGGAAAACACCAACATTTAATGCTATAGCTCCTAAACTATATGGCTTCACAGGAGTACAGCATGCTACTCTAAATCAGAGATGCTCACATCCGTATGGTACCATGCTCAAGGGAGTTCACAATTTCAACACTACATTGCACCTATTCCTTCTGGTATCATACTTTGTGAAGGTGCATCTGCCCAGAATCATAGAGAAAAGTTAAAGGATGATTATAAGGCTGGCAGTTGTCTGTTCCTCCAAAACATCTGCTTTTTTTTTTTTAATCAAATCATTAGAATTCAGCCAGGGAGTGGTGGCACCAGAAGTCAAGAGGCAGAGGCAGGCTGATCTCTGAGTTCAAAGTCAGCATGGTCTACAAAGTGAGTTCCAGGACAGCTAGGGCTGTTACACAGAGAAACCTATCTGTCTCAAAAAAAAAAGAAGAAAACAACAAAAAATTGTTAGAATTCATAATCCATTCCAGACTACTCTGCTTTCACCCACATGTGGCCCCCTAGCTGTTTCTTTGATTTGACTTCCTACTACACTGTGCATGTATTCCAGGTCTACTTACCAGATCAAATATATAAGCTTGAAATCAAAAGACTACAGGTACCCTATAAGCTTAAGACTGCAACTCAGAGATTTTCACTTGTTTTTAGTTTATTTTGTTTTGGAGGCAGGGTCTCATGTTGTCTAAGATGACCTGGAACGTCCTATACTGCAAAGGATGGCCTTGAAGTCTTTATCTCCTGTCTTCCAAGTGCCTGGATTACAGGCATGCACTACCAAGCCTAGCCTTTTTGGCCCTGTAAGAATCATTAAACACTCCTACCTTTCAGCATTCCACTCAGCAAGATGTTGAAATAAGTATGAGGCCTTTTCACATTTCTCTTACACTGCTAACACAGCTGCTTAGGAACAACCACCTCTTAGAAGCTATCTTAATTTCTGTACCCAAACACCTAATCCAAATCACAAAAACCTGGGATTAAAATATTTCAGCCCTTCATTCTTAGATTAAAAGAAATGTAGCCATGGAATGAATAAGTGGAATCCTTCCATACTGTTTCTCCAGCCCTTGTCAACACAATGGCAAACATGTATAATGCTTTCAGCCCAAGACAAAAGTGGAGTCTGTGTCCACAGAGTATGAAGCCAGGCCTGCCTGCTTTACTTCTCTACACTCTTTCTGAAACACTCTCTACCTCCTATAGAGCTATTATCTTACTTAGCACCCACTAAGTAAATCTCCAGGTTCTGTCTGTCTCAATGCAATAACATTCTATAGCTTGAAATCATCAGGGTCAAAAATTAACAAAGTGTGGAAAAATCCAGAATGTGGAAATACCCAGAGCACATAACAATATGTACAGTACCAAGAGTCACATTGAGAAACAGATTTTTCCTCCAAGTTATCTAACCAGCCCAGGCACCCTGAGGCAAAGCAGGGTTGGAACTGCTACAGGCCTGCCCAACCACACCACCACCACCACCACCACCACCACCACCTACATACCTAGGTGGCTCCAGGTGTCCTGCCTCAGGTATTCTGACCTTTCATTTGCTTCCTGATTTCCCACCAAATTCCCTGAGGCATTTTCTGACTTCAGTTCCTACCTCCCCAACAACTCTTAATAAGTGGCCTTGGTGGATGACCTGGTAGTTACAAACTCTATTTTCTTATACTAGCTTTTATTATCTACATAGCTTTCAACTTAGCCTCACTGGGCACCACTTCCAATAGGCTTATTTCCAACTGCTGCTTAACCAATGAACTGCCCAGGGCAGAATTGTGGCAGTTAATATATATTCTTGCAGACATTAGGAAGTAATGTATCTTTTTACAAAGAAAGCAATGTGGTGACCTAACTACGCTAGTGTAGCAAGATGATTAATAACTGAGCAAGACTCCCTGGCACAAACTCCCCCTGACCCTTCCCAGAAAAAAAACCCACATCCCTTTGTTAGACTGCATGTACTGGCAATCATTTTCAGGTGATACGAAATTCATCATTCCTGAAACATGCCCCCCCACACACACACACACCATAGCAGAGAACATCTGGTAAGCAATACAGAAATCTGTATTTGTTAGAAAAAAAACCCACTGTGCAGTGACAGGAGTCAAATCAAAGCTCCAGATCTGGGGAATGGCTCCATGGGTAACAAAACTTGCTGTACAAGCAAGAGGCCCTGAGTTCAAATCCCCAGAAGCCACAGAAAAAGCTGGCTATGGTCTCATGAACACCAGATTACTGCAGCTTACTAAGCACTAGAAGCACTAGCCTAACTCCGGGTTCAGTGAGAGATTGTCTAAAGGGAATATAGGTGGAATATAGTACTGGACACTCCACATCCTTCTCTTGACTCCACAGACACATGCGCATATATACCATATATACACAAACACACCCACAAACTAACCTGCTGACTATGTGAATGTTTTCTCACGAAATGCTACGTTCAAACCACAACCACACGCACACACCCATACCCATCATCTATCCCAAAGGCTCACCTAACAGTAGTAACTACCACTAGAATGCAGCAGCATGTACTTGTAAAGGCCTGGTCCCAGACTAGTCTCAGATAAGCATGGAAAAAGCCAGGCTGAAAAACATGCCAGCTGGAAAGATGGCTCAGCAGTTAAGAGCCCTGGCTGCTCTTTCAGAGGACACAGGTTTGATTCCCAGCACCTACTTGGCAGCTCATGCCCATCTGTAACTCCAGTTCCAGGGGATCCATTATTCTCTTCTGTACTCCATGAACTGAAAGTGGTGCACAGACACACATTCAAGCAAAACACCTATATACATAAACACAAAATAAATAAATTTTGAGTGGTTTCCTTTTTTTAAAAAAGACAGGGTCTCTCTACGTAATAGTCATGGATGCCCTGGAAGTCACTCTGTAAACCAGGCTAGTCTGGAACTCACCAGAGTTCTTGAGCCTCTGCCTCCCAAGTGCTTGGAATTAAAGGCATGAACCACCTCTGCCCTGCTAAAAAAAAAAAAATAAATCTTTAAAAAGAAAATTATGCAAGTGTTATTTCAAATATTTCACTTTATTTCTTGATTTCAAAAATAAAACACAGTCTAACTATTATCTACTGAGGCTAAATTTAAGCAAGACTTAATGTTTATTTAATAGTGTCTCCAGGCAAGAGGACTGTTGAGCTGGATTGAGTTGCAGGCCAGCCTCCTGGTCTACAAAGTGAATTTCCCGCCAGCTGAAACCACACAGTGAGACCCTATTATGAAAAAACAAGACTAGTCTCTGGACATAGTTTGGTAAACACACACACCTAATTCAACTGTACAAAGGTTTAAAAAGCACAGCAACTGTCCTCCACTTCATCTAAGTTTGCTCAGAAAAGAATGCATGACACAGGTACTTCCCTGCTGGGTGTGGATGTGTTGTTTCCTTAATGAGCACCTGACTCAGTTCCTGAGTAGTGCAAACAACAAATTCTGTTCTAAGACCAAGTCAGGACCAGGTCTTATGACAGCAACTAGACTACAAGCTTCCGGAAGGTGGAAGCTTCCCCACTACTCTTCCTTCTGGCCAGCACCTTTGCACCAGTGTCCAGCAAGCTGCTTAGAAAGTATCTGCGGGTGAATGGAATAATGAAGAAACAAACTTACTAAATCCACAAGAATAGTTCTGCAGGTGAATGGAATAATGAAGAAACAAACTTACTAAATCCACAAGAATAGTTCTCAATAGCTTAAAAGTCTTTCTCACTTTTGTCTTAGAGAAAAAAAAAGATTCTAGTCTGGCGGTGGTGGTGCACACCTTTGATCCCAGCACTCAGGAGGCAGAGGCAGGCAGATCTCTGTGAGTTCAAGGCCAGCCTGGCCTACAGAGTGAGTTCCAGGACAGACTCCAAAGCCACAGAGAAACCCTGTCTTGAAAAACCAAAAAAAAAAAAAAAAAAAAAAAAAAGATTACGAAACTTGTATGGTAATGCATCCCTGCAATCCCAGAATTTAGAAGGCCAAGGCAGTAAGATCAAAAGTTCAAAGCCAGCCTCTGATAATATACCAAGTTTGAGGCCTGCTTAAAAATAATCAAACAAATGAAAAACAGACATTACCAGGTATTCATGTACCTCTTAATGAAGAGAATTTTCCCCTAGCAAGCTTTTAAAATAATAAAAATGCTATAGTAAAATGGCATTGTGCTTAAAGAACTATAGAAGCACGATGTGACCTGGAGTATGAACCAAAAATACTTCCAGACATTTTTTCAAACATCTGCTGAGAGGATAAAATTTCCTCCCAGTGCAAAAGTACTACTCTAAAAAGCCCACAACTGAGCTTTGAAAAGCAGCACTGCACCTTTATTCCCTAGGTGACCTTGAAAAGATCTAACCCTCCTGGGTCCCAGCAAATTCATCATCTGTAAAAAAAAGAACCATTGCTTTGGAAACACCAGGAAAACCAGTTAAAGTGATATGGAATAGGACTTTATAATAAACAGTAAGAAATTGAAGGTTAAAAAAATTCCTAGAACTAAAAGAACTCCAGGCCTCCAGATTGCTATAGTATAAAATGGAAGTAGTTAGATATGCAAAATATAAAAAGGATCTCTGGAAAATAGAATACCAATGTATTTTCCTAGTCTCTAACAATGGATGTTCTAGTTTTTGCTTGTCTACTCTAACCTTGCAGAAAATAAAACAAAAAAAGTCCTTAAATCCCCAAATGTTCTAAGTAAATAAGCCTCCAAAGCATAAATATTGCAGTATAGCAAGAAACTACAATGTACATGAAAGCTCTGCAAGAAACTGCCACACCACTGTTCTACTAAGATGAGTTCTACAAAATTAATAACTTCGATCTAAGATTATAAAAGACAAAGTAAAAGCGGGCTACTTAAGTCCCTAACTAAGGGAGGAACTGGCACTTTTGCTCAGGGGTAGAGCTCTTGCTTAGCAAGCACACTGCCCAGGGTTTGGTCTCCAGCAGTGGAAGGAGTAAAGAAAGAAAAGAAAAAGGAAAACAGTCCTTAGTTGAAAGCCCTGGGTTTCCTTCAACTCTAGTTGAGATTTCAGGCAGTGTAGGGGTTTTCCACTGCAGTGAAACTAGCCAAGAAGAAAAATACCAACACAAAATTTGTACAAACAAAACAAAACAAAAACCAAATTCAGTCTGTTGATTTTATGAGGACGCTGTGAAAAGACTGGTCACGTGCCAATTTGGAAACTTGCAGACAAGTTATTCCTCAAAAGAAGTATGATCACGGGATATGTCATCACTTAATAAACAAAACAATAATACACACACCAACCATTTGGTCAGCACTTAAAAAGTCTCATCTGATCTTTTCATTTACTAAGATGGAAGAAAGGAAAGAACGCGATTCTATAAACCTCAGCCAACGTCTGAATCAGACAATGTTCCCAACCGCCTACGTGGTCTTTGCCCTGGCTTTATCTTCCAAGCTCCCTCACCTGCGTGGGCCACAGACATTAAGTAAATGCTCAACTGGGTAGGATGTCAGAGGTCGCCAAACTCAAATAACACAAGTGTCCTTGCTTTCCCCAGCATTAGTCAGTCACTCCAGCGCCAGGTTTGGTCTCGCGTGTGTGGGTGTCCCTGTGTGGTTAGGGAAAAAGACTGGTGTATATGTGTATACCCAGGTGTTTGCGTATTTGTCCGTGTGCGCATCTCTCCACCAGCCTATTTCTAAGTGTTTGGGGGTTTGGGTGTATCTCCTTCCCGGGGTGCTTAACGAACTTCTCTTCTCGTGTGTGTGTGTGTGTGTGTGTGTGTGTGTGTGTGTGTGTGTGTGTGTGCGCGCGCGCGCGCGCGTGTCGTGTCTGTCTGTCTGTCAGCGCGCGCACGCACCCGCGCATATATGTCCCAAGTGGTTGGGTGTGTGTCCCTCTTCCCGTGTATTTGAGTGTGCAAACCGACGTTTCCTACTGCGTCAGTCATCAGACTGGGGAACAAGCCACCCGTGTTGCCCAGCAGTCTACAAACCCGTGCCAATTTGGCGCACCCCTCGCCCCGGAGGCCCCCAGCTCCTGCGGCGCGCGCAGTCTTAACCAGCTCCAGCCCGACCCCAAAAGGAATGCTGAGCCCCGCTCACCTTCAGGCCACACACAGGACGCCCCGGGAGCTGTTAGCCAGCCCGCCTGGGTGCAACCAGGGAAGCAGAGGCTAGGCAATGTAGAGAGCGGTACCCAGCTCCAGCTCCAAAAGCAGGCGACTTCAGCAGAAGGATCAATATGGCGGCAGGCCGGGGCGGAGCCGAAGTAGATGGGCTGGACCTAGCAGTGGGGCGACGGGGCGGTGCCTTAGACGGCGGGGCGGGACCTGGAATGTTAGAACAGGGCCCAGGAGGGATCGGACCTGAGTCTGTGAGGAGTGGCAAGGAGGTGAGGGGCGGGGCCCGAGGCAGACAGACTGAACCCTGAGGCAAAGACCCTGCCTGATGCGGGTCCCAGGAATGTAGGGACAAAGAAAACGGAGCCAGGAAGTCTGGAGTCTGCTCTCCCAACTGACTGATTTGCAAAATCGCACTTTTTCTTTGAGCCAGCTGCTGCTCTGGTCTTACCGCCTGTGTTTCTTCTATCCTGTTCACAAATAGTTACTTTTAAAGTTTAAAGTAGAAACTGATCATATAAGCACAATGATGTAACAATATTGCACTATTAAAAAAACGAATGTGCAAACGAGCAACGAACAGGTAGATGAAAAAGGAATATGTTTGTGAGATTATAGAACAATAAAATCTTTTCTAATTAAATTTTTTAGGCTTGTGGCTTCTCCATTTACTCCTAGTTCCTTTCCACCTCGTCCCCATCCAGATCTATCCCATCTGCCTCTCGTTAGAAAATAAACCAGCTTCTAAAGAATAAAAATAAAATAATAATAAGATAAAACAAAAACTAACACATTGGAATAGGACAAAAGAAAAGGAAATAGCCCAAGGGAAGGCATATGAAACAAATATAAACCCACTAGTTTGCACACTCAGCAATCCCATAAAAACTGGAAGCCAAAATATATACACAAAGAGCTTGCAGGGTAAAAAGATTAAGTAAATAAAGTAAGTGAAATTTAAAATTTTCTGGGGGTTACTTTTTGCTAATTTACTTGAACCAAAGCTAATGGGCTAATGGGCTAGGCATTACTTTTGTTCATATTTTACAAGGGTTTTTTTTTTCTTTCTTTTTTTCTTTTTTCTTTTCTTTTTTTTTTTTTTTTGCTATTTTCAGTACAAGTATACAAAAACATCTATTCATTTTCAGCATTCCAAACCAATGCAGTACTTGTGCAGTTTACCTAGAAACTAAGGTGAGCAATATTTCTTGCAGGAATACTAAGTTGTTGATACTAAGATAAATTTTAATTTGGATAGTTTCAATATATAAGTACCAGAAATCTGCTTACCCTAAAAAGGAAGGGTGTAGTTCAGCAATCAAGTATTTGATTAGCATGTATAAGAGTCTGCTTTTAATCCACAACACTATTTAATATGTTAACAAATTAAAAGACAAAAATGAATGGTCACACCATTTTCCTTTTTCCCCAACATATATTTTATTATTGACACTTCAAGCTTGGCAAATTATCAAATTAACAAAATACACCTAGATGAGAAAAGTATTTTCTTGAGACCAGCTTTGATTTTATGAGCACAAAATAAGGAATATTGTGGGGGGGGGGTAGAGGAATGGTAAGAGGAATCAATCAGCTGGTGATCGCATGTCGGTCTCCTGAGGTGATTCTTATTTCATTCAAATATCCTGAAATTGATAATGAAGGTTGTTTTGTTTACATTGTTATTTTCATTTTGGGGAATTCTTTTTTTGTCCAATTAATAATCCTCATTTGTTTGCTTTTACTATACTGTGCAATTTCAATTGCTAAACCACCATTTTTCAAGGGCAGGTTGGGATTGCCAATTCTATCTGGCTAGGACTTTCTGCATCACCAAAGCCAAGATGGTTGCTCTGTTGAGAAGCTGTATGAGAAGCTGGTCTATACAGCCTGTGCCCTAGAGCATCTACCTCCTCAAAGATGTAGCCAGGGGGTTCAGAATATGAAGCTGGACACCTTTGAATTTCTTTCGGAGTAAAGCTGGTAGAGTAGGTGGTTTGACCTTCTACAGGGATGTTTGCACGAGGGCCAGACCAGGTAGGCTTGCAGCTTATGGTATTGGCAGGTGTGTGGGCCACATAGTGTGCACGATTGGTGGTCATGTAATCCATAGGCTCATCAGAGAATTTCAGCTGGGGAGCAGGTTTGACTGGCTCTCTTCGAACATTGGCCCAGTGTTTGTAATCATCTCTGTTGGTTGTGGAGCCTTCAAAGCGCTCACTCTTCTTTATGTGGTAGACTGGCCGGCAGGACTGAGCAGGAACACCATTAGTGCATGTGTAGTCAGATTGCACAGTTGTCAGAAGATCCATCTTCCCTTCAGGAGGAATATAGGGGACTGGCTCTTTGGGAACTATCTGAGGTGTTGGCCAAGCTTGGAATTTATCTCGAAATTCGGTGTTGTTTGGAAAGGGTGTGTCTAGCCCAGAGTGCTTGGACATAGGTTTCCAGCTCTTTGCAGGCTCACCCATCAAACCCTTGTAGGAATCTTTTTGGGTGGTAAGACCGTCAAAAGGGATTTCACATGGTTTATACTTCTCTGCCTCGTACACATACCGTTTCTCCACAGGATGGGCCACATAGCTCGCTTTGTAACTTGTCATATTCTCCAGGGGGATGTTACAGAGCTTTGGACCAGGTGGAGGTTTATAACTGACAGTATCCACAAGATTTTTCAAGGGATAATCGTCCTGGTGTGTGGTTCTATGATCGAACCTACAGGATGAAGGACGGTATGTTTGCTGTGGACGAAATGAAGGTCTTCTTTGTTGGTTCCAAGGTAAATAATCAGATTTGTACGTAGGCATACTCTCCAATTTGTCAGTACATGGATGTTTGTTGTCTCGAGGTTTGATGGGGCTCACTCGACTGGCAGGATAGTAGTTGTAGTGTTGATTATATGTTGTCAGGAAATCCATTTCATCTTGGCTTGGTGTGAACTTGTCAGGACGATAATGTTTCACTGGTACCATGCTGTGAATCCCAAAGTCTCTCTTTGTTGTGGACAGGCCTTCCATTGGTATAGTTCCTTTCTGGTACTCCAACTTGGGTTTGAAGGACTCTCGTGGTGCATAAGAATGATAGGTAGGATATTTCTCGGTGTATTCGGTGAAAAGACATGGTTTCTCTGTCTTCTCATAAATCTTGGTAGGGGGATGTGGGCAGTGATGCCTACCGCAGGAGCAAAGGTCGCAGATGCACTTCCTGTTTATGAGCGCCATTCTCCTAACACCACCTCACATCATATCTCTGGGCATGAGCCTCTTCATGGACCACCAAAAAGCCTGGTGGGAGGACAGCAAAGCTTCCAGAGGTTTGGCAGATGCAGCTATCTTCTTGAAAGAAAACTTAAGCGGCCTGCTTGCATAGTCCACTTGCCCGTTTCCTTCCCAAAGTTTGCCTTACACGAGCAAGAATCACCCAGCCCACACACCCTGCGGGCCAGGACCACCTCCGCTCCGCAGCGCCAGGCAGCACGGCCTCTGCTGCTGCCAAGACCAAGCACCTGGAGTGACTGACCCTAAAGCCTCCGGAAGCCACGGGGCCCAGACTGGGGGTCCTCTGTGACGTCTTCATGCTTGAAGGTGTGGCAATGCTGTCACAAGGACTTCTTGTGAGGTCAGGAAATTTTCATTACCTCACCGGCAGGCACATGATAGGGTTTCCCCCATTGGGTCTTGAAAGAAAGACGAAAGATGGGCCTGGGTTAATTAGGAGAGCTCCCAAGTTCTCAAGTAGGAAAATGCATGATTATATGTAAAAAAAAAAAAAAAATCATACTGCCAGCACACTGGGTGGCACTTTCTATCATGCATGCTCCATCTTCATATGGAAACTCACTCCTTGCCTTCATACATCTGGCTTTGAATACAGTTTCCAATTCCTTTGGCTTAAGGTGTCTGCTGCAAGTATTATTCTTAGCTTGTGTTTCATTAATGAGCAAAGTTTAGAATTTCCAGTCTGGAACTGATATGACTAAATGAAAGTTTTGACCCTCAACCATCATTGAACATACTCTTGCATGGATTCCCCCAAATTGTATACAGTGGTTGACATTGGTTGGCAAATAGGGAGTCAAAAGTCACCATGTGCATGCCTTGTTAGTTTATCCCTTGTCAAAAACCAAGAAGCCTGGAGAGAGGGGCCAGTACAACTTGCACTTCCCACATCTGTGAGTAAGTGTCACACCATTCCAAAGCCTTCCAGGACCTGCAGTATAGACATACTTTTACTCTCTTCCCTTGGGTGATTTTCAGATTCACAGGAAGTAAACAGTCAATCCACATTAATACTTATTCCACAAAGCACCCATTATGCTAGGTCCTTAGCCAAGAATTGAGCAATAAAGGGACATGTAAGAAATTGGAGGTGGGGCATCTGCCCAGCATCTTTCTTTCCAGAGCTCTGCTGGCTTTAATTTGGTGACCAAAATCAATGCAGTCCTTTTCCTAGGAGTGGAGGACACACTGAGCAAACAAGTCAGCAAACGTGTAGCTACAGATAAGATTGAGGGCCTTGGGTGGCGGAACGTCTCATAGGTGTGCTGCAAATGGAGCTCCTTAGGTGGCAAGGCTCTTTGGAGAATCCCATCCATTTGAAAAGACTGATGGATACAAAACTTCAGACTCCTGCACTGATCTTAGGGAGCTCATGGGCTTCAGGCTTCTCTAACTTTTGCTATGCTTATTCTTATGGTAACTCTTAGTTTTGCTTTGTTAGTCATGATTATAACTGAGTTTACTGGGAACAAAAGTCTTTATAAAAAAGTAAATTTCTCTGATCTGTTACAGAAACCAGTTTCTCCAGTTGTCTCTGGCTGCCTTTGCTGTCATCCTGAATAAGCAGGAGGAACTCACTAAGTTTAATGATTATTGCTTACTCAATACCAAAAAGAAATAAACATATTCCAAAGAACTTAAGAATTTGGAAAACAGTTTCTTAAAAGATGACATTAAAAACCTTATAGGAACATAGAAGGAAAAACAGGACATGAAAGATCAGACATTTCACTGGCACCAGGGCATGAACACTCAGATACTTTTCCAATATGAAAGTATCAATAAAGTAATCTGAAACTCCTAGTTCTTCTCAAAGTACATGTAGAAATTGCCAGGAAGAATAAAGAAACTTAATCCTAATAGTTAAAGAATTAGGTGTTAATCATTATTTTGAGAACTTACAAAGAATAAGATTATAACTGTAATCCATGTAATAAAGTTGATAATAAAGGTGACATACAGATTATTCAGAAAATGATGTACACCTGAAAATGATACTCTAGGCATCACACTATATTCATCTGATTTCATATTGTCAAGAATTAATCACAGGTCTCAAATCTCTTTGTAATCACATGTTTGCTGCCCACTAGAGCACAGTATGAATAAGATGTACCTAACTAGATATAAACATTTGGATTGCTATATAATGATATAGGATAAAGGTCAATGACGTCAAGGGAGTGGAAAAGAAGAAGAGAAACTAAGATGTTAATGATTCTTGGAAAATGATTAAAGAGAAATGATTTGGTACTGCTCATGCTTGAATGCATTAGACATGGTATAAATAAAGAGGGCCTGAGCTAGTCGGGGCCATCCGTTTGAAAGATAATCGCTGGTCAGACTCCTCATTTTTCGCCAACTTCACACATCGTTCCTGCAGCACAAGATCCTTGCTGGAGCCGAACTCCGGCACTTGCGGTGGGGGGGGGGAAGGATGCAGTATGTGGTCGTGCAAGGTGATGCCACTAGAGAAGGTATGCATGGGGGATGACTCCTTTGGAGCCCTAAGGATGAGCAATCAAAAATGGGAAGGACCATGGAAAGAGAGCTGCAAGTGAAGTATATAGTACAGAGCAGCTAGCCAAGAACCTAGTGTTAGGATTCAGGCATTATGCTGCCCTGTCACCTGGCAGAATGCATTCAGGCAGTACCCTGGCCAGACCAGGGTCCTATGGCTATTATGTCACTATGTAATCTGTACACAGATGCAAAGGTCCCTTTAAGAGGCAAACTCTGCCCACTTCTGATAGTGGCCCTAAATGAGAAAGTGTACAAACTACCACTGAAGCTTCATAACTGATGAAAACGTAAAGTTGTAATTGTTTTTCTAGCCATGCCTCTTCCATCTAATATGTTCGTATGCGTGCGTGCGTGCGTGTGTATATGTATATGTGGTATGTGTGCACGTACGTGCATGTGTTAAATAGGGCTGCACTTTGCCACACTAAATGTAGGTTAAATGACAAATGGCAGAATTGGACCAGAGTGATGACTCAGAAGTTAAGAGCACTTGCTGCTTTTATTTTTTACTAATTAACTAATTAATTGCTTTCCAGCCTGATCACAGTCTCCCCTCCCTTTCTTCATAGTCCCGCCTCTCTTCCCACAAATCCACTCCTCCTCCTTTCTCTTTAGAAAAGGGCAGTCCTACCATGTGTATCAGCCAGCCATGGCTACTTTTCCAAAGAACTGAGTTCAATTTTCAGCATCTACGTCCAGTGACTCAAAACTGCCAGTAACTCCAACTCAAGGATTCCAAACCTTTTCTGGCTTCCTTTGGCACCTGTGAACATACTCATACACTTACATGAGAATAAAAAGAAATCAGGTTGTTTTAACAACAGAATAAAGACTGGAGCTGTAGTTCAGTCAGTGGAATGATTGCCCAGCAAGATGAAATTGCTCCGTGCAATAACCAACTCTCCCCAACTGGCAGAATGGAAGAAGCATTAAAATTCACAAATGAAATGAAAATTGTTTTATACCATTGCTGATTTACTGATAAATATTAGTCTTAGAAAGGAGATTATGGCCTAAATGTTGTGGTTACAGTTTAAAAAAAAAAAGGATGTTGTTTGTATTTGCATTTGAGTATTTATAAACAAAAGAACAGAAGATACACCCAAAAAAGTTTAATTGAATTAGTTTGACAGTAAGATTTTGGGTGATTTTTACTCAAGAATTGAACTCTGTGTTGTAATATTCTTTTGAGTGATAGGTAGACCATCTTTAACTACATTTATTAATTTTTATTTTATGTGCCTGCATATATGGGTGTGCATCACATGGGGACAGAAGAAGATGTCAGATCCCCTGGAACTGGAATTAAAGGGTGAATTTCAGAAACTATGTAGGTGCTGAGAATCAAACCTGGGTCCTCTGGAAAAGCAGCCTGTGCTCTTAACTGCTGAGCCATCTCTCCAGCTCCATGTAGACACTTTAGTAATTTTAGAAGTTTTTCTGTGGTTTGAACTCAGGGTCTTGCACACATTAGGCAGACACTCTACCATTCAGCTACACACACAGCCCTCTTTTTGCTTTTTAGTTTGAAACAGTGTCTCACTAAGTTGTCCTAGCTGCCCTCTAAGTCACTCTAGAGTTCAGGCAGATAATGTAATCCTCTTTCCTCAGCCTTCAGGTATCTAGGACTAAAGGCCTGTACCTATATGCTCAGCAAGGAAGAAATGTTAAACTTTGGTAGGGAATCTGAGTGTAATTGCTGCCTTAGTTTACAATGCTTAGTACAAGACAGAAAGCCAGTATCTATCTAGCAACTATTTCCAAAACAAAAACAAAAACCTGTCCTGTGTGTGTGTGTGTGTGTGTGTGTGTGTGTGTGTAACAGACAAAAAAGTTCATATATCTTATGACTCTATTTTTTTGTGAAATATTTAAGTTAGGCAAATTAGAGCCAATATAAACAATTGAGATTTATAGTTAGCCAGGTAATGGTGGCAGACACATTTAATTCCAGCACTAAGGAGGCAGAGGGGGGCAGATTTCTCTGAGTTTGAGGCCAGCCTGGTCTACATATTGAGTTTCAGGGCAGCCAGGGCTACACAGAAAAACTTTGTGTCAAAAAACAAACCAACCAATCAACTAAACAATAAACAGATAAACAGACAACCAAACAAAAAATATTTATAGGAGTCTGGAAGTAGTTGGGGGAGGGCAGGGAATTCAAATGATTATTAACTGCTACCAGACTTCTTAGAAAATTAAAAGATTCTACAATCTTAGCTTGATCAAGCCAGACCGCCTGAAACAGAGTACCAAGTGATCCTACATTCAAAACAGCTGAACAAAGCAGCCTTGCAGACTACAGCCAGGATTTCTGCATCTTCTTAGAATCCCCCATGACAGCACCCCTTCCCAGCAGGAAGTAGTTTGGAAAGAACAACGCCCAAATTCCCAAACATAATTTCCAAACATTGTCTATAAATGTTTGTTTTCATTTAAATGTACTTGGTTATAAAAAATTTAAAAAAAGATTCTACAATCTTTTCTGGTAATAGACAACTTTGTGTACACACTAAAACCCACTGCATTAGAATTTTAAAAAATTGCACATGAACATTAAAAAAACAACCTATAACCCGAAAAGTGGTGTTTCTAGGGCTGCGGATGTAGCTCAGTTGAATGTGTTTCTATGGTATGGGCAAGGACCTTACATTCCATCCTTAGCACAGGCCTGTCATCCCAGCCCCTGGGAGGTGGTGGAAGGAGGATCAGAAGGCATCCTTAGCTACATGATGGATTGAAGGCTAGCCTGGGCAACATCAGACCCTGTCTCAGAGAACTAAAATGAGAAAAGAAAAAGGAACTAGTGTTTACAGATAGGATGTAGGAAGAAATATTTTCAAAGGATGCTTCTGAATTTGTTGACTTATAGCCAAGTAAAGTATGTCATGAATACTACTGGATAAACAAGTAACAAGGCCCTCCCACACACTAAAAAAAAAAAAAATCAACAAACATATTCAGTCTGATAACTTCTTTCAACAACATTCCTCATTAAATATTTTTGCAAGGGTTTCTGGCAAGTAAAACAAGGAGCAAATGGTTTGTTATGATTTGACTTTGTTTATTTGGTTTGGAGTTTTTTGTTTTGTTTTGTTTTGTTTTTGAGACAATGTTTCTCTACATAGTACTGGGATTAAAGATGAGCACCAGGAGACAAGGTCTCAGTATTCCAGGCAGGCCTTGAATTTGCTATGTAGATGAGGCTGGCTATGAACTTCTGAACCTCTGCCTCCTAAGATATGCTATCACTGGCATGCATAACCATGCCTGGCTCAGGAATTTTCATTTTTGGGGTTCTTTGTTTATTTCTGTAACAGTGCTATTGAATACTGAGAAGGTAACTATATTAGGAATGGTAAGATTATAAAACAATTGCAAATTAGTTTGTATTGGTTTGGAAATATGTGACCCAAGACTATGTGTGTTTCAAAGCTTCTACATAGAGAAGAAAAGCAAACTGTCTGCTGTGTTCTAATTTTCATTCTTTCAAATCATTTTACTGGCCACCACTGCCTCGCAACACTCATTTCTTGAGGGTTTTCTGTATATTAAGAACTACTATAGGAGATGGGAATAAATTGTGAGCCAAAGAGACAACTCTTTGAGCCACAGAGCTTACAATTTAGTGAAAGAGACAGTGAATCGTCATTATAAATGATGAAGACATTACATTTGAATGGTGAACAAGCTCTTTGAAACAAATCAGACAGGGTAACAAGTGATATAGAAAATGGCCAGGGAAAGTAAAAGGTGACATTTGAAGTAGGCTTGTGAGAGCTAAGTCAAGTCATTAGGATTCTGGAATAAGAGCATTCCAAGCCAAAGCAAGAGCTAGTGCAAAGGTATGTGCCTGGCACAGTCAAAGAACAGCAAGGAGACCAGCCTGACTGGTTCCAGTCCACAGCAAGGTATATGGGGGTGGTAGTGGTGATTTAGATAGCAAGAAGCTTAGGAATGTAATGGGTCAGGAGAGATTAGTGAGGCTTTGAAGGCCACTTTAAGAATTTTGACTTTCTTTTGGAGACAGGAACCAATATAGAATTTGAGCAGAAGAGTGACATGATCGCTTTTGCATATGTCCCATGATCATTTTGGCTGTTGCTGTAACAGGGCCCCAGACCTTAATAGACCCCCAAACCTTAGCATGACTGACTCCATGATGAAAGTGACATTCAGGCTGTAAAATTCAACTAATCACCTCTCAAACTAAAACAAAGGCCTAATCCATCAAAGTTCTGGGAATGTTTTTAGCTTCTGTAGTTCCACTTCTGACTAATTGTTCTTGTTAACTAAAGTATATCAACTCAGGACATGGTTTTTGTGCTTAAAAGGTCACCCTGAGAAAGGCTCAGGGCTACACTGGGATCCTGAACACTGAACACCCAGTGAGTGTAGTTGACAGCTGGCTAATAAAGACTTTCTATTGACTCAAACCCATGTCCATGTAGTCTTTGGTGAATGCCCCTCAACAGTTGTGTTCAAAACATACTGGGGACAAACACAGTATATGTATGACAGTCTCTTATCAGGTCTCCTGTATATGAAGACTAGTCATCCAGGTGACAATTAATCACCTATATGAGGATGGCATTGGCTTAGAACCAGGCAGAGAAGATAATAGATTCTAGATTGTTTGGTACTGGCAGTCAAGGACCTCTTGGATATTAAGCATGTACTGTATCAGTGAGCTTTACCACCATTTCCACAAATATACATATAAATATGTATGTGTATTTTTTGTTTGAGATAGCATCTCATGTAGCCTAGCCTAGCCTCAAACTCACTATGTAACCAATGATGACCTCCTTCCTCCACCTCTGAAGTTCTGAGATTATTGACAATGTGACACAACGACCAGTTCCTTTAAAACAAAACAAAATTTCAAGATGTATTTGCATTATTTTATGTTATGTGTGGGGGTGGGTATGTGTGCATGTGTGTCTGCATGTGAGTTTGTGCACACGAATGAATTACCCTCAGAAGCCAGAGGCACCTGATGCCTTGGAACTGGAGTTATAGATGGTTGTGAGCCACCCTATGTGGTTCTAGGGACAAAACTTGGATCATCCATAAGAAAAGCAAGTGCTTTTCTTTTGGGGAGACAGGGTCTTACTATGTAGCCCTGGCTGTCCTGGAATTCATTCTGTAGACCAAACTGGCTCAAACTCACAAAAGATCCACCTGCCTCTGCCTCATGGGTGCTAAGTACTGAGTGTTGGGAGAGGGAAGAGGAGCATTTGTTGAGTATTTCTGAGCCTTTAGTGTCCCAATTATCCATACATACAGAGGAGAAATAATGACAGTCTCTCTCCAAAGGAGCATTGGAGGGCCACCACAGCCAGACCCCTGCCAGGTAAAGAGCAAGTTTCCAAGCACCACTGAAACTGCCAGGGTAGTTCCCTAAGCCCTGGCATTTAGTTTCTGCACAGAAGACCCTTTTGCTTGCACACAGCTTCACAGCCTCCCATCACACACACACTTTTGAGACAGAGTATTTCTATTCTGTAGCTCTGGCTGTCCTAGAACTCACTATGTAAACCAGGCTGGCCTCGTACTGACAGAGATCTACCTGCTTCTGTCTCCCAAGCACTGGGATAAAAGGAGTGTGCCACCACACCAGGTCTCTTCCCTGCTTTTCAAGCTGCAGAGAAAACTCATCAATGAATAGCCCCTGGAATAGTATAAAATCCTTTAGAATAAACCAAATCCATTGGTATACTATGCTCTTGGTTAGATCTAAGTTTAGCAAAGAACCTTGTCATCTAACACTGCAGATGCAGTTAGCCACAGTGAAGCCCTCACACTAAGAACCCTGGGGGCTCTGGGGTCACCTGGAAAGAAGTACAGAGACACCCAGGTTCCATCCCAGACCTACTTATGGAGTACTCAGTCATGTGTGCATGTATTCACTTGGTGAGAGGCTGCCTGTCTACAGCAACAGACAAGGAAGTTAGCCACCCTTTTGGATGGGGGTTCTTAGTTGGCAATATTCCTTCCATGTCACGAATAGACTCAACACCCTCCATGATGCTTATATTCAAAAGATAATTCTTAGCCTTGAAACTGATCAGCAGCATTTGATAGTTTTCATGTATGTATGGTATGTGCATGCATGTATGCATACGTGTGTGTGTGTGTGTGTGTGTGTGTGTGTGTGTGTGTGTGTGTGTGTGTGTGTTAGGAGTCTCTCATTCAGCAGCCCAGACTGACCTGGAACTTACTATATAACCTCAAATTCAAAATCCCCCTGCCTCAGCCTCTTGAGTGCTGGGATGAGGTACCAGCCTGCACCAACATTACCAGTTTTCACTTCCTTTTGCTCATTAGTTTTTCTCATGGCTGGAGCAGGTTGCATTTGGCTTGCTTTCCCCTTCTGTGAGTTACTCTATCTCAGCCAGTTCTTTACGTTCCTGACCTTTTAACAGTGGAATGCCCCACATTTTATGCCTCTGATCTCCTGTGTGTCTACTCATCATTTAGTGATCTTCTCTAATTCCATGGCTTCTAGAGTTTAGGATTTACCACTCTTTTCTAGACCTGCATCTCTGAACCCCAGACCCATTCATCTAAAGGCGGAATTGATAAATTTGCACTGTTATCTAATGAGCACCTTTTTGTGGAGGGGGGAGTTTGAGACAAAGTTTCTCTGTGTAGCTTTGGAGCCTCTCCTGGCACTTGCTCTGTAGACCAGGCTGGCCTCAAACTTTCGGAGATCCAACTGACTCTGACTCCAGAGTGCTGGGATTAAAGGCCACTACCACCTGGCCGTTCTTGTGACTTTTTAAGATACTGCACAGTTGCTATCTCTAGTTACCTATCAGGAAATGTGAAACTAGACTTCCTTCTTCTAACTACAATTCAGTACCCACATACCAGCAATTTTATGATAAGTATTCTGATTTGGGCTTTATTTATTTTTGTTGTTGTTGTTATTTTTGCCTTTACCTCTTAAGTGCTGGGATTAAATGCCTGTGTATACCAGGATATTGCACATTTTTATTTCTTCTGAAAAATCCTGTGTCCCTTCTACTTCACTTTAAAATGTTTGTTAAAGTTATATAGAAACTTTCTGCTCAACCATTTGTGAGGTTTTGCAAAGCTGTGAGCAAAAAGCCTATCTACTAAATGGAAACAAAACTGCAGAAATAGAAACTTCTGGCTGAAAACACAGTAAGACAAGACTGCCCAGTGGCATCATGAATACCAAGATACAGTTCACTTAAATTGTGGGGTCCTTTGCTTTCAGACATGGGTGGATGAAGACTCCAGCTTTCTTCCACTGAGCTATGCATGAGTTCAGTTGTCAGATATGACTTATTCCCGATGCAAATTGGATAAGTGCCATGTTGTGGTCATATTGTGGGCAAGGAAGGAAATTGAAACTGTCTTGAAGCTTTCAGTCCTCCATCATTTAAGGTAATAGTTCTCAACCTCTGGGTCTCAACCCCTTTGGAAGATGAGCAACCCTTTCACAGGGGTCATCTTAGACCGTCAGAACACACAGATACGTACATTACAATTCACAGTTGCAGCAAAATGACAGTTATAAAGTAGCAATGAAAATAAATTTATGGTTGGGGGTCACAACATGAGGAGCTGTATTAAAGAGTCACAGCATTAGGAAGATTGAGAACCACTGATTTAAGAAGAGGCACAGTAGGTAGAGTCCAGTCAGATGACTCAGGCAAAGCCTGATAGATACTCTTGGAAATTTCTTAAATTTTTGTTTCAATCCAAAAAAGGTAAATTTTGATGAATTATAATGTGATTTGGCAGCTACATCCGTGTTTACATCATTTCAGAAGTGGTTCTATTCTGAAGGTAAAAAGTGGTTTCTAAATGAATAATATTATAATTTGCTTCTTAGTTCTGTAACTTTTCCATGCCTGTTTTAGATTTTCAGAAATGTGTCATCATTTAAAAATGATTAACAGGGCTAGGGATGTGGTTCAGTCAGTAGAACATTTGCCTAGAACACACAAAGCTCTGTATTCAATCTTCAGTACCTCATAAAATCAAGCATGAAAAAAAAAATCAAGCATGATGGTTACATGACTATAATCTCAGCACTGGGAAGGTGGGAACAAGGTGGATCAAGGTCATCTGTGGCTATGGTTACATAGTAAGTAGTGAGTTCAAACCCAGCCTAGACTACATGAGATGGGGTCTCAAACAATAGTGATGATGACAAAAATAAGTACCTAGAACTGACTCTCATAGTCATGTTTCCTTTTAATTTTTAAGAGAACATTTCTCTGTGTAACCCTGGCTATCCTGGAACTTGCTCTGTAGACCAGACTGGCCTTGAACTCAGGGATCCACCTGCCTCTGCCTCTCTAATGCTAATTTTAAAGACATACACCACCACTGCCCAGCTCATTCTCATTTTTAAAGAAAGCAAGAATAAACATCCACAAAAAAAGTCATATAGAAACTTTGAGGCCAGCCTTAGCTACCTTGTATGTATATATTCATATTTTAATTTTTAACTTTTTGTGACATGATATCACAAAAAGCGTCCAAGGAGGCTCCTGTGCATCAGAAAAGTTAGTACCTGACAAGGCAAAATGTGCGATCCTTCTAAACAAAAGTTTCTGAAAGTGTGTGGTAACATCTTTGGTAACCTTACTTTAAATATGAATAGGATTGTATGAGCTTGTCACTGGTTCACCCATCTGATTGCGGCACTCTTCTGAGACTAAAAAGTTACTTCTTACAATCTGATGCTTACAGTAAGTACCTCTGAAAGACATAAAATACTGCGGTAAATATTTTGTATTTACTGGGCATTATAAAAAATGAAGCAATTTGACCTAAAAGAGGAAGGCCCAGCCCCGGCAAAGGCAATGGAGTACTGCCAGCCACAAGCTTCCTGCCTGGCACTTTGAAATGGCATCAGGGAATGAAAGAAGCCTCTCATCACAGGAAATACCCAGGGAAGAGACAGAGCCACAATTGTATTCAATTCTTCACTTTAAAAAGTACGGACAAAGGAGACTGATTTGGGAAAACCCATGGAGAAAACCTTCCCACATTCAGGTATTAAAATGGATGTTTTCCCCCTATGTAGTTACCATGGAGACTGGGGCACAGGCTGACATTCTGCAGTTATTTGACAGGGAGGAAAGTTTGGATTGAGAGTATTTTATGAAATAGCCATTTGCAAAATTGCTAAGGGTGTCATCAGCTATCAGGATGCAGACAATTCTTTCTATACTTTTATTCATTTTAAAAAAATTTGTGCACGCTGGTGTTTTCTCTGCATGTGTATCTGTGGGAAGGTACCAGATTAGTTATGGACAGTTGTGAGCTGCCATGTGAGTGGTGAGAATTGAACCCAGGTTTTCTGAAAGAGCAGTCAGTGCTCTCTAACTGCTGAGCCATCTTTTCAGCCCCTTTCTATACTTTTTATGTGACCACTGTTAATAGCAACTTAACTGGTGCTTCCACATCCATCCTTATTTGTCTCATCACCCAACAAAACAACTACAATGATCTTCCTAAAAGGAACTCAAATCCCATGACTACAAAATGCCTAGTTTTAGTGTTGCTTTTTCTTTTTTTTAACACAAAACTACCCTACTCCCAAACAAGTCCTTGTTGTTATCATGATTTACAATGTAACTCATGAACTTTGTGCCTCTTTCACACCCCTGTCCCTTATAATCAGATACCTTCTGATCTTGGAGTTTGTAGAGTTGCTCTTTGTTCCTATAGGGGCAATTTTAAATTGCAATCTACCCCACCAGTCACTGCAAAGAAACGCTTCCTGCATGCCTTTAATCCCAGCACTCAGGAGGCAGAGGCAGGAAGATCTCTGTCAGTTCAAAGCCAGCCTACAGCACTAGTTCCAGGATAGCAAAGGCTACACAGAGAAACCTTGTCACAAACTCACTTACTCACTCATTCACTCACTTCTCCCTCGCTCTCTCTTTCTCTCTGAGATAAGATACAATGTGAAAGAATTATCTGTATTCTGAAAATGTAACTGTCTCACTGACCAAAAGAATAAAACCCCTATCATAATTTCCCTAGTTGCAAAACTAACTGACAAAGCTTATGGAAAATGAGGAAGATTGCACACATTTAAAAAAATCTTGGAGAATGAGAGATTTTTTTTCCATTTCAAGTACTTTTATTTTTGGTAAATGTAGATTACAAAATTTCAATATCAGTACTCATATACAGATACATAGAAAATCCAAATACCAACACTGACTTGAACAAATTAAATATGGTTTTCATGTGCTGTGTGCACTCTTGCACAACCACCATCTAGCTTTTAAGATCATTCCAAGTCACATGAAAGCACACTTTATGAAACTTTTGAGTTTTTGATGACTTTATAAGTTTCTGTTTAAAGGACTAACACATTGCATTATGATGAACACCCTTGGAATGTAAAAAGGAGAAAATAAAACAAAATGTAATACAGACTTGCCAGCCTTGATTTCTTCAAAACATATGAAACAGAAATGTCTGCTAGTTTTATGCATCCCCTGGGGGAACTGTCATAAGGAGGTAAAAGAAACATAAAAAATACATACAGAGTCCACTGAAGGAATACTGGGGGTTTGGAGCACTATAGCTGATGAAAACATGTGAGTTTACATGGAACTAAGAAATAAACTTTAATATGATAAAATCAATGAATGGTGTCTTACACCTCAAATTATAGCACTCCAGAGATTGTGGCTAGCCCGTGTGGATTCGAGCCTAGCTTAGGCTACAGAGTGGAGCCAGGCTTATAAAAATAGAAACTACTCACACGTCTCTTTCAAACAATGAAAGAGGAAATGCTTATCTAACCATATGGGAACTGTAAATGGAGTACACATCCAAGCTTCTGTGTAGATTATGCATAAAACTGTTTTACATGTTAAAGAATCAAAACCCCAAATAACATTTTATAATTTTAAGGAAAAAATAGTCATAAGAGGCTTGTTGTGTTTAAGCATACAAATCAGTAAACACTGTTTGCATAGGCCTTGGAGAAGTGATTTCCACTTCAGTTAGTAAGTAAGTAAATGTTGATAAATTCAAAGGCTGAGGGAGTGAACTGCCTCTGACAACTAGTGTCATTTTCATATATGCAGGACTTGAAGACATGAAGAATCCTAATATAAAGAAGAGCTCACACAAAAGGAAAAAACGTACAGCTTATTTAACTAAAGAAGCAGGCTCTAAGCCTAAGCACGTTAAAAGAGACTTGTAAAAGTGAGAAAATCAAGGACAAAAGAATAAAACTCTAGTCATGTAAATTTAAGAGGCCCCAAACACTATTTTCTTAGCACCATTTCCAGGAGTACACTTTTTGTGCAGTCAACAGGGAGTTGTACTCAGACTGTGAATCTTTTTTTTTTTTTTTTTTTTTTTTGGCATTGTTTCTCTACATAATGCAGGCTGGCTTCGTCCATGGGCATCTGCCTCAGCATCCCCAATGCTAGGATTATGGGCTTGAAGCACCACAATGCACTTTTACTATTTTTTTTTGAGACAGGAACTTTAAAATCTAAACTCACCCTGAATTCATTCCCTGGTATCTGGATTACAGACAAGTGTCATCACACTTGCTTCATAAGGAAGCTAGAAAATCTGGGATCAGTGTGAGGCAGATTTCCTGCAGTTATATAATCTGGTTAAGTCGTTGAAGATCTCTGGGCCTTTTTCCTCATCTGTAAAAATCTCCAGAATAACATTAATTTCTTCAGAACTATAGAAATGCTCAAATAAAAGACTATTTACAGGAAGTTCTCAACTCTAATAGCAACTTAAAGCAAACTAAGAAATGACCAGAGCAATGTTGATGCCTGGGTCCCATGCCATAGGTTCAGACTGGATTATTCTAGGCTTGGCCCTCAGCACCTGTACACTTTAATGTTCCCCAGAAAATTCTAATGTATAGTCATTCCTGAGACCCACAGGCCTGCAACTCTATCAAAGGATGACCTGGGGATTCTGCCAAAATTCAGATCAGGACTCAAGGAGTATCAGGCCAGTATCTGTCTCTCTAACATGCTCTCAGGCTGTGTGGAGTTACTGTGCTACTCCAATGGTCACAAAGCACAATGTGATAGTTTTCTACTCTTCCCAAACAACTATTAGCAATGGTGGCCTGCATTTTGACAAACAACTTTCTTTCCTTATTCCCAGGACTGTAATAAGAACATTATACCAAGCCAGGTGTGGTAATGTACTTTGGCTGCACAGTAAGATCTTTCACAAGCAAAAAATCCCAAAAAAATCCCAAATACAAAAATAGCAGTAAGATTCCAAAAAAGAGAGAGAGAGAGAAAGAAAGAGAAAGAAAGAGAGAGAGAGAGAGAAAGACAGAGAAAGAGAGAGAAAAAAAGAAAGAGAGAGAGAAAGAGAGGGGAGAGAACAAAAGGGGCTATGTTAGACACATGAAACACATGCCCCTGAGGAATTATTTACAAATTACAAGCACACCCAGTCATTATGGTACCACTGTTCTCCACATTCATTACAAATGACATAGGTCATTTGTTCATCCGGATTTGAATTCTGCACCCAACCTGGAAGGAAAAGTGTTCCTCTGGCAATTACAGTGACCTTGCAGTTGTATTTCTCACAGCGCCTGCACTTTATTTTATTTGTCTGTGTGCCTTCAACTGTTTGGGGAAGGTGATGTTCCTGAATACTGGATTCTGTGTAGGAAGCTCTCAACTGCTTCAGTTCCTGATTTGCCATGTCCAGGACAGTCATTTCAGCAAATTCTCTTGCAGACATGGTTCCAGAGAGCAAGTTTTGTTGTAAATGAGAATTCTTGGGGTTGTTCAAATTGGCAACTTTGCTTCGAATACAAATTTTATATTTTTTAATATTGCTTGAATGAAGAGCAAAAATGTGCTCTTCAATTTCTCTTGCAAAATTCTGCCACAAATGTGTTCTTGTGTAATCTGTAGAAGAACTAGCTAATGCTGAATAAAGAAGTTCTACCCCTTTAGATCTAACAGACACTATGGGATCTTGTGACATACTTGAGCTCTTGCTAGTGGATTCAGAGTCACCACCCCCAAAATATTCTTCATTAACTTCCATTTCAGTGATGCTACTTTCAGACCCAATTGCTGCAGCAGGCTTTGCAACATCTTGGGGTACAAGCCTAGAGAGAGATCTGCAAAGACCAGCTATCTCATCCTGGCTGGAATCTAATTCCTCATCCTGGCTCTCAGCCTGAGAAATGGCTGTACTTGCTTCTTTATTAACAGTAGAATGGTGTAATTTAAGACTTTCCCTTGTTTTGAAATGTGTACTCTTATATAAAGCTCTCCACTTTGCCAGTAGACACTTGGCCTTCTTTTTCAAAGTCACTGAGGGGCAGTTTTTGAGGACTCTGTATACAGCTCTGACTATATCTGTCTCCTGGAGATGCTCCTTAGACACATAAATCATTTCTAGTTCAGCAAGCTGGTTGGCGATATCCTCAAAATACCTTTTAGATACCAGCTGCTCAATCAGCGAAGCCCTGGCATTGATCTGTCTTTTGTCAGCCATCTTCACAGCTGCAAAATAAAAAAAAAGAGATGGTTCAATCCTTAAAATCTTGCCTTTACTAGTTGCAGCTCCTGGAGCATGAGCTAGCACTTCTGCCAGTTATCCATTTGATGTTTTCTGAGGGAGTAATGTGATATAAAAGGGTGTGGTAGATTAGATAATACAACGATGTGAACTAGTCAACTTTCAAGATTTTATTCTCAATAGCTGAAGGAAAAATGGCTCTGCAAAGTTTCAGCAGAACATTCAAAAGCTTGCTACAATATAAGCTATAACTTGTTCTACCTCCAACTGTACAAATCAGTACCTTTCTAGATTAAGATTATTCAAGAACCTAGCATGGTAGGGTATGGCTGCAATCCTAGCATCTGGGGATGGAGACAAAAGGAACAAGAGTTTAACACAATCTTTAGATACATAGGAAATTTGAGGCTAGCCTGGAATACATGAGACCCTGTCTCAAAAAAAAAAAAAAAAAAAAAAAAAAAGTTAATCTTGGGCTGAATTTAATCATGTTGGGAATAATAAAATCATGCTCAGGTAAGCATCCATAAGACAATGTTAAGCAAATACTGGTCGATTTTTTTCCTCATATTCAGTTATGAGACCGAGATACTTAATGCCTTTATAATCTTTGTAGTGATGCTTTTCTGAATATAAAAAAGGAAACAAGCCAGGCATTGGTGGTGCATGCCTTTAATCTTAGCACTCTGGAGGCAGAGGCAAGAGGATCTCTATGAGTTCATGACTAGCCTGGTCTACAAGAGCTAGTTCCAGGAAAGCCTCCAAAGCCACAGAGAAACCCTGTCTCGAAAAACTAAAAAAAAAAAAAAAAAAAAAACAACAAAAAATCAGGGATATTAATGTCTGAACCAATGTAAAGAAACAGATATTACATGTATTGGGAAGCAGGTCTGATGAACCCTAAAAGTCAACAGAGTACAATGTGCTAACATTTGAGCTGCTAGAAAAACAGGATCAAATCCAGATGACCCACTTATTCTTTATTTGGTAATACTTTTATATTTACACAAAAGTTGTGGAAAAATACCAGTATTTCATTTATGCAAATTCATATGTCATATAAATGTATTTTTAAAAATCCCCTATTGTAGTATCCTTTTTTTAAGTTTGAGGAAAATACTTTTCTTTTTTTGTAATTTTACATGTATGGGTGTATTGCGTGTCTCCATGTATGTCTGTGCATCACAGACATGCCTGGCACCTGTGGAGGCCACAAGAAAATATCAGACCCCCCTAGACTGAAGTTACAGATGGTTTTCCTTGCAGAGTTTGGCTTCATTAAGTCATATGTGTGTGTTTTCTTCTGCTGAAAGTCCTTCAGACATTTCCTTGTACTCACAGGATGGAGTGTAGGCTCTGTCCATGAGATAAATAGTACCTCATCCTGGCCCTCTGTCTTGACTACTCTCAACCACAGACAGGCAAGGCACCATCTCATAGCTGTGCCTTTGCTACAGCAGCTCCCTAAACCTGGCCTCATGCTATCACCAAAGATACTTCTTCACCCTGACTGTGTATTAGAATCGTTTAAGGACATCAGACAAAACCTACAGCAAACAACACCAGGGCCTCACCCTAGGTATAATGAACGGGAGTCTCTGAGGGTAGGACTTGAACATTTGTTCAGTTCTCCAGCCAATTCTGATTTAAACCACAGAGAGGACCTGACTCCTCCAACCTAACCCACCAACAGGTTACCATTATTTCCAAACAGAGCTGCAGTCTTGCTCCTACACTGAATACACAGAACCTCTCTAACTTCAGATTATGTTAGGTAAGTCCAATTACACAAGAAACTATTAAAGACACTGTTGTGTAATATACAAATTAGAACCCTTTGTATTGTAATGTAGTAAATGTTGTGATGTATATGATTCCTGATAATCTCCAATACTTACCTCTGAACAGTGGAAGGCAATGAAAATTCACTGAGCAAGTCTATGGTACTATTCACGCTCAGGTTATCTCAGTTTTCACAATAAGCCTGGGATGTGAATTTCATCTGACAACAGAAAATCTGTGAAAAACATCAAATAAGTACAGCGTGTTCATGTTTACCATATTTAAAAACATTCTTTGTCCACATTTCCCACAAAGGAGTAATAACTCTTTTATTCCCTTGAACACACCTGCCAAATAGCTCCCAAGATAAGTTCTTCTGTTAAACAAGTGACAAAGTGTCCAGGATGCTTTTTCTTTCAATGTGTGAGCTTCTTTTCTTGTCACTATACAGCAACTTCCTTTTACTCACTCACTGTATCTAAGTCCTGGAAGACAAAGTCCACCTCAGTTCTTGATTTTTAAGAACACCATTTAAAAGTCCTCTACTGCTGGGCCAGTTTGGTTCCCTGCATCCATGTCAGGTAGCTCACAACACCTGTCCCTCTACCTCAAGAACATCTGACATGGGCCAGATGGTGGTGGCTCACACCGTTAGTCCCAGCACTCGGGAGGCAGAGGCAGGCAGATCTCTGTGAGTTTGAGGCCAGCCTGGACTATAAGAGCTAGTTCCAGAATAGGCTCCAAAACCACAGAGAAATCCTGACTTGAAAAACAAACCAAACAAACAAATAAAAACCTTCTATCATTAAACTAGAAAGGGGATATAATGAGAAGAGGGAGGGGGAAGAGAGCGTAATGGAATACATGTGACATGAAAGCAAAAGGAACATTATCTGGGGCAAGGAAGGGAATCCATCAGATGGGGAAGGGAACACAGAGAGGGCAGTGGATAAGGGAGATAATTAGAATAAAATATAATGACTTCTACAAATAAAAATGTGATAAGAAAACCCACTATTCTGAGCTGGGTGGTGGTGCACACCTTTGATCCTAGCACTCTGGGGGCAGAGGCAGGAGGATCTGTGTGAGTTCAAGGCCAGCCTGGTCTACAGAGCTACTTCTAGGACCGCCAAGGCTATACAGGGAAACCCTGTCTTGAAAAACCAAATCAAACTAAACAAAAACAACATCCCCCCCAAAACCCAAAACAAAATAAAACAACACTACCAACAACAACATAAAACCCCTACCATTCTGTATGCTAACAAAAAATTGTAAAATCCTAGATTTTAAAAAAAGTTCTATGGTGTCCACTATGGTCTAATCAAGAAGGTCTGAGCAAACTTTTGGATATGGATGCTCAAGAAAGTATACTTCTGCCAGGTGGTGGTGGCCAGCCTGTCTACAGAGTGAGTTCCAGAATAGGCTCCAAAGCTACAGAGAAACCTTGTCTCAAAAAACAAAACAAAATAAAACAAAAACATTATAGTTCCTGGAAGTGAGGGGTATTAACAAGTTGGCTAAGTTTACTGATCATCCTGTGCCTCTACTTCCTCATCTTCAAAATGGGGTGACTATGCCACCTTGGGTTAATATTCAAACTAAAAGAGATAGTTTCTTTTGTTGGTGTTTTTTGTTTGTTTTGCTGAGACAAGGGTTTCTCTGTGTAGCAGCCCTGGCTGTCCTGGAAGTAGCTCTGTAGACCAGGTTGGCCTCACAGAGATCCACCTGCCTTTGCTTCCCTAGTGCTGGGATTAAAGGCATGGGCCACTACCATCCATCTTAAATGGGACAGTTTTAATGAAGTGCTTACTCTTTATAAAGTGACTGAAAATAATGTGTATTTACAATAGAATGTTAAAAACATTGCCAGGGGCGGAGGAGGTGCCTCAGTGATTAAAAATCTTACCACAAAGCCTAACGGTGTGGGTTCAATTTCTAGAGCATAACAAAGGAAGAGAACTGAGAAGTTATCCCACTTCCACATAGACAACTTGGCAATGCTCATTCACACACAATAAAACAAATGTAATTTCAAAAGGAATAATTTTTGCTAGGCATATTGGCACACATATAATACTAGCACTCAGGAGGCTAAGACAGGAGGATTATCAATGCCAGACAGTATGCGTTTATAGTGAGACTTTTTCTTAAAAACCATTTTAAAAAAAAGATTTAGTATCTAACATACCAGGTGTTGTTCCCGGACAGGAGGTCAGCAAGTACTTTCTGTAAAAGGACAGATAGGAAACATTAGACTTCTAGTGGAGAGACTTTTCAATTATGCTACTTTTATAGCAGAAACAACAGATAGCAGATACTGAAAGGGGCTGGACCAATAGCTAAGCAGTTGAGTGTGTACTGCTCTTGCAGAGGACAGGAGTTCAGTTTCCAGCACCTACATTGGGTGGCTCACAACTGCTTACTGTAAGCTCAGCTTTGTAAAGATCTTGCCTCTGGCCTCCAATGGCACTGGTACTCATGAGCATATATACAAACATCTACATACAGTGAAGCATAATAAAATATGCAGGTTGGGACTGAGGAGATGGCTCAGCTGGCAAATTGCTTGCTGTGCAATTGTGAACCTGTGTCTAGATCCCCAGCATCCACATAAAAAGCCAGGGTCATGGTCCACACCTGTAATTTCAGCAACGGGAAGGGCAGATGAATCTTTGGAGTTCACTGGCCAGGCAGTCTAGCTGAATTGTTGAGTTTCAGTTTCAGTTGATAGACCCTGTCTCAAAAACAAAGCGGGAGGGACTGTGATTTCGAAAGACATCTAAGTTGATCTCTGGTTTACAGGCATGCTTGGGGGGTAGGGATGAGGGTGGTGCTAAGGATGAGGGTGGTGCTAAAGATGAGGCTGTTTGTAGAGTGCTTAGCAAGCATGCCAGAGTTTGCCTCCCAGCACTGCATAAAGCTGGCCTGGTGAGTCACAGAGAGGCCAGTAAGGACTACAAGAGACCCTATTTCAAAGTAGAAAACGGGCAGTCTGTATTTGGCCACAGGAAATTATTAAGGCCTTTCTTAGAGCAATGCTGTCCCCACATAAAGATTTCAAGCCACAAAAAGGTATTTTTAAAATGTATAACAGTTATGTTAAAAACTGATGGAGTTAATTATAATCATTTGGCCCAGGATATCTGAAATATTTTTTTTTCCTTTGGAGAAATGTGGTGGTGGGGGCCAAACACACTTGTGCACACTAAAATATGTGCTCTACCACTGAACTACACCAAAGCCATACCCCAATACTGTCCTTTCAAAATCTTTTGTAAAAGGGTATTTTAATTCTTGTGTTAATCCTCAAGAAAATCTGTTGTGCTTTACATTTTCACACATTTCTTGGCAGTTGTAGTCCAGACCTAGAACATATGCTAATATAATGCTTATACATTTTAACTCATGAGCTTGTGGATATATGTATGTAAACACATATGTACATATAATGTGTGTGGACATATAAAAGCCTGTGCCAGGCAGTGGTGGTGCACACCTTTAAATCCCAGTACTAGGTAGGGAGTGGCAAGCGGATCTCTGTGAGTTCGAGAGACCAGCCTGGTCTACAAGTCTACAAGAGCTAGTTTCAGGCCAGCCTCCAAACCCACAGAGAAACCCTGTCAAAAAGGAAAAGATTAAATAAAAAAAAAAGAAAGAAAGAAAGAAAGAAAAAGGAACCCCCCCCAAAAAAAAGAAAGAAAAAAAGCTTTAACAGTAAGGGTAGGTCCTACAATGTGTTTCCTGAATGAACTCCGACGCTTGCAAATATGGAATTATGGGGAGTACATACATCTGTGCTAAAATAGCCTAATCGCGAAGAAAAAGGAGAGGAACATTTACAGTAAAAAAAAAAAAAAAAAATTCCAGCTTAGGGTACAAACTAGCAGTAACCATACGTTTTTAAGTCTTTAAAACTCAACAGCGAAAGGGGACATCGAACCTTCTAGCACTAGGTAACACCTAAAGGTCGACCTTCGTAGGAAGGCCCTGAGCCAGGGGGGTGGGGCGGGGGCGTTGCCTCTTTACGCGGCCACGTAACAATCCCAGGGCAGGGAAGAGCGAGAGGAAGCGGTCCGCCCAGAGCGATTCCGGTGGGTGGGGTTGAATACTAAACAAAGCCTGAAGAAATCCACCCCCGAGGGCCGGCCCTGAGGCCTACAGAAGAGCAATGGCGGCGCGCTGTCCGGCCCCCCCAAGTGTCCTCGGCTAGAGGGGAGGAGGGAGTTCAACCTTAGAGCCGCCCGGGCACAGGGCGCGTCAGAGCGCCTGCCAACAGGGATGGGCTTCCACTGGAAACCGGAGTTAGCCCTTCAGCGGGGGCCGAGCTAACGGAAATGGCGGACGCCGCGCCCCAACAAGGGCGGTTGCCACCCTAACGTTCGCAGGGTCGCCGGAAGCTCAGGCACCGCCCTAGCGCCGCAACTTCCGGTCCTCAGAGCCGGATGACGTAACCCCCACCCGTCCTGAACATTCCGACGAGAGAACGCGGGCGGGCCTTTGTCCAGACGCTGACGTGCCCAGGAAATGGCGCCTGCGCAGAGCGATCCGAAGTGGTGGGGGCGGGCTCCTAGAGGGTCCCTGAGGGAGGAGCTGGGCCCGAAGTGAAATTAACCTGGCTGCGTGCTTTTCAGTGACAAAGTTTGTTGACGTGCTCTCCAACTTTCCAACTTACTCTTTTTATTTTCTGTCACAATAGAAAAATAGACGAACAAAACAAAACAAATACAGAACGGGACAGGAGACTCTTGTGTTCAAAGACAGCCTGGGTCAAACTTTTTAAAACGATGGATGCGATACTTGCCTCCCTAAACACACACACACACACACACACACACACACACACACACACACACACACACACACACACACACAACAAAACAAAACAAAACAAAACACCACCAACAGAACAATAAAATACAGTACAAACGGCTCAAGGTAGTGGCCTATAATAATATTTTTTAAGGGGGAAAAAAACCCCAAACCCATCAGTATAAAATAAAATCTGTTGAACGTGGTTGCCTGTAATTCACGCATTCCAGAGGCAGAAACAAGAGAATCTGCACAAGTTCACGGCCAGCCAGGGTTACATATTAAGACCCCCATCTCTAAATAAATAGATCAACAAATGGCAGCAAAAAGACAAGACATAATTACTGGCATACTTAACAGTAATTAGTACAACAAGCATTGCTTTGTAGCATGCATCAGATGAATGAAAAAGTAGTAAACATTAATTAGTCATGATCAACCTGAATTCACCTGTGCATATCGTTTGCTTGCATGGTTCATTAAAACCAGTGGTGACTAAACTAGAGAATGTGGCAGTATCCTTTGGCAACCTCCAATTTCAAAGTAATTTGGGGAAAAGAATTAAGGAAGCAAACTGTCCAATTCTATGCACTGGATACGATCAGAAAGCAAGGTAATTCTGTGATGAATGTAATAGATTTTTACCTCAGTAAAGGGACTTTAGCTGGTCAGGAGAGGGGGACACTTGATTATTTTTATGTTTTGGACTATGTTAATATCAAGGTATGATTACAAAGAATCTTGGTTTTGGTTTTACACAAAACCTCATTTGTAGTCTAGCCCAGCCTAGATAGAACTCACTATGTACCCCAGGCTGGCCTCAAACTCAGAATAATCCTCTTGCTCTCCAAGTGGTGAGACTATTCTGTTTTACTGTATTGTCTTTTGCTATAGTCCATCATTCTCAGAAAATAGCCCCATTTGATGTTAAAGTTCTCTGAAATTATTTATGTTCGACAAAACATCAAGTTCTTGACTGTTACTGAAGTACTGTCAGATTGGCTTGTGAACACTCGGTGGGGCATTCTCTCTCTCTCTCTCTCTCTCTCTCTCTCTCTCTCTCTCTCTCTCTGTCTCTGGTTTTTTTTTTTTTTGGGACAGGGGTTCTCTGTAACTGTCCTGGCTGTCCTGGAACTCGCTTTGTGGACCAGGCTGGCCTCGAACTTACAGAGATTCTCCTGTCTCTGTCTGCCAAGTGCTGGGATTAAAGGTGTGCACCACCACCACCTCCCAGCCATTTTCTCAATTTCCAATTGATGGAGGAGGGCTCAGTCCAAAGTGGGAAGGCAGTATTATCCTTAGGCCTTGGCTGTATATGAAAGGTAGCTGTTGTGTACCTGGGAGCAAGTTGGTAATCAGTATTTTCTGCTTCAAGTTCCTGCCCTGACTTCCTTCAACCATGGGCTTCACTGTAAGAAGAAATAAATCCTTCTCTCCCCCAAGTTGTATTTGGCCCTTGAAAGGAAAAGTATCAGTGTCAGCCCAGGAACCCCAGGACCAAGTTCTCAGCACAGAGATTTATTTGCCCCAGAGGGATCGAGGACAGGGATAAGGGACAAAGACAAGAGATAGAGGACAGGGAGAGGGGGAAGGGGACAAGGGAAATGGAACAAAGGACTGCCTCAGGATAGATAGGAGACAGATGTGGCACATAGGCAAATAGCAGTTTATAAAGGTAAAGGGGAAACCCTGTGTTAGGATGAGGTGTTTAATTTTAATTGGGCAGGTTAATTAGATAAGCCAAGGGGACTATTGATTGCTGGACTTCAATAATTGGATAGCCGAACCTTACTTGGTAGTCACTCTCAGGAGAAGGTAGTAACCAAATAAGGGAACAGACCTTGGTGGCCAGCTTTAGGGATGCAATTAGAATTTTTTTTAGCAAGGCAGAGGGAATCAGCGAGGAGGGCAAGGCCTGCCAGAGCCATGTTCCACATGCTCGAGCTGATCAGAGTCCCTTCAGTCATTGTGGTCATCACAGCAACAGAAACCAAACTAGAATGTAACCCAACAGGATTTTTGCTCAAGATCTGACAGTATGGGGTTGTAGGTAGAGACGGGCAGTGCAGAATGAGGGAATGAAGCAAACGACGGGGGGGGGGGATTGGATATCACAGGCGAGAAGCTGCTGCTCAGTTCAAGTAGCAGGGCTCTGCTAAAGCTGAGTTACCAAGATGTGCATTCATAAAGCCTAGGAGAAGTTTTAGGAGCTTGGCTAACAGAAAATCTTTGTTACTTTTTGCTTGTTAAAAAAAAAGAATAATTTTGGATAGCTTAATTTTTGTAGAATTTGTTTGAGCGAAGGCTTATTTGTGAATTAGGCAGTACCCAGAACCAGACAAAAAACTCTTGAGTTTGAGACCAGCCTGGTCTACAAAAGCTAGTTCCAGGACAGCCTCCAAAGCCACAGAGAAACCCTGTCTTGAAAAACCAACCAACCAAACAAACAAAAAATCATCTTTTCAGCTGCTTTGATACTCTCAGATTCTCTTGGATAAATTTCATTTAATGCAGTGGAAATTCTTTTCAATTCTAATTAGGTCTCTGAGGGGCAACATTGATTTCCTAAGCACTCAGAGACAGCCCCTTCCTGTAAATTCCCAAGGAACTGAGGCAAAAATCTTTCCTAGGGCCTCTCCAAAGGCTAGTGTTACACATTTACTAAAGGATAGCCTGCAGATGTTGTCCATGGAATGAAGTCAGAATAACTGCATCCTTGGGGGGGTGGGGTTCTAAGGTGCTGACTGACATTCTTTCTTGATTAAACACCAGGACTAGACTTTGAGCTTAGCTAGGGATGTTTGTAAAGGTCAGACAATATAATGGATGGATTTTTTTTTTCTTTTTAAAGAGCTGTTCCCTTCAAATCTCAAGAGTTACAGAATGGCAGGAAATCTTATAAAAATTTAGAGTGTAGAAACACAAACTCCCTGGTTAACTTCTGCAACAGATACCTCAGACATACACAGGTCAAAGGTCTCAGAAGCAGTGCCTATTCCAGGAAAAGTTACTTTCTGCAGAGATCAGACAGTGGCTGGCTGGGGAGCCAGGGACTGATTAAAGGCAGATATGTGAGTTCCAGGACAGCCAGGGACACATAGAGAAACCCTGTCTCAGAAAACAAACAAACAAACAAAACCCCCCAGTGATTCTTAACTAGGAGTTGGGGATTGGGGAAGTGGATCTTACATAGCCCAGACTCTAAGCTCAGGAGGGTAACTGGATTTCTGGCTATAAACACACACACACACACACACACACACACACACACACACACACACACACTTTGAAATTTAAAAGCGTATTTATTATTGTGTATGTGGACAGGAGTCACATACCAATGTATGTGTGTATAGAGGTCAGAGGACAACTTGTGCGAGTCAGTTCTCTCTTTCTACCATGTGAGTTCCAGGAAACAAACTTAGGTTGTCAGGTTTGATGGCAAGAACCTTTACCACCACCACCACCACCACCACCACCACCACCAGTGTGTGTGTGTGTGTGTGTGTGTGTGTGTGCGTGTGCGTGTGTAGCATACACTAAAGCCTTTCCACATTTTTTGTTTTGTTTTTTTGAGACGGTCTTTCTGTGTAGCTTTGGTATTCCTGGAACTCACTCTGTAGACCAGGCTGGTCTCAAACTCACAAAGATCCTCCTGCCTTTGCATCCTGAGTGCTGGAATTAAAGGTGTGTGCCACCACCGCCTGGCTAAGTCTTTTCAATTAAAAAAAAAATGTTACATTAAAAAAAAGTGTTAAGTGTTTACTTCATTGTTGTAAGCCCTTTATTTTGGAGACAAGGTCTCACTGTGTAACCTAGCCTTGAGTACACAATGACCCCCTTGCCTCAAGCTCCTCAGTAGCAGGCACCAACAGTCCTGGCTTGATATAGCTTTTTACAATTAATTGTCTTAGAGTAGTGATTTCAGTTTTCTTTTGTTGAGAAATAAACACAGCAAAGTGGATACATCTTAATGTTCTACCTTGGTAAAATTCTGTCTTCTGGATGAAGATTTGCTCTCAAGTGCTTCCTGTTTGCCCCTCCCATCACCACAGGATAAGTGCTACCTGACATCCGTCTCCATAGATGAGTTTTGTGTGTCTTCATGTTATCAAAAAAGGCTACTTGGCTGGGAAGGTGAGTCAATGGGTAAAGTTCCAGTCCCCAGAACCTATGGAAAAACTAGGCATAGTGCTATACATCTGTAACCTCAATGCTGGAGGCAGGGTCTTGCTGAGTCAGGGGAGTTTCCAGTTCAATGAGAGACCCTGTCTCCAAAAGTAAGATGGAGAGATGGCTCAGTGATGAAGAGCACTTATTCTTGTAGAGAACCCAGGTTCAGTTCTCAGCACCCACATGTGGGTTCACAACTGTTTGTAACTCCAGTTACAGGGGTCTGACTCACTTTTATGTTTCTCATCCACACCCCACAAACTCATAGTACTAGTTTATATAAGTTTGGCTCACTACATTTTATGTCTATGGAATTTGCCTCTGTGGTAGGTTTGCATTCTGTGTGATATTGGCTTATATACAGCTAACATAATGCATGCATTTTGATGTCAGTGGTCATTTGAATTGTTTTCATTTTTGTTCTGGTTTTGAGACAGGGTCTCTCCACATATCCTAGAACTCACTATGCAGCACTTGCTGGCCTTGAACTCACAGAGATCCACCTGCCTCTGCCTCCCAAGTGCTGGTATTAAAGGCATGAAACACCACTCTAGGCCTTTTTTTGGTTTTGGACCAACAATAAAATAAGCTATGATAGACATTTTCATTCCTATCTTTTAGTGGACATATGCCCTGCTCTTGAGTATATAGTCAGGAGTGGAATTGTTGGGAAGTAGGCTAGGTATTTGTTTTAGTTAACACTGACAAATATTTTTTCAAAGTGATTGTTATAATTGACACTTCCATCAGCAAGGTGTGGGAGTTCCCATAGCTTTATATCCTCACCAACACTTAGATTATCAATTATTTTAATCTTAGATATTTCTAGGATGATCTACTTAGGCAAGTGATCCTCAACCTCATTTTAACATCACCTGGTATTGTGGTTTGCATGAAAAATGTCCCCCATAGGCGTTTTTATTTCAACACTTGGTCCCCAATTGCTGGAAGGTTGTAAGTTTCAGAAAGTGAGCCTTCCTAGAGGGAGTATGTCACTCGGGGAGGGTTTTGAGAATTTATAGACTCATTTTACTTCCAGTTGTCACTGTCTAGTTCCCATGTGTTGTTTACATGTGATCTCTCTGCTTCCTGCTGCCATGCCTTCTGTGTCATTATGGATAGCTATCCTTCTACAGTTAAGTGCAAATAAATATTCCTTAAGATGATTTTGATCATGGTAGTTGATTACAGCAACTGAAAGGTAACTGGTAAACGTTTAGTGCACCTGGAGGTCAGGCCAATGAAATCAGAGTCTCTTGAGTCACCGCCTAGTCATTACTATATTTTAACACTTCTTGGGTATTCCCAGTGGATATTCAAGATAGACTACCACTACCTTCATTTGTTGTGATCCTGCCCTTAACTTCATCCCAAAGTCTTTCAAGAGCCACTGATTTGGGGGCCTGGAGAGAAGGCTCAGCATTTAAGAGCATTTGTTACTCTTACAGAGGACCTGATTTGGGAGTCTGGAGAGATGGCTCAGTATTTAAGAGCATTTGCTGCTCTTGCAGAGGACTTGGGTTTCAATCCCGGAGATCCCATGATACCTTGCAACCATCCTTAACTCAAGTTTCAGAGGATCTGACACTGTGGGCCCCAAGCATGTGCATGGTGCACATACACACAAGCAGGCAAACACTCCTAGATATACAATTTAAAAAAAACCCACTTATTCAAAACATTAAGAGCAGAAACCAAATGCACAAACCCCCTAGAACACAAAACATGGTATGCATTCTACACTCTTCTGTAAACCGTCCATTTCTCAATACTGAGTTAAGATAAATCTAGAGATCCTCAAAGACTCATTCCCCCCACCCATAAACCCCCTTTGGGGTTTCATCAAGAAGCCAGTTTAACAAGGAGCTGAGTTTAACGGGCCCCAGGGAATAACTCACTGAAATCACCCTTGCTGTGACACCTCCCCTACTTGAGCTCTGGAGGTTCTCTTTACTCCAGAAGACCTTTTCTGCACCAGAAGCTCCCGGCTGACTCCTCCAATGCAAAGTAGAACAGAGGTGGGTGGGAGCTGCCCTGAGCTGGAACACAGGAGCTGACTCTGACACAGCTGAATCCCAGCATGCTTTTCTGGAATAATGGTGAGGGATTAGAAATTAGGTGTGGCTTGCTGCTTCCTGGATTGTCCTAATAAACTTGACCTAAGCTGCTCTGGTCTTAGGGTGGGGTGTGGCTTTCATATTATATCACAGGGTAATTTACAGAAAGAAATCCAGAGGAGAGATATTTAGGAAGAGAACAGAGCAAGTTCAAGATCAGCCTAAGTAACACAGTGAGACCCTACATCAAAATTTTAAAGATAACGTTAAGAAAGAGGGCTGGGTACATATATATTCTGTAGCATGCATGAAACCCTAACCAATCCCCAGTCAAACACAAAATTGAATAAATAAGTGAAGAAAAATGACACAGTTTTAGTTTTAGAATGTTCAGTCTTGGGCTGGATAGATGGAATACCGTGTAAAGGTGCTTACTACTAAGCCTGGCAATCTGAGTTTGATCCCTGGAGCTGACATAAAGGTAGAAGGAGAGAACCTACACCACAAAGTTGTTCTCTGACCTCCACAGAGTTCTCATGTTTGTTATGAAAAGAGTCAATTGTTTGGGCTGGTATACTTCCTGGAAATGATAAGTCCTCAAATCTAGCTTTTTCACGATAGGATGATGTGGACTTTGATGGACTAGACCCAGCTTTAAGCTTACCTTGTAAATAGCTAGTCAGCGTACCTGTGTACCTAGGTAAGCAGCTCCCTGACCTCAGCCCTCTTTGTGGCTTTTCTTTCTTTGGAACAGGCTCTTATGTAGCCCAGGCTGGCCTTGAACTTCATATGTAGCTGTGGGTGGCCTGGAATTTTTTTAAAATACTTTTTTCTCTATCGCCTGAGTGCTGGGATTACAGATGTGTGTCACCAACACACACACACACACACACACACACACACACACACACACACACTAATAATAAATACATTTAAAAAACATTTCTAGTTTCATCTAACATCTTAAATCACTCATTACTTTCAAAGATCTGACCTTCCCTCTGCCAAGGAAAAAGAAATACCTATAAGTTTCTTCAGTGCCTTCATTTTACGCAGACCCTCCACTCTCTCTCCTTTGTCTTTTCAGGATCAGAGTCAGCATAGAGGAGGAGGAGAGAGGGGGAAATTTCTTACTTGATGAGTGTGTGGGTTTGAATGGAAATGCTGCCTCACAAAGATAGCTGTGTCTACTTCCTAATCCTGGAATCCACGAATGTGACCTTATTTGGGAAAACATCCTTATACTTAAGCTACCATAGATTGATGGCAATTGAACAAGCAAAGGATCCACTCTGTGGTAACACACACCTTTAATCCCAGTACTCGGGAGGCAGAGACAGGCAGATCTTTGTGAGTTCAAACCGAGACTGGTCTACAAAGCAAGTTCCAAGATAGGAGATAAGCTCCAAAGCTACAGAGAAACCCTGTTTCGAACAATCAAAGAGAACAGCAAGGAAATGATGAAGGGTCCATACGTCTGGCTTCAATCATAATCATAAGATGAGAATTCAAGAGCATATTTTTTTTTACGATTTTGTTGCTAGACATTATTTAAAGCCCCCCAAATTGCAGAAAGATGTAGGAAAAAAGTACAAGAAGAAATGAGACGAGGGGATGCTATTTCACTAAATACCTCCTCTTGTCTATTCCGTTGACAGTCCAGTTGCCCTTTAGAAATCTGAGCTGAAGCCCAGCATCTGGGATTTGATTCAGTGTGGCTGGTTTCCAGGATTACAGATGGCGGCCAGAGATCCCGATCCCGACGTGAAGTCTGCTTCTGGAAATGGCTCTCTTCACTTTTGGTCCTTGGGCTCTCCTTTTAAAGGGAGGTTGTTTGTTTCGCTCAAAAGGCGAGTCATGAGTGTTGACCCACAGGGCATGGGGCTGTGCTTCCTTATCTATCTGTCTATCTATCTTTTTTTTTTAACCTTGTAGCTTCATGGCACTTTCTCCCAGACTGATAACTGTATGCTTCACCCAGAGCCCTTGCTACGCGCCTGGAGGCAGGGCAGTCCCTTCATCAGAAAAAAATTATAAAGAATGGCTGCGTTCTCTGCAGTCTTTTGTGGAGACACACTTGGTCAGAAGTGTACTCTTCTGATTTGTGGTGTATGAGAGAGGTGCTTCTTCTCTCGTTCACCCCCATTTTCCCGCACTGTGTGGTTTCTGTGATAGTATTTATGGTAGTCGCTTTTCATTTGAAAGTGGCCTCAAAGGTCACCTGGTTTCTGGTTGCTGAAGAGAATGGAAGGCGTCATCTCCTTTGTTGTGAGGCAATCACTTAGCCTGGTATTCTGGATGGAAGGGACAAGCTCTCAATTCCAGCTTTTGCATGCTGGGATCAAGGTGGTAGACTTTGATGGGACAGAGCCAGCTTGCTCACTTTGTAAATGACTAATTGGGTACTTGTTTAGCCTAGGCAGGGGCAGCCCCCTGACCTCAGCACCTTCTGCAGCTTCCCTTTTTCTTTTTGAAACAGGAACTCATGTAGCCCAGGCTGGCCTTGAATTCCTTGAATGCCAAGGATAACCTTGAATTACTTTTCTCTTTTCTGCACCACCCAAGTGATATGATAACAGGCATGCATTTGGAGCTTTGGCTTAACAAAGAATTCTTGTATGGCTAGTTAAGGAAGGATTCTACGCCTGAGTGCCAGCTATCCCCATTCCCTGGTATTTCTGACTTTTGAGCAGAATACTGTGGAGGCTACACTACTGTGAGAGATCATGCAGGCAAAGATGACATCCTTAGCAAGCCAGTCCTACAAGGGCTCCTTGTCCTGCTTCTAGCACGCAGATGACTTCCAAGGCTCCTGTCTACAGACACACTACAGTCCTTGCTGTAAGTGCCTCAGGGTCTGTTTCTGCTGCTTGCTACCAGCTCATTCTGACGCAGCCTTTTTTTGTGTGTGGCTCTGGGATTCCAGGACAGGTCAATATTGCCATTAACAAGGTGCTGAAATTTCCCTTTCGATTAAGACATTGGATGCTACTTGTATGAAATATTAGCCGAGAGAGGGAACACTTGAAGCTCTTGTATGTTCCTTGTGCTTGTGCTATAAGAATCCTGTCCCTCCACTTGTTGGAGACCAGCCACATGAGACACAGAACAAGTGAGCATTAGTAAGGGTGAATTGAGAGAAGTCTGGAAGATTGGTTGCTTGAAGGTCTCAAGCATGACTGGATTGGAAGGGTTTTGCTACACAGAGAGAAGCAAAGGTTCACAAAAGACCAGACCCAGGAAGAGGCAGAGACTGAGTAGCAGATGCCTGTCTGACAGTGGGTGTCTGCCTGGGGTAGACAGTGGGTGTCTGCCTGGTGGTAGTCATACACTAGGACAGCAGCTGCCACCAGGGGGTGCGGCGGGATTTCTGAGAGAGGATCTCAAACACTGCAGGATGCAAGGTGTCCTATGCTCAGCAGAAGAGCTGTGTGACTATGACTGATATCCATCTTTGCAGAGAAAAGACTTTTTTCTCTTCATTTTTTTTTTTTTTTTGCTACACCGCTCACATTATCCCCCTCCCTGCATACACTTTGTTTTGAGACAGGATCTCTCTGTAGCCCTGGCTGTCCTGGAATTCACTATGTAAATCAAGCTGGCCACATGTTTACAGAGGTCTACCTGCCTCTGCTGGGATTAAAGGCATGGCTACCATGCCCAGGTCCCCCTTGGCTTTTAGAGACAGTCTCATGTAAGCTCAGGCTGGCCTTGAATTTGCTATGTAGTTGAGACTATAAACTTTTGATCCTCCTGCTTCAGTCTCTTGAGTGTTTATAGGAATGTGTCACCATATTCTGCCTAAGAAAAGGAGTTTTAGATGGAGTAACAGGAGACAAAAGGGACTTAAAACACTTCTCAGCAAGACCAACAGATAGGGAGCAGGTGAGAAGTATAGATTCCTATCAGTGGGATTATTTCCCTCCGCCTCCGTCCCTCTTGGTACTACTCTGGTATTCACCATCAGTGGCCAGATAATGTTCAGGTTCCATTGGTGGGGGACCTGGGAGACATTACCAATGTAAACTCTTGGGTGCTGGATTATACACAAATCTGTGTGTAACTGGAGTCACAACCTGCCTGGTGTTGAAATGTGGATTCACTCTAGGTATTTCAGATGGTGGAGCAAAATTTCATATACATGACATTCAACTTTGACATGGGTGGGGTGGGGTTGGGGGCAGACAACTTTCAATTTTTAAAAGCAATTTCTATTAAAGTGTGACATACAAAGAAAAGTCAGTGCACCAGCCATTAGCTTCATTCAGAAGAAGAAACCACATACACATGTACATATATAGAAACACACGTATACGCATCCCACTTAATCCCCAAACACTAGAATACTTGTTTTCTGCAAGTTTTCCCTAGTGGTCCCTTCCAGTACCTTCCCACAATGGTAAACACACCCCAACTCCTCTTCCATCGACTAATTTTACCTGGCTTTGACCCTTATACAACTTATATAGCACATAGTAATACTTTCTGGCTGCAGTTGATGCTAGTTGCCTTTTTGTTTATTTTTACTTTATTACTACTATTTTTTGAGGCAGGGTCTCCTTATGTAGCCCTGGCTAGCATGGAACATGTTATGTATTTTACTCAGCTGGCCTTGTATTTGGAAATCTACCTGCCTCTGCCACTCGAGTGCTGGGATTTAAGAAGTGGGCCACAATACCCAGTTGCGTGCTTTATTTTAAAAATCCACCTGTGTTGCTATGAGTAGCATTGTATTCACTGTTCATTCTCATTTCATCATAGCATTTCATGGAATGTCTACAGCAGTTTATTAATTCTGCTCACGATGAAAATTCTGGATGTGCAAGGTGTCCACTGGGGCTATGAAGCAGAGTAACTTTGAAGCAGAGTAACAAAATATAATGTTCCCAAATTGACAGTTCTCCCGAAAATTGTGAAATGCCTTCATTCCATGTGTGTTTATTTTGAAGAAATGTTTTAAATCACCTGAGTGCTATCTTACAGTCTGGCTGAAGCATAATTTAAACAGCTGTCCTGGCAAAAGTGAGTTCCAGGAAGGACTACTGTCTTCTCTCAGGGAGAGAGAGAAAGGGAGAGAGCCCTGTATCAGGAGAAACCATGTTATTTGCAGTGCTATGGACTGATAAGGAGCCAGTGTTCCTCTCTGTCCTTTCTAGCTGTCATATTCATCTACTAGAGTCAGAGAGACAAGAGTGTGAGGGTAGGTGAGGCATCTCTATGAGTGTCCAGTGCACAAAAGCATTTTACTGTCTTTCTTTTTTGCCTGTATTGTCTTTTCAGGGATGCTGGTGTAGTAAATAGCTTTGGTGAATATACATAGTATCTTCTTTCCTGAAGACAGATTTGGTGCTCTCTCTCTCTCTCTCTCTCTCTCTCTCTCTCTCTCTCTCTCTCCTCTTCTCTTCTCTTTTGACAAGGTCTCATGTAGCCCAGGTTATCATCATATGTGCCATGTACTGAAGGATGACTGAAAATTCTGATCTGCTGGGATTACAGGCAGGCACCACCACTCCTAATTTATGAGGTACTGAGGATTGGGCCCAGGATTTTGTGCTTGCTAGACAAGCACCCCACCAAGCCACCCAAGCCCGTTTTAGCCAATTGCTATGAATACAAAATATTTCAACAGAGAAAAGAACAAAAAATATGTTTTCCAGAATCATACACATAAGTAAACACAGAATCATTAGCACATCCTTTTATCTTACTATGACTTAAAGTGGTTAACTGGATGTGATTATAAACATGTAAATATGCGAGTTTGAGCAAAGATCTATGTTTAATGTCTTTGTTTGCAGGAAGAACTTTAAAAGATAACAATTACACATTTTAAAAAATGATTTACTTTATTATTTTATGCGTATGTTTACAGGTCAGAGTGTACGCATGTGTACTGCACACATGCAAATGATCATGGAGGCCAGAAGAGGGCACTGGAGTCACTGGAACTGGAGTCACAGATGGTTATGAGTTGCCATGTGGGTGCTGGGAATTGAGCCTGGATCCTCTGGAAGAACAGCCCGTGTTCTTCATCACTAAGTTATTTTTCCAGCCTCAACAACTAACCATTTATTTTTACTATTTTTCCTGTCTCTGTTATTCTAGAAATGTTATTTAGAAGAGTCCATCAGCTCACACAGAAAGAACAGATATACTAGGTAGGGAGAACTGAGCTGGTATTTCCACACTTTGTGTCATAATGTGGAAAATTCAGAATCAAATGAGAAGGCACAGTGGTGCTACACATAAACCAAATTTTAGTACATTTGACACAAGAAAGGAATCATGATAATATTTCTGTTGGAATATTACACATTTTCAGCTTATATTTATAAATGGAAGAGACCTATGATATGATATAAGAAAACCCAAAGAAATGACACAAAAAGCCATGTATGAAACTATAAATGAGGACAGTGAAATTCAGCCTTCTATATATATATAAAGCCATCTGGACACAAGCCTGACACCAGTAAGACACCATCCACTGCAATTTCTCCAGTTTTGCCTTTGCCACATTCTGCTTCAAAAATGACCTAATAATGGAGAAAAATAGAAGGTTACTTCAAAACAATGATGTAATCAGACTACTGAACAGCTGTTAGCAAGTACTAAACTTGTGTCTCTAGTGTATGGAAATTGCCTTTCATATTGACCACATAGCAATGTGTTGACTATATAGCAATATGTTTTCCACATGCCAAGAGATCACAGTGAGAGCTCTGTTCAGAGAAGACAGGCTCATGCTAACTCTGGAGGATTCTGAAAAGTCCTGTGGCAGGTGGTGGTGGCACATGCCTTTAATCCCAGCACTCAGGAGGCAGAGGCAGGCTTATCTCTATGAGTTCAAAGCCAGCCTGGTCTACAGTGAGTTCCAGGACATCCAGAGCTGTTACACAGAGAAACCCTGTCTTGAAAACAAAAGTCCTGTTGTATAATTCTGAGCAGGGAACTTTTGGAATTTCTATTTAAAGACTTGAAATGAAAACAATGAAAAAATTCTTTGTTTATTTTTAAGTGTATATGTGTTTGTGCATATGAGAAAAGATGTTCACTATGTTCACTATGTAGCCAAGGATGACCTTACACTGCTATTCCTCCTGTGTCTATCTCTGAGTACTGGAATTACTGGCATGTCCCACCAGGCCTAGTTTGTACAATGTTCGGGATTGAACACAGGGTTTTGTGCATGCTAGGCATTCACTCTGCCAACTGGGCTGCATCCCAACCCCTCTCTTTTTTCTTCTATTGTGTGATTTTTTTTTTTTTTTTGCTTTTCTCTCTTAAGGTCCTTGTCAAGGTCCTCCAAACTCAGTAACCTCTTGGTCATTTTATCCTATTTGTTCTTTATCAAATTCCTTAACCAAGACACTTCCTTTTCCTTTATTAAACCTACTCCTACAGTATAAGATTAACTCAGCAGGTCTGAGTTGTTCCAAACCTAAACATTTGAGAGACCGTTTTCTTCTTGGCTGCTTACTGAGAGTTTGTCTCTAATCACTCAAAACTACTTGTTTAAGAATGTTTTTGTAGCCAGGCATTAGTGGTACACTAGGGAGGCAGAGGCAGGCAGATCTCTGTGAGTTCGAGTCCAGCCTGGTCTACAGAACAAGTTCCAGGACAGGTTCCAAAACAATACAGAGAAACCCTGTCTCAAAAACCAAAAAAAAAAAAAAAAAAAAAAAAAAGAGGCGTGTTTTTGTTTGTTTACCTGTAACCTTTAGCCAAGCCAGACAGTTTTATGCTGAGAATGTGGTTTATGATGGGGGCCGTGGGTTATATGACATCAATGCAGCTTCTGGAAATGTTGGAGAGTGCATAGCTAAAGTCAGCCATGCTGGCAATGATCCGGGCAGACTGAACCATAGTAACAACTTTGAGAGCTTGGAGAGACAGCTCAGTGATAAAATGCTTGCCTTGTAAGCATATGGACCTGAGTTCAATGCCCGGAACTCACATAAAAAGGCCCTATGTAGTGATGTGCACTTGTAACTCCAGTGTTCAGGAAACAGAGGCAGGTGGATCACCTGGGCTTGCTGGTCAGCCAGTTTCTCATACTTGGCAAATTCATAACCTATCTAGAAGAAACAAGGTGGGCAGGGCCTGAGGAACAACACCTGAGTTGGTAGTACTATGGCTTTCATGTTAACATACAGACACATACACACATACAGCACACACACACACACACACACACACACACACACACACACCTTTGACCTTTGGATACCAAGGCCTGGGTGAGCTTCCATGGTGTGCAATACTTTGTGAGTTTTGTCATTTGTCATATGTGGATGCTGGGAGAATTAAGATCTGCTCAGGAGTCTACAAGCTTCTAACTGGTCCTCCCTGACCTCCATACATTTGTCCCATTTTCTTTTTACTGGTTTTAATGTATATAAACCACAACTGTAAATGTAACCGTTTTCATCCATTCTATGAGACCTTCTACAGGAACACTTGCCCCCTCCCTGCCACCTGAAAGTGGGAATTCCCCCAACAGCCACCCAGCTTCAGTTCAGTTAAAATAACCTTAACAAAATCATATTCTGGCTGTCACTTACTGAGTTAAGGTCCATAGAATGAACAAGAAACGTTTTTCCTGCTTGCTTATTTGTTTTTAAGATATTAAAGAATGCATAGCCTGGTTTGCATGGAACTTAGTAAGAGGTTCCAGACACACCAATAGGTCATTTCTGAAGAACTGGAGAAGTATCCTCATTAGTCACACTGACTGGGCAAGTCTTGCCTATCTCTGTGCTCCTGAGACCTATGGACACCAGTAAATAGTTTGTTGAATCACTGAAAAAGAAAACTGAACTATGGAATTCCCTCCTCACTTACACTTTTGGTAGTACCAATCCCTTGGTCCAACTGGATTTTCCCAGTCTTCCATCTCTCATCCTCATTTTGAGTCTCTTCCCATGCCAGGACATTGTTGCTATTTTTCATGAACACTCGAAGTTTTCCTATTTTGTCTCCAGCCAGCCGGTAATCAAAGAACAAACAGAAGGTGCTTTGGGGTGACAAGTTGGGGAGGAGAAGTTCCAATCTGCCAACATCCTTCTTGTGCCCTGCCAGTGCTGGGACTGCCATATAATAACCAACAGCTTTAAGAGAAAAAAAAGGCTGTGAGAAAGGGTCTGGAAAAATGAACAACAGGGGCTGGAGAGATGGTTCAGCAGTTAAGAGCATTGACTGCTCTTCCAGAAGACCCAAGTTCAATTCCCAGCACCCCACATGGCAGCTCACAATTGTGTATAACTCCTTTTCCAAGGGGATCTGATACCCTCATGCTGACATACGCGCAGGCAAAACACCAATGTACATAGAATAAAAATAAGTTATTGAAAAAAGAAAAGAAAAATGAACAACAGTCTCCCATAGGACATGCCAAAATCCTTTACATTTGAATAGAATAATTATGCAAAAATGAGCCGTTATGCAAAAATAATTCCTGTGGATTGGAGAGTTGAAATCTTTTCTCATACAGAGAAGAGCTCTAAGGGTCAGAAAGCTAATGAATTTTCTGCATTCATAAGCAAATAGGGATATAGTGGAATGGTCACTTAGCACTGAAGGGAATTTGCAGCTTATGAGCTCCAGAACATTTCCATCGTGATTATTTTAGTCTTAAAATGCATTTTCTACTGAATCAAGGATGGGCATTGTATTAGTAACCTGTGTTATTGTTGATACAAAACACTCTAATAAAAAGCAACCTAAGGAAGGACTTATTTTGGCTCACAGTTAAAGGATATGGCCCACAGTGGTAGAGGAAATCATGGCGGCAGGAGTTTAAGGCAGCCAGGCACAGTGTATCCACTGTGGGGAAGTAGACAAGGTTGAACACTCATGCTTAATTCACTTTCCCATTTTTTATCCAGTCCTGAATCCCAGCCCAGGGAATCAGCGGTGCTGCCTCCATTCTGAGTGGATTTTGCCATCCCATTTTAAGCTAGAAAATTCTGCATAGACATTTCAGTGGCTAATCTACTCTAGACAATCTCTTGCAGATATGCTTGTCTTCTAGATGATGTTAGAGCCTGTTAGAGCTGACAATATTAGCCATCACAGGTACTTAGGTGGATCTATAGAAAAATGTCTTATCAAAATACACTTGACCTATATTGTCCTAATGGCTTCTTGAGGTTCAACCACCATGTGATTGCATGTCATTCTTGAGTTCTGATGTAGGATGATGAATATATTTTCTTCTGTGCTTGCAAACCTTCTAAATACCTTGTAACCTGGGAAAGTAGGATTTCTGTCTCTACTCTTTTAGTTGTGCCTTTGGTGAATTTAAGAAACTCTTTAAAAATTATTATTATTTTATGTGTATGGATGTTTTGTCTTCATCTATATTTGTACATGTGCATGCCTGGTGACCTTAGGGGCCAGAAGAGAGCATTATTTTACACGGAACTGGAGTTAAAAATTTTTGTGAACTGTCATGTAGGTGCTGGTAACTGAACCCAGGTCCTCTGGGAGAACACCATTACTCTTCATCCCTGAGCCATTTCCCCAGACTCAGCTAAAATAACAATTACACAGCATGGCCTTGAAAAGTAGACAAGAAAGAATTTCCAAAGAAGCTGGGAAGAAAACACTGGGGATGGCATGCAGTATTCTCCTGGTACAACTCCTGGAGACACTTGCAGGATCCTGGCTGATGCTGCATTAGTCTTCACTGGATCCAGACACTGTTGGGTCCTCTTCCCCAGCAAAAGCTTAATTCTGTTAGATGGGCAATATGACTCTTGGTAACTATTTTGAAAAGAACAACACTGGTACACTTAAAACATTTCTGGCAATATACAATATCTTTGCTGTGTAAATCTTCCATTTGCCTAAATGGCCAGACTTGCAATCTCCTGTCTCTCAGGATCTGTTTAAATTTCTTAAAGTGTAACCTGAGGTTGGGACCTAAAAAGATTTAAGGATGACAGCATATGTGGAATTCTAGCCTAAGGTGTATATAAATTAGCAAAATATCCTATTCAAGGCCAACTTCTCTTTGGGCATTAGTCATAGCCAGAAATGTGGTAAGAGCATTTCCTTTATTAATCTCTATGCATGAAGAGAGATTTCTTACTGAGATGGTACATTATTTCTACAACAGCTTTACCAGAGTCTATAGTCATCTTACCTGTGATGTCTAACACTGATGGTCAACTTAACAGCATCTAGAGTCACCTAGGAGACAAGTCTCTGGGCACTCCTGGGAGAAATTGTCTAGATCAGATTAGCCTCTGGAATGTCTATATGGGATTATCTAAATTAAATTGAGATGGGAAAACCCACTCAGAATGGAGGCAGCAATAGTCCCTGGGCTGGAGGCCAGGACTGGATAAAAAGAAAGTGAGCTGAGCCTGAGCATTCATCAGGTTAAACTCTAGGATCCCCAGTGGATTTTGAATTTCAAATGAACAATATGTTTAGGACATATTAAGAAGTGTATTTAGCTCAAATGAAGGCATTTTGTACTTTATCCAGTCACTGTATCAGCTGTACTTTCTCTTCTGTGACCTCTTCTACCCCAGCTAAAGCCTTTCAGCTTTCCTTGAGGGTTTATCCCTCTAATGCTATCAATTCATTCCATGTTTATTGTCTATATTTTTCTCTACAGGGGAAGACAAGACTATTTTAGAGACCTGATGGGCATGTAGGAAGGGAGAAGGTATGATGTGATTGCCTCAGATGTTGAGAACCTGGGGGGTCATTTGCAAATTGGGTGTTGAAAATAGACTTCTCATTGATGGAAAATCCAATGTAAGACGATGCTGACTAGGTGAGCTGTCAATTTGGGACTCCCCGTGTGCTATAGCTCTGGCAGCACCAATATCTACATTCTCATGATGGAAGAAAGAAGAAACTCGTGTTAGTTATCAAGACAGTTTCTCCAAAGTTGTATTATCTCTTGCTAAAGTTGTCCACTGCCCACGAATCTTTAGTGATAGGCCCCACTAGAACTGCTGTGTGGGAATCTATTCCTTTTACCCTGATTGCAAATTCTATAAGAATTCTTGCTAGAGGATATCAAAGCTTTCTGACTGCAGGTCTGGGCTTGTAAGGAAATATCTCACAAAGGAATTTGTCCTAAGGAAGGCTCTTTAAACCCAAGTCTGAGACTATACATCCCCAAGAAATACTGGTGAGGAACTGGAGTCCAAAGCTATAACAGTTGTTCCAGTTATATGGCCAGCTTTCAGGAGAGCAGATTCCATATGTGCTCCAAATTGTGTCTGCAAACCAAATCCTCTATCCAAGGGGAAGCCAGGGCCTGTCAATAATGCTGAAGCAGACACTACAAAAGACCGGAAGTCCATGGCTCAGGGCTAGCACTGAGAACAATTGAAGGACAGGTAAGTCAGAAAGAATTTCTTAGGCAACAGAGATGAGAGCTGAGTCTTGGAGTTTAGGTCATTAACTTGACACTCATCATGCTTTTGATCCTTTGAGAGGTAAATCTACTATAACTCCAGTATAGACAGAGTTCCTATTACCTTTAAAGATGTATTTCCTATCAAAATACAAAATGAAAACTACAGAAGACTGTGGCTGGTAAACTGGGAAAAAAGGAGATCGCAGAGACATCCCACCCCACCTTCCTCTCCTTCCCATCTTCCTCTCCTTCTCTTAAAAGGAAGAGGGTAAATATAAAAGAGGGATGGATGCTGGGACAAATTTTCTCGTTGAAGGGGGGGAAGAAGAGGAAATAAATGCGACTCCAGTTACTCATCCATCAGAGGCCACCTCAAAAGGCCAAAGGTTCCCAAAGATGATAAACAGCCATGACCTAAGCAATGACAGGAATAACCCTTCAGTAACAGCTGTTCTCTACCTCTCCTAGAGCATGTAGCAGTGAAATTTAAATACCATTGTCTCGATCAGCAGGATTCCAATCAAAATCATCTTCTCTGTCCTGTTTCCAGTCACAGACCCCATGACTAAAGCTGCAGTCAACTGAGATGTTTAAGTCTGCTAAAAAAAAAAAATCACATTCAGAACCATTAAGAGAGTCACAAAAGTAGCTAAAAAGTAGCTAATTTGGAGTTCTAGAAGGAGATGCCATGGGTTTATTTGCACAGAATATAGACTGTGAGACTGTGGCAATTTACATGCTTGTAGAGGTAGTTTAAAACAGATTCACTGTTTTTTAGAATTTTATGCTTTGTGTGTATGAGTGTTTTGTCTGCATTTATGTTTGTGTACCATGTGTGTGCCTGGTGCCCATAGAGGTATGAAGAGAGCATTATGTGGTTAATTTCATGTATATTACAGGTGGCTGTGGGCCACCATGTGGATAAGAATAGAAGTTGTGTCCTCTGCAAGGGCAGCAAGAACAATTAACTACTGAGCCATCTCTCCAGATACCCTATTTTGAGTTACATCTGTACAGCCCTTCTTAATAAATCCTGTTGTAATCTTAGAAAAGAAAACTGAAGGAACCAAAAAGGTGGCTCCATGGTTAAGAGCATAATGGCTCTCATTAGTGCAGCGAAGCAGGGAGTATCACCAGTTGTCCATACAATTCAATCTAGAGTCAGAGTGCAGAAAACAGGTGTCTGTGGAGTGCTCAGCCATAAGACATCTAACTCACACCCCTTCCTACAAGGCTCAGGTATTTTGTAATAGTGACTAACGCACACATGAAACGGGTATTTCCCTTGTCCTACATCATCTCAGAACTAGATAATTATGGATAGCCCCTGTGCTCCTAAGGCAGTGGTTCTCAACCTTCCTGATGCTGTGACCCCTTAATACATGTTGTGGGTGACCTTCAACCACAAAATTACTTTCATTGCTACTTCACAAATATATTGTTACCACTATGAATCATAATGCAAATGTCTGTGTTTTCTGATGGTCTTAGTTGACCCCTGTGAAAGGATCATTTGACCCCCCAAAAGGGTTGTGACTCACAGGTTGAGAACCACTGCCCTAAGGCCTCTGAAGTTACTCAAATTATCCAGCCTTAAATGATCTCCCTTGCTACCTCCCCCTTGACTTTCCTTCTACATAACCCTTAAAGACCTTGGCCTAGTTTTCCACTAGCTCCTACTCTTGCTTAGTGTAACCCCTCTCTTGTAAGTGTACATAATAAATTATTGTTTCAGTGGCAGTGGCCTTATGTTGTCACCCAGTACCTCCATTAATTAAAATCTAATGGGCAATTCATGACTCCAACATTCCTGGCAGTTTCTGAAATGTGTTTTTGTTGGTGGTGTTTCCTGTTATGGCAGTATGGGTGTATAGTTAAGATGTACCAAAGGAATATGAGTGGAGTCAGCTAGTGCTAGGATAATCATTCAAGACCAGTGTCTCTGGTTACGTTTTTGTATAGCAGAGGTCTGTAAACCAGCACATTAGCCCACTTCTAGTTTTATAAAGTCTTATGGGAGAACAGCTTTCAATTTACTCGTATGATATCTTGCTACTTTAAGCTACAAGGACAAAGGGACCTGTGAGCTACAGAGACCATCTGGCTCACAAAGTCTCACATATTTGCTCTGTGGCCCTTTCCACAGAAAAGTGTGCTGACTCATGATGTAAGATAACGACAAAGCACTGTGAAAGAGGACAAAGACCAAGACACTTCTGATTTAAAGCCAAGGCAGCCCCCTTTCTCTCCACGGTTTCTCTGTGTAGCTCCAACTGGCTGAAATTCACTACATAGATCAGAATAGTTTCTCATTTACATAAGCTCAAGTGTCACTGCCTCCAGAATGCTGGTATTAAAGGCCAGCCTTTTCTTAAACATCTTTAAAATTACATTTTAACTATACACGTGGAGGTCAGAGGACAATCTGTGGAAGTCAGCTCTGTCCTTCCCCTGTGTGGATGACTGGGATCAACATCAAGTCATCAAGTTTGGTGGCAGGTACCTTTACCTTCTGAGACATCTTGCTGGTTCATAAGTTGCTTTTTCTTGACTCATCTCAATTTGTCATTTTCATTGGACCCTTAATAAATCCAAGGTTCCTAAATGAGTTATCCAGGCTTCATAGATACTGAATGCTGAAACTGAGCCTGAACCTAAATCAGGCTGAGATCTATGACTGTCCATTTTGCACAGGTCAGGTTTGGCTTTGAGGTGGGAAAGCATTAAAGACAGACAATTTTTCATATCAGAGGCAACATAGTAGGGATCTTAACGGGAAAAAGGCTCTCTTTCAGAAGCTGGAGAGGAGCTTCATTAAGAGAGATAGCCTAGCCAGGGTGGTGGTGGCACACACCTTTAGTCCCAGCACTTGGGAGGCAGAGGCAGGTGGAACTTTGTGAGTTTGAGGGCAGCCTGTTCTACAGAGTAAGTTCCAGGACACCAGGGCTACACAGAGAAGCCCTGTCTCCAAAAACAAGGGCAAACAAACAAAGAAAAACCCAAAACAACAAGAAAAGAGATACTCCAAAGTAAAAGAGACACAACTGCCATGGCAACATGTGGGTGGGATTTCCAGAAGAGAAGAAGTCTTTATAGAAACCCCCCATTGGTGGCCAGACGGTGGTGGCACACACTTGTAATCCCAGCTCTTAGGAGGCAGAGGCAGGCAGATTTCTGTGAGTTCAAGGCCAGACTGATTAACAGAGAGAGTTCCAGGATAGCTAGAGCTACACAGACAAACTCTGTCTTGAAAAACAAAAGAGAGAGAGAAAGAGAGAGAGTGTGTGTGTGTGTGACAGAGACAGTGAGAGATACAGAGAGGAGAAACAGATGTAGTGAGATATCTTAATCTGTGCATCATTAGACAGAGACACAGAAAGATAGATTCAAAGGGGCTAGTTTTTTTTTTTTAAACTGGTGGGAAGTTTCACGTCATAAAGTTTAATTCAACATAACCTATGTGATAAAGAACATGAAAGAGTCAAGTCTTGGGTAAGACTATACTTAATTATTGACTATTAGGCAACAACACAGCATCCTATCTCTCTATCTCTGACCCAGAGGTGGAGTTGCAGGGGTATGTAGCTGTGAGATCTGGCCTCTTACAGTGCCTGACTGGCATCTTAAGTGATCAGCTTCTTAAAGGGGCAGGCCCATGATCTAGATCTACCAAGTTGAATGGGAACTAGTTGGGAAGAGGAATAGAATCAGTGAGAGTGGGAGGGGGATAAGAGAGGGTAATAGGGACAAACATGATCAAAATGCATTATAAGCGTGTATAAAATGTCATAATGAAACTCATAATATGTAATTAATATATGATAATAAAAACTTTTTTGAAAAATATTTTTAAAATTTATTTATTTTTATTACATATACAGTGTCCTGTCTGCATGTCAGAAGAGGGCACCAGATCTCATGATAGATGGTTGTGAGCCACCATGTGGTTGCTGGGATTGAACTCAGAACCCCTGGAAGAGCAGCTAATGGTCTTAACCTCTGGGCCATCTCTCCAGCTCAAATAAAGAAATTTTAAATGGCCTAGTATTTAAAAGCTGGTGGTTAGGGGTAAAGGGATTTCCTCCTGGCCTGATACAACCATCTTTTATCATGGAGAATAGGATGATGAGCTAACCTACAGAGTACTTGTTCCTGTAGCTATGGCAACAAAATAAATTGAACAGTACAGTGATGGGCAGGTCTATAGTAATGGTAATAGTCAGTAACAGTTCCTAGTAATGGGAGAGGATCACAGGACTCTCACCAGCCATCTCATCCCTCTTGATTACCCCCGCCCTGCTGCAATAGTATTGGGAGCCACTAAGGCAGACAGGACCTGAAAAAAGGCAGGACTCCATGATGCAGCTTTTGTGACATTATCCTCACCTATGATGAATTGGGACCTCTCAGTGATACAGCTATTTTTCATGTAGGTCAGCTCAGTCTAGATCACGTGGTGTGAAGCTTGATTCCTCAACCCCCCAAACCTATAAGAGTCAACCTCTTTGTTCTCCAGCTTTAAAGGGAAGGCTCTCTTTCTTCCTTAAAGGTCCTGTTAGGGCTCCCTGTAGCCATGATGCTATTTTTCTCCTGAGTTGAAAGTTCTTTCTCTCATGTCAGGGCCTCATCTAATAAAGTTCTTCCTGAAGGGTGATCTCATGTCAACTCCTTTTTGCGAGTCTGTTAACTGTTTTAAATTACAAAATACTTAGAAAGAAAGCATTAGTTATTGTGAACAAAAGTTCCCAGGAAGGAGCCAAACCTACACAGAACATTCTACAGAAGCTACTTGAGTGACTTGCGAGAGGTCAAAATGCTGCTGAGTCAAATTATTCTGAGGTTTTTTAGCCCCTTCTGACCCAACATCCTTGTGGCTACCAGGTGAATCCTTCCCAGATGTATTAACTTAGCAGATTCCCAGCTTCCACCAACCTCAAAGCTAAAAATGTCATCAGATAGCATCTGGAGCCTCTACTATAGGCTCCCCCACTTGGCTGGAACTTACTGACCTGGTGTTTTCATCAATGTATTTGAAAAATGATTTTATGCCTTTCTTTGTTCCTTACCATAAAAGTCTAGGAAAACCGCTACTACATTGGAAAATGATGTTTTAGGTACCTGGAATATGTAATCTTAGGCCATGACCACTCATTATTTATTCTCTTTGAAACAAGAGCTGTATTTTTTTTTAAAGTTACCTTTGTTTTCCAGTTTGTAATTTAGCTCTTTTCTTTGGATGTAGATCAGATCCAAATCCTCTGCTTCATTTACCTTAGGAGCTGATAAAGAACCTTGATCAGTTAAGAAATAACAGAACCCCACCCCCATCCACCAATGGAATGAATTTAGTGTCGGAAAGAAGGTTTTGTCATGGAGTCTAATGGCAGAACATGTTAGATCACCACTCATTATCCATTGTTGTGCATGGGTAACTGAAGGGAGACTCCCCCTCTGCACTATGGGGAAGTTGTCATTCATGCAGAGGTGAGACTGAATGGTGCTGTGGCTTCTTTGGGGTCACTCACACTCCTGGAAGCAGCCCATCAGGCAAGGACTTACTTATTTGTAAGTAAGCTCAATAGACTCATTGGTTAGCCAAGTTAGGCTCTGGTGCAATCAGCCTTTGCACTATTGTTGGGGCCTCATAAGGATAGTAGAGAGGGGTTGTTTATATCTCCCCCCAAGAAGGAATTCGAACACACAACAGGTTACCAAAAAAAAAAAAAAAAAACCAAAAAATATACAAGAGTAGGAAGGAGGCTATTTGGGAAGAGAATGGGGACCAGAGGGAGTGAGAATGGGACAAGAAAGCATAATATAAGAAAATATATTCTCTACATGTATGACATTTCATTTGCATAATTCATATAGGCTAATATCCTTTTAAAAGATTAATGTATTTGTTATGTATACAGTGTTCTGTCTTCATGTGTCCATGCAGGCCAGAAAAAGACACCAGATCTCATTAGAGATGGTTTTGAACTACCATGTGGGCGCTGAGAATTGAACTTAGGACCTCTGGAAGACTAGCCTATGTCCTAAAATATGTTTTGAGAGAAGTTTTTTGTTTTGTTTTTGTTTTGTGTGTGTGTGTGTGTTTGTGTGTATGTGTGTGTGTGTGTGTGGCTCTGCTGTCCTGGAGCCCACTCTGTATGCCATGATGTTCTCAAACTCACAGAGATCCACCTTACTACCTCTGTTTCCTGAGTGCTTGGATTAAAGGTGTGCACCACCACCATGGGCATCATAAAAACTTTTCAAAAGCTGGGTTTGGTGACATACATTTTTAATTCTAGTATTTAGAAACAGAGGCAGGCAGATATCTGAGTTGAAAGTCTGCTTAGTCTACGTAATGAATTCCAGGATAACCAAGACTACATAGAGAGACCCTGTCTCAAAGAAAAAAAAAACCTAAAAAAAAAAAAACTAAAAGGGGAGTGCCTGGGAGATTTGGTGGGTGTCCTTCTTGGAAGGACTGGCAGCCATACAACTATGATTGCTGTGTGTTAGCATGGAGGGGCTGTGCCAAAGAGGAAATACCCAAGTAAAGGGACAAGATAGGACTGAGTCTTCTGTTTCCCAGAGCAAGAAGATCCCATTTAACACCTGTGGAAAATATTCTTTAGACCTTACATTGGCCTTTGCTTCTGGAGACTTGAGGGCTAAACTATTTTCCTTTTTCTAGTTTAAAAACATTTCACCTGGGGGCTAGAGAGATTGCTCAGGAGTTAAGAGCACTGGCTGCTCTTCCAGAGCACCCAGGTTCAATCCCCAGCATCCACATGGCAGCTTGCAACTATCTGTAACTGAAGTTCTAGTGGCATCCTCACACAGACATGTACACAAAGCACCAATGCACAAAAAATACAAATAAATTGTTAAAAAACATTTCACCACATGTTCTCCTTCATATGCTAAGCATAGCCTCCAGTGTGTATGTGTATATATGTCAACAGATGTGAATACGGGTATAGGATAGCATTTAGGAAGAAGATCAAGAGAGGGTCATAATTAGGTGATGAGAAAGGACAGAAAACAGGAAAATGACTCATGAGTCATGGAGGAAGATGTAAAGTTATTTTTTCCCAAGTTTCTATTCTGTTATGTTTTTTCTTTTTTCTTTTTTTAATACATAGGTACATACAGATGCAACTGGTAGTGAAACCCAAGTGAAGGTCCACAGTTTCAGAATGGCTATGATAAGTGTACAGATGCCCACTGAACTGTATGGAATTTGGGAGTGCACAAATGTTTGAGTTGCCTCCTCAAAAATGTTGTGTGATGTTTTTATTTGTGATTTAATAAAGTGATTGTATTAAAAATGTTTTTAAATAAAAAGTTTGTATGTTTCAGAATCAGTATATAGAAATGGAGCTGAGCCATCTCTCTTAAGGTGGGGATTATCTACGCTTGTTCATTGATTTGTCATGAGGAATCATGTTTGTTTTTGTAAAATGCAAGAATAGCCAAAGCAATACTTACAAAATACATCTCCTCGAAGGCTTCGCTCCTGTTCTATCTCATTCTGTAGGACTTTGTCTCTTTTCTCTTCCTGAAGCCCCTCTCTCTTTCTCTCTTCCTTCCTTTTTTCTTCTCTATCAGAGTTTCCACCCCTGGAAACACTCTCTTCAGAGCTGAAAGGCAAGTTAACCTTAGGGGTACGTGTACTGGTGGGTCTTGGAGTGACATTTTTCAGCTTCACCTTTTTCTTCATATTGTGCTTATGAGCCAGTAACTTCTTGATTCGATCTTTGATGGTTCCGGGAGCTCTGAGTAATTCCTTCACAGAATTTTCAGGGATAACTAAACCAAAAAGCAAGACAGGAGATTTCCCACTTGGTTGAGATCATTCTTGAAGAATTGGCCATTTTGGAAATGTCAAAGTGCAGGAAGTAAATGCTTCCATAATCAGCCCCAAATAAGACCTCTATAATGTTCCTTCCAAATCTCAGGGAGCATCATGGAAGAGGGGATGGAAAAATATGATCAACAGAGGAGGAGGGGCTTAGGAGGCCCTGTCTTCTCTGAGGAGCTGATGGCAGTTGATGGTTAATGGGGGGGGTCATTTTGTTCAATGGTGTAGATACTGGTAAAATGCCCCTTCTTCAATAAATAATGCCCTCCCATCTCATGCTCATGCAAGCAACTCCAATCAATTAAACTCAGTAGGTCACTACCCTCTCACAAGAAAAAATAAAATAAAACAACTTGAGAATGAGTTCTGGGACACAACATCCCTGAGTTTTGGGACACAGAGACCTGTGCATCTCAAATGCCCTGTGGACACTGATCCATTCCTGTGCCATTACAACTCTGTGAGGTTCCCTGATCCACGCTCTTAGAAATTACCTAGTGAGCTTTACAAGAGACTGTAATTTCCACTCATTGGTCTCAGTCTTCTTTAGAGGGGCTAATTTTGTTTCATGTTCCTCTCCTCTCCTCTAATCTCTTCTCCTCTTCCCTTCCCACCCCTTCTCTCCTCCCCTCCCCTCCCCCTTGTTCCTTCTCCTCTCCTACCCTTTCTTTCCCTCCCTTCCCTTCTCTACTCCTATCCACCCAGCTCTGTGTCACATTTCTTTTAAAAATTCCAGACACAGTTTATGCTTTCCATCATTATTTTTCTTCAAAATAGATTCTTCATGGATTCTGATTTCTAGACCCAGCCACAGCCCACTTGGATACCGTGGCCCTTTTGTGTATGTGCTGTTGAATGCCTGTCACAGCACATAGTGTTTACTCTTGCATAACCTAAAAGATATTCTGTGTGTCATCAGCAGACTTGGCTGGGCGGGGTCACAGGTTGTGAGGCGGGTCAGCATATGATTTACAGCCATACTTATGAGACTTGTGCCAAAGAGCACAGGAGATACTTGAGACAAGGCAGTGAAGAAGTCCATAGTAGGTGTGGCCGCACATGCTTATAGTCCTCAGGAAGCTGAAGCAGGCTAGCCTTGACTACATAATGAGCATGAGGCAGCCAAGACTATATAGCAAGGCCTCATTTCAAAGAAAATACACAAACAAGCCAGCAGGGCCAGTGAGATGGCTCAGCTCATTAGAAACACTTGATGCACAAGCCTGGTTTGCTCTCCAGAGTCCACAAAAAGGAGGATGGAGAGCACTGACTCCAGAAAGTTTCCCCTGACCTCCACATGTATGCTGTGGTATGCATGCCCCACAAACACCATACACAGGTACACAACACTCTAATAATAATAATAATAAGAAAAATCAAAACCAACCAACCAACCAAAAACACAACATAATACAACATAACAAAACAAAAGCAAGTCTAGTCACACAATGGGCCAGGATTACAAGAAGGATAAATCTAGTTATTATTATTATTAATTATTATTTTATCATTATTACTACTATTTTTCTTAATCTCATGAAGCCCAGGCCAAACTCACTATGCAGACAAGGATGACCATGAAATCCTTATCTTCTTTCTTCCACCTCTTAAGTGTTGGGAGTACAGGTATGAGTCATTACGCTGACTGGTTGACTTTAAACACTATAGGACTTTGCTTATTGGAGGATGGCCTGTGCTGTGAGCATACATAGTCTGCCCTAGCAGGTATTTCAGGTACTCCCTGGGCTTCATAGTATTCATCATCACCCCTATCAAACACCACCATCATCATCATTTTGGCCCTTAAAGTCTACCACTTCCAAGCTGAAGTAGTAAGAGGTGGTAGGTATATAATTAATTGCCCATGCTTCTTTCCAGGGTGTGAAATATTGTAAGGGCTTGGATTAATACCCTAGTACCATAAGATGGTGGAGCCTCAGTCAGCTTGGGTCTTTCCCTAAGGAAGAAATCTTCTAAAATGTTTCTTTATACATAGTACTCATGGGAAATTACTTTTGCTGTTATTCCAGATATATATGACAATTTCTAGTTGGATGTCTGGCTTATTATACACTAACAGTTTAAATTTGCTATCATTAGAGAGTTCATTGGTTGTCACACACACACACACACACACACACACACACACACACAGAGAGAGAGAGAGAGAGAGAGAGAGAGAGAGAGAGAGAGACAGAGAGAGACAGATAGCAAAACTGTCAAGACCAAATGTTACTTACCAGAACACTGAAGTCCATTGCCCCTATATCCCTGTTTGCATTTGCACTTGAAGGATCCTTGAGTATTGAGGCAATTGGCATGGGGGCTGCACATATGGGTATTGAGGGCACACTCATTTATATCTGAAAAGGGGAACATTCCAGTGAACAACTTCATGATAAAAGGATTTGCTGAAAGTAGCCTTTTCACTTCAACAACTTCAAGGCTAAGCACTCAACACCTCAGCAAAGTAAGTGCTGCCTGAGAGCAGAGAGGTGTTCAAAGCCAGAGGCCCTTTGGCTGAGAGCCCTGGCTTTGCCTGGCGCCTGTCTGGTATGTATTGAAGGTGCCTGCAACTCACCTCCCCAGAGCAACTTCACGGGCCTGCTTATTATTAATGCTGTTGAAATCTGCTAAAATGTTTGGAGTTTTTCCTTAACATTTTCATCTATGTAATCGGGAACTAAGTGACAGTATCAGAAAGTAAATGCTAAATTTTGGTTGGGTTTGCTTTTTATCCATGTAATCTGAAACTAAGTAACAATATCAGAAAATGGATTCTAATTTTAGATGGCCTTGAAATGCTTCATAAACAAAGGACAGGATCAGCCAGGAACCTCTGACATCATCTGAATTCATCATGGATACGGACATTTTGTTTAGAACCTGCCAGGGGAAAGGGTCAGGCTGGTTTGAGCTCGTCTGCTGGAATTAAAGGTGGAAAATTGGCCAGATTCCACCCAGGTGGGAGCTTCAAGTGCTCTACTCTCCAGCTCATGTCCTGTCTATGCCTTTGTAGATGGAAGCATACAAAACAGTGTATTGTTTTGAACTCAGCCACAAAAGGAGCTCTGTTGCTAATCGTAAGCAGTTTTAGCACATCAGAGATTTGCTTCCTTGTGAAGCTGTGTGGACTCCCAGCTTGTTGTGTGGGGGAAGTTCTTGCAGTGGCAGGGAAATGGGGAACACTGCACCACTGTCATTGGCTTGCACATCTGGCTGGGTTGACAGGACAAGGTGGGGCTCAAGCTCACGACAAACAGGAATTTTATGTGCCTGTCTTTACATCAAAGAGGATTTGAGGAATAACTGTGGAGGCCTCCCAAGATGGTTCAAAATCCAGCAATGGAATGTTGCTCCACCATGATGATACAAAGCATGTCCTAAGCACAAGATTGAAAGAACCACATTTTCTTCAATGGTTAGCTTTCCCTGTCATGTGCATATGTTTGTCACCCATGTTATGTGAATAGGGAGCTGGAGGCAACCCAGACTCCTCTTCATTGTAGGACAATATATTAAGAGCAATTGTAGTGGGATATTTGTACAGTGTGAAGGTGTATTGCTGTGATTAGTGTAATAAAAAGCTGAAAGACCAATTGCTACATATAGGTGGGACTTCCAGGCAGAGAGCTCTGGGAAGAAGAAAGGTGGAGTTGCCAGCCAGACACGGAGAGGAAACAGGAGTTACAAGTTGGAAGAGAGGTAATGACACATGACAGAATGTAGATTAATGTAAATTGGTCTATTTAAATTATAAGAGCCAAAACTAAAGGGCAAGCATTCCTAATTCGTAATATGTTTCTGTGTTGTTATTTTGGAGCTGGTGTCAGATGAAAAAGCTGGCTACAGGCAATGGGTATGCATATCTGACCTCACAAGCTCTTTGAGGCTTGGGATCCCTTCACTAAGGGATAAAACATATTTTACTTCATGCAGACAAGACTAACAGCTGACTAAGTATTATCAGAGAGTGATTTTATTTGTTCCTTGAACTACGAAAGGGTTAAAAGAAGAAAGAGGAAAGAACGTGCTCTTTTGTACAATTTTCCTTTTAAAAAAATTGATGTGTGTGTATATGTGTGTTTGTGTGTGCATGTGTGTGCAGATGTGTGTGCCTCTGTCTATTCTCTATGATTATCTATTTTTCTTTTTGAGACAGAGTCTTTCCCTGTTTTCTTAGGTAAGCCAGAAGCCAGCAGACTCCAGTGACCCTCCTGTCCCTGTTCCCTAGAGCTGTGGTTCAGGTGTTTTCTGGGAAGGTTGGCTTGTTACATAGGTGCTGGAACCCAAACTCAGGCCCTTGTGATTGTAGACCAAGTACTTGTAACTACTGAGTCATCTCACCAGTCACCTCCATACATTTTTCTAAAGCTATTTCAATGGAAAATATTAAGGATAGACCACTAAGATCTTCTTAATCTTACAGCAAATAGATGTGTAATTGGAGATAGAACCAAACATGTAAGCCAAACGAAAGCTTACAAAATTAAAACCTCATAGACAAAATCTCAAGATATTTACCTCCATGATAGTTGTATTCAATTATTTAAGTCACTAGCTGTATAATTAATCTTGTTGGAGTTGCCTAAATGCCAAAAACTTAATATCAAGTTTTTTTTTGTGTGTGTGTGTCTGTGTGTGTGTGTGTGTGTGTATGTGAGTATGTGTGTGTTGCTGGCCAGTGTAGTAGATTGAATGGACATGAAAAATACTTGGAGGCAAGGGGGAAAAAGTCACTGTATCTTACCTACACAATCATACCGGCGACTGACATATTTCAATTCAAAACCAATGTGACATTTGCAGTAGTAGCTCCCAAATGTGTTCACACATCTTCGATTGTAAGGGCAGACTGCTTTTCTAGAAGCACATTCATCGATATCTAAGGTATAGGAGTAAAAGCTATCAGTGATTACAGGAAGACTACTCCAACACACACGCATGCACATGTTCTCACCTTAACCCCTAGCATGCTCTGCTCAAGAACATATAGTCTCCTTGCCCAGAAAACTCGTTATCCAGTGCCTATGTCACATCTTCAGGAAGTATTCTAAGTCTTTACCAGGCATATGAACAGCTCTTTAGTTTGCAGGTTCATATCATTATGCCTATCTTTTCTTGAGGAACAAGTACTTCATCAACTGAGCTATTCTACTACATTCATTCTTAAAGTAACAAGTACTGAATTGAGCAAAGTTATTGTTCAGTGATCATTTTTCTGAGCATCAGCTCTCCCTTTCAATTAAAATGGCACCCAACCAATTAAGGAGATAGGCAAATTTTTTTGAATTTAGTTTAATCAAGACTAAGTCATGTCACCGGGCGGTGGTGGCACACACCCTTAATCCCAGCACTCAGGAGGCAGAGGCAGTTGGTTCTCTGTGAGTGTGAGGCCAGCCTGGTCTACAGAGCTAGTTCCAGGACTGCCTCCAAAGCTATAGAAAAACCTTGTCTCAGAAACAACAACAACAGCAACAATAAAACCCTACATCATATCAGGTGAATCTTATACTAAAGGATACTAAGCTCTGTGACCCTTCTCAGAAGGGAGATAGAAACTGAGGGTGTGGGGGTGGGGAGGTGGCACACACCTTTGATCCCAGCCCTTGGGAAGCAGAGGCAGGTGTATCTCTGTGAATTTGAGGCCAGCCTGGTCTACAGAGAGAGAAAGTGCCAGGGCAGCCAGGGATACACAGAGAAACCATGTCTTGAAAACCAACCAAACAACCAACCAACCAAATAAACACAAAGACAAAAGCAAAAAAGAAGAATGTAAAATACATGCATGTTTAGAAAAAGTGTTTACCTGGCTGAGCTTACTTTACACCCAAATCCATCAAATTATATACATTTACAATAAATAAGCATGCAGCATCCTGACAGAAAAAGTATGTCTATTACACTGAAGAGGTATTACATCATATTTATATTTGCTTATTTAAATCAAAGAAGAACTTTCTCAAAATTCTGGGCTCATTTGCTTTCCCTTATTGAGACTGTGGATTCACCCAACATAAACATTATGTGTATTTGGTGCAATGTGATTGTTAGGAATATATACAATCAGGCAATTGAACATAATTCAAATTCACAATGGTAACCTATATGCAAAAATGGATGAAATGGTGCTTCAGCTACCTAGGATGCCCCGCCACTCAACCCTCAAAGCTGCAAGCTAGACTTGCTCCTGGGCCTGACTGGGCAGTCTAGGGAGTCTCATCCTGGAGCAGCCTCCCATGAATGAAGAGCAGGGGCTGATGGAGAGATACCCCAAAACCTTGCCCAAGAGGAAAAACCACGGCAGCTTTCCTCAGAGTTGTGGCATGAATGTGAAATGTCTTCCACAGGCTCATTCACTTGAACACTTGGTCCTTGGTGATGTTTGGAAAGGTTGTGGGCCTTCTAGGAGGAGGAGCATTACTAGGGGAGTGGAGTGACTGTGGGTGGGTGACTTTGAATTCTGATAGCCAAATCTCGCTTCCTGTTAGTTTTCTACTTCCTGCCTGCACATGCAATGCGACCAGCTGCCTCACTTCATATTCCTGCTGCCGAGCCTTCCCCACTATGATATTCCACATCTTTTCAAATTTTAAGTCAAAATACGCCCTTCTTCCCTTAAGTTCCTTCTTGTCAAGGATTTGAGCACTTTCTAAGTCCTCAACCAGTGTTTTCTGGGATTATCTACTGAGCCATCTGTTTGCTCAGCTTCTGTGGACCCATAAACTATGATGTGCAATAAACCAAGGGAGCATGGAAGTTTGAGCTTTAGGCCACTGATTTTATTAAAGTAATGGCTGTAAAGGAATTGTTTATGTGTTCCTTAATTGATAGTGATTTAATCTGTCCATTTTGTCTAGTCAGAATAACAATGAAACTATAGTTTTATGTTTTTGAGATAGGATCTCATTATGTAGTGCTGGCCGACCTGGAACTCACTATGTAGATCAGGCTGACCTTGAACTCACAGAAGTTTGCTTGCCACTGCCTCCCATGTGCTGGGTAGTTTGTATAATTTAAAGCCAGGTTTAATTTGAGACAGAATCATATGTAATCCAGATCCCGTGGTGTACTCAACCACAGCTGGTTTATATGGTGTTGCAGATTGAAACCAAGGCTTTGTGCATGCTAGGCAAGCACTCAACCAACTGTTTTAAACTAGAAAAAAATTTTTAATATGAAAAATAGTTTAAAACAGTGCACTAAACATTATAGGAAGCCTATACTATTTTCACTAAATTAATACTGAAAATAAAACAGTAAATACATGTTTTCCAGGAAAATGATAGAACTTGAAACAAATCCCAACAGCTCATAAGATCTGACTCATTGAATGAGTAGTGTCATGTCAGTCTCATGGTACTTGGAGTCAAATATGCAATGTCAATACAGTAAATAAAAAGAACCTTTATGCCTTATCCATTAGGCAGAATAAACTACTAGAAGACTGCTTTCTCTTATATCCTTAAGTATGTAGAGAGCACAAATTATTGAAGATATTTCATAGATAGACAGAGATCAGTACTTGGAAGAATTCACCATATTTGTTCAGCACGAGCCTTGTGAAGAATGAAAACAGAGTTCAGTGGAGGAGGACTATAGGGGAACGGAGAGAAAATGGAGAGGAAATGGGAGGGGAATTGAGGGGGTGGAAAGGAAATGGGAGGGGAATGGAGAGGAAATGGGAGGGGAATGGAGGGGAAAGGAGGTTAAACTTTCTGTTTTACCTAGGCACACTCTTCCATTTGAGCCCAGGCGGAGGCCAGAGGATGGACACACACACCGTGGCCCTTCCTCTGTTTCTTCACAGCTGTACTGGCAGTTTGTCCTGGCACACGTCCTAGACTCTGCAAAAGTAGACAAAGATTAACTAAGAAAGTCTCTCCTAATTCTGAGATGTGAAATGTAATATGTCTTAGGAAAGGCTTCATGGTCTGAGTCCCAAAAGGAAACCCACAAGGAATCTGGGCAGGTGCATACCTTTGTTCCCTTTGTTTTGCCTACTTTTAATGTGGGCATGACATCTGGAGCTGAAGAAACCATATGTTCATTGTAAGGCCACAAATATGAGAAGAAAAACACTGAGAACAGTGGAGACTAAAAGTCTTTAGTAAAATTCTCCAAAACTGGTTGTCTTCAGCATTTTTAGCAAATGACATAGTTTTGTTGGAGTTGTGTCACTTTTTGCTTAGTATAACTTATTCACAAAAATGTACTTACTTAGAAGAAGTCCAGTATACATGGGGTCTAAATGCATGGGAGCTTAAAAACATCCACCATAGGTGTGTGGACATGCAAAAGTATTATACATACAGTGTGTGTGTGTGTGTGTGTGTGTGTGTGTGTGTGTGTGTGTGTGTGTGTGCATGCTTACATTTGTAAGAACAGGCTTGTGTGTGCCACAATATATGTGTGGAGGCCAGGATAACAGTGGATGTTAGGCCACGCTTTTTAATGATGTTGATTGAGATAGGGTTTCTGCTGTTTTTCTACTGTGTACTCCAGGCTAGCTAGCCTAGAAACATGCAGGGATTCTTCTGTTTCTGCATCACATCTTCCCATAGTGCTGTTGGGATTACAAACCCTTGTGCAGTATGTTTTGATTTTTACAAAGTTTCTGGGGGTTTGAACTCAGGTCCTCATGTTGGCTTTTACCTCCTGAGCCATTTTCCAGTCCCCTCAAAATCTCTTATATTTCCAGACCAGTGACCACAACCATGACTTTGGTAAATATACTCCATTCAACCACATCCATAAAATGCTAGTCACAGGAGGGACCAAAGACAGTGAAATGGGCCAGGAGAAATAAACTCAGCTCTCAGGAAAGATGCCAAGGACTATACTTTAAGCTCTAAATGGAGAGGCACAGATAATCCCTAGAGGGAAAGAAAGAGTGTGTAGGGATGGAGACCTATTACTTACTTCTCTTCTAGTTAGCTATCTTCTTTGAAACTTAATCAGCAAAATTAACAGAACTATCTTTCCATTTGGAAGAGATATCTCTTTTGGCACTGAATGAACTCTCCTGGAATGTTTCAGAATCATCCATTAGCATCGATCTTTTTAAAGTTTGGAGTGATTTCTGTAAAATCCAAGATAATGGTCCTCTTTAGGGAGGCAGAAGAGAAGGGAGTTCTAGCCAAGTTCTAGTTGGTGGAGGTCACAAGGGTGCTGTACATGAATTCATTAAACTATCAGATTGTTCTGTGTGGGTTTCTGTTAAATTTATAAGAATACGGATATTTGAAAAGAGATACTGCAAATGTCTGTGTTATCTCTTAGGCTTGTTTGCTAAGGGAGGATCTGGGTAAATGGTGATGGAGGGCCAGGACAACTAGGAGCCAGGGGGCACTAGGCAAAACTAGAAGAGATGACCTTGGAAAGCCTGGGATGGTCTGGGAGCCTGTTTGACTGTAACCCTAGGAATCTGGCTGAATGCAGCTAGCTTGTGTTTGCTGGGAGCCACAGGGCAGAGGAAAATGAGATGGCAAGAGAGGAGGAAAGGCAGGCAGGGAAGGTGGGTTTGCCTTTCAGCTGCAGTGTGAAACTTAAAAAGCCTCTCCTCTCAAGAAATGAATGGATGGAGAGTCCCACCCTCCCACAGGACACTGGTTTCATTATCTCAGAAGAGCTTTTCTTTTCAGAGATTGGGAGTCAGAATGCATTTTCAATGAGACACTCTAATCTCTGGGAGTGGGGTAAGGGGCGTGGGAAAGGTAGCTGGTGGGAAGGATTGATGGCCTGGGATGCTGTGGAAATTTGTCATCTTGCTCACCATGTTTAGTTTCATGATGGAATTCAAGTCATCTACACACACACACACACACACACACACACACACACACACACACACACAAATGATTTCCCCCCACTCCCATGAGTTTTTTTTTTTTTTTGCATTTATAAAGTGTATAAAAGAAACAAATCCATAGAGAGAGAAGGTAGACTTGTAGCTGCTGAGGGCAACAGGGACTGGCTGTTAGGGTTTTTCCCCTTTAGTATGCTTTAAATTTTATTTGTTAAAATAGTGTGTGTGTACATGTATATGCTTGCATATGTGTGTGTGTATGTGTGTATGCCTGTATGTGCATGTATGCATATGTATATGTGCCTGTGTGTGTGTGCATGTGCATGTGCCCTTGCAAGCTCCAGCACACATAAGAAGGTCAGAGGACAACATCCAGAAGTCGATTCTTTCCTTCTGCCTTGTTGAGCCCTGATCTCTCTTGTTACTTCTGTTGCTACACTGTCTACACCATGAGCTTCCTGCCAATTCTTCTGTCTCCATCTCTCATCTTGAAGTAAGAGTGCTGGGAATCACATGTGGGAAGTAAGATTTTTGTGGGTTCCAGGCATCAAACTCAGGTGTCATTAGGCTTGCATGGCAAGTACTCATCCACTGGGCCACCTTGCATGCTCAATGGTAGGGCTTTCTTTTGGGGTGATGAACTTGTTCTAGGACTTGATTGTGGTCTTGGTTGCTGAATATTATGAAGGTAGCAGGTCACTGATTTGTCTACTTTTGAATGGTTAAAATGGTGAATTTTCTGTTACATACATTTTACCATAATTTTAAAAAGGAAGTGCCCAAAGATGTTCTAGTTTATGACGATGTTAAAGACCTTTATTTTTTGAGTCAGAATCTCATGTGTCCCCAACTTTACTTTAAACTGGCTTTATAACTCAGTTGCCTTTGAGCTAATTTCTTATCTTCCTACCTCCACCTGAATGCTGTGATTACAGGAATGTACTACTATGCCATGTTTATGTGGTGCTGGGGATCAAATCCAGGGATTTGTACATGCTGGGCAAACACTCTACCAACTGGGCCATATTCTCAACCCTAGATATATTTTGTTCTATTTTTTGAGAAATGTTTCACTATGTAGTCCTGCCTGGCCTGGAACTCACTGTATAGATGAGACTGGCCTCAAACTCACAGAGATCTGCTTGCCTCTGCCTCTTGGATGCTGGGGTTAAAAGTGTGCACAACCACACCAGGATAACCCTAGATATGTTTTTTAAAAGTTGTCCAAGTAAGTCCTTCCCCATGCATATAATACCAAAAGGCAATTCTTTAGCATTGAGTGGCTGTTGAAACTTACTTGAACATGTGGCGTCTGGTAGAAGCATGTGGCCACTGAGGCAAAAGCATTTATAGCTGCCGTGTGTATTCACACACCTGTGCTGACATGGCCGGGGTTTGGTTCCACACTCATTCACATCTGCAGAGCCAGTCAGAAAAGGGAGATAAGTTAACAAAGTTAGAAAACATCCATGCATGGGAGACTAGATGCTAATTTTCAGGAGGACAAAGACTCACCACTTATGTCCTTTCAAACTGTCAAATGTCTTTCCACTTGGAAAGATTGGTGAAGATGTGGAACAATTCACCATTGGAGGGAATGGAAATTACTACAGGCAGTTTGGAAAACTAAAGTTAGAAATAGACCTACCTATGATCTAACAGTTCCAGTGTATTCCTAATAGAAATATCGATTGCCCTTTCACACCACAACACAATCATACACTAAAAAGATCATAATAGAATGTATATTACTTGGAGAGATTCAAATACACCCCAACAGGATAGGTATATATAAGCATGCTGTACAGCAGTTAAACAGAGGAAACTACAAGTATAGGAAACAAAAGATATTGAGTAGAATAAGCTGGGTACACCCATTGCATATACACTCTGATAGAAGTGAAGTCAAGACATGCCTTTCTCTCCCATCTATCTATCTATCTATCTATCTATCTCTCTCTCTCTCTCTCTCTCTCTCTCTCTATCTATCTCTCTATCTATCTCTCTATCATCTATCTATTATCTATCTATTATCTGTCTATCATCCATTGTCAGTCTGTATGTCCATCTGCCTGCCCATCCATCCATCCATCCATCCATCCATCTAACCATCCATCCAACTTATCAATCTATCCATCCTTATATTGTAGCCCAGGCTAGCATGGAACTTAAGGCAGCCCTCCTGTTTCATCCTCTCCAGTGCTAAAGATCACAGGCTTAAGCCACCTACCATCCATGGCTGTACTTTTCTTGTTGAGTGAATATATGATCTGATGGGTGGGAGGCAGGAACTGTTGAGTTTCTTTTTCTTTTTCTTTTTGGTTTTTGTTTTTGTTTTATTTTTTGCTTGGTTGTTAAAATCTGGGTTCCAATTAGCAAAGTATTATGGCAATTTATCAAGTTGTATATTTTTAAGAAAACATTTCACCTATTATTATTAGTGTATGCCTGTGTGTGTGATATGTATGTAAGAGTGTGGGCACATGGATGCCATGGTATATGTGTGGAGGTCAAAGAACAACTATCGAGTGTCAGTTTTCTCCTTCTGATTTGGGTCCCAGGGATCAAACTCTGGTTATCAGGCTTATACAGCAAGTGCTCTTACCTGCTGAGCCATCTCACTGGCCCAAGTTATACATTTCTAATATTATATGCACACTTCTAAATGATGCCACTGAAATAAAGAGTTAGAAACATAACATGTGAGCATTTCTGTCTTTACTACTTCCTAAACAGCTTATGACAGCATTGTTGTGATTGTGGGTGGCTCCAGACCTATTGCTATAGCTCATACCACTCTAGAGAGAACTCTGTCAGGCAGTTGGTAGTGAGGTTGCAGCAAATTTAATTGCACATGAAGGTGTACTCAGTGTGTTTACAAAGTTAGGTATACAGATTCACAACAAAACATAAATGTGTGTGGAACAAAAGTCTGGGTTGAACAGCTCTCAAGGCTAGCCATGGTTGTGGTTAAGTGGTATATTCAAGAGTGTATTTTGTTAAAAAAAGTTAAACATTAAGAATAAGTAACATTTCTTTTAAAATAAGAAAATGATAAAGGAAGTGGGCTAGGGTTGCATCTCAGTTATAATTGTGCTCACCTAGCATGCGCAAAGCCCTGAGTTCAATACCTAGTGCCACAGATTCCAGGCATGGTGGTGCATGTTGTAATTTCAGCACTCAGGAGGAGGCATATATAGGGTGGAAATCAGGAGTTCAAGGTCATCCTCAGCCTGGGATACACGAAACCCTGTCTCAAAAAGGAAAAATGGTACAGGAGAAAAAAATTGTTAAAGGATATTGTGACAAAAGGATCCTCCTTGTCTTTGGAAATCTGATTGTGGAGGAGGACTCATAGCATAATTTCCCAAGGAAGATATAGAAAGGAGAAAAGCACCAAAGTCCCCAGAAGAGAAGACAATTCTGAAAGATAGCAAGTAGATTGTGCCTCTGGAGAGTTCTGCAGATGCAGGTTTCTAATACCCGGAGCTTTCATCCCCATGCTTGTCCCCTTGACCCCACCTTGCATACTCCAACCACCTTATTGTTTTTGAATTTTTATTAGTTTATTATATTTTACACAAGTGTGTGTGTGTGTGTGTGTGTGTGTGTGTGTGTGTGTGTGTTCTCACTGGCCCCAACACCACTCTCTTTTAAGAGAGTAATTGAAATATGTTGACTGGACATAATGGAAAACCCAGTGTATCCATCTCTTGGCTTTAAGCCAGCAGTGACTCACTCATGTCTTAGAAAGAGGATTTTTGGGAAACACATTACTTGAGGCCTGAGGCCTGTTGCCACAACTGGTCTTTGATCAGGCTGCCATGGAATAGGGAGGCTGTAGAGGGAAGAGAGACAACCTCAAAACTTGATCCAACTGTTAACATTTAACTGGAACTTGAGAAATAACATGAGAAATAATAGGACTTCTAGTCCAAAGGGTTACAGAGAGGATCTACAGAAAAACAAGCACTTGGTATGAAAGATCTAATAAGAGATCTCACTGATGAACCTGTGATTCTCAGGTTTGCTGTGTGTGCATATTGGTGAGGGATTGGTTTCATGAGTATGACTGAGGATGCCCAGGTTTTTGGAGGCAGGGAGAGAAAGCTCAGCTGTTATGCTAGACTGCTCCCAGATTACAGTTCTTTCTTGCTAGGCCCAGCTCTTTTTGTATGTGGGTGCTTGGATCTGAACTCTTAATTGCTGAGCCATCTCTCTGACCTCTGGAAGGTTCTTCTGATAGTGATTAAATGTGATTTGCTGGTTGTACTCAACCTTATCTTAGGGCTAGGGGAACTTTCTGGTGGCTTTCTTTCTGAAATGGTTGTTGAACCTCTCTTTACATTTGAGTCCAGATCATTCCTTTATTTTGGAGCTGGTCTGTATTGTCAGGTATTTATAGAACGGATGGAATTTATTCAGTAGATACCAGTAGCAACACCTTCCCTAGCTGTGACAGCTCAAAATGTGTCCAGAAATTGCCAGATGTCCCCTGAATGGCAAAACTACTCTAGTTGAAACTTCTAGTATATAGCCAAGACCAAGGGGAACCCTTTCCCCATCAAAGTGCTTTTGTTTATGTGTCTGTTAATTTTGAGACAGGAACTCTTGTATCCAAGGAACCTGCTGTGTAGCCAAGGATGAATCTTTAATTCAACCACTTTTACTGTCCAAGTACTAGGATTGCAGGACTTTGCCATCACACCCTGTCCATTCCATATCCAGCATCAAACCCAGGGTGTCGTGCATGCTAGGCAAATACTTCAACAAATAAGCTCTAGCTCCAGCATTCAGGGGTGGTGTTTGTTTACTATAATTTCCATAGTCTCTCAGCATCAACATGTATTGCCATTTGGACCAAGCTAGTTTTATTGGTACAGGGCACTTCTGGTCAGTGTAGTGTGTTGTGGTGGTTTGAATAAGAATGACCCCCAATAGGCTTGCATATTTGAATAATTGGTCATTAGGAAATGGCACTATTAAGAAATGTGTCCTTGTTGACGTGGGCATTGCCTTGTTGGAGGAAGTATATCTCTGGGAGTGGGCTTTGAGATTTCAAATGCTCAAGTCAGATCCATTGGCACTCACTCTTCCTTGTGTCCTTGTTGACGTGGGCATTGCCTTGTTGGAGGAAGTATATCTCTGGGAGTGGGCTTTGAGATTTCAAATGCTCAAGTCAGATCCATTGGCACTCACTCTTCCTTCTGCCTGCAGATCCAGTTGCAAAACTCTGAGCTACTTCTCCAGCACCATGTCTACTTACATGCCACCATGCTTCCTACCATGGTAATAATGGACTAAACCTCTTAAACAATAAGTCAGCCCTAATTAAATGGTTTATAAGAGCTGCAATGGTCATGGTGTATCTTCACAGCAATAGAAACCCTAACTAATGCAGATGTTTAACCAGTATGTGCCAACAGCACCTCCTCCAAATGTCTTTCAAAAATTCCAGATGTTCTTTGGCAATGATTCCTGAGTTTGGCAACTAAAAATACAGGATTCTCAATTACGTTTGAATTTTAGCTAAGCATTTAGTATGTTTTTTTTTATCATGCATACATCCCATACAATATTACTATATAAGCATACTATACAGTTATCATTTATCTGAAAGGTAAATGCAAATGAACATTATATATTATCTTACAACTTTCTTTGGAGGACAGAGTTTTTTCCTAGACTTTTCTTGTTCATTTGAGATAGGGTCTCAGATAGTTTAGGCTGGCCATGAGCACATAATGGAGGCTTGCCTGAACTCCTGAACTTCCTGCCCCTATACTGTTATGTGCTGGAATTATAGTCATGTGGCACCATACATGGCCAATGTTCTAGATATTAAATAAATTCTTAATTGTCATCAGATAAAATAGCCTAAGACAAATATTATAAATTATCTTTTGAAATATATCTGTTGCTGGTCTGCAGGTGTAGCCCAGTAAGAGTGTTTGCCTGGTGTACACAAAGTCTTGGATTCCATCTCTGGCTCCATATACACTGGGTGTGTTAGCCCACACATATAATCCAAACACCTGGGAGGTGGTAGCAGTAGGACCATAAGTTCAAGGTCCATCTTCAGCTACATAGCAAGTTTAGGATATATGACACTGTTTCAAAGCAAAACAGGTCAGTGTGGTGTCACATACCTTTAATCCCAGCATCCAGGAGGCAGAAGCAGGCAGATCTTTGTGTGTTAAAAGCCATCCTGTTTTACATAAAAACGAGATCTAGGCTAGCTAGAGGTATATAGTAAGACCTGTCTCAAAAACAAAAACAAAATCTCTCAGAAATGTATATGTTGGGGCAAAAATATGCACACTATCCAACAATTCCATTTTTAGATATTTATTTCACAAAAAAATAATCACTCCAGACTGAATGGTCATAAATGGATATGAGTAGAATGGTTGATTTAGCATTGTTTGCAGTGGCAAGGGATTGGAGATGATGTAAATGGTGATGGTAAGGATGCATTTGCTTCACAAATGATAAATATCTTCATACTAGGGACTGGGATATGGCCTTAAGAAGTTAGATCACTGTACATACTAACAGATAAGGATGCCCAGGAGAAATACTGATGCTTGTATGGTCTTGGAGAAGGCCTTTGAAGATCTAGAGCAAACTGTTAAATATGGTTCTAATAAGGGTTTGGGATAGAGCCTCTCCTTGTCCCCTGACCCAACAGGGTCTTATGCATCCCAGGCTGGTCTAGAAATGGATATGTAGCCAAAGATGACCTTAAACTTTTCTGATCCTCCTGTCTCCACCTCTCAGGTGCTAGGGTTACAGGTATGCACCACCATGCCTGGTTTGTGCAGTGCTGGGGACTGAACCCAAGGCTTCGTGTATGCTGGGTAAATACTCTACCAACTGAGTTACATCACTGGCCCGTCCTTTTTTGTTTTTATAATTTTATGTAGTGTTGTTGCTTTTTAAATAAAATGTATATTACTTAGATAATCTTAAAAACAAGAGTTATTTTGACCAAGGTCTTTTGTTGCATAATTTGGAAAAATATCAGAAGTTTCCCACTTAATCAAGGGGAGACTGACTGAAAACTCTTATCCTGAAACCATGTTACATTCAAGATTTGATTACCACCCTGTAAGAAATCCTTGGTGCTGTCTTTCCTCCCTGTCTCCATTGTAATGGAGTTTATCCCAGGATCCTGGTGGGGTACTGACCTTGACTGCAGGTCTTCCCGGTGTACCCTGGAAAGCATCTACATTTATTTGGTCCCACACATTCACCAAATTTGCATCTGGGCTCACACGTAGCTGTAAAAGGAAGAGATCCTGATGATACAGTTGACAAAGTGATACTGTGCCCAGGTAGGTTGCCTTCTACACAATAGAGAACTCTTTGGGAATCTACTGAGAATCTGTCTCCTCTTGATTCTGCTTTGACCTTTCTAACACTGAGTAGGGATTGCCTTTTGAACAAAACCAGCCCTTACACCCACCATGCAATGAACAACAATATATTGTACTCATTTGCTTAATGTGGCCTTGTCTCCAGTGCTACAAATCACCCCAGACCACACAGCCAACCAGTTGTGCATGCCAACCCAAAATATCAATCAATAAATAAGGAAGAATATTTAGAGAAAGACACATCAGAGTAAGTTGGGTAAGTTCCAAGGATGGAAATGGAAGTTTCCTCCATTTCTTTCTGTCATTGTCTTTTCTCATCTCTTAGTTCTCCATTTTTTTCTTTGTGTGTGTATACATGCATTTATGTTCAAATATATATGAATGTGAACACATATATATGTACTTTAATGTGAAATCCAAAGGACAACCTTTGATACTGTCCTCTAGTTGGCATCTACTTGTTTAAAAAAAAAAAACATTTATTTATTTGTATGGGAGGGTAGTGAATGCATGTGCCATAACATACATGGTCAGGAAGGGGGTGTCAGAGAACAACTTGCAGTCATTGGTTCTTTTCTTCTACCATGTGAGTCCTGAAGATCAAACTCAGGTTGTTAGAATTGGTGGCAAGGGTCTTTACCCAGTGAATCATCTTAGTGCCACCCAAATCTTGTTGACTGAGACAAAGTACCTCACTGGCCTTAAGGACCACCGACTCAGCTAGACTGACTATCTTTGAGTCCTAGAAATCCACCTGACTCTGCCTCTACAATGCCAAGTTTACAAGCATGTTCAACTATACCTGTCTTATTTATTTGTTTATTTATTTATTAGCACAGAATCTATGGATTGAACTTAGTTCCTCATGTCTTTTGTGACAAGAACTTTACTGATTGAGCTATGGTCCAAGAACTACTTATTTTTGACCTTTGGAACGATCAAGATCTTTTTTAGTGTTGTTTGTTATCATTAAATCTGAACAGCTTACTCTGATGGTCACTCCAAGTATGGTGATGATAGTGGAGAAGAACTAATAAAGGCAGGGCTTGTTTTGCTGTTACCGACACTAGCATTCTGCCCGATACATGGCATGAAGTTGGCATTCGATAAATCTTTCTTCAATGAGCAAAATAGTAGACTAAAACAAGAGAGCCAGAAGGTTGTAACTGAATTAGGGGCAAGGAAAAAGTGATCAAAGATTAAAGCAGGTTTGGATCAGGCTCATGAGAAGGAGATGAGCAAAATGAGTGTGAGAATTTCTATCTATTACTGTATCCTCAGTGTCTTTGGACATTTTATGTCATCTGTGAATATGCTACATATGAGAAAATAGATGCATCACATGCAAATATGCCACACACAACTATATCCTATTTATGCAAATATATTGCAGTACTGGGGTGGAATCCAGAGCCTTGTGCATGTTACTCAAATGGTCTACATTCCTAGTCTTTGTTTTTGTTTCTGTTTTGTTTTGAGACAGGGTCTCACTAAGCAGCCTAGACTGGCCTTGAACTCATGCTCCTTCTCCTTCTCTAGTGCTGGGATTAAAGATGTGTGCCACCATACCCAGAATACATATTTTCTTTTTTCCAAAAGTGAATAAAGCAACAGACATAGACATTGTAACAGGGAAACAGTCTAGTCCTGAACAAGTCCTAACTAAGAAGGCAAGGAGAGGGAAAAAAACTTTCCCAGCATTTTTTCCCACTTCCCGAGACTAAAGAGATGGAATTTAATTTTCAGTGTCGCCTTTGTTATGAACATGCACTTGGTGATGCAGCTTTAAGTTCAGATGTTAGAAAAATAAATCTTTGATGGTTTTTTAAGCCCCAAAGTCCTGTGATTGCTCCCTGGAAGCTGATTTCCAATGTGATTCAGACAGGAAAGCCCAGAATGAGTGCCAGACAGCACACAGGAGAAATGGTGAGTAATATCCTTGCTTTAAGGTCGACACTTCAGAAAGATGTTTTCAATTTACAGTGACTTTGGATCTGTGACCAGAGTAGCCCATCCAGAAAAGGGAAATTCAGTTTGTGTTGAAAATAGCCAGAAGCCGAGACACACTTTGCATGAAGTCAGACTTTCATGCTTAGTTCTCTCCCCAGACAACTCCAGCTGCAGTTTTTATCCAGGATTTGTCTTTGGCCAGCACTTCATTCCATGTCATTAGAGTGACATATATTTTGAGGTTAATGATGCAGACTCGATCAGACTCCACCACTGAGATAACATTTAGACAAGGGTACAGACCAAAGACTGGGGGTACATGGGCTCCAGTGTGCATGGGTGCAGGTCATTGAGAGAAACAAAAAAATGGACAATAGGATGGAAGAGAAGGAGTGTGTGGACTGGGACCAGTAGTCTGCTATTGCTTGTTGGGGCAGGTTGATGTGTGTTTTTCTTTCTGCACAGGCTGAACTCTGGTTTAGGAATAAGGAACCTAGGAAGAGGGGAGTAACTATCCTTGTTATTTTGTGCTTCTAGGAACATATGACCTTACCAAGCAAGAAGGAACATGCAGGAGCTAGGAATGTAGCTGTTGGTAGAGTGATTGCTTAGAATGCAGAGAGCCTTGAGTTTGGTCCCCAGCACTACCTAAACTGGGCATGGTAGTGAGTAATCCTCGCACTCAAGCAGAAGGATCAGGAGTTCAAGATCATCTACAGCTATGGCTAGAGTTTGAAGCCAGTCTGGGCTATGTGAAACTCTGAAAAATATTCAATAAAATATGATATATTTTTAGATCTAGAATTCATCCATTGCAAATTAAAACCCAAATATTCAACACAGGCAACAGAGCTGCTAACCATCTTTAGCTCACAACATCTGCATATTGAACATTTTTCTTAAACTTTCCCACTGGGCTTTTTAACCCTTTGTTTCACATTCCTTTGTGCTTGTGATATATAGTCCGTGAAATCTCTGAAGTTGTGATTGGCTGTGCCTACTGTGGCCAGACTTCTCTGATCCAGTTGAAGAATAGCAATTGCAGAAAGTCGAAATTTACTCTCATTTACTCACCAGTGGTATGCTGGGCCTGACCGAGTTTTATGGCAGTAAGTGTTGAGGTGCATGAGAGTGTAAGAAATTATAAGTCACATGTCTCAGGTGACTTTCACCTCTTTCCACATGACTGCCTTCAAAGAAGAATGTTTTCTGCTGTTTCTAAGTAAAGAACAAAGCTATGTTTAATGCTCCCATCACCTGGTGTTTTGAAGGACAAAAGTGTGACAAGAGCCATTGCATTTTTCTTCTTGTGTGACAAGCTATAAGTACATGCTGCAGTGTCTCTGTTCTGCACCTTCTAAGGGCTATTGCCCTTCCATGTTCCAGAGGATGAAATGGAGCCTTAGTTAACTTCACTACCTTCTCCAGTCTAGGGTACAATGTCTTTAACCAGAAAACATTTAATCAGGGTGAGGACTTGCTGCATGCTAAGCAATCATACTATCAACTGAGCTACATCTATCTGCCCTTTTAATTTACACGGGTCCCAGAGGGATGCTTTAACTGGATGGACCATTATGATCTTCATTTTTTTCCTTAGCATCTCAACATTCTGGTCATCCCATTATGAAGAAGCCCTGATGGCTGAAAGTTTTCAGTAACAGGGAATGTGTGGAAGCAGTATACATGTCTTCTGTTGTTTCATGGATTTCAGGTATTAGCAAGTTCTGCCCTCGTCTAGAGTCAATCTTGTATGTATTCTTTGACAATTATATACAATATAGTTTGATCATAGTTCATCCCCATTATGTCTCCCCCTTCCACTCCTTCTGAATTCCTTCTTCTTCCCAACAAGTCCTCCTCCTGCTTCTATGTCTTTTGCCTTTTTAGACCCTGTGGTGATTTGAATAACATGGCTCCCACAGGTTCATATATTTGAATGTTTGCTCATTAGGGAGTGACATTACTTGAGAAGGACTAGTAGGTGTGGCCTTTTTGAGAAAATGTGTCATTAGGGGTGAACTGTAAGGTTTCAAAAGCCCAAACCCATCCCAGTGTCTCTCATTCTGCTGCCTTTGGATCCACATGTAGAACTCTCAGTTCTTTCTCTGGTACCATGTCTGCTTGTATGTGGACATTTCTTACCATTATGACAATGGACTAAACCTCTGAAACTGTAAGCCAGACCCAATTAAATGCTTTCTTTCATAAAAGTTGCCTTGGTCATGGTGTTTCTTCACTGATATAGAACAGTGATTAAGACAAACACACCGAGTTTAATTAGTGTGTTTGCTTAGACATAGGTAGTTGTGGGAATATTAACTGGGGCAATGGGAACTTACCAGTGCCTACCCTACTGAAAATTAATGACTGCCACCACCCCAGCAGCTATTAATGTAGCTATTTGGGGGCAAGTTAGAATGCTGGGGGTTGGATCAGGGGTAGGCCTTTGAGGCGATAAAGTAGTTATTTCTAAAATAGCTAGCATTTTAATGCACTTATGAAACATTCAGGCATATTATTACCCCATTTAACAGACAAGGAATTCATGATCAGGCATTTGAGACTAGATTTCTACCCCAAGGTAATGAATTATATCCCAGACAATGTAGCCAACTGCCTTGGAGAAATTCAGATATGGTTCTCTATCATAAATGTGGGTCACTATGGAAATCCACATAAAACTCAATGCAAGGCAGAAGTCTATGTTTATCTCAGCTCTCAGAGAACCTCTGGAAATTATCAGAGGTCTCTCACATAAGCTCCTAACACAGAATCTGAGAAATAGTGTTTAAGAAAACTTATGTGTTCTTAGTGTGTACTCTGCACAAAAATAATACAAAAACAACACTTTTGCAAACATGCATGTATTTCTTGCCATTAGAAACTGCATTTGAGGAATTTAAAAATTGGAGTGGCACATCTATGAGGTATAAATGTTTCTGTTCTACTTTGTAGCCAGAGACTACTTGGCTACTAGCCTACAATTAATTAAAATGTGTATTTCATTAGAAATCAGTTGGAAAAACTATAATTAGAAGGATTTCACTGGTCTGGTTTTGACTATCTCGGTTTCTACAGATTTAATCAAATCAAAGCCAAACAAACCCCAGTTTTACTTATTTAGACAGAAACAGAAATAATAATGGACAAGAGAGTCTCCCGAAATAATGCCCATCTAGCATGATAGTGTCCGCCATTCTAGATAGGAGTTTGGGTGTTGGTAGTTACCCATGTCCTTACTCCAGATAATCCATTGGTAATGGTGTCACAGATAGAAAACTCACTCAATCACAGTGCAGTTTGAATTTTGACAAAAATTACCTTCACATACTCCTTTGCTGTTCCTTTTCCAGCCATAGCAGCAGGCCATCTTAGTTCCATAACGACACACCCCAGGCTGGCGTGCCAATGCTGGCAACCCATAATCCTTTGAACTGTGAATGAAGAACCACATATTTAATATGGAGAAAACAGAGATGGCCACAGAAGCAACAGGAAAGATGTGAAGTGTCTGGGTGATTTCTGCAGACCTGAGGGAAGTGCCAGGTTCCACAGGGGTGAGGGGCAGAGATTTGAGTTTGGGAGTTGGCAGCCTCTGCCTTTTATCCCTGACAAGCTTTCTTCTAGTACTGTTCATTTCCTTTTTGCTTAGGGTTAAAGACACTGATTACAGGTAGAGTGTATGAAAGTGACCAAAATATGGGACATTTTTGAAACTAGTAGAATGCCACTTCTCCAATCTGTTTTGAATGGGTATGGTGGCTTTCCAGTGTTGGCTTTGTGTCAGTGACTCAGTGGCTAAATGGCTTTGGCTTAAACAAGAACTCTGCATTTTTACTTCATGGGCCACCTGGAAGTCATTGAACAGCCTGGAATCACCACACAGTATGGACAGTAAAGAGTGGGGGATTTTCTGCTCAGTCATCTCAGGTTACAGAGGAGGGAATTACAACAGCACACAGTGGGGGCAAGTTCTCAAGCAGAGCCAGGTGCTGTGGATTTAAGCCTGCTGTGCTTCAAATCAGCCTCTTGAAAACTCTTAACTATTGGGCAACAATCAGCAAACATTTTCTCAAAGGGACTCGAGGTAAATATTTCAGGCTTTGCTGGCCATAGGTTTCTGTCTATATGCAAAAGCAGCCATGGGCAATTGCAAACAGATGGTTGTGATTGTTCCAACAATACTTTATTTCTGGAGTTGGAAAACTAGCTGGCTAAGTTAGCAAAGTTTTTCATGTATCCAAGGCTGGCCTCGAACTTGCCATGTAACCGAGGTTGACCTTGAATTTCTGATCTTCCTGCTTCCTCCTTCCTAGTACTGAGATTACAGATTTGCACTACCATTTCTGGTTTTGGTGTATGTGTTGTTGAGTATCAAACTCTGGGCTTCCTGGGTATCTAGTGAGCACTATTTCAACTGAACTATATCCACATCCCTAAACACAGTATCCTTGTATCCCATTATCAACCATATAGAAATGTTAAAACTGGTTTTGGCTCATATGTTGTATAAAAATGGATGGGGCCACCTTGTTTTGTGGGTTGTAGTTTGCTGACCTCTGATCTGAAAAGTGAGTCCCTGCCTCCCAGGAAAAGCCCTAAGTGACACTCCCACACACTCCCAGAGAGGAAGCTTCTTGCCTGTTTACCTGCTTGATGTCTTGGGGTTGGACAGGACTGCTACCAGACTAGAAGAAAAGCCATACAATTAATGGAGGGCTGCATTTTATATTCCTTGTGCATATGAAATACAATGTCAAAGCATTTCTTGAGCTCTTTATCAGATAAGCAATGTACATTTTACCAGGTACAGGATTGAATATATGCTTGCTCAATTCTCTCATGATCTACCTTTCCTACAAACTTCATTTTATAGAGATAAAAAGGTGGGGTTTGGGCCAGGCCATGGTGGTGCACACACCTTTAATCCCAGCACTCAGGAGGCAGAGACAGGCAGATCTCTGTGAGTTTGAAGCCAGCCTGGTGTACAAAGTGAGTTCCAGGACAGCCAGGGCTGTGGACAGAGAAACCGTGTTTCAAAAAACAAAATAAAACAAAACAACAACAACAACCAAACCAAAATAACAACAAAGGCAGAGTTTGAGATATCTCATTCACCAAAAGCACAGAATTTGAGAGAAAATAAAGTTCTGCAGGAGAACTTTTTTCCATTTAAAAAAAATTATTTTTTAGTTTATGTGCATTGGTGATTTGGGTGCATATATTTCTGTGTGAGGGTGTTGAATACCCTAGAACTTGTTGGAGTTGTAGACACTTAATGAGCTTCCATGTGGGTGCTGGGAATTGAATCTGGGTCCTGTGGAAAGGCAGCCAGTGTTCTTAACTGCTGAGCCATCTCTCCAGCTCCTTCCTTACCTTTTCATTTTTAATAGAAGCTCATATGCTGTTCATTCAACTGCTTACAGTGGGGTTTCTCAACCTCTATATGATTGTTATTTAGGCTGAATGATTCTTTGTTTTTTAGGAGGGTCTTGGGCACTCTAAGATATTTAGTAGCATCCATGGTTTCTGTCTGTAGTTGTCAATAGCATGTATCCCCCAACTTGTGACAAAGCATGCCCAGCTTAGGTGAGTGTGGTGCTGCATACCTATAATCCTAGCAATCCTATAACACCATAATCCTCTGGAGTGAGAGATAGGACAAATACAGTCCAGAAAGAAATATACAGCAAGTTCCAAGCTGGCTAGGGTCATATAGTAAAGACACTGTCTTCAAAACTAAAGTGACATTTGCCAAAAATCCCCTATAAGACAAAATTGTCTTCTATTAAATACCATTACTTTAAAAAGAAACTTTCGTTGAGCTTTTTCTGTGTTCCAAGCTCTAACTTGGCCACAAGGATGGAGCAGAGGACAAGAAAGAGCCAGCCTTTGATTTTTAGTTCATAATCCATGGCAAACAGATGCACAAGAGTGTAGACCAGCCTTGTAGCTAGCATTAAAATGTTTTGAGAATGGGCTGTTTTCAGTGCTCTGTACTGAACACATGTCTGGTTACTGCATGCTAGTTACTGCATCCCCAGGCCTGAGAAAGAGCTTTGACTGAGAAATATTGCAGCTATGTGTTACAATCAAATCTATATCTTCCTAACAATTCTGCAAGGGTAGTGTACCTTTCTCTTGACCCACAACATAATAATGATCAAGGAAGACACTGTAGGCCACTGAACATAAATTGTATGGCATGAAAAAAAAACTGTTATTTCATACATGATGTCCTGAAACAGTTTTGATTTTAACATAAAAATTGAGATATAACTAAAACAAATACAAACTTGACATTTTAATATACATGCTTCCAGTCTGTGGGTTTTGGTATTCTCATTATATTATGAACATATTGCCTAGTAATTAATTCCAAGATGTTTCCATCATCCAGGAAAAAAGGAACAGTTATTCCTAACTCCTCTTCTACATGCCAGTGTAATGTTCTTGTAACCACACACCTACCTTTAATCTATGCATTTGCCTTTTCTGAATATTTCATATAACCAGAACATGTAATACATAGTTTTGCGTGTCTAGCTTCTTTAATCACGTTGTAGCACATAATAACCCTTTACTTCTTTTTTGTTGCAGAGTGGTACTTCATTGTAGTTTTGTTGTTTACTCACTCATCAATTGATGGACATTTGAGATATTTTTCACCTTTAGCTATTATGAATAATGTTGCTATGAGCATTGGTATACAAATTTCACATTTCTTGATTATATAGCTAGGAGAGGAATTGCTGCAATATTGAATATATTGATACTGAATATATTGAAATCCCCAGTCTAATATGGAATCATTTGGAGGTGGGCCCTATGGGAGGCAATTAGATATTAGATAACAAGAATGGAGTCCTCATAAATTGTGTTAGTGCCCTTATAAGAAGAGACAAGAGAAGCAGCTCACTAGAGAAGTCCACAACTGGAAGAGAACCCTCGCCTGAATGCAACTTTGCTATCACCTTGATCTTGGATTGATAGTTTCCTGAACTAAGACTTAGGATGGACAGAAGTCAGCCACATGCAGTAAGAGAAGGAAGATGATGGGTAGTGGGAACAAAGCAAGTGCAGACTGAGAGCTAAGAGGACTGTGTGTGTGCTTTCAGAACCCAGAAGATTAGCCCAAACAGAGAGAAAGGGGAGTGGGCTCGTGTAGGAAGAACATTAATGGTAGGCAAGAATCTTGTAGTCTGGTTATGGCTTTGAGGTTTTATGTCCTAATGGCAATAGCACAGCAGTGAAAGCAACTAAGAGGGTTATTTGACAAAATTTTCTATTAGCCAGGTAAGGTAATGCATGCCTCTGATTCCGGCACTTTTGGGCTACCAGCTGGGTCACAAATCATGACACGAAGACTTCTTATTTGTTATGAATGCTCAGCATTAGCTTATGCTTGTTCAAATAGCTTTATAAATTAATTTAACCTGTTTCGCTTCATCTATGTTTTGCCTTGGGGCTTTTTTTTTTTTTTAATCTTTCATTCTGTATGTCTTACTTTTTTGCTTCTATGTTTGGCTGTCTGGCAGCTGCCTGACTGGCTGACCCCTGGCATCTACCCCTCTTTCTACCCCATTCTCTCTTCTCTCTCTCTCACTTAGATTCTTCCTCCTACTTATTATTTCTGCTTGCCAGCCCCACCTATCCCTCTACTGCCTAGCTTTTGGATGTTCTGCTTCTTATTAGACCACTTAGGTGCTTTAGGCAGACAAAGCAACACATATGTTGAACAAATGCAACATAAATAAATGTAACACATCTTTACATAGTTAAAGTAATAGTTCACAGCAGGTCATAGAGGTAGGGGGATCAGGAGTTAAGACTATCCTTAGATACATAGTGGATTCAACGTCAACCTGAGTGTCCCGGCTAGTTTTATGTCAATTTGACACAAACTAGGATCATCTGAAAGGAGGGAACCTAAATTGAGAAAATGCCTCTATAAGGTCTGGCTGTAGGACATTTTCTTATTAGTGATTGATGGAGGAGGGCCAGTCTATGGTGAGTGGTGCCAGCCCTGGGCTAGTGGTCCTGGATTCTATAAGAAAATAGGCTGGGAAAATCATGAGAAGCAAGCCAGTCAGCAGAGTCACTCCATGACCTCTGCATCAGCTCCTGCCTCCAGGATCCTGCCCTGCTTGCGTTTCTGTCCTGACTTCTTTCAATTATGTAAAGTGATGTGGAAGTGTAAGCCACATTAAACCCTTTCCTCCCCAACTTGATTTATGGTCATGGTGTTTCATCATAGCAATAGTAACCGTAATGAAGACACTGGGATATATGAGACATGTTCTCTTCTTCTTATCCTCATCCTTCATTATTATTATTATTGTTATTATTGTTATTATTATTGTTATTATTATTTGTTTTTTTGAGACAGGGTTTCTCTGTAGCTTTGGAGCCTGTCCTGGAACTTGCTCTGTAGACCAGGCTGGTCTGAAACTCACAGAGATCTGCCTGTCTCTGCCTCCAAAGTGCTGGGATTAAAGATGTGAGCCACCTCTGCCAGGCTCTGAGACACTTTCTAAGACCGAAAACCAAAGCCAACCAAACCAACAGAACAAAAAACGAATGTCTAGGAAGATGGCACAGTCGATAAAGTGTGTGTTGTGCAAATTTGAGGACCTGCATCAGGATCCCCAGCACCTTTATGTATAAAATGTCAGGAGTGGTGGTGCACACCAGTAACAGACCAGTAACTGCAGCCCTGGCAGGCAGAGATAGGTGGATCTTTGGAGCTAGCTGACCCAGCTAATGTAGCTGATTTGATGAACTCCCAAATTCAGTGAGAGATCTGGTCTCAAAAAATAAGAAGGGGAACAATAGTTACTTCAGACTCCCACTCATATGCATGTGCACCTGCATGCACACACACCTGGCTTTCCATTAGAAAAACATTCTTTTGGGCAGTAATCTGGAGAATGTACTGGAGGGTGCAAGAATCAGAAATATCAGTTGGCTCAGAAGACAAATTATGGTTCCTTGGAGTGTAGCAGTAGAGGTAGGAGTGGGTAGGAAGAGATGGAATTGTGATCAGAATATTCACCTATTCATTCTTTCATTTACTCAGTTATTACATTGAGTTCCTAAAATGTATTAGGCATCAGGTTAGTTTTAAAAGCATTGGTTCTCAACCTTTCACAGGGGTCACCTAAGACCATCAGAAAACACAGATATTCACATTACTATACCCAACAATAGCAAAAGTACAACAAAAACAAGTAGCAACAAAAGCAATCTTATGGTTGGGGATCATCACAATATGAGGAACTGTATTAAAGGGCCACAGCATTAAGAAGGTTGAGAACTGCTGGTCTAAAGGCTCCAAAGAAACCAGATATCTCCGCTTTCACAGGACTGTTAATCTCCTGAGTCAGGTGTAAATTGAGAGGCATGCACATAAGAAGGATGGCAGCACCATGCTTCTGGAATGGGGAATATGGTGGAAGACTGTGGTAGGGAAGAGGACAAATGATGTGTTGTAAGATTTTGAAAGCTCGTTAAGCAAAAAAACTTAGCAGAAATGTTGAGTAGAAAGCTGGATATTTGGGCCCAATATCTAGGAAGTATGACTCAATTTGGGAAATATCTGTATGTAGGTTTTCCTGAATCTTAGGGAGAAGATATTGGGTAGGAAGAGAAGGAAACTAAGGGCAGAGCTCCAAGGAAACTAGCACGTAAGAGATGGGCCAGGGAAGAGAAAGGAAGGTTCAAGAAGATGGAGGCAATCCTCAGAGGCCAACAGGTATGATGGCTTGAATATGAAATGTCACACATGGGCTCAGGTGTCTGAACATTTGGTTTGAACACTATTTTGGGGAGTTGTGGAATATTTAGGGGGTAGATCCTTGCTAGAGGAGGTGAGACACTATGGGATAGGCTTTAAGGGTTAAGACCCTATCTAGCTTTCTAGTCTATGGTCCAGCTCTGCTATACACTTCTGATACCATGAACAGAGCCAGCCACCATGTCTTCCCCATGATGGTCTGTATGCCATCCAACCCTGAGCTCAAATCAGTAAATCTTTCTTCCCTTAAGCTTGTTCTGTCAGGCATTTTGTCACAGTGATGAGAAAGGTAGCTAACACACCAGGTCAGTATAGGAAAGCCAAGTGAATGGTGAAGAGACTGATTAGCCTGCTAATTTGAATCATGGCTTCCATCCTTGATTTGGTTATTGGTCCTATATATTAGCTCTGTGACCTTCAGAAGTTACTTCATGTTTTTATTTCTCAATTACCTCATTTCTGAAATGTGTATAAGAAAATTAACCTCATGGGAATTTATGATAATGAAACCATTTTGAGCCATAAGTAACAGTAAATACTCCCCAACTGATGGCTTAGTATTAGCCCTGGCTGTGGGATTAACTGTAGGGGGATTTATTTGACCCATCAGCCAACTCTCAAGTAACCACATGGGAACTTATTATTAATTATGAAAGTTTGGCTGACAGCTTAGACTTGTTTCTTACTAGCTTATAACTTAAATTAACCAATTTGTATTAATCTGTGTGCTGCCCCTAGGCTTGTTTACCTCATCTATGTACTGCCCATCCTGCTTTCCTGTATTCTCCATCTCCACTTGAGTCTCTGCCCTTCTTTCCAGCATCCTTTGTGCCTGGAAAAGCCTGCCTAGCTATTGGCTGTTCAGGTTGTTACTAAACTAAGAAGAGTGAAATCTTCACAATGCACAAAAAGATTATTCCACAACATTAATAGATGTGTTGATTTTCAAAAGAGAGCATGTTTCCCTCAAAATAGTCTACCATAGAATCCCTGCCTTCATCAGGGGAAGTTGTGGCCTTGCTTGAATGTGATAGATTTCCAAGAGCACAATCACTGAAGTTCTTTTCCAACTATGTCTGTGCTGTTGAAAGTCTTCAACTTGCATTCTTATGGTTACCATCAGAATCTTGTGAACAAATCAAGATTCCTTCCCCACTACAAAAGATGCCTTCTCCATCACAAATGCTGCTTAGTAGTTCAGCTCTGTTGGAAGATTATAACCTTAGTCTCAGGTACAGTGGTCCATGGCTGGAAACTCTGGAAGTCTAAACAGACAAGCACGAGTTTGAAGCTAGCCCAGGGTATATAGCATGTTTCAGAACAGTCTGGGCTAGGCAGGGAGACATTATCTCAAAAACACAAAAAAAGAAATTTAGATAGAGCTGGAGATACAGCTCAGTGGTTAAGAGTGCTTGCTGCTCTTGCCGAGAACCACATTCAGTTCCCAGCACCCACATGGTAGATACTGACTACCCTGTTCCAGAGGATTTGGTACTTAGGTGGTTTACACACATACACTCAGACTGGAGACTCATACAAAAAAAAATAAATCTTTAAAAAGTCTAGTCTAACTTTTACATATTTAAAAAAGGCAGACAAGTAACTGGGAATATGGCTCAGTAGATAAAATGTTTGAGGTTCTGAGGATGGATCCATAGAACCTAAGTAGAAAGACAGGCAGGTATGGTGGAATCCTAGCACTTGAGAGGCAAAGAGAAAGCATTTTTAGGGCAAGCTCACTAGCCACACTACCCAGACTTGGCAAGCTCTGGGTTCATCAAGAAGCCGTGCCTCAATAATTACACCCACACTCATACCCAGTCACATGCCCCCCCCCCAAATCAACCACGTATACACCACATACACCACATACATGCAAATGCAAAATGCAAATCCTGTTTCTTAAGAGTTAACTCATGATTGAGAACTCTATAATAGGTCCTGATATTCAGACAGTAACACAAATCAAAGCACAATAGTTTGGCCAGTGGCTGCTCGATGAGTAATAGCAATATGTCCTCTGCACATGTCCTGAAGAAGAACTGATGTCATGAAGGAGCACTCTGGGAAAAACCATCAAAGGACATAAAATACACCAGAGGAAAATGAGTCAATAAACTAGCAGCTTGCCTTGTAATTAGTAAGTGTGAGGTCTGTGCATTCCCCAAGTTTGGAGAATATGTTTCAAAGGGCCAGCATCAATTGGGGTTTTACTGGTTTAATCATCAGAGTCTACATCTGGCCATGATAATGAAAAAAAAATCTCTTAAAGAGGGAAAAGCAGATAGAATTGCCAATTATTAATTTGCTGATTTATAGATGTCATAGGAAATCGATTTATTACACCAAGAATCCAGTTCTGTGTTGCTAGTTTTGAAAGTGCACATGTGCAACTATTTAAAGTTACAGAAATAAAGAAAATTAATTATTAAACTATATATTTAAGTGCAGACAATATGGTCTGGAGGAAGGAAGGGATCCAGGACAAGCAGATAAGACATGCATGATGATAGCACAGTGCATAGCTTGGAAAAATGAAATTCAGAGTGCTCAGAAAAAAAAGGTTAATTTACTGCTCCCTAATGTAGAATGGTATTTCAAATTAATATTAGCAAATGACCTGAATTATTTTCCCAACATCTTCTCCTTCTTGCCCTGTTTTAAGCTTATGCCCACTCTAACTTATCCATCACTAATTTAGTAATTCTTATACTTAAATACCAAATACCTAGATGTATTGCAAATAATGAAATTCAAATTCATTCCCCCAGTGTGTGTGTGTGTGTGTGTGTGTGTGTGTGTGTGTGTGTGTGTGTGTGTGTGCATGCGCGCGCGCGCGCTTATCTGTGCAGGTACCGATTGAAGCCAGAATTTGGCACTGAGATGCCTTCCTCACTTGCTTTTCTTCCTTATTTTTTTTGAGACAGGGTCTCTCACTGAACCTAGTGTTCCCCATTGTGGCTAAACTGCCTGGCCAGTGATCCCCAGGGATCCGCCTGTCTTTCCCACCCTGCTCTCAGCACTGGGGTTATAGACATGTGCTATCATGTTCAGCTTTTTGTATGTGAATGCCAGGGATCTGAGCTTAGGCCCTCATGGTATCTGAACTCATGCCCTCATGCTTATGCAGAAAGCATTTTACCCAGAAATGGCCACTTCTGTACATTGAAAATGTCTGAATATTTGTTACTTTACGTTTCTACCTTGGGAAGCCTGGATGGGCATGGCACTCAACCAGTCCTTTGTTTCTCCCACTCTTTAGCTCTCCATTTCTCTGTCTCCCTAAACAATGGTTAATGGATATAAGATCCAGAGGACCTAGGGAATAGTCTTGAGGCAGGGGAATGTTAACATAGGTGATCAAGTCTTAGTGAGAACAGGCTCCAAGCAGAGAGAGTTTGAGCTAAATGTTGACTTGCCTAGAATTCCTTTAATGCTTTATACACATTGCTGTCTACATTGATCAAATTAATCAGAAAAATCACTGTCTCCACAGCTGGAGTCAATTTAGAAACATTCCAACGATTGAGTAAGTAGTGTAGTATTTCTGCACAGGACTCCTTATTTTCTGCAAAAATAGAAGGTGCCAGGATCTTTAGTATGTTCGCCACCGATCAGTTTACAGAAAACATCACAGAACTCTCCAAGACAAATTGGAAGTTAAATTTCTTTTGATGTTGTTCACATACATTTAAACCATTACTCTATAAATGTTTTTCTAAATAAGGATAACTAGGGAAAGCAATGGGGGATTTCTTTTTTTTTAAGATTTATTTTATTTTTAGTGATGTATCTGTGTGTGTATATGTAGATGTGAATACAATACTTGCAGAGACCAGAAGAGTTAGATCCCCTGGAACTGGAGTTACAGGCCGCTTTAAACTATACAGAGTGGGTGCTAGGATTGAAACTGAGTTCCTTTGTAAGAGTAATACATGTTCTTAACTGCTGGGCCATCCATCTCTCTAGCCCCCATAAGAGTATTTTTGTTACTGACTTAAAATCATTCACTCAGTATGGCAAGGTCATTCATTATATATGATTGTTTAAATTAACTTTGAGTTCTCATCCATCTTTGTGTTTGTATTTGTACATTCATGAGTGTACATGTGTGTGCACAAATCTTTGTGTGCATGTGCAGGCTAGAAGACAATCCTAGGTGTCATTCTTCAGAATCTGTCTACCTTATTTGTTTGAGACAGGGTACCCCATTATCCTGTAGCTTTCTAATTACTAGCTGGCTGGCTGGTGAGGCCCAGAAGTCCACATATTTCTGCCTTCCCTGCACTGGGATTACAAACATGCACCACTAAGCCCAGCTTTTAAAAAGTTGTTTCTGGAGACTAAACACAGGTCTTCATGCCTTCAGCAAGGCAAGTACTTTACCTAATTAGCTGTCTCCCTAGCCCTGAGTTTTCATCCGCCCTTAAGAGACAGAGTAAAAGTCCAGAACAAGATCCCATCAAACTCAGGTTGTCAGGCTTGTCACCCTTACTCATTGAGCCATCTCATTGGCCCCAAAATTACAATTTGAGGTCAAGTGCACAGAGATGGGATTGGAAACTATAGGAACAGAACAGTAACCTAGGGAGACTATAGATCAAGAAATCCATAACTTTGATTCTTACATAAGGGAACCTGGTAAAGAAGGTGATGAGCAAGCAACATAGGGGAAAACAAAACCCAATGTGCTTTTGAGTGGTTATCACCTGTGCCTGCAGTCTTTCATATTCTTTCTTGTAAAAGATGAAGCTTGCTTTCCCTGCTGTCATGGCTGGCTTTTAAAGAGCAACGTACCTTGGGAGTCAGCTGACACACTATAAGGACAGTCAAGCCACTATAATGGCGGTGTGTCCACATAGAAAAGTTATGAGGCCTCCCGCCCGCAACCATGAAAGTGTGCCATCTTGGAAGAAGATCCTTTAGATAATGTTAAGCTTGTGGATGACAGTGACATTGGCCAAAGCTTGACTACAAACTTGTGACAAGCCTGCCTTTCTACTGTGAGCCTAAAATTGCTCTCAATAAAATCATGTTCATAAAAAACATCCCCAACCTCCAGGCAGCTAAGCTTGGAATTCCCCACCTACAGATACTGTGTGAGACAAGAAAAATGTTTTAATAAGTTTTGAAGCATTTTGTAGTTCAGTAACAGATAGCAAGGAGATGTGGCTGGAAACCAAGCTAAATGAATACCGAAGAGCAAGCTGACAATACTTGCAAAGGTGTTTACTACTTTTGGTGTATTGAGTTCTAATCAAATCCAAGATGCCAAGGATTATAAGTACACTGCTGTTGTATACATTAGGAAATCGAAAAATGCTTCAGATCAAACTATGGCTCATTACCATAATGATAACTCTGAGCAGTCTTGTCATGATTTTGGGCATGAATTAGTCACCACTGGGTTAGATTTAAAAACGGCAGAGCCTGCAATGGCCAGCTTTACTCTCTATTGCTCCTGGAATGAAGTCTAAGCTCCTTAACTTGACATCTTAGCTTCCTTGCAGCCTGGTTTCAGCCTTCCTTCTTTGGTTCTTGGCAGGTACTGTGGGTTCATGATGACCAGTCTACCCTTTGTACCTGGGGCTGTCTTCCTTCTACATTCTTCTTTTACAGGCACATATCCATGCATTCATTACTTTATTGCGACACAAAACGACCATCAATTTAACACCGATTGACTTGTTTTCTCCTACATTTTATAGCTTATGGATGCATATTCATGCATGAGGATAGTTTACATGAAAGACCCTGTTTTCAGTTTTCTCTGGCTCTTTCAGACCATTTTCCTTCTCCTCTCTCTATATTCTTCCGAATGTTTTTTTTCTTTTAATTTTCTTTCTTTCTTTTTTAAACACAAGGTCTCATGTATCTCAGGATGACCTTGAACTTGCTATATAATGGAGGATGACTTTGAACTCCCAATCCTCCCGCCTTTACCTCCTGAGTGCTAAGATTCTAGGTTTTCAATACCACATCCAGTTCATCGTGTGCTGAGGCTCCAACCCAGGGTTTTGTGTATGTTAGGCAAGCACCCTACCACCTGAGCTACAACTACAAACTCTGAAATTTTCCCCCCAAGACAGGGTTTCTCTGTTTAGCAGCCCTAACTGTCCTAGAACTTGCTCTGTAGACCAGGGTAGCCTCGAATTCACCGAGATCTTCTTGCCTCTACCTCCCAAGTGCTGGGATTAAAGGCATGCACCATCACTGCCTGGTTGAAATTTATTTTTAAATGACTTCTTTTATTTTGGAAGATTAGAAATAATTATATCATTCCCCATTTCCCTTTCCTCCCTCTCAATCCTCCCATATACCACTACTTGCTCTCTTAAATTCATGGTCTCTCTTTTCATCGTCGTTACATGCACATATGTATATACATATATCATATATTCCTAAATATAATTTTGTATATCATGTATGTATAATAGAAATAAATGGAATAATATACAATCTGTTCCTATGAAACTGTTCATTTATTGTTTATGCACAAGTAACATAATTTGCCTTTTTCATCCCTTTTCCTTGGTCTTTTTTTTTAGATTTTTTTTTTTTTTTGGTCTCCAGCTGACAAAGAAAGACATTTTTTTTTCTGGCCCATCAAGTGCTCTAGTGGGGGTGGTAGATAGATAAGTATCTCTGGCATCCAAGAAAAAGTTTGAGCATGCCATTGTTCAGTTTATGTTGTTGAATTAGACCAAATTAATTTTAACTCCTTCTGGAATTTGTCTTCATCATTACAATCTGAAGATTTAAAACAGTTTCTCTCTGTGTGTGGTATATATGTGCCTACACGTTTACATGTGTGGAGGCTTCTTCAGTTACTCTGTAAATTATGAATTTTCTTTAAAGACAGAGTCTCTCATTAACCCTGGAAGTCATCGATTTAGCTAGGCTGGTTGACCAGCAAGTCACAGAGATCCTTTTATTTCAGCCTAGACCCTGCTCCAAATGATATGACAGACTTTGAAGACTCCCTATGGAAGGCCTCACCCTCCCTGGGGAGCAAAATGGGGATTAGAGGGAGGTTGGTGGGGGGAACAGGGGAGGACAGGAGTGTGCCTGGGAACTGGGACTGTTATGTAAAACAAGTTTGTTTCTAATTTAAATAAAAATTTATATGTAAAAAAGAAATACCGGTTTGTGGGTTAGTTGTATTGGAGGCACTTTCCTACAAGGGCTACTCTCCTTATAGCCTGTGGTTAGCAGGAAGCAGCCCCCTTGCTGGGAACCCAGATGTCCCTTCCTTTCTCACACATGACTTTTACTTGAATTAAATAGGGGAAAGATGTGTAACAGAAATATATTCTAAGTAGAAATTTGCTTCAAATTTACTTCCAAGAATACCAATGTTAATAATATATTTATCTTCTATGCCCAAAGGACTGGCGTGTTGGAACTGGAGTTCTAAGTAAATCTTTTTGACCATTGTTGCCTACTGGAAATATGATAAACACATGTGGCCTGTCTGATTTTCTGGTAGCTTTTAAAATGAGAAATAAATGAGTAAAAATAACTTCAGTAGCATATTTTATCCAGTGCACTGTATCTACAGCCTTAACATCTCAGCATGTAACCAAAAAAGAAAAAAAAAAAAAAAAAAAAAAAGAAAAGAAAAGAAAAGAAAAAAGCCAGTGAACTAGTTTCTATTACTTTGTCTTCCATACGAAATCATGAGATTCCAAAGAATTTCTCATTTATACCACTTCTCACCGTGGACTGGCTATATCTCAGGGACCGGTCACCACCATATTTGCTGTTTCGTATATAGTAGGTCCAGGGCATCTAAATAGTCCCAATACACAAAGGGCATAAAAAGGTGCAATCCAGGCCATATTCTGATGCCTATAAGAAGGTTAAATACACAACTAATGAATTCTTATTAAACCATTGGTCATTGTTACCTGTGCACTAAGCACCATTTAAGAGGCATATGGCTTTCCAGGTCACACAAGCATGATCATGTTCCAATGAAAAAGAATCTGTACTTTCTTATTACTTTTTGAGACAGGTTCTCAGCTCATTATGCAGCTGAGAATGAGCAAGAGTGCTTTGATCATCCTGCTGCATCTATCCCCTCTCCCAGTGCTGAGATTACAGTCAGGCACCACCACACCTCGTGCTGGGGATCGAACCAAGACTTCATGAATGTTAAGCAGGCACGCTACCAACTGGCCTACCTACATCCTCAGCTCCCCCCTTTTTTGTGTGTTTTTAATTAGAAATTTTTTCTGTACCAGAAATCTGTATGTACAAGCTATAGGGATTTTTCCCCTATAAATTTCAGTGAAATGTTAGGAAATAACTAGCAGCCAGTAGGCAACCCCCTGCCCCCCACCAATGTGTGCCTTGCCACCCCCCACACAAAGGTGGAGTCTGGAGCTAATTAAATCTGGATATGGGGCAGATCCCAATGTGCCCACCACTTGACATTTTCAAGCCTGTGGAGCTCATTAGCACACCAGCAAAGGAACCTGACTCCAAAACAATCACTTCCCATCTTGAAAAGCACAGCACAGCAGTCTTCACACAGATTCTTTAGGTTAATTTGTTGTTGTTGTTGTTGTTTCTGAAGGGGTGGGGTTTTCAGCTTTTAATTTAGTTTGGTGGCACTTTAAAAGTGGATCTTCTAGAGGTTGCTTTGCCTGCTGCTAAAGAACTGTTAATCTCATCTCCACATAGCACTTGGTGTTTCTTCAGGCGGCTCCCTAACAAAACACAACCCTCCAGCGTCCAAGGGAAATGTGATTGGAGCAAATTGCATCTGCTTACATTTTGATCATGGGGAGGAAATTGAAACTCGCAACCATACATTCTGGGAACCTGGTTTGAGGGTTGTTCTGTTTGAACTTCAAAATCTCTTAATACTGTGACAGACCCTGATGAAAGACCTTTTCCTGTAAGTTAAACAAAGTCAGGGCCACCTTTAAGGAGCTGAAGCCAAACCAAGGGTTTCTCCTCCATCCCCCTCCTCCTCTCACTAGAATCAGCACTGGAAAATCTTATTTAGCTGGGAAGGAGCTTGCTTCCCAGGGGACTTTGGGAAATACCTGGATTTTTTCCTCCCAAAGTTGTCCCAACTTGACTGAGGGTAGGTGGTTGGTATCCAAGTTGTTACTGGCATTTTAAGGAACCACAGATTCTGTTAACCGCCCCCCCCCACCCCAGAACACAGGAGAGCATGTCACCCCCGCAAATGATTATCTAACTTGTCTCAAAGGTCGTTAGGTCTGCAGTAGAGAAACTCTATGAGGACATTCAGGGAAGAAGCAAGGCATGGGTGGGCATGCGAGGGAGGGGTGTGTGTGGGGGTTCCAGGGAGTCTTCCTGGAAAAGGCTACCTTACTGCACTGTAGAGGATGCTGGGCCACGTTGACGGGGTTATTCCTGCTCTGTCACTTACTGGCTTTGTCTCTTTGGGCAAGTTACTCAATCTCATTTTTCACCTCTTCAAAAACAGGGATGGTAAAAATAATACCTTGAATACACAGAGTTAGGGACTTCTGGTGGGTTAATGGTCTGAAAGTGCTTTGTCTACATGACATACTATGCCTGTGTATGTTTACTATGTGGCTCTGTAGCTTTCTCAGGGGAATGTTTCAGGGCTCAGAAAAGCTCATGAATAGAAGAAAATGGCAAAAACAAGAATGGGTTCATCTGTCATTTTACCAACGCGAACTTTCCAGTTCGTCACCCCGAATCCAAAGGCAGTTAGAACCGGAGCCCAGCAACAAGCCACTTCAGTGCTCAATAGTAAATGCTGCATAACTGCGCGTTCTACATCTCCCTGTTTTTCTTTTTTATTTCCCTAGCAATTTGGTAATCAGTGGGCGTCCTTCAGGAACAGTGGAAGGCACTAAACTCACACTCATGCTAGGTACTCTCATCTGCCTGTAGCGGAGGTGGCTGCAGAGTACCAAAGCTTGTATGTACCCATGCTCTGAGCGTCCAGCTTCGCTCCCCCTGTATCTGCCTGGCAAACTCAGCCAGGTGGGGCGTGGGATCCACAGACCACCCGAGGCCAAGCCTTGCCCAAGGGGTTCAGGGAAAAGAGTCCGTGGGCACTCAGCTCTGGCATCCTGGTGAAATCCATCCCAAGGCACTCAGGCACCTCAACCTCAGCACCCAGGTGTTCCTTACACACGCGGGTCAATGAGAAAGGGGTCCAAAAGGAGAGTTCAGGCCAGGGAAACATGGTCACTGCAGACACTCACCTGGTCCCTATTCCATCTGCCTCCCAGGGAAGCAGCAGCAGGAGCGCCAGGCCCCAGGGAGACTGCATTTTGGCGGGGGTCCCCTCGTTCCTTGTCCGGTGCTCCTCAGGACCTGGGACACAGAGGGGGTCACAGCCTCTTCTTTGCTCCGCTGTTCAGGACCTCGGTTTTGCGTGCAGCTGGTGGGCTTGGAGGCAGCCGGCCCCGCCGAGGGGACAGCGATACTGGAGAGCTGTGAGTTGTAAGTGGCTGGGGGCGCCCTGGCGAGAGACTGCTGGGTGAAGCGCCCCAGTGCACCAGTGAGGGCGGGGCGGGGCTGCAGAGCACATCTGGCTGGGACCCGCCTCCAGGACTACCCGCCAGACCTCCAACTTCAATTCACTACAGGCTGTTAAGGGGTACCTCCGACTGTCATGCATTTCAGGATTGGGACAAATGTTGTGCACTGCTGAGCTCCAGAGATTGAGAACTGAGAAGTCAAAGCAGGACCACAGATGCAACTTCATCAGTACACTGCAAGTGGAAGCTTTATGCTCGGCTAGGTTTTTCCACACAAGGCAAATCATAGAATGTTAGAGGTCACCAAGTCTTGTTCAAACTCCATTATTAGACAAGTGTCATTCGCAACACCTTCAAATGTGACTCTAAATGATGTAGTGTAGTAACCGATGGCAAATTGACACAAACTAGTCATCTGGGCAAAATGAACCTTAAATGGGAAAATGCCTCCTTCAAATAAGCAAGTCTTTGGGGGATATTTTCTTGACTAATGGTTGATGTGGGAAGGTCCAGCTCCCTGTGGGGGGTGTCACCCTTACACAGGTGGTATTGGAACGTCATTAAACAATGGCTGTGAATCACCTCTACCTCCAAGTTACTGCCTTGAGTTCTTGCCTTGCTTTTCCTTTAGGATGGGTCAAAGTGAATGCTTTTACCTCCCTAAGTTGCTTTGGGTTGTGGTGTTTAATCACAAAGCAAGATAAGACAGAAAGGCACAAACAAAGATACTGTATGAGTTCAGCGATTCCTCTAGGTACTGATGAGTTATTTATTTTGACTTGTAGTGGAAGGAATATTGGTTCCTCTTATTCCCACATCCACATCCTTTGACATCATGTAGGCAGACCCCAGAGCCTATGATCTTGACATTGGACTTGCTTCAGTGATTTGTTTTGGTTGATGATGTTTGGGCAGAAGCACAGTGTACCAACACCAACTCCATGCCTTAAAACACCCATGCCTGTATTTGGGATATGAGAAGACCATGCCAGTTAGCTTGATGGCCTAAGGGGGATGAGTAACAGGTGGAACATTGATACCTACCTGGCCCACTAGCAGACCTCCAGCTCAAATCGCTGCTGATGGAGCCACAAAGCCTCAGAACAGAGATCAGCAGCACAGACTAGCTCCAGAGACTTGTTGGAATTGATTCTTTCCTTGTTTTTTAAAACATTTTCTTGATGGGGCTGGAGAGATGGCTCAGTGGTTAAGAGCCCTGCTCTTCCACAGAATGAGCACAGACCAAAGAAAGAATTCCACCTTCCACCTAAGACTCATGGTTGCACCTTTGTGTTTACTGACTTTACTTAGAGAACCATGGAAAGAGACTCGAAGCCATAACAGAAAGAAAAACTGCTTCCCAGAAGCTCTCTCTTCAATTTGCAGGAGACTCCACTAAAGAGAGCCTCCTCTTCCCAGAGATTGCTTACTGATTTTGTTTTGTTTTGAGACAGGCTATCTCTATGTAATCCTGGGTGATCTGCATCTATGTAGATAAGGCTGGCCCCAAACTCACTCTGTTCTAGTGGTGGGATTAAAGGGGAGTACCACCACACCAGGCTTTATTGTTTTTAATAGCTCCTGGGAGACGTGTCAATCTTATAACCTTCTGAGCTTCCAAAGTCTATAAATATTGTTTGACCAGCATCTTTCTTCTGTGCATGAGTGAATGGTTCAGTTGAGAGGAAATAGTTGCATATCACTTTATCAACTCTATACTTAATATATTTTAAAGGAAAGAGGACATGTATTTTATGTTGGTGCGAGTTTTCCCACAGGCAGACACTGGGACAAGGCTTGAGTTGAAATAGTTTGTTCTGGTAGCACTGGAGAAAACAATCTGTAGGTTTTATTTTTTTAATGGGGTCCTCACCCAGCTCCCCAAATACACGGAGACTTATGAATGTCTGACCCTAGTTTGGCTTGTTTCTAGCCAGCTTTTCTTAACTTAAATTATCCAATTTAACTCTTACCTTTGGGCTTTTACCGTTCTCTATTTCTATATATATCTTTTCTTCTTATTCTGTGTCTGGTTATGTGGCTGTGTGGCTGGCCCCTGGTATCATCTACTCCTTCTCCTTTTCTTGTTACCATTCTTCTCTTTTTCACCTTCTATTTATTCTCTCTGCCCACCCTTTCTCTGCCTAGCTATTGTTTGTTCAGCTCTTTATTAGACCAATCAGGTATTTTAAGCAGACAAAGTAACACAGCTTCACAGGCTTGAACAAATACAACATGAAAGAATGCTACATATCTTTTCATCATTAAATAAATATTCCACAGCATAAACAAATGTAACACATGTTAAGCTATATTCCACAACAACAATACAAGGTTTGTGTCTTATTACTGGACCTTTATGCTCCTGGGATCTCTCTGGGACATATGTTGCCATGGATCTTATCCTAATGTGTGGGAACTGGAGTCTTACGCTCCATCCCCATTCAGCCATGGCTCCACAGTATCTACTGAGGGACTAATCTTAGGAGTTCTGCTTTCTGTGCAGAGAGCAGAGTGGTAGGGGGTGACTCAGACAGAGAACTGTAGATACTGGCTATTAGGTATCTGACTAGAAAGCAAGGCTAGAAAACATGAGCAAGATGCCATATTACCTGTTACCTAACCTGGAAATTCAATCAAACTGAAAATTACGAGTGTTTGCTCCTTCCACTTTGCCCTAAACACTCAGATACTGACTCTTGATGCAGCTACCCATTCCTTCAGAGAAACAACTTTTCCCAAAGTCCAATTCATTAGTAACCTAATGTGTGGGCCTCATCCTATCTTCTTACACTCTCCATTATAAAGGTTACAAATCTTGCATTAATATTTATCTGTCAGTTTCTAGTTTCTGACAGTTCAATGCCCTTTATTTCTTCCTTCCTTCTATTCTTCCTTGTTCAATTCCTTTTTTTCTGTTTCAGAACAAAGTTGTCTTCCACAGGCATAAGGGGGGGATGGTGTACATTTGAGCAGGTAGCTTCCAGTGAAGTCAAATACTTCTCAGTCAACCCGCCTATTAATATTATATCCTGGGGAAGTTTGGACAAAGGAACTATTGGACCATATGAGGAAAAGAGAAGGAACTTAGAAATGAGGTAATGGCAGGTGAGATGTCAGATACAAATTGCCACCTGGAGGCAAGTATTTCAAATAACCACACTGTTGACTTTAAAGAAAAAGTTGGCAACTGGTCTTTAGGAAGATCTACTCATTCTACAAAGGGAAAATGATCTTTGATCAGAATACCATAAAATCACCTGTGCCTTGTATAGGAATGTATTTTTTTTTGATGAATTCCCACTTAGTTCCCTGTGAAGAGTAAGTATAATAAAATATTTTTGTGTTTTCTGAACAGATACACAAGAAAGAGAGGGGAGAGAGAAAGACTAGGCCAGTGTTTTCAAACTTCAGTGTCAGTTTAAATGACTTGAAAGGCAGATACTGCTGGTAGAGCTGTGTGTGTGTGTGTGTGTGTGTGTGTGTGTGTGTGTGTGTGTAAGGTTCAAAAGCCTTTAAAAAAGCTTCTCAAAGACACTCATGTTGTTTGCAGGAGGGCCACATTTAGGGTAGTTATAGTCTACAGATCATCTAGATTAGTAGTAAGTTCAGCTGTACAATGACATCACATGGGAAGCTTTGCCACCATGGATGCCACCTCCAAAGATTCTAATGCCTGGATTATGGCTTGGGAATAGAAACACCCACAAAATACCTAGATGATTCCAGAGAACAGCCAGTGTTGAGTGTCATTAGCATGAACCCGTGCCCACATTTTTTATAGCTGAAATAAAGTTAATACTCTTGTGTTTCTAGCACAGTCTTTCTACTCATACTCATGTTTTCTTTCTTTTAACCCCCTCGTGTGTGTGTGTGTGTGTGTGTGTGTGTGTGTGTGTATGTATGTGCCTTTCTGTCTGTCTGTCTGTCTGTCTCTGTCTGTCTGCCTGTCTGTCTCTCTGTGATGTGTATACATGTTTGTGTGTGTGGGTATATGTGTACTATAGCATGAGTACAGAACTTAGAGGATAGTGTGTAATGTTTTTTTTTTGTTTACTGCTATGTATTCCCTGCCAGCTGGCCAAGGAGGATTCAGAGAGTCTCTTGTCTGCACCGCTCATCTTACTGTAGGAACTCTGAGATTATACATGTGCAGTTTTATACCCGGATTTATGTGAATTCTGGGGACTTGAACCCAGGTCCCCTTGCTTGTGCAGCAAGTGCTCTTTACTCAATGAGCCATCTTCCCAGCCTTAGCATGTATTTGTGTTTCCCTAGAACTTGCTTATTGTAGAGTAGACCAGGCTGGCCTTGAACTTGCAGAGATCTTCTACCTGTGCCTTCCGAGTGTTGGAGTCACAGAAATATGCCACCATACCTGGACTATTAACAGTGTTTCCTTGATCGCCTTTCACATTGAAGACACCTTCTAATCCTTAGTTTTCTATGTTAATTGGACTCCAACACCATGTTTTACAAGTTTTCTGAGTCAGTTTCTTGCCATTTCTTCTTATTGGGTGAGTAAAAATCAATGACAAGGTGTATGACAATGGGAGCCTGCTTTCCTCTGTCTTGGAAGGTTTGCAACTTGCAGCATATATTGGATTGGTTTCCGTCATCCTGTGTCTTTGGTAGAAAACAGCTACCAACCACTTCGGCTTGTCCAACCCAATGACCCTTAGACTACATGGAGATGCTAATAACTCAAAGTGGAGCCCAACACAGAGTTTTAAATTTATTTAAAACATTATGAAAATTACTTTGCAATTTTGTGTGCATGTTCCTATGATGCATGTGTATGTACATATTTGTGTGTTTCTGTGTGCACATGCATGTTAGATGCCAACATTGACTGTCTTTCTCAATTACTCTCATATACATACATATATAATACATATATACATTTGTATACATATACATACATACATGTGCATATATGCGTGTGCACATACATATATGTTCTGTCACAGAATCTGGAGCTTACATACTCAGCTTGAATAGATGTCTAGAAAGACCCATGGACCCCTCCTCCCCTGCTACTGCCTCTCCAGTGATTGGATTTTTTGTATACCACTGTGCATATCTTTCTAAGTGAGTGTGGGGAATCTGTTCCCATGATTGCATGAAAAGCACTTTACTGACTGAGCCATATTCTCAGGCCTGCATTTAAAAAAATGTAACTCAATTTATTCATTCATGAGTGTGAGCTTCATAGTGTTGAAATGCCAATCTTTTCTTTTGTCACTATTAAATAGAAAGGTTTCTTGTTTGTGAATGAAATCTTACTACCTGGTTGTTAGTTTTCTTGGTTTTGGGTCAAATATATAACTTTCCTACTGAATACCCTCAATAGGCAATAGCTTGGCTTTTGTCTTGGATGACGTCGGGTGGTAGATTACAGGTATAGTCCATCTCATATACTCCACTCATCACTGTGCATAATATCCCTTGTTTTCCCGCTCAGAGTTGAATGTAGGAACTTGGCCTCCTACTGAAAGGCTTGTCTGTGTGTGTTTTCCTGTGGAAATCCTATATGATGGTTTGTGACAGCTGGAGTCAAGCAACCTAGTTCTGACAAGTCTTTAGTAAAGACTCTTAACCCCAAGCTACTCAAAATTGATTTGGAAACATTTGCTTGAGAAATGCTCTGTATGTTACGCAGACTGGAATGACATTTGTGACCCTTTAGGATTGCTTAAAATATAAAATTTTACCAAATTAAATTTATTTTTAATAATGCATTCCTATTTTCAAAAACTTCTCATAACATAAAACATAGGCACGCTCATTCCTTTAGCCCACATTAATTGTCCCATTGTTAATCCTGTGCTGGACACTGTTTGGGTGGGATTGAAAGATGAATAAGATATAATCCCTCGCCCTGGGTGACAGAAATGCAAACACATTATTAGAATTCATGGCATAAGTGTTAACAGAAGTACTTCAGGGTGCCTTGGAAACGAGGAAGGAAGAGGCTCAATCCTTTGTGTTTCATACATTTGAGTGTTTGCCCCTTTTTTATCCTTTACTTTTATGAACTATTTTTTTTAGCATGACTTCATTTAGCAAGGAGGAAAGTAGGAAATCCTGAAAATTGCCTTCTCTCAGGTAACTTGTTGCAAACATGTCCTGACACACAGAACTTGTGCTACTTGAGCACAACAGACAATTAGGGAGACCAGGATTTACTCGAGGCCTCTGCCAACTTCCTCGATTTGGACAAGCCAGTTCACCACTTTCTGCCCCCACACGTGTGTGTGTGTGCGCATGCACGTGTGTGATATATACGTATTTACTAAGGATTTTGGATCAATAAATTGCTCTTTCCAAAGTTGTGTGAGTTCTTGGGCCAAAAAATGGAGAAAATCAATAATTATCCCCCAATTGTATTTGAAATTACAAAATCGGGTTAATTTTAGTGAAGAAGGGATGTTTATTCAGTGAATGAATGGATGAACCTTCATTTTAATTAATCTAATCCCACTGAAATAGTATCTTCAGTAGTGGTTTGTCGCCAGGCATAGTGGCACATATTTGTAATCCCAGTGCTCAGGAGACAGAGGTGAGATGATTGCCACAAGTTTGTAGCCAACCTAGTCTATACAACAAGTTCCAATCAGACAGAGATACATAGTGAGACCCTGTACCCCCACAACACTGCCTTGACAAAAATATTATCTTGTAGGTACACACTTCTGACTGCTCTGTAGTGATTAGACCAATGTGGGTACACTGGTCATATTGTTCATTTCCAGGAATGTGGAGTAGTCATACTTAAGGGCTATGGGAAAGAGTAAACACTTGGAGATTGGGTGGCTAAGGATATATGCATCTATATCTACACATTCACGTGTCTATGGATGAATCTAGCTATAGCTACATCTGTACATATAGAGAAATCTATATCTTTATATAATTATCTTTTTATATCAGTGCCAGTATTTATATACCATTATATCTATACATGTAATCATATCTTCATGTCACTTTTTTACCTCTGCCACAAGATCCATAACTACCTATAAGTCTATAAGTCTATAATTCTACTTCTCTCAATATATCTACACCACTATATGCATAATTATCTGTAGCTCTGTAATTATATCTATATCCCTTTATCACCACAATTCCTTCTATACTTTCATTTGCATATTGCTATGGCTGTAATAACAAAATCTATAGCTCAACACTGCAGTTTATGTTGATCAGCAAAACAAAATGCGCTATAGTATTGAAAGGCTGAGTTTCACACTAGGGACCTTTTTTTTTTTTTTTTTTTTTTTTTTCTTTCTTTCCTTTTTTTTTTTTTTTTTTTTTTCTCCTCGAGACAGGGTTTCTCTGAGAAACAGTCCTGGCTGTCTTGGAACTCCCTTTGTAGACTAGGCTGGACTCAGATTCACAGAGATCCACCTGCTTCTGCTTCCTGGGTGCTGGGACTAAAGGTTTGGACCACCATCGCCGGCTGGCCACACTAGGGACTTTTAAACTTGTTACAGCAGACATTATTGCCTCAGACACACCTCTCCAGCATTTCCCTGTGATTATCCAAGCATTTGCCTTGAATACTTGAAACTGTGCCCAAGGGATATCTAATAGTTTTTGATGGTGGCCCTGACCCCATGATGAACACCCCAGCTCTGTCCCCTCCTGTAGGGAAGAGCTCAGAAGCATGTTCAGCCTTGGTTGCCGGACTTCCTCAGTGGGAGTGACTTCCAGGTTCCACCTGAAAGATCTGAAACCTCACCCAACTTTTCTCCTGGTCCTTTATTTCATGAGATCACCTACCAGAGACTGTTGGCCTCTGGGGATTACCAACAAGACACACACACACACACACACACACAAGTAAACTCACTTCCACCCTAATATTAAACTGCATCTTACAGCAGGATCTGGTAGGGGGATCCCTCTTTAAGTCCATTAGTATAAGTCTTACTGACTGGGTGATCTCTGAAGCTCCTCATGGTCAAGTTGAACACAACAGAGTACTTGTTCTTTTTCAGATGGATCATTAGCTATTTATTAAGGCACTCCCATGTATCTATCCTACATGGAGTAACCAATAGAATGGAATCCATTCCTCTTCCCCTCTCATTTCCTATGTGCACTTTTAATTTTATTAAACTGGTAGAACTGGGGTGTTCTTACTTCAACAAAATATACCAGAAATTCACTAGAAGACAGATTTATAATGGATGTAAATTCCAGTATTTCCTTCCTTTGTCAAATGTGTTGGATAAGAATTTATGTAACTAGGAACTTCTGTTAGAAACACAATGTGATAATAATTATGCTACCTTTTTCAAACAGAATAAAGAATATTAAACAGCATTTTGCTCACATTGAAGTTTTTGGCTTACACAAATTAAATATTCCAAATTTACAGTTAGGTCCCATTAACATCATGAAGACATTTTAGTCGGTTTTTATGCTTGGAAATCCATAAAACACCAGAGATCCGGGCTTTGTGGTGCAGGTCTAGCTATTTGGGAGACAAGGGCAAGAGATCTGAAAATTCAAATCATGCCTGGGCTTACAGAGTGAGTTCAATAAAGTTAGCCTGAGCAGCATAACTTCATTTTATCAAAACTAAAATGCAAAAAGAGGGCTTGCATGGAACTTGCTGATAGAGAAATTACCAGCTTTAGTACTATAGCTAATAGCAACACAGGTCTAATGAGGATGTATGATTTGCTTGAAATTTAACGTTTGATTTTGTTTGCTCTTTGATTTAATACATTTAACTTAATGCCATTCTTGAGGAGAGGGCAAGGGACAACAGAAATCAGTGAGTAAACAAGCTAATGTATGTGTAATATAGCTTGCATACATTTAAAGCTTTATTATTATTATTTAACTGTGTGTGTGTGTATGTGTGTGTTTGTTTCTCATTGGGTGTCTGTATGCTGGAATGTGTAGGTTCCCATAGAAGCCAGAGGTGTCAGAACCCCCTGGAGCTGGAGTTACAGGTAGTTGTAAGTCACCCTATAGAGGTATTAGGAATTGAACTCAGGTCCTCAGGTAGAGTATTACATGCTCTTAACTACCAAGTAATCTCCCTGGACAAAACTTTTATATTTACCTATACAATCATTAGAACATAAGTTAGAGATAGTGTTATAGCTTGACTTTATCTTTACCAAAAATATAGAGATTTTAGTGAAGTTGCTGTTCCATGTCTGGCTTTAAATCATTTATTTAAACCACATTTGCTTTCTAAAGTATCTTTCAAAGCAAAATTTTACAAAGAATTTTTAAATAATGAAATATTCATTTGGTCTCTTTTGGCTACATAGGGAGAGGTATTAATTACCACATGTGTTTCTTGCAAATGTGACTTGGGGGTTCATGCAAAACAGCTGTCCAAAGTCTAAAGTTACCAAGTCTGGGATGTGGAGGGATCTTTCAACATCAGGAAATGTGGAAAAATAATACAGGTGTGAACCTTCAGCATGGGATATCTTATTCTTGCAGGGAAGAAAAGTATTTCTGCTTTTGAGTCAGGGTCTCATTTTGCAGCCCCAGCTGGTGTGGACCTCGCTATGTAGACCAGGATGGCTTGCACCTCTCAGAAATCCACCTGCCTCCTTTGGGTTTAAAGGTGTGGACCACCACATCTGGCAGGAAAGGATATATATATATATATTTCTGTTGAATCATTAAGTGTTATTTCTAGTGAAACTAAGGAGTTAATAAGAGCCTCCTATTCCCCACTCACTCTTCTTCAATTGAATCAAGTGACATCGATTTTCTGTTCTTAATCACAGAGATTACAGAGTTGAGAAATGATACATTACAAGCTTTGGAAAACGAGCCATAGAGGAAGTAGCTATCACTTTATCTGATATTTTACATCTCTCTTTTGACTTTGTTTTTGACAAAAACTTCCTTAGCTAGATGAGACCCTGTGACTACAAGATAAGGGAAGGTAAGGAGCCAGACAGGAAGGAGAACCAAGGATAACTGCAGCTATAAACTGCTAGCTGTGTTTTCCTGCTTAAGCAAGAATTTAGGCCCGAGGTAACCAAGGAAATTGCAACTGTTATCTATGGCTTAGTCTCCTGTGTGTCAGGATGCCCTTTGTAAGCATCCTTGAAGCTTCAGTTAAATTCTTTCCACTACACCAGCAAAGCGGGTCCCTGGGCACTTTCCCAACTGCCACACGGGCACACCAACAAAGGGTCTGCACCCTCAAAAGACCCTGACTTTACTATCATTTGTATTGTGTTTTGGATTGTGGGAAGAAATAACCTGAAAGAGAGATCTGATCCATCATGATTAGGAAGGGGGAAAAGGTCATTTTACCCCCATGAATATGCTATCGAGCTCATAAATGTGCATTAAAACTTTTTAAAAATTCACAATTCAACATTCTGATACTCCCATTTGAGGACAGCCCACTCCACTCTTTCTTTGGAGTGAATGTTTTCTTGTTATTAAATACGCTTGTGCTAAAATTGTCTGTCTCAGCTCAATTCTTCCTTATGGGAAGAGGAGAACTAAAAGTTTTAATAAAGGTGTAACTGAGATTAAAGCTTAGTTTGTTATTAATTGTATGGCAAGTTCAGTTTCTGTTTCTCACATTCTTCAATAAAGACATGGGAAGAAGATGCTAGGGTCATTTGAAATGAGTCAATATCTGCCCAGCCCTTAATATAGCACCTGGCACAAGGTGAGGTCCTGCCGTGTTAGATGTCAGTGGGGATGGAAGAATCAAAATGGCAACTAGAACTTTGGACTCCCAGTCCAGTAATCTTTCTACAAGACTACACTATGACTCCCCATCAAAGCTAATGTTGATTTTAGGATGAAGGGTGGTCATAAATAGAAGTTAATCCTTCAGGTAACTGTTGCTTAAGATACTAATAAGGTATGCAGTTTGAAGAGCCTACTATTCAGCATAGTAACACATATAAAACCAGTGTTTATTGAAAGAATTCTGTTAATGCTTTCTTACATAAAAAGTTTATGAAAGTGGCATGTTCTGTTTAGCCTTCTGTTTTCTATAATCCCTATGAGACTTCATTCCACAGCTATGTAAGATCTGAAACATAGCGATGTCAGTGGGAAAAGTCAGTCCAACAAATGTTGAACAGCATGGGACTGCACAGGGAAACATTTGCATTTTAATAAAAAGCAAGACATTGTTAAATCCTACCCATCTTGATTTTTCTTTCTTTCTTTCTTCCTTTCTCTTTTCTTTCTTTCTTTCTTTCTTTTTTTTTTTTTTTTTTTTTTTTTTTTTTTGCTCCTAGCCATTTGTTATTTTTAAATGACTTCATGACTCTGCAAGTTGTAGTTGACCAATAGCAATGTGTATCCTGTTCTGTGGACATTCAAATGGCCTCTGTCTACCAAAGCCAGTTAGAGTTCCAACTTGCACATTCATTTTGATGTTCCTCATCAAACATATGTGTCTGTTCTGTTTTTCCTCTGAGCTAGCTGAAATATCTTCAATTCACAGTGATTTCCCCTTAGTCTCTTGAGTGCTGGGATTAAAGCCAAGCCACGTTAACCACCATGATTTATTTCTACTTATTTCTATAGAGTTTTAATATTTGACCAGAGACAAAAATATCTCCTTCACCTATTTTTATTCAGATGGAAATAATGAGCTCACACATCAAAATGAAAATAATAGGGCCACCCACATTGATAGGGGAAGGCTATTAAAAATAAAATGGCAATGATGGGTAGGTTGATTTCTCATCAAAGAATCTGGTTATGAAAGTCATGCTAAGTTTTCAAGGATATTTATATCATTGTAAAAAGAGCATAGGCTTCAGAATTTGACTTGGGGTCATATTCTTATGAGCTATGATATTCCAGGTGGTTGTAAAAAATTGTTGCATGGGCTCCAGATAAGTTCTTGTATTATTGTTGGTTCAGAGACATTTCCCTGTCTCCATTCATATTGGCTGAGCAAATAGTGCTGGAAGCACTGGAGTCTGGTGGGTTGCCTAGCAGCAACAACATAGATAACAATAATCAACTAACAGCTAAACAACTGCAACAGCACACTCTGTGAGGAATGTGGGTTGCTCACTGGTCCAAGAGCTTTACTGTACTAAGTTAATCCTCTCCTCTCATAGCCACTCTAAGAGGTAAGATATTATTGCTGAATCTCATGTTGCTGATGAGGGAACCTAGATATAGAGGAGTGAAATGTCTGGCCCAAGGTTCCATTGTTAATAAACGTCATGGTTTTAATCTGGAGATGGGGATTTGGTCAAGTTGGAGTGGCTTCTCCAGGACTAACAGGCAGTTAGAAATACATTGCATAGAGGAGTCATAGTTCAGAGTGTACGAATGATATTCATGGAGAGAGCCCCAAAAGAGAGACAAGTGAGGAAGAGGAGTATTGTTCCCAAAAGTAAATAAAACCTTGGATTTGATCCCCAGAGCTACATAAACTAGGCATGCTGGTACATGCCTGTAATCCATACATTAGGTTGGACCAGAAGTCAAGGTTATATACAGCTACATAGATAGTTTCAGGACAGCCTGGAATATGTAAGATAAGACCTTGTCTCAATAAAATAAACAAATGAAAACAAAAGGCAAAACAATGAAACAGAAGGGTAGTGACTGGAGAACTTATGGAAGTGTCAACTTTTCACAAAATGATCTCTTTGAATAACTTTTTGTGATATAATTCAAATTACATAGGTCTTGTGGCAGAGTCATGGGGACTTCCAAATAGCTCCCCCTTATGAAGGGTTTGCAGTAGCTGGCTGACAACAGGTCTCTGAATTGTTTGCATCTGGACCTTGGCACAGCAAATAGAAAGTGTAAGGAACATTTAACTGGGTTTCTTGGAAAGAGGACCATGGTCTTCCTGAAAACTTAGTAGTGCAAAACAGGAACAGTAATATATGTTTAATTGGTATTTTTTAAACTAATTTTTGAGCATTTGCAAAGGTACTGAAGCCTCAGGAACCTGTTACCTAGCTCAACTACTACAGTCGTTATACCATTATCTCTGCATTATCATTATTATTTGGCACAGATTTTTAAAGCAAATCTAAAAACTCATATACTTTTATCACTGATACTCCAGTATGTATCTTCTAATAGACAAAACCTTTAAAGTAATAATTCAAATATCAGGGCTGACAGAATTAATAAGCATTCTTAATATCATCTATCAATCTGTATTTAATCTTTTCCACTTGTTTCAAAAAGTGTGTGTGTGTGTGTGTGTGTGTGTTTGCCTCTCAACAAGATCTATATATTTCTTTTGGCTGCTGTGTGTCTTCGGTTTCTTTTAATCTATACAAGCATTTCCTGTAATGAATGTATTGCAGCACTGCCAAATGGTGGCTGAAGGTATGCTCATAGTCAGGCAGCTAAGAAATTCAGGATTTATACATGCAAATACACAGCTGTGTTTTTTGTGACTCCTGGAGATATAATGCACAAGGCAGTGTATATCAGAAGATGGTGAGACTACTGAGAAAATTCATGGGGATTTTATGGTGAAAAAAAAGTCTTACAATACTGGAGCCTACATCTCAATCTAGTTACTACTGAATGTGGAACAAGTAAAACCTCATGTTCCCTGTTAGGAGGCGATAGGAAGTACAGTGGTCCCTTGACATATGCAGACAATTGGTTCTAAGATCCTCCATGAATACCAAATTCCTTAGATGCTCAAGTTCCTTATATAAAATGGTGTTTATTAGCATTAAACCTATACATTGCCTCTTTAGCCATCCCTAGCTTATGTATCATACAAAATATAATATACCTGCTATATAAATAATCATATTATTATTTTAGGAATAATACTACTAATAACAGAAGTAAAAAATTCAGGACAGCTGGACAGTGGTGGCCAATGCCTTTAATCCTGGCATGTGGGAGGCAGAGACAGGTGAATCTCTTTGATTTCGAGGTCAGTCTGTTCTACAGAGCTAGTTACAGGACAGCTAGGGCTGTTGTTCAGAGAAACCCTGTCTCAAAAAGCCAAAAAGAAAATAGAAAAAAGAAATTCAGGAAATACATCCTTTTTGAGTATTTTTTCATGCACAGTTCATTGAATTCATGAATGGGGACTGTGGTGGTTTGAATAAGAATGGCCACAACAGGCTCATATATTTGAATGCGTGGTCATCATGGAGTGTTTCTACTTGAGAAGGATTAGGAGGTGTGGCCTCATTGAAGAAAGTGTGTCACTGGGAGTGGGCTTTGAAGTGTCAAAATCCCAAACCAGGCCCAGCATCATTCTCTTTTCCTGCTGCAGATCCAAATGTTGAACACTGAGCTACTTCTCCAGTACCATGTCTGCCTTAAAGGACTAAACCTCGGAATTGTAAGCCAGCTCCTATTAAATGTTTTCTTTTATAAGAGTTTCCATGGTCATGGTGTGTCTGTACAGCAATAGAACACTTATTAAGAAAGGGACCTTAGAGTATATGGAGGGTTGGTTTTATATTGCAGCACGTATGAAGTTTTCTTGCCTCCACTGAAATGTTAAACACATGGGGTTGGAAAGATGGCTTAGTAATAGTGTTTGTTGTGCGAGCATGAGGACTTGAATTCGAATCCCCAGCACCTACACAAAAATCCTGGGCTTGGATGAGCACAAGCATATAACTGCAGCACTGGGGGTGGAAAAAGAGTGATAGAGCAGGACATGACCTCCTTCTCTAGCCTATATTCATGTGCATAGATGTGTACAACACCACACTAGTGTGTGTATACCACACACTCTCTCTCATACACAAACACACACAAAACAAGGAAGTAGAACATGAAAAAAAATCTGTGGTGGTGTTACATGCCTATATTCCAAGGAGGTGGAGGTAGAAGAAGGAGAAATTCAAAACCTCGGCTTTTCAATAAGTTCCAGGGCAGCCTGAGCTAACACTACCCTTTCTTATAAACAAAAGTCCACAAATAACAAACCACCCACCAAAATCAAAGCCAAGACCCTGAATTAAAAAACACATAAGAATCTAAAATACGAATCTGCCAAAGAATGTGTAGAAAAGTCAAATATAAATCCAATCATGACTTAAGCATACTAATTATTTTTGTCATTACTGCGATAAAATATCAGAAAAGCAACTTAAGAAAGGAAGAAGGGCTTATTTTGGGTACCAGTCTGAAGGTAGAGAGTAGCATCATGGTGGGGACAACATTATGGCAGGAATGTGAAGCAGCTGATCATATCTTGTCTATAGACAGGAAGCAGAGGGATGAATGCTGCTACTCAACTTGCTTTGGCTTTTTTGTTTAGGCCAAGACTCTAGCCCATGGAATGATAACCTCATAGTCAAAGTGGGTCTTTGAATCTCAGTTAAGCCTCTCTGGAAACCCTCAGACAGGCACAGAGGTTTGTCTCCTAATTCTAAATCCACCTCCATTGACAATCAAGATGAATTATAGAGCAGTTAAGTACACTGGCTATTTTTCCAGATGTCCACAGTTCAATTCCTATGACTCACATGGTGGCTCACAACTACCTGTAACTCCAGTTCCAGAGGATCCTGGTGGTATACCAGGCATACACATGGTTAATATACATATATGTAGACCAACTTTGTATTAATCAGGGTTCTCTAGAAGAACAGAACTTATAGAACAGTGGTTCTCAACCTGTGGGTTGCAACCTCTTTGGGGATCGAACAACTCTTTCACAGAGGTCACCTGAGACCATCAGAAAACACAAAAATATTTACATTATGATTCATAACAATAGCCAAACTACAGTTATGAAGTAGCAATGACAATAATTTTATGGTTAGGGGTCACAACAACACGAAGGGTCACAGCATTAGGAAGGTTGAGAACCACTATTATAGAATATATATATATGGGATTTATTAAATGACTTACAAGCTGTGGTCCAGCTAGTTAGCTAGTTCAACAATCTCTGTGTACCCACAGAATGTTCAAAACTCCAGAAGTTGCTCAGTCCACAGGGCTGGAAGTCTCAGTTGGTCTTCACTATTTGCCAGAATCTTGAAGAAATAGGTTCTAATGACAGTGAAGGAATGGAGTTTTCTATGATGAGTGATAGCAAGCAGGCAGAGCAAACTTCCTTCTTCCATGTCCTTTATATAGGCTGTTGGCGGATGGTGTGGCCCAGATTAAAGGTGGATCTTCCCACCTCAAAGATCTGTGTTAAAGGTACGTCTTCCCACTTCAAAGGATTTAATTAAGGAAAAAAAAATCCTTTATAGGTGTGCCAAGTTTCTTTTTTCCCATTAGTTCCAGATGTAGTCAAGCTGACAAGCAAGAAGAGCCATCACAAATACGTCATGTTTATATTCATAATTTTTAAATATTAAAAATATTTCCACTTTTAGCTTCCTGATGGAACAAAAGTAGAATTCCTATAGGAGTTGTTCCAAGTTCCATATTTTGCTGACCCCTGTTATAGACAAGAGCAGTTTCCTCACCCATTTATGAAATTCATTCACTAGCAGGCCAGCCTTGATGTGCAACTTAAGAGCTACTTCTCTCCTCCATCATGATGCTTTTCCCCTTTCTTGGGGGAAGACAATACAGATAGCCTCTCCCCTTGAAGCTTAAATTGAAAGACCAAACTGGCTACTGTATGGAAGAGTTTTAAATAAAAAATTAATAATGAAACTATCTCAAATATCCATGTTTCCTTTGAACTTTACTGGGAATGAAAAATACTCTACTAATAGACTCTTAATTGATTGAAGGGCCAGAGGATTTTTGGAAAGAAGAATTGGAATATTTTTAAAATGTTCAATATTCATCTGTGGAAAGTGCTAGAAGACAGGTGAAACAAAAATTTTATTTGCCTCAGTATTTTTTTATTTATTTGAAAATTAAGCATTTTGGGCTCTGGGACTTCAGGGTCATATGTAATGGTATGTTGCAACACTGAGTCATTTTAATATTTTTTTCTTTTTTTTATTTGCAAAGATAGGGAATTTTTAAAAACATACCAGCCATGTACTTTATGTACAGAGCAGAGAAGTGATTTTAACTAGAAATAAATTGTCAAAATGCAGTTGCAGGCTTTAAGAATATCAATCTGCTGTTCTTAGTTCTTCATCCTCCTTCTTATTAACAGATTCTTGCTACATAGCTTAGGCTGGTCTTGATCTCAATGTAGCATATGTTGGCTTTGAACTCCCGATGATCCTGCTTTAACCTCTGGAGGCCTGGGAAGTACAGACATGTACCAAGACAGCCCCATAGTCTCTGCTATTACAAATGTTGATGTCCAGAATCAATTGCTTAAGCAGCTGGAAGGAGTTCACTGGAGCCACCAGGGTTTAAGTTTCCTGAAAGAATATATGCCTGTAGAGAAATATAGTGGCAAGGTTGTATTTCTAGACTTTAGGGAGCTTAAGAGGCCTTTTAGGGAATTTGGCATGGACTGAGACTGGGTTGCTGTTTGAAATAAAACCTTGCTTTTGACAGCAGCCCATATTTTATATGCTGTAAAGGTATTATTTGGAGTTTAGTGCTGTTCAGTTAAGGAATGGAGTCCCCAAGAAAATAAAGGTCTTGTCTTCCTGGATCTGGTGTTGAGGGGTTATGTTTCATAGGTATGAAGAGCCTGGGGTCCTTGGGAAAATGTGCACCTTCAAGTCCTGGCAGAGTCAAAGGAGAAAAAAAATACGCCATGAGATTTGACAATAAAATTGATTCTAATGTGAAGATAAAGCAAAAGCTGTCCAAGGTAAGTCTAAAGTTTCGTTTGGTCGCCTCCCACTGGGAGAGCTCAAGTGGTTGGGAAGAGCAGCACGTTTGCTGGCTGAATGGAAAGAGTCCAAATAAACAGGTCCAAGTATACAGTAGAGACATGGGGAGTATGACCCTGTGTGTGTGTGTGTGTGAGTGTGTGTGTGTGTACACATGGAACTAGGTTTCTGATCAGGAACAGGGAAAGACACACATTAACGTAGCTATTACGTGAAAGGGGCATTCTTAGTGGCTGTAGATTAGAGGGACCGTCTTTCATGCACAAGGCACTGACTGGGTTCAACTGCAACAAGCAAGTAAACAACAGAAGTTTCTAACATAGAAGTTTATGTGAAGAGACTCAGGATTAAGATTTAAAAGCAGGATGATTAAGGCTTACTGCTTCGGCCCAATGTATTGTCTGAAATTGCCATAATGCTGATGAATATATGAAACAAAATGATAACTTTAGGCTATTTGTGACCTAATTGTAAATTTCTTTGAAGAAAAATGGCATTTGCTGCAAAGAGGAAGAGTCGCTCTGGCTCCTGTTACAAACGCAATGGCCTCCGAGAAGAGATGCCACAAGACTGGCAGATCTTAAGGATCATCCAGCTTTTAAGGGGTTCCCAGGCTATGTCTTAGGAATGTGCCTCTACTCCTCCAGGCCACTAGCAAAGACTGTGAAGTGCCTGGGCAGTACTGGCAAGGAGCCAAGTGGTCCTGGAGGGTTAGTGAGAATGGAGCTGGGAAAAGCTAGTTCTCTTCCTTGTCAGGAAAATGAATCCTGTGCAAATCTGTCTACAGCTTCATATTTCACTGAGGGAAAAAAAACTCCTTCCAATGTTCTGTAGTGTGATTCCCATCCTGATATCACTTCCTGTTTCCTGACCACCTCCACTGCATGCTCACATTGCTCTATTCCTTCCCATTTTGTTCTGAGCTCAGAATGTTTTCTGCGTGCTTGAGTTCACGTGTGTGTGTGTGTGTGTGTGTGTGTGTGTGTGTGTCTGTCTGTCTATCTGTCTACCTGCCTGCCTGCCTGCCTGCCTGTCTGACTGTGTGAGGAATATGCAAACACAAGTGCCTGGGTGCTTGTGCCCATGTGCATTCGGAGGCCAGAGGAGGATACTGGGTATCCTGATCTATAACTCTCTGTTTTATTCCATTTTTTTGAGACAGGGTTTCATGGATCTCCTGGACCTTAATTTGTAGATCAGGCTGGCCTAGAAACAAAGTCTACCTTAATCAGTCAAGAGGCATTCAAATTCATGCCATTTTTGCTCTTTTAGTACATAAAGAAAAAAAACCATATGTTTTATGGAGTAACATTTTCCCTCTTTTGTGCTTTCTTTTCCATGGAATGCTAGGAAGTCTTCTCCTTAATCAGGAAATAGACCATTTATCATCTTCTGGAAAAAGTGTGATGGGAATGCTAGCTTCATCTTGGAAGTATTATTAGTATAAATCACTGGCTTTAGACTGATGTGGGGGAACTGCATGCCTCTGGCCAAGAGCCGAAGGCTTCAAGTTGCTGCATTTATACATTAGTAATTTAGTTCTTCGTTTCATAAGTGTTCATAATTATAACCAGGGTGATCTCCTGGATGTAATTCAGTACTAGTCTACCTTGTGGTCTATAATACTTTCCATCTGTTGCCATAGAAATAATATATCTCTCTCCCTTCTGTCCTTAAAAAACCATCAGTTCTGAAAAGCATTTGGGAATATTTGACTTTTTCAATGGAAAAACATTATAGTGTTACAGATTGTTGTTTTTCCCCTCGGAGGTATTTCTGTGCCAATACATATGTATGGACTCTTTAAAGAGACCACCTTTAACCGAGAGCTGTCGATCAATGCAGATAAAATCCGTTCATTTAAAAACTTTTCCTAGGAGCTAAGTGGAGGCAGAAGGTATGGACTAGGTTTTATTAGAGTCTGCATTATTAGAAAAAAGAAAGGCAATGGAAGGCAAGAGTGGACAGTGAGTTGAGGTTGAGGTGGAGGGGATTGAGACTTTTGCCATCCAGATGTTTTTGTCAGTATTGGGCCTCGTGCCCACCAGGTAAGAGCTCTACCACTGAGTTTCACTCCCCCCCCCAGCAGCAGGCCAACTAATTAAATCAACTAGCTAAAGACAGATGTTTAAGTAATCCCAAGGATAATCACATTTTCTTTAAAAATTATAATTATCCATTTATCTTATGAATATGAGGGCTTTGTCTGTATGTGTGTATGTGTATCACATATGGGTCTAGTAGCCATGGAGGTAAAAACAAAATGGGCATTTAGATAGTTGTGAGGGATGATGTTGGTAGTGGGAATTGAACTTGGGATCTCTGCAAGAGCAACAAGCACTCTTAACTGCTGAATGTGTGGCCCTGTGTGAAGGAGAGAAGTGAGTAGGGTTGTTTAAAACACCTAGAATGCTGTGAAAACCAGGAAGGGGTATCAGAGTGGCCTGGGTATCTTGGTGTTCAGTCCATTATTAGAAGAAAGTAATTTCTTCTAGCAATGGTCGTCTTAAATCACTCAGCAGACTCACTCAGCCGCAGACACAGTGACGTGGGTTCATATGCTGTGATGGATTCCAGAGACAGTCCCTGGACCCCAGGGTTATTTATGTTATCTACAGTTAGAGATCTGTAAGATACATCCAGATGATGGTTATAGACCAGAACAGATATTTCTCTTATGCCTTTCTGTGTAGAATCAGCTATTTTCATTTGAGGACAAATTCAGAATTGATGTAACAATCAGTCCATCTCAAGATAGGGAGATGGCTTAGTTGCTCAAATTGTTACTGCTCAAGCATAAGGACTGGATTTGGGATCCCAAGTGCCTACATGAAAGCATAGTCATTCCAGCACCTCTGCACTGGGGAGAGGGACCGAGGATGGGTCCCAGAGCCTGCTGGCCAGCCAGTCTAGCTGTATTGGTGAACTTCAGGTTCAGTAAGAGGTCCTGTCTCAAAAAAAAAAAAGGTGGATACTTTGTGTGGACCAGAGAATGATCTAAGATAGCCAATATTTGTGGTATGGGAGAAAGAGGTGGGGAGAGGAAGGGAGAGAGAGAGAGTGCATGTGCAAAACACCACCAAATTATGTATTCATAACATCCAGCAGAAACTGAAAGAGGAAAGGGTAAGCTGGAGTCCCAAGCTGAGTCTGGGCAACAGACAAAGCTGACACCAAATCTGCACCACATCTAGCAGTAATCAACTGGAGAATTTGAAGCAGTCATCTGAAGTTCCCGGATGAGCTTTTGCTCCATGCCTGAACTTCAAGCTTTCACTCCCCTCTGCAGGTACTATGGGATAGACAATAAGGACACCTTTTGAACATAGCTCTCCTTTTAGCTGTTGTCAAGGACACAATGCTTTAACTCTGTTCTGCTGTTCTCTTCCTGAAACCACCTAGAGGTTCAGAACAGGTTCCTTTCACCCACTGATTAAAACAACTAAGAAGCAAGAAAAGTTTGAAAGTCCAGCAAAACCAAAGTGTATTCCAAGAGGACAGGATTGATTAGAGTTTAAAAGAAAAAAACCCCAGGGCAGGCAAGTTGTAAATCTCAGCAACTGCTTGGAGGAGAACAGAGAGGGGAAGGGGAAAAGCCATGCCATTTGTGTTTGGAGATCAGCCACAGGGTGGACAAGCAGCCATGTGGCCGGGAGGAAGCCACTTCAGAGAGAGTGATAAAGCCGAGCATATCAGAAAAACAGCAGACAGGCTCTGGACATCACTGGCCAAAAGTGAGATAAGAAGAAAAAAGAGATTGTTACAGACCCAGCAGAACACAATGGCTCATAAGGACTGTGATGGGACCTGGGAATTCTGCAAAGGAAAAGTTCATTATGTCATGAAAGTGATTATTATTCCACCTATCTCTTCATCATGGCTTACGGTGAGCCTGCCTTCTCGAGGGAAGTGCTTCCTTAGCCAGGGGATTTATTGGTCACAATGTATAACTTGTTTACAGTTTGGTAGCTTGGGATGCCAGATTCCACCCTGGCCAGAGATTTCATTTTCTCAACCAAAAGGAACTGGTTTCCCCCTAATTGATCTTTACTATTTTGGTATCATTCTCTTCCTATCACAGAATGCTTGTGTCTGAAAGGGGAGGTGAGTAACTTTCTCACTTCTTAAGCCAGCTTATTTGACCTTAAACAAGCCTCATGTGTGGTATTTTACCCACTGAGCCATTGCCCTAGGCTCCATAACTCCTCTTTTTCTCTTTCTTCCTTTCTTCCTTCCTTTCTTCCTTCCTTCCTTCCTTCCTTCCTTCCTTCCTTCCTTCCTTTCTTTCTTTCTTTCTTTCTTTCTTTCTCTCTCTCTCTCCCTTCCTTCCTCTCCCTTCCTTCCTCTCCCTTCCTTCCTCCCTCCTTTCTCTTTCTTTCTTTCTCTCTCTCTCTCTCTCTGTCCCTTTCTTTCTGTCTTTCTTTCTTTCTATCTCTTCTTCCCAGAGACAGGGTTTCTCTGTAGCTTTGGAGCCTCTCCTGGAACTCACTGTGTAGACCAAGTTATCCTTGAACTCACAGAGATCCACCTGCCTAACACATGGCTATTCCTCTTTTTTCTTTTCTTTTTCTGTTTTTTTTTTAATATAAATAAGCTGCCTCTGATTCTACCACTACACATGCCCCTGATCCAATTTCTTGTTGTGAAATACAGCCTACAACTCCTAACCAGCATCTTCTCTCATCTTCACCTATGACACTTGGGTGTGCAAAGGTGGCAAAAGACAAGCTCAGACAAAAACAAAACCCAAACAACACCAATCAACCAACCAACCAACCAACCAACCAAAACTGCGGCAAGTTCATGTGGAGTGGTGAAAGTGGGTTCCTGACCAAGGCTGAGAATGTGTATGAGAATAGCAGACCCCGTGATAAGTGAAAACCCCCCAAGCTCAGTCTCTTCAGGAGCCTATTCAAGGCTGCATGAGAACTGGGGCAGACTTGACCTGCTCCCACAAAATCCGGCCTAATTCTTCTGAATCAGATTTCTTTACTTGCATACGTTTGGCCTAGAGTTTGTCTGCTATTTCACAGTTTGTTCTCATTTGTATAAGAAGCAGAGATTAGGAAACTCAAGTGTGTTCAAAAGAATGGATGATGATATCCACCTGTGAAATGAACCCCAGGGAGAGATAGAAATATGTCTTGCATGTGCACTGTCAGGCTTGTCCCCACACAGCTCCCCTGCTATCCGTAGCAGCCACTTATCAAAATCATATATCGCCTTCTTACCTCTCAGCATTTCCACAGAAGTTTCAACAGACATAGCTTTTACTTGCTTTCTACATCCAAAGCCATGGTGGAAGAATTTCAAATTGCAACAAGAGAAAATTTTCAGGAATTTGTGAGTCTCTGCTTAGTCATTTCAAATAGATCAGGGTTATTTAACATTCATTTTTTATTTTTATTTTACATATCGATCCCAGTTCCCTCTCCTTTCCTCCCTCTTTCCCACTCTCCCACCCACAAATGCCCCCTGACCACCCTCCCCTCTAATCCCCCCCACTCCACATGTAGGGTGAGGCCTTCCAGGAGGGGTCATCTAAATCTGTCAAGTCATTTGGAGTAGGGAATGGGCCCTCCCTCCTGCCTCTAGGTTAAGGAAGTAACCTTGCATGGGGAATGTGCTCCCAAAGTCCTTTCGTGCCCCAGGGATACATCATGGTTCCATTGTCCGAGGTCCCTTAGACTGCCCAGGCCTTCTGAGACCCATGTTCAGAGGGTCTGAGTCAGTCCAATGCTGGATTCCCAGCTATCAGTCTGGGGGCCCATTAGCTCCTCCTTGTTCAGGTCAGCTGTCTTTGTGTGTTTCTGTAGCCTGGTCTTGTCCCCCCTCTCTGCATCTGGATTCCATTTCTGCTCAGTGTTTAGCTGTGGGTGTCTGCTTCTGTTTCCATCAGCTACTAGATGAGGGCTCTATGATGGTGGATAAGTTAGTCATCAATTTCATCATCAGGGAAGGGCATTTATGGTAGCCTTTCCACTGTTGCTCAAATTGTTAGTTGGGGTCAGTCTTGTAGGTCTCTGGACATTTCTCTAGAGTCAGTTCTCTTCAAACCTATAATGGCTCCCTATTTTATGGTCTCTCCATCTCCCTCCCTACTTCCCTCTATCCCTCCCTCCCTCCCTCCCCCCTCTCTTCTCTCATCTACTCCTCCTGTGACTCAGTCTTCCTAGTCTCATGTGCTTTCCTCTCCTCCCCTTCTCTTTCTCCTAGCTCCCTCTCCACTCATTGTCCCCTTCCACTCCCAATATGCTCAGGAGACCTTGTCCCTTTCCTCTTCTGTCAGGGACCTCATATGAATCTCTTAGAATCCTCCTTGTATCCTAGTTTCTCCAGCGGTGTGAATTATAGGCTGGTGATCTTTGCTCTAGGTCTAAAATCCATATATGAACGAGTACATACTATATTCCTCTTTTTGTAACTGGGTTACCTCATTCAGGATGGTTTCTTCAAGTGCCATCCACTTGCCTGAGAATTTCAAGATTCCATTATTTTTTTTTTCTGCAGAGTAGTATTCCATTGTGTAGATGTGCCACATCTTTTTTATCCATTCTTCAATTGAGGGGCATCTAGGTTGCTTCTAGGTTCTTGCTATTACAAATAGTGCTGCTATGAACATAATTGAACAGATGTCTTTGTTGCATGGATGTGGATCATTTGGGTATATGCCTAAGAGGGGGATTGCCAGGTCCTGTGGTAAACTAATTCCCATTTTCCTGAGGAACCGCCATACTGATCTCCAAAATGGCTGTACGAGTTTGCACTGCCACCAGCAGTGGAGGAGTAATCCCCTTTCTCCACATCCTCTCCAGCATAAGTCGTCATTGGTGTTTCTAATTTTAGCCATTCTGGCAGGAGTAAGATGGTATCTCAAAGTTGTTTTGATTTGCATTTCCCTGAGAGCTAAGGATGTTGAGCACTTTAAGTGTCTTTAAGCCTTTTTGATTTCCTCTATTGAGAATGCTCTATTCAGTTCTGTACCCCATTTTTAATAGGGTTAGTTGGTGTCTTGGTGACTAGTTTCTTGAGTTCTTTGTATATTTTGGGGATCAACCCTCTGTCACAGGGTTATTTAACATTTAAAGTTATTTTTAGATAGAGAAAACACAAGATGGACAAGCAGACACACAGTAGGAAGTCCCCTTCCTCCCTCCCTCCCTCTCTCCTTTCCTTCCTTCCTTCCTTCCTTCCTTCCTTCCCTCCCCACTTCCTTCCTTTCCTCCTTCCTTCCACTGAGTACCAGTGTGGACCTATACTGCAGCTTGTGCATCTGCAACATGATGGGAGCCTAGGAATGGCCCATCCTTCCAGGTGACAAAACTGACTTAATACAAAAAGCTGCCCTTTCCTGATGACTTTGACAAGATTAGGACAGTGCCAAACACACTCTAATTCTCCATTTCTTGCCTCAAAAATGAACTGACAACAGTTTTGTATCCATTGTTCAAATTGGATGCAATACTTTCTCATCCTAAGGCCCAGAACTTCAGCCTAAAATTAAGTTGTAGAACTGACTTTGACCCTGCTGAAATTCCCAGGTTCTTGTGTCTCCAAACAATGAAATACAGAGACAAGTAGATTGTCACAGGAAGTGACTGTGTATTGTAGGAGAGTACTGAGCTTGAAAATAGGCCTGAGCTGCAGCCAGGTTCAGGCTCAGAAAGAAGTTGAGCCAGGGGCTCTGAGACATTTTCTGAGTCATTTACGTGCTATGCATTCTTTTTGTGATGCTTTGTTTTGATAGAGGGAGCCTGCAGCTGGGAGGTTTTCCAGTGTTCTGTGGGTTTCTTTCTTACATTATTGTTCATGCCCTCCCCCTCCCTCACTCTTGCTACAAGCAGACCTTCAGCCACTGAGACTTGAAAACAGGCTTTGCCAGCAGATAACTCAGTGAACTGCCCCTGGCTGTTTGTATTACTGGACAAGAGTTCTATTCATATCAATACTATTATCATATTACTATTACACATGGATTTTGTTCAAACCAACAAATCCAATAAGCACCAAGACTATCTTATATGGCAGGATTTTTAGGCACCAAATCTACAACAGTAATGTATCATATTTCCACCATTGCCATTTCAAGCAGAGCTTAGATGTATAGACACAAATTCTCCATCCACAGGGATTCTCAGCTGGATAAGGCTTGAAGAAACAGATGGGATCTGGATTCTGACCAAGCCCACATTTTAGCTGTGTCCCCAGACACATGGGGAGGCAGAAAAGGGAGGCTGCACATTATGAATGTCCTTTGCTTTGTTGCCCCTACTTTGATCAGCAGCCATTATCTGTCATGTTGAAGTGAACTGTCATATCATGGGGCTGTCTAACTGGAAGTACAGAGTGGTGCTCCAGCTGTGCTCACTGGGGAATGTAATTGGAATTCAGTCTTTCTGAAAAACTCTTTTGAGAAGAACATTTAGGGAAGCTTGCCCAAACAGCTCACGGACCATCCATTGCTCTAGGGCTACAGTCTTCTGCTTCTGAGTCATCTAGTGAGAGAGTTAAGAACATGTATGACACAGGCCTAGCTAGGCAAGACATTGCATATTTAGTCCACAGTGATATGAAGGTGGCCTTGGAGAAAACTGCCCATGTGCATGTACCTTACTATCTTCTCATCAAATTATTTATTCTTCACGAGGTCCCCAACTTACTTATGTTGCTGATCCACAACAGACTTGCTGCTAAGATTTATTTTCATTTGTATTGATGTGCCTCTATGAGTGTATATGGGTACCTGCAGATGTCAGAAGAGGGCATTGGTCTCTGGATTTGGAGGTAAAGGAGATTGTGAGCCACCTAACATGCTGGAAACTGAATACGGATCTTCTGGAAGAGCAACAAGTGCTGTTCACTGTGGAACCATCTTTCCAGCCTTTAATTTTCTTCAATTTTTATTATTTAATCCCTCGTGTGTGTGTGTGTGTGTGTGTGTGTGTGTGTGTGTGTGTGTGTGTGTGTGTGTGTGTGTGTCTGTGTGGATATGCACATGTGACTTCTGTTATCTGTCAAGACCAGTGGCAATACCCTCCAGAGCTGGAGTTGCAGGCAGTTGTAAACTGCCTGATGTGGGTGCTGGAAACCAAACTCAGGTCATCTTCAAAAGCAGTGAATACTTTCAATTTTTGAGCTATCTTTTTAACTCCAGGTTTCTGTTAACACACAGGGGACAAAAGTCCAATCTCAGGGTGAGGGGTAGCAGTCTAGAAGGAATGTGTTTCTTTCATTTGAAGCATCTCTCTAGCTGGTTGAAACAGGATCTCACTTAACCCTCCATGCATCAAGAACAGCAGCTCTGCAGTTTACTCTCAGACTAAACAATCGGTTCAAAATCTGTTTAACTGCAGAGACAGATCGATTCTCAAGCCCTTTACCTATGAATTGCATCTTGAAATTTTCAGAGCTGCTCATTTCCATTGACCTCATTAGAAGACCAAACATCAAACTCCTTTGTTATTCCAGTCATTGGTGAAGTCCTTGTTTGCCACTTTTGCACTGTCCTCTTTGTTAGGATAGGGAGAGGACAGGACTTCCTACAAGTTGCTGTATTTCTCATGGACAATGACTTGTCTAATTACCTGTGTTTCTCTCTTTGGACTGGCTGCTTGAAAGACTAGAATCAAATTTGGGGTCACATTATGCATACTGAGTGGTCTGTTAGTGGTTACTTCTATTTTTCTTTGCCTGGTTTTCTCCCTTATTCCATTTCTTTCCTTTGTTTTTGAGAAACAAAGGTTTGTTTTGGCTCAAAGTTTGAAGGGCTTCCGTGGCAGAGATGGCTATAGCTATGCCATCAGAAGTGTGAGTTGGCCGGCCACATTGTGTCCATAGTCAGGATGAAGAGAGAGAGGTTGGTTGCGGGGAGGGGGGGGGAATGGGAGAAATCTTATTCTTGATGTAATCTTCTATATTGTAATATTCTTTCAACCAATATATTAAAAAGAACCTTTGAGCCAATCTCAGAGGATTTAATGCCTTCTTCTAGCCTCCTTGGGTAGCAGGCACACATGTGGTACACAGACACACACTCAGACAAAATACCTATACATGCTAAATATATAAACTAATTAAATTTAAAAAGAATATGGCTGATAGTTGGTAAGGTACAATATGTGTTTACTTCAGTCAATGACATTTCTTCATAGTTTATACTTAGGGTCTCAGAAAAAGGATTACTGGGGAAACTGAAGCTTATTTATAAAAAATTACATAATAGCCTATAGACACCAATTTGTGTTGACTATACACTTTCTGGTTTGGGGCTAACCCACTGGATCTTCTTAAATATAAAATGACTCAAGTCTTTCCACTCAGTTGTATCCAAACTGATGATCCCTTTTGAGATTCAGGGCTCTTGGGGATGGATTTATCATCATTTCTGTCACCTTCTTGATATTAATGGGGATCCTGTAAACAAACATTCAGTTTTTGCGTACATGTGCCTGTATACACCCACACCTCCTCCCCCAAACTGTATTTTAAAAAACATTCTTCTATGATCCCTGCTTTATCCTGACTATGGTGAAGGTGCTGTATGTATTTTATTTATTATTTTATATTATAATTTTCAAAAAGAAAAAAAAAACCATAGAATAGCCATTCTAGGAATATCTGCCTTTAATTTGGCCTTAGTAATTTTTTTCCTGCAGTGTGGTGAGATCCTTTATGGTATGCTATAAAATGAGGCCCCAATTTCTTCAGCCCATAAAATATCTAGAAGTATTCAAAGCTGCTTTCAAAATGTCAGAAACCACAGCATCTAAGGCCCAGAGGCGTGGCCTGGGTCTCCCATATGGGAAGGTTGTTAAAAATGTCAGATGTGCATCTTGCTTTCATTTATGTGAAATATGTCCTGGTGGCTACAGGCCGTGTGAAGCTGGTTTAGGGGCCGCTCAGCTGCAGAGAACTGGAGGCCAAGGCAGAAGAGACATTCTGCTGAAAACAAAAACAAAAAAACCCCCAAACAACAAAACCACCACCACCACCACCAACAACAACAACAACAAAAACCTCCACAACTTGAAGATGGTGAATTTGGAAAGCTTTGTTAGTGAGAATCCCTTTCCATTCTATGCTCAGCCCTGACCTTCATGGGCAAGCCCCTCCTAGAGGTGTCTGAGAATAAAACATCCAGAAAGAAGGCTCTACAGGCATAGTGAGTAAAGGAGAAAGAACACAGAATGTCACTTGCTCTTACACTATTGTTGTCCAGTAGAACGCTCTGCAAGGATGGACACGTTCTCTATCTCTGCTGTCCAGTATATGCAGCCACTAGCCACATGTGACTGTGGAAACCCTGACATGAGGGTAATGTCATGAAGAATTGAATATGTCATTGTCATGTGAGCATAATGGTTGCTACCTTGAGATTTTATGAGGTTAACAGAATATGGTTTGGCTCAGAGAAGGCGGGCCTTTTTCATAACTATTTTCAGGTCCATAGTAGTGGGTTTCTCAGGCAATACAATAAGCCACATTGAGTCGAATTAATAAGAAGCACCCCTGGGTGACCTTGGAGGAAGGAAGAGGAGAAATCATGCTTTGGATCTAGAAATCAGGTCTTAAATACCCTGTAGGCACTGTCTTGAGCTTCAGGGGAGGAGCCATTGTTTGGTGGGATTTCTGAGGGGCAGTTTGGAGGGGGAGCTGAGGCAGGTCTTCTCATGGAATATTTTCAGTGGCATTTTCCTAGCTATTTTTCACATGCTTAAGGCTGTGGGTCCTGGGGATTTGTTGACTCTCAAATGAGTGTGTCCATGCTCTGCCTGTCCATCTGGCCACTCTTCCTGTCTGTCCTTCAGCAGATCAGGGTGTTTTTTCTCCCACTCTCCTTGCACAGAGAAGCAGTGCATAGGGCTGCCTACCAGTGCTCTCCATATCTTTCTCACCCAACTTGGAGAAGATGAGAGCTCATCCCCAGGCAGGGATTGCTGAGCCTGAGCTCCCCAGCAGTGATGGCGATGTTGGTGGCATTGGGGAGATTGGGAGCATACTGTATTAACAAGATTGAACTAAGTTCTCCTAGTCAACAGGTGAATGACAGCTAGAAAATCTTGGTCAGCAGCAAATCAAGATCTAGGTCATGGTGTGAGCTTGATGGCATCTCTTCTTCATCTAGATCTGGCCGGGGATGTGAGGCTGTTGAAAATCAAATACAGGAACAGGAAGAACTTCAGCTTGGGTTTGCTCAGTAATTCACTGGAGTGCCTTGCAAGTGGTTTCTTGAGGGCTCTTAAGCCTAATTAGGAACTTGGCCTAGAATACATGCTGTGGGAAACCACTGTGGTCACATTTTGCAGCCCTGGTTTGGGTCACAACATGGCCTGCACACCACAAGATCATATGGTAGCAGCTAAAATCTTGACCTAACATGTTTGAGAAATAGCACATGTGTTATCTATGTAGTAAAACAAATTCATAAAAGGCTGGGGATGTAACTCAGTTGATAGAGTGCTTGTCTAGCATTACAGGAAGTCCCCTGTTTCATTTCCAGTACCCCATAAGTTTGGTTTGGTGGCACATGACTAAAATCCCAGCCCTTGGGGGTGAAGGCAGGAGGATCAGAAGTTCAGGGTCATTCATGGCTGCATAGTGACACTAACTGGGCCTACATGACACTCTGTCTCAAAAACTATTTTGTTTTAAAAAAGTGTTCACTCAACGCATGTGGGCTTGGGAGAGGGCCTGAGGGAGTGAATGGGAGAGATGGTCCTTCCCCTTGCTAGGCAGTGTGGGAGAGCTGGCCCTGAAGGCAAAGTTCTGAGAGCTAGTGAGCTGCCTGCACCCCCTTCTGTCTTTAGCACTCAGGCCTAGCACCTGGACAGCACAGTAGAGCTGGCCCTGCTCCTGGAAGGCTGTAAGATGGCCTGGGTGTGGAAGAGAGGGCCACGCCCCTCACCACCTGTTGCAGACCTGAGAACTGATGTCCCATGTCTCCCAAACCCTGCCTGTGCACGGGAGAGCTGGTCCTGGAGGTATGGATTCAGGAGAGCTTGCCCCACCCCCTTCCCAGGTGGTACAGGAGAGCTGGTCCCACCCTTCCCTGGCTGTAGCATTCTACAGAGCGGGCCCTATACTTCTCCTGGGAATAAGAGCTCGCCCCATCTCTTTCAGGCTTTGGCACTTGCATGAGCTTGTACCCTGCTTCCTGGCTCACCAGAACAGTGCTGGAGAGCTGGTCCTGGTTGTGTGGGTGCAGGGGAGTGGGCAGCCTGACCATCTTAGCTACCACCCAGTCCTAGATCCAGGGCTTGGAGTTGGCCCATCCCAACATCAACCCCTTCTAAGTATTGCTGGAGCATGTGAAGGGGCTAGCCCTGTAGAACCAAAGCTGCAGGATCTCCATGACACAGTACAACAGCAGGATATCCAAGAGGAGTCCTGGTGAAGGTCCAGTATTGATAATGTAGCAGAAGCCAGAGGCTTTGAGCCAGACCAATGTCTCATTGCAAAGAACATCTGCAAATAAAGCTGTCTGGACAAAAGGGTAGGCTGGGTGACACACACTGATATACTCTAGCTTTCATGGCAAGATTTTTTTGTTTGAATTTTAATTTTTTTTATCATTTTCATTTTTTGTTTTCTTTTGGAGGGAGGTTGCAAGAGCACAGGGTAAGTATGGAGAGACAGGGAGATGAATAGGATTGTGGTGTATGGTATGCAATTTACAAAGAATCAATAAAAGTTTTCTTTTTAAATGTTACTATACAACACATTCGAAGCTGGGAGTCACAGATGCAGGAAGAGGAAAGATAATCTACTTTAAATTATGATTGGGATAAAGAAGGACTAAGGGCTAGTTTATGTTTTGAAAACATGATGCTGATATGAATATCCAGTATGAGTCAGCTAGCTGATACAGGCCATGGAGGTTGGCTGACATCAGATGTCCGAGAAACCCCAAAGTAAACAATAGTGTAATCTGTTATATAACTGTTATCGTGGAGCACCTCTTCTCTGTGAGTCTGTAGAAATATTGTCTGAGATCAGAGACCTTCGACTTCCAGAGCTTTCAGCTTTGTCAGCATGCCTGTGTGTGTGTGTGTCTGTAGATCTGTGTGTCTACCGCTATGACACCTATGGTCCAGTCTGTGTATGCCTGTGCTGACCTGTGTGCAGTCTGTTCGTGCTGGCAGATGCCTGGGTGCCTGCCAGTGGCTGCCTGACTAGCGGACTTCCCCCGGAATGAATAACGGATGTCTTATTTGTGTGCAGTTCCATGAGTCTTCAATTTCTTGGCCTCCTGAGACCCTCTTTGTTTCCTGAATTAGGAGCTTGTCCTCGCAGTTGTTCAGTGGAAACCGTATGGAAGAAATTGTAGGAAAGACTCAAATATCATTAGAAAGCACATGAGATATGGAGTTATAGTGTTTATATTCAGTCTTGGGCTTCTCCCAGTGAGGCTTCCTGGTGGTGGTGGTGGGGTGGTCATGTCCTGAAAATTGGGCCTGAAAGTAAGCAAGGAAGTTTTGTGCATTGGAATTTTCCTGATGGTATAGAAGTAAAGGACTTTGGTACCTTGAGGATCAGCCAGTTGGATAGTATGACTCTTCGCTTGGCATGGAGTAAGGAGATCAGGTTGCAAGGGAGGTAGGATGGAGAGAGAGAGAGAGAGAGAGAGAGAGAGAGAGAGAGAGAGAGAGAGAGAGAGAGAGAGAGAGAGAGAGAGAGAGAATGGGAAGAGATGGCTAGGATTGGGGGCATTGGAGGGGTGGTGTGGAAATCTAGTGCAGTGAAAACTTCTTGTAATTTTTGAAGGTGATCCATATGAGGACTCCTAGTAATGGGGGATACAGTCACTACTGGCCATCTCTTGTTGCCAAATAAGGCTTCCAGTGGTAAGACTGGGTTACAGTCATTTGAGTTGTTGGCCAAGTGGGTCTCATGGAAATCCACAAATAATCGAGGCTGCTACTAATTCAGAGTTGATCTCTGCAACTGAAAACAGGGCCCCATTTCTGAGGACAACAAGCACACAATTCATTGAACATGGATAGGACATGGAGCCTTTACACCTGCATTCTAGTCTTGTTGGTGCGGAAAGGTACTCTACAGGCCACCAAATGAAAAATGTGGACACCAATCCAGCCACAAAACTTCTGACCTGCAATCTGTCCTGCCTGCAATACATGCTAGGGTAATGGTGGCACAGAACTTGAGGAAGCAGCCACCAATGTCTGACTCAAAGCCCACTCTGTGGGAAAGAACTTACACCTGACACGGTTGGGGTAAGTAAGAACCAGAGCTTAGGTAGCTCAGACACCTAGAGTAAAACCAAACACTACTGGCCTTAGAAACAAAAATTGTTAATAAATGACTCCCAATGATATTATGCTATACTCATAGATCAGTGCCTTATGCCATCATCAGGAAGTCCTGTGGAAGAGGAGGTGGAAAGAGTGTAAGAACCAGGGTGGATAGAGGACACCAGGAGAACACGGCCCTCTCAATCAACTAAGCAAGGCTCATATGAACTCACAGAGACCGAAATAGCAAGCACAGAGCCTGCATGGGCCAGCACCAGATCCTTGGCATCTGTATTACATCTATTGGCATAGTGTTTTTATGGGACCTCTGACTGTGAGAGTGAGTGGGTCTCTGACTCTTGTACCTGCTCTTGGGGTTCTTCCTGTTGGGTTGCCATGCCCAACCTCTATATGATGGTCTTTGTTTTATCTCATTATTTTTTATTTTTCCGCGTTTGGTTGTTATCTCTTAGAAACCTGTTCTTTTTCTAATCAAAGACAGAAAGGGAGTTAGTCCATTAGAGGGGAGGGGAAGTAGGGAGAAAATGGGAGAGGTAGAAGGAGGGGAAACTATAATCAGGATCTATTGTATGAGAAAAGAACCTATTTTCAATAAATGGGAGAAAATAAAATAAAATGCTTCCGTGAGACTAGTCCCACATCGGTCAAAGAATATGGTTTGTAGTAGTATCAGTAGTGAGCACATTAAGAAGGCAACACCCATGAGGATCCCCTACATCAGAATCTGTGAGTCTGCAACATCCCAGGCAATCTGTGTCTTTATCCAGCTTGTCACAGTTGGGGCAGCTCTGGGGTCAGGTAAGGCAAGCTTTGACCTATAATCTATCGTGCCTGCAAAATCTGGCTCAGAACCTGTAGGAATAGGCAAACAATGTCTGATTTGACTTAAGGCCCACTTCAACAGAAGGAACGTATACCTGACACTGCTTGGGCAAGCAAGAACCAGAAACTAAGTAGCCCAGAGACCTAGAGTAAAAACCAAATACGACTGGCCTTGAAACCTGAGTGTGGTCATGACCTTAGTTCAGATAAGTGGTGATAGAAAAAGAGGGAAAATTAAGGAGGTGTGGAAAGGGAGAGGAACCCTGTTTTAGTTAAGGTTCCTATTCCTGTGAAGAGACTCCATGTTCACTGCAACTCTTACAAAGAAAACATGTAATTGGCTCTCTTACAGTTTCATGGGTTTAGTTTTTCAACATGACAGAAATCATGGCAGCATTCAGGCCAATGTAGTACTAGAGCTGAGAGTCCTATATCTTGCAGTCACTAAGAGTCAATTGATAGTAACACTGAAGGAAGCTTGAGCAAAAGATAACTCAAAGTCCCCCCATCTCCTAATAGTGCCACTCCTTTTGGGGCCACTTTCTTTCAAACTACCACAAGCACCTCACTCTGAAGTCTGGGTGAAGCCTATTTCACGTGAGGGTCAAGAATTCCAGCACAGTTACCATCTGCTGATAAGGTTGCCTACATGAGAAAATATTCCTTTTATATACTGGTTTTTCTTTTTTCTTTTTCTCTTCCTCTTTTTCCTTCCTTCCTTCCTTCCTTCCTTCCTTCCTTCCTTCTTTCTTTCTTTCTTTCTTTCTTTCTTTCTTTCTTTCTTTCTTCTTTTTCCTTTATTTTTTTGGCTTTTTGAGACAGAGTTTCTCTATATTACTTTTGGAGCCTGTCCTGGAACTAGCTCTGTAGACCAGGCTGGCCTCGAACTCATAGAGTGCCTGCCTCTGCCTCCAAAGTGTTGGGACTACAGGTGTGTGCCACAAGTGCATTCAAATAAGAATGGCAAAGTAGCAATGAACTTGCTTAGAGTAGAAGCATATATGACCTTTGAGTGTAGCCTTCCTCCTTTCCCAGCTATAATCCTTCCGTTTTCTTGGAATTTCATAAACAAGACCATGCATTTTGTTTACAATAAAAGCACCTTAACTTCCCATGCAATCCTTGTGACCTAGGGTCTGAATTTCTCAGCTACAATTCTATCCAGTGCATATCATTAAGAGCTACTTAATAATCTCATTGATGCTTTAATGTTCCTTAGTCTCTCTCTTTCCCCCTCTTTCTCGGTGTGTGTGTGTGTGTGTGTGTGTGTGTGTGTGTGTGTGTGTGTGTGAGAGAGAGAGAGAGAGAGAGAGAGAGAGAGAGCGAGTGAGAGAGAGAGAGCAGACTAGTCAGTCTCGGTTATTCCTGCTCAGGTGTCATCCATTTACTTTTGGGAGACAAGGTCTCTCACTGATCTGAGTCTTGTGGATTAAGCTGGGCTTGCTGGACAGTAAGGCTGGAGGAATCATCTACTTGTTTCCATGTACCAAGTACTGTGATTATGAGCACAGGCCATTTGGTCCCCTTGTACCCCATCCCTCACACACCATGGGATCTGGGAATAAAACTCTTGAGCTTGCACAGCTAACATGGTACAAACTCAGCTATCTTCCCTGCCCCTTAGTAACTATTTGAACATGTAAATTCAGAACCACCAAAATCCCACATGTATGACTAAGGTAAAGACAATCAACTCTTTCTTGAAAAGCTTACACCCACACTTGGATATGTCTTAACATTCTCCTAAACACCTCTTTTTCTATTAACCCCTATGTTTAAATGGGAGAATTTTATGATGTGAAAATTTACTTCGGTAAAGCCCCTATCTCCTCATCAGGAACATGTTCGAGACTTTCAAGTTTACTAGCGTTGTGACTGCTCACCTCAGCCTGTTAGCTGCAAATCATTTGCCTCTAATTAGTAAAATAGACATACTGAATTCTGGCCGATTTGAGCTTTGAGGAAGAGGAGTGTGTGGGAATCATTTCATCTAGTCCAGCTAATAAAGCACACAGTATGACGTTCTACATCCCAGGTAACATGGTCTGAACATGTCTGCTCAAATTTGAGTGTTGGAAACTTAATGCCCAAATGAAAGAGCACTGGTGGGAGGTGAGGTCCAATGGGAGGTGATGAAAGTTTCAGTTTTGTGAACGGATTAGTGCTGTTATAGAAAGGGATCACAGAAGTAGGGCTGCCTTATTCTCTTCTGCCACTGGAAAGCACAGCATCCATCCTCTCTCTTGCCCTTCTTCCTCCCTCCATGTGATGACACAGGAAAGAGCCCCACCAGATTCTGGCAACTCATTCTTGTACTTCTCAGCTTCTGTGACTGTGAGAATCAAATGTCTATTTTTTATAAACAACCCAGCTTTTGATATTCCTTTATGGCAGCACAAAGTGGAACAAGACACCCAAAATGGAACATCATTTTTTTCTGGACACTGAAAATGAGTTTAATACTCATTGAGTCTTGAATTCTCAGTTGATGAGATAATTGTCCACTCACACTAGCCCTTCTCCATATGAGGATGGATTGTCAGCTAAATCTTGTTGAAAAAAAAATAGCAAGTATCCTGAGAAAGAAAGCATATTGCTTGTTGAAAAGTTGTAATAGGCCTGATATGCAGTTTCCTTAACTCTTCTAGGCCCTTTTGGAAGTTGTTCAGCTTTATGCAACTGAGTTAATTATGAATTTGGAAAGACATGAAAGATATCTTGATGTCAATATCTTACCACATCATTCCCCAATTGTTGATAAAAATCTCTTGTCATTGTCACTTGGAGATTAAATATGATGAGTGGGAGCTATTTCATTCATCTGTACTTGTGATTTTTCAAGGTTCTTGACTGACAAACCATCTCCTATCTTTGTACATAACTTTTCAACATAGAAACAAGAGTTAATAAAAACATACCCATTAGCACAGAATATGTGTCAGAAACCTATATACGAATAAAAGTGTTGGTAAGACAGCACTCTGAAATCTTAGCAATCTATATAATTTAACCCAATAGATGTTCTAGGAATACTTAGAACTCTCCTTAGTGACCTGGAATTCTTATTTAGGAATAGCTTTCAAGAATTTTTTTTCTTTCACTGATTTATTGGTGGATTCAAAACACTCTTGATTTTCACTACAAGAAAGCAGTCTCCAGCACTTGCTAAAATCTTCATCTTTGTGTGTATTTGATAAACAAAGGTATCTTTCAGGGGATCAAGCCAACTATTGAAATTGTGAATAGTCTGCAAAGAGTATCTCACTTACACTTCCACAAATAGGCCTGTCAAGTTTTCTAAGGGAGGTATTGGTTGGTGTGGGGTTTGAATAAGAATGGTCCACATAGGTTCATATATTTGAGTGACCAACCATTAGGGAGTGGCACTTCTTTTTTTGTGGTCAATTGATCTTTATTAATCTTTTTTTAATTAAATATTTTTTATTTCTAATTTTTAAAATTTATTTTATTATTTTACATATTGATCCCAGTTCCCTCTCCCTCCCTCCCTCTTACTCTCTCTGCCCCCTCCCATGCACCCTGACCACCCTCCCCTTCCATGCCCCCACCCCAATTCCACGTGTAGGGCAATGCCATCCAGGTGGGGTCATGTAGATCTGTCAAGTCATTTGAAGTAGGGACTAGGATTCTCTCCTGTCTGTAGGTTAAGGTAGTATTCCTCCATGGGGGGGGGATATCCTCAAGGTCCTTTTGTGCACCAGGGATACATCCTAGTTCCACTGCCTTAGGCTACTCAGTCCTTCTGGCTGAGACCTATATTCAGGGGGCCTGAGTTAGTACCATGCTGGATTCCCAGCTATCAGTCTGGGGACCCGTTAGCTCCTCCTTGTTCAGGTCAGCTGTCTCTATGTGTTTCTGCAACCTGGTCTTGTCCTCTCCCTCTGCATCTGGATTGTAGTTCCACTCAGTTTTTAGGTATGGGTGTTTGCTTCTGTTTCCATCAGGTACGAGATGAGGGCTCCATGATGGTGGATAAGTTAGTTGTTGATCTCACTATCTGGGAAGGGCATTTACAGTAGCCTTTCCATGGTTGCTCAAATTGTTAGTTGGAGTCAGTCTTGTAGGTCTCTAGACCTTTCTTTAGGTTCAGTTTTCTCTTCAAACCAATATTGGCTCCCTCTTTTATGTTCTCTCTCTCTCTCTCTCTCTCTCTCTCTCTCTCTCTCTCTCTCTCTCTCTCTCTTCTGTCTTCTATTGCTACCCCGACTCAATCTTCCTAGTCGCACTTGTTTTCCTCTCCTCCCCCTCTCTTTCTCCTACTTCTCTCTCCATTCACTGCTCCCCCCCACTTCCCATGTGCTCTAGGGGACTTGTCCCTTCCTGCTTCTGTGAGGGACTTTATATGAATCTCTTAGAATACACCTTGTATCCTAGTTCCTCTGGTGGTGTGAATTATAGGCTGGTGATCCTTTGCTCTAGGTCTAAAATCCATATATGAGCGAGTACATACCATGTTCCTCTTTTTGTAACTGTGTTACCTCATTCAGAATGGTTTCTTCAAGTTCCATCCACTTGCCTGAAAATTTCAAGATTCCATTATTTTTTTTTTCTGCAGAGTAGTATTCCATTGTGTAGATGTGCCACATCTTCATTAACCATTCTTCAATTGAGGGGCATCTAGGTTGCTTCCAGGTTCTTGCTATTACAAATAGTGCTGCTATGAACATAATTGAACACATGTCTTTGTACATGGATGGGGATCAATTGGGTATATGCCTAAGAGGGGGATTTCCGGGTCCTGTGGTAAACTGATTCCCATTTTCCTGAGGAACCGCTATACTGATCTCCAAAATGGCTGTACGAGTTTGCACTCCCACCAGCAGTGGAGGAGTGTTCCCCTTTCTCCACATCCTCTCCAGCATAAGTCGTCATTGGTGTTTCTAATTTTGGCCATTCTGGCAGGGGTAAGATGGTATCTCAAAGTTGTTTTGATTTGCATTTCCCTGATAGCTAAGGATGTAGAACACTTTCTTAAGTGTCTTTCAGTCTTTTTGATTTCCTCTATTGAGAATTCTTTCTTCAGTTCTGTACCCCATTTGGGAGTGGCACTTCTTGAAAGGGATTGGAGTAGGTGAGACCTTGTTGGAGGAAGCATGTCACTGTGGTTGGGCTTCGGGGTTTCAAAGGCTCAAGGCAGGCCCATTGTCTTTCTTTTCCTGATGCCTATGTATCTAGATGAGGAATTCTAAGTCACTTCTCCAGCAACATGTCTGTTTGCATGCTGCCATGTTCCCCACTATTATAACAATGGGCTAAACCTCTGAAAGTGTAAGCAAGTCCCAAATAAATGTTTTTTTTCATAAGAGTTTTCATGGTCATGGTGTCTCTTCACAGCAATAGAAAATAGACTAAGACAGTTGGTTTACGTTCTTTTTGTTTCCATGGCACATAGGATGACATGGAAGTAGACCCAGGTAGATTATAAACTTGTGGGCCAAACCATACTCTGTCATACTGTGTTGAATCTGAGGTACCCAGAGTTTAGGATTTCCCACAACTTCAAGCAAATCTGCCTGTGATGGTTAGCATTGACTATCAACTTGACAGGGTCTAGAATCACCTAGGAGACAAACCTTTGGGCATGTGATGGAGTTTCTTGATTGTGAAGTGGGAAGACCTGTATTAACTATGGGCAGCACCATTCTCTAGGCTGGGATAATGGTAAATACAAAGAAGAAGGGGAGCCGAGCACTGGCACTCCCCTCCTCTCTCTTTCCTGATCATGGGTACAATGTGACCAGCTGATTCACGCTCCTACCACCGTGTTTTCCATACCATAATGGATTGTACTCTCAAACTGTGAGCCAAAATGAATATTTCCTTCCTTAAGTTTCTTTTGCCATAAAAATAAGAAAAGTAATAAATACACAGCTCAAGCTTTGGCCTGAGGGAGGCATTATTTAATTAGGAACCTGCCCTCACAGACAGACATCTCTAACTTTCAGGGTGATTACAAAACATAGCTGGAAAGACAATATGGAACAAAAGCTGACAATATCTGTGCCTAAAAGATGGGAGACATACAAGGGACCTTTGAACATTGTTTCTATAAACCACCATTTTTACCATGTACCTGCTCAGAAGACCCCTTACTAAAATGGTCCCCACATCACTTGGTACCCCTTCTGTTTTATTTTTCTTCAAAGCACCTATCATATCCTGATATCACATTACAGAGTTAGTTTTTCTGACCTGATTGTATTTTCCCAATACATCCATCTGATGTTGCCCTTTGGATTCATTAACAAACCCCCAAAAGATTGAATTGATACTTCTATTGGCAATAAGGGTATTTGCAGTTATCTGTTCAGAAGAACAAAGAGTTTCTGGATGTTAAACCATTGTCTCTCAGCCCTAAATTTACACTTTAGGATTCCTGTCTCACCACTTTCTTCCTTGCAATCTTTTGCCCTAAAAAGTCATTATAGGATTGTGGAGAAGGCAGGATGTATTTCTGTTAATTGAGATTTCTGTTAGTGTCCATCCAGGAACAGTTCTACGGGATTGCTTTTCTTAACTACGCATTGTCAGAACATCTTCTTCTACCTTCTCAACCATATCATACCTCTCAGGTGATTTTCTTCCTCAGAGCCCTTGGTGCAGCCCTGTGGAGACCTTCAGTCTTCTAGACTCAGATAACCCCAAATCCTTCCTCATGTTCCCAACAAGCCCTAAGGTGAGCGGCTGCTTCCATGTAGTTACAATCTCGGAGACAACTTGGGGTTTGTTTTAGTTTTTGCTAATGCAAGTTTAACCAATTACTTATACTAAATTCCCTCTCTTAAAATAACTGGGATGAGTTTTGTTTCTCAGATGGGACTCTGCTGAGAAAGGGAGAGTAATGGTTCATCTTCATTGTTAACTTGACTGGATTTTAAATCACCATGGAAATATACCTCTAGGTATGTCTATGAAGGGGTTTCTGCAAAGGTTTGACTGAGAAAGACCACTCTGAATATGGGTGGCTCCATTCTATAAACACAAGTCTTAAACTCAAGAAAAGAGAGGAGCGCTATCAACCATTTTTGCTTTCTGACTGTGCACATGTGGCCAGCTGCCTCCTGTTTCTGCTCCCATGACTTCCCTGCCATGATGGGCTGTATCCCTCCCAAACTGTGTGAGTCAAAATAAACACTTCCTCTCTTAAGATGCTGTTTGTTTTGGAGACAGGGTTTTGCTATGTAGCTTTGGTTGACTTTGGAACTTGCTTTGAGGATCAGTCTGGTTGTGAGCTCACAGAGATCCTCCTGCCTCTACCTACTGAGTGTTAGAATTAAAGAATGCACTACCATGTGTGGCCCTTTAGGATGGAGCTTGTCAGATTTTTTTTCTGTAGCAACAATAAAGTAACTAATATAGGGATGTGATATTGAAAATGAACAAAGAGTCTTAGTAGTTGTTCAAATGGGGAAAACACTAATACTCTCTTGCTAGTTGATCTTGTTAGCTTGTAAAATAGATGCTGTGAAATAATGGATTTTGAAAAATTGATTCCATTATCAATGTTCAATGAAAGGAATTGTGTTTCTCCTACTTAGTTCATTGAATCAGTGATGAAGTGACTATTAAAGACAGTGGGGTGTCAGCACAAAAGCCTATGGTTTACTCATAGTAGTTCCAGCACATAAGTCTTACATTACAAACGTCTATGTATTTTTTTCACCATATTGCAAAGAACTGATCTGTGCCAGGTGCCACTACACTCTATTTGAAGTTTTTCTTGAAGACAGACATTTTCCATTAAAAATGAATTAAAGGGGCAGAAAAGGGAAACTATTCACAGAACTGCCAGGGAAGGAGACCTTTAGCACAGCCTTAAGTTCACATCCCCTAAACTTTGTTCTACAAGAAGACTTCCTGAACCATGCTTTCTGGCTTTCCTCTGGGTAGGATTACCTAATCACAGCTGCTCTCCTCGGGGGTTTAGGATGTAATGCTAAAGTTCATATTTCACCTGAAAACAGGCAACTTGAATTCTTTTCCTACAAAAAGTAGCTCAAGGGACAAGGAAACATACTGTGCCTCTTGAGAAATGAACATAAAGCCACCTATAAACTTAAAATCTGTTGGACTTGAGTTCATTTAGGTCTCTGGATCCAGATGTCACTGGGAGAGAGAAAAAGGACAAATGTCAGGGATGAACTTAACATGAACAGGAAATAGCAGAATTTAAGCACTGGGAAACTTGGCAAATCCAATAGCTTTTAATTCCAACAGATCTACTATAAGAAAGGAAAGGGACAGACAGAAACCTATGGATTTAAAGACATTTAAAAGACTTGTCAAGTGTTTACAAATGAACATGTATCTAATGTCTAGAGAAGTCAACAAAATGACTGCTTTTGGAGCAGTGACTGAGACAGAAGCTGCTGGAATGACTGGCAATGTTCTGCTTCTGTATTGGCATTGGGGCTACTGGACTGTGTATCTTCTGCAAATTACTGAGATGCCATGGTCATCTGTAATTTCTTGCATAGTAAAGATTTAAAAAGCAAGGAGCAGCTATTGCTAACCTGGAATGATCTCAGTTGTCCTTGCTGTTGCTCAACAAAGCCGACATTGTACTTACAGCTGGGCTTGGTGTTTTCTTGCTCCATGTAAATATTTTATAGACCTTTAAAATGCTGGACAAAGCCCTTCTGTGACCAGGGTGGGTAAAGGCTCTGTAGGCACATGTGACAGAAGCTATTATAAGGTAACAAAATGATCAAACATACCCCTCTTATACCTTCTGAGGTAACTGGTTCTACAGTTAATAGCTTGAATCTGAATCTAATCCTATCAACACTATTGAAGATGCCCAAATAACAGAATTACCCTCATTTATCAACAGCATCTCCTCTAAAGCAAAGCCCTGCTTTCTCTAAGTCTTCCTCCAAATCACCTAGCACAAGCATGAATTCTAAAAAAATTTCTTTTCCTCCCTTGTGTGTGTGTGTGGGACTGTGTGTTTATTTGTGTGGGTGCATATATGTGCGAGGTGTGCATGCGGAAGCTGCAGGTCAGCCCTGGATATTGTTCCTCAGGAACCAGCCACCAGAGGATCATCTGGGATTTCTCATTGGCCAGGAGCCTGCTGATTAAGTTAGGCTGTCTGGCCATCAAAACCCAGGGATTCCCGTTTCCACCTCCACAATGCTGACATAATAGGTACATGCTTTTTGTCCAGCTTTTTTAAAAAGATTTATTTATTTTTAATGAGTATTCTACCTGCATGTGTACCATGTTTGTGTAGTGCCTGTGGAGGTGATAAGGGAGTTTTGGATCTCCTGAAATTGAAGTTACAGGGTTTGTGACCTGCCATGTGAATGCTTGGAATCAAACCTAGGTAATCTGCAAGAACAGCCAGTTTTTTGACCACTGAGCCATCTCTCCAAACCCTTGTGCCCAGCTTTTAATGTGAGCTTTGAAAATCTAATGTGAGCTTTGAAAATCAAACTTAGATTCTCATATTTTCAAGATACTTTATCAACTGAGCTATCTCTCCTGACCATGATTTTTTCTAGAAACCTTCGGATGAGACATTCATGTTTCTCATGTTGTACAGTTTCCCAGGAGGCAAAGAATGCTCAAACTGACCTCCATGGCATGGGTGTGTTTCTGGATGTCCTGAACTGGGGAATCTTTAACAGATTTTTTTATAAAAAGAATGAAATGAACGTGAGAGAATGAAAGAAAACAATGGACTAATAGTTCCCCCATGTCTGGGAAAGAATGTCCCAAGCATCAAGAAACTCCGCCAAGTCCTTGTGTATGTTTTCTGGCATTAAGGGTATTCAATGCTTTGTGTTGAAGCATTTCCATTTTGCAATTCTTTGGGGGAAAATGGAGAAATACCATTGTGGTTGAGTGTAAAATTGAAAGCATGCTGCAAACATCTGTATGCAAGTTTCCGAAACCTCTGGCTTCCCTGTTTGTTTCATCCATGGGGAGGAAGCAGACTACTTCACACTCATCAGCAAGTCACTCAAAACCCACCTGGTGATTTCTAACTTTAGGGTTCTGTGATTATGTGAGCCCCAACACAGACCTCTCCTGAAACAGTCACATTCATTTCAACTTGGAATGTGTAATAAGCAGAGCCCCTCATATTAGTGAAGCTTTTAAAGTGATGCAAGAGCTTACATACACTATGCGTTATATCACCTTTATAACAACCCCGGGAGAATGGAAATCACATTTCTATGTCTCCTTTGTAGGTGGAGAATACCGAAATGGGAAATGGTAATGTCACCCAACCAGCTAGGTGACTAGCTAGGCCCACGAACCTTTTGAAATTGTACTGGAATAGCAATCTTTGATTCCTTAGGGGTTGGCTTCATTGTTCAAAAGAGTTACAGTTCATTTCAGCAAAGTTTGGCTGATAAAGTTAGTAATAAATTCATGGTTAAGGTAACAGAGAAGGTGCTATCCTTAAGGATAAGGCTGTTTTTGTTTTTGTTTTTTTCCCATTACATGTTTTCTGTTTTTGTTATTTTTCCCCCAATTCTTTCTCTTAAATAGCATGTGATCTCCAAGGACACAATGCAACTTTCTGTTTTGAAGTAGTATAAATGTAGGTCAAGGGAATGCAGTATTCCCAGGGAGATATGTTTAAAACATTATCACTCTCTTGTTCTTCAGGGATTTGTGAACAAGAGTCCACCTAGTAAATTGTTTGAAAACAATATGATGGTACAACATTTGCTTCTAGAACTTTCTGTTCATTCAAAGAGTGGGCTGCGATCAGGCCATATGGTATATATTTTGTGGGATGCTCCATAACTTCCTGGAATCTCAGTTTCCTCATCTGTACAATGGAAGGACTAGAGAGGCTCAGCCTAGCTTCCAGCACTGCTCTGCAACCTTGTAGCTCAGCAAAACTCTACAGCGCCCTCTTGTGCATCTATGATTGAAGCACCGCTGGCTCAATCTCAACCTTCCTATTTCTGAGACACTGAGTACAGTTTCCTTGTGTTGTAGTGACCCCCCCAACCATAAAATTACTTCATTGTGACTTCATAACTGTAGTTTTGTTACTGTAATGAATAATAATGTAAATATGCAATGCAATGTAAATATCTGACATGCCGGATATCTGATACGTGATCATCAAAGGGGTCACAACGCACAAGTTGACAACTCCTAGTCTACATCATCCTACCCTTCATAGCTGAAATTAAGGATGGGTTATAAATGATCAGGTCCCACAGACTAACACTGTCTCCTCATGGCCTCTTAGACACTCCTGTTCCTCTCCATCCCAGGCCTCTACTCTGCCAAGCACATTGTACCGGCTAACTTTCCTCAGTAGAATGTCATCTGCTTCTCCTTATCTTCTCTGCTTACAATCAAAAAAGGCTGGTTTTAGCATACTGATGAGAAGAAGAGTGTTCAAAGGCTGACCTGTACCTCAGTTTCTAGAGTGCTTGCCTAGAGGTGTGTAAAGTGAGCATGGTGGCACAAGCCTCTAATTGCAGCACTTAGGAGGTTGAGGCAGGAGAACCAAAACTCAGTCACCCTTTGCTACGTAGTGAATCTGAGGCCAGTCTGGGCTTCATGAGACCCTTTTTCAAAAAGAAAAAAAAAAGGTCATTTTTTTCCTTCACTTTCCATCCACTCCAAGTTCTCTTCTCCAATAAACCAAACATGAATTTTAGTACCTGAGTAAAGTGTGAAGTAATGGAATTTATGAGCCCACTTATTGTTCACTCTCTAAAATGTCTTACTTTTACTAGAGTTTTTAAGGCAAAAGCCATGACTCTCACAGTCCCGATAGGCTAAGCTCAGTATGCCAATCAAAGAGATAGACAAGCAATAGTGAGAAACAGATTTATGCAGTGTGGCAGATCAGAAAGAGGAACAAATAAAAAGATTCAGTGGTTTCCCAAGTCTGTCTTCTGTATCCTGACATGGCATTTATGTTTAGATAGAAGACAAGAGGTCTGTATTTAGTTTCAAACTCAGGACATATCATATCAAAACTGGATATGGATGCCAGATGCTCCCAACATCCCTCAGTCTCCACCTGTTACAGAGTATGGCTGGTATACCCTGCCCTCTACCCTGAATTCTCCAGCCCAGAGGCTGCTGATCCTTTCCTCAGAGGCTCTTCCCCATATAATGCAGACATTTGGTTACCAAACTTTTTTTGGACCTTTGGCCTACTGAGATGCTTGCTGTACCTGGTCTCCCTCTCTCCCTTCAACCTTCTCCTTCCCCCTCCCCACCTCCCATGTGGCCCAGTTCAGTCTGGTCATGTTCTTTCTGAACTCTTCCACATGTCACTGCCTTTGACTATGCTCTCCCAAATATCTACAATAAACTTTCTCCTCCACCATGCCTAGGAGCAGTTATGTCCTTCCCTTTTTATTTAATTTTCTCATCCAATATGCATAGCAAAACAGTCCAGGTGAGGGTGTGATTAGCCCACGTTGTGTCATCTCTGCTCTAGTCTATAGAGTAGAGTAAGTTGAGTTGTAGATCTCAGGTGGTATAGTCTTATCCTCATGGATATCTAACCCCACTGGAGATCTCTGTGCCTTTAACCAAAGTCCAGAAACAAAACAAAGGCAGAGATACCAGGCTTTTGTCCTCCCACAGATATAGGAGTGCTCAATGCTTTTTTTCTCAAAGTCACTGAGTGGCTGGTTTATTACCTGATTAGCATTCACAGCCTGTCGAGCTTTTTTGCAAATCTTGAAGCAGCTGACTGGTTCCAGATTCACTCTTCTTGGATAGGTTAACTGGCATTTCCATTAGTTCTCCAATTGGAGAAATCCCACCCTCTGTGTTCCATGGTCCTAAAAGTAGAAGGAATAATTGTGTTGTACTTAGTCAACCAACCACCCCCCACATAAACACCTTTTTTTGGAAGGATGATGATATTATCTGAACCAGGCCTGATCCTTGGCTGCCCATGGCAGCACATCAGACCACATGATATTAGCTTAAATGAAATTAGGAGCAAATGAATGCAAATTCCTCTGAATAATTAGAATGCCACATCGTAAAAGCTGGATCCCACTAGTTCTCAAGGGCTTGGGTGGTCCTCCATCAGAGCACTTAAAAAAAATCAAAGCATTGGTTTCTTAACACATGTGAGATTGTTTTGCACTTTGAGGGATTTGAACCCTGCATTTGCCACAGGAAGCAGAATGCTGGCAGGAGTGGAAGAACACACAAGGCCCCTAGCCCCAGCCCTAAGGTTCATTAATGAGTCACTGCTGTTAATATCTATATTTAGGGATGGAGGAAAAATTATCTCCTTTCAACTTTCCCTGCATTTTAATGGCGGTTCCTCAAGATAGACAGAAAAGTATTCTAGTTCACATTGAATCGGGTTTAGCTTTCACATGGCCAACAGATGTGTCTGTGGGCAACAAAAAATGTATCTTCTAAAATAAAACCAAGCAATGGTGACAGAAATTAAAAAGCACATCTCTGCACAACACCCAAATATTACCCCCAGCTAAGCATTCTCCATGCTGTGCCTTTCAGGTCTCAGTTAAATATTGGGCAAGATCCACACCAATGGAATAGGTACATTGTCAGAAATTAGATTTTTCTTGTTGTTCTTGTTTTGGTTTTGTTGAAACAAAGTTTCTCTGTGTAGCATTGGTTATTGGGTTAACAGAACTTGATCTGAACACCAGGCTGACTTTGAACTCAGAGATGGCTCTGCCTCTGCCTCTGCCTCCCAGAGTGCTGGGATTAAGGGTGAACATCACCACCCTGGCTGTTAATTAGGGTTTTAAAAACATCTTTTGAGATTCCAGAAAATCACCAGTAAGAGACCACTGACAGCTTTCTACTGGGCCAGTTCTTTGAGAACATGGAAAAATGAAGAGTGGATGATTAGACATTCCAGACCCAAGTAGCAGAACTGGGGACCTCAATAGTGACTGAGCTTCTTAGTTACTAATAGACCACCTGTGGAGCACAAACACCAGACCAAAACAAACAAACAAAACAACAACAACAACAACAAAACCTCACTGCTGGGCTTGTCTCTCTAACCAGGACCCAACCAAGGCAATTTGTGGTGGTAAATGAGCACATTCTCGAAGTTCAGATAATCTCATGAAAATTGCTCATTTTTATAACACAGGTCAATCATTGATAGTTGCAATAGGTTGTCTATGATTCTATAAAGATTCCTTTACAGACTTCTCAGTAAGACTTAGTAAGTAATATCCATTGTTGTTCATCTTTCTTACTGACTTGATTTTCTTTCCTTTTTTGAAGCAATGCTGAAGGTGACCTTGAATTTATGATCTTTGAGCCTCTATATCTCAAGGGTGGTTATTACAGATGTACCCTACCACTCCAAGTTTGTATAGCACTAGGGATCAAGCCCAGGGCTTCCTGTGTGCCAGGCAGATACTCAACTGCCTGCGTACAACTCCAGATTCAAATATTATATTCTTAAAAATTGCTAATGTGTTTTCAGCAAAAAAATCTATCAAAATGATAGATATGTTACCTTGGTTTAGACAATTTGATTAAATGTACTCACAGGAAAAACATAAATGAGAACATTTTCCTCCGTTAACATTTTCTCATTGCATGTACAGTAAGATCTGAAGCACATGGATGTGCAGTAATATCTGAGGTGCACGGTTGTGGTCTACAAGGCCTTACTCTACTCACTGCCTGGCCACCCTCTCTTGTGTTTTGCTGCAAAGACCCTCACTGTATATGTGCATTGCCCCAGAAATAGCCCTTCTAAGAATTTATCTATAGACTGTACATGTGAAACTGACAGATTCAAGTTCTATTTTATAGTATAATTTAATTAGTAAAAGATTTAAGACATCTAAATATTAATTGATAAGCAACCAGTTAGGAGTCATTACATCTGCATATATAGCAGAATACCATGCCCCGAAATAAAAAATGAGGAAGTTCTCTATGTGGAATTGAAAGGGTAAGAACTCTAAGCTATCACTCTACCCCTACTTCCCCAGGACTGAAGAACAGATTCCTTCAGTGGTTGGAGATGCTGGAAAATGATACTTTCCATTTCAACTTTCCTCTAGAGATGTTCATAACTAAATAAAAACACTTCTCTACTAGAGTGTTTTGTTAGCCAGCTCCCAAATAACCACACAGTGACTTATTATTAATTATAAATGCTTGGCTGATAGCTTAGGCTTGTTACTAACTAGCTCTTGCAACTTAAACTAACTCATATTTCTTATCTAAACTTAAACTAACTCATATTTCTTATCTATGCTTTAGCACCTGGCTTGGTACCTTACTTCAACATGGCATATTCATCTTGCTTCTACTCACAGCTCCTGGTGACTCCACCCTTCTTCATCCCAGCACTCTCCCTGTCCACAAGCTCCACCTAACCTCTTCCTGACTAGCTATTGGCCATTTAGCTTTTTATTAACCCAAGGACAGCAACACATCTTCACAGTGTACAGAAAGATTATTCCACAACACTCCATGTTCATGATCTCTTTCATGGGCAGCCTGTTCTAATGACTGATCAATGTGGGGTTATAATATCTATTATATATAATTACAAACAATAGAATATTTTTGCATTTGGGACAACTCATCAGGGTCCTCAAGGGTCTAGAAGGCCCCGGGGATCATCTAAATCTTCGTTTTGACTATACTGAGATAAAATATTCCTTCTACCTAGTTGCACTTGTCTTCCCAGAGATGATGATTCTTAGGGTTCCTGCCAGTGGGACCCCTGCATACAAATCTTGCACTCTCAGCAATCAAACTGTGATGATTGTTAGATGTTAAAGCCAATATATTTGCTGGTAAATAAAAGATTCAAAGAACCTGTGTCTTGCCTTGCCTTCCATCACAATCCAATAGCCCCTAAGAAGTGCTCATGCATACCAAAATGCCAGTATGAATTCCTTATTCTTTTAATAAACAGTTTACTAGAGATCAAGGCCAGCCTAGTTTACAGAACAAGTTCCAGGACAGCAAGGGATGTACAGAGAAATCTTGTCTCAAACAAGCAAACAAACAAACAGTTAATTATATATAACAATATGTTTCGATATTACATTTCTGTACATATACATAATATATTTTGAACACATTCATCTCCATTACCCTCCTTTGTCTCCCTCCCATGCTTGGTGATACCTTTCATCTTTCCAACTTGCACCTCCCTTATACTTTCATGTCCTTTTTCATTGGTGGTGACCCAATGAGTTTTATTAGGATTGCTTACAGGAGCATGGCTGAAGGTTGATTGAAGGGAGCGTGGGCAATTTACCAGGACCTGTACAACTAGACAGAATGTCTTACTTTCCCCCAGCAACCATTAACTGCCTATAGAACCTCAGGGATGGCTGGAGTCTTGTAAGCCTATTCTGTTGAAAAATACCTCTACTTTGAAAAGGAGCTTGTCATTCTGGAAAGTATGAGAAAATGAATGCAGTCCAGAGTGACACATATGGCTCATCCCAAGAAAGCGGTTGTGGGACATGAAGGTTTCTGGCTGGAGTTTACCTGGGGCACCAAACCTATAGTTCAACAGTTCTCAAACTATGAGACACTAAATGTCTTCCTCACTGCCACTCCCAATGGCTGTCTTTCAGCTCTCTGACTTCCCTGGATTATTGTCCAGATTTTTGCTTTCTTTGCGTCACCTGCCCTTTTGGTTGTTTCTGCCTCAGCCTTTTAGATGCTACACTGCAGCTTGTGGTCTTCTGTGGATTTCGCATCTCTGTTTACACAAAACAATGGCAAAACAATAATATCTCTCTGGGTTTGTGGAGCAGGATCTAGTTCAGGCTGGTCTTGAACTCAATAGATAGCTATGGGTGCCCTTTTCCTTCTGCTGTGATTGTTGGAATCACAGCAGGCACCTGCATGCCTCGATTTTCTTACTTATTTTTATATCCCTATTCTTCCTCCTCCTCTTCTTTTTCTTCATTAGCATCATGTTTTACAGTGGCTGCAATCTAATAGAGGTTCAGTAAATATTAATGAGTTGAATGAGATTTGTGAATGGTTCTATGGCACCAACAAGTGATGGGAGATGTCATTTTGTAAATATGTTTCTCTTTGGGCGTCGTTCTTTCCAAACTACTTCCTGCTGATAGGGGGCACTGTCATTAGGGATCCTAAGAAGACTCAGAAATCCTGGCTGTAGTCTGCAAGGCTGCCTTGTTCAAGCTGTATTGAATGTTGGATCACTAGGAACGCTGTTTCAGGGGGTCTGGCTTGATCAAACCATGTTAGTCTGGAAGGAATCCACAGCTTTTCATTTTCTGTGGAAACAAAAATAGAAAACCTTTTCTTCAGTAACTTGTCCTTGAACTTAAATTTTGGAGTCAAAGCATTTTTAAAATATATAAATTGGATTGATCCAGCAGCATTTGTTTTAACAGTTGTTGTTATTTCCTCAGCAGTCAAATGATACAAAGACAATATAATGTGGTACAGTATGCAAATTCTCTCCATCTTTATGTGGCTTTTTTCTCTGTTTCTGTTAGTTCTATTTTTTTCATTTTTTGAGACAGGGTTTCTCTGTGTAACTCTTATCTGTCCTGGAATTCTCTCTGCATGCCAGGTTTACTTTAAAATCATAGAGATCTGCTTGCCTCTGTCTCCCGAGTGCTGGGATTAAAGGCGTGGACCACCACACCCAGTTCCTCGATGACTTTTTAAAACCTTTTTATTTCATTTGTCTTCCAAGCCTACATATATTTTACAATACACTGTAAATCTTTAGCGCTTTTTCTTAATGTGAATCTGTCTTTACATACTGTAAATCTTTATCTTTTTTTTTCTTCTTGTCATGAGTCTTTTATCTGGTAAAGAACAACATTGCTAAAATGAAAGTCATAGTGGTTTCTGCCCCAGCTTATCAAAGGTGGCGGCGGGTACCATTACTATCTTCAGTGAGAGTTGTGCTCACTGCTTTGGTCTATGCTGCACCCAGCCCCATGTTGCCAGCTTGGAGATGTGGTCACTGCCATTGCCAGTTCTCATACACACCAATAAATTGTTAGCAGTGCTTCTTAAAAGCCTTATTGTTTTTTTTTTTTTTTTTTTTTTTTTTTTTTTGCCGCTTATGCTGAGTCAGGAAATTTCCCTTAAAAGAGTTGTGCAAATATCTGCTTGTCTCTCGAAAAGCAGAGTCCAACCGAGAAAAATGCTACTACCAAGAAACCTTGCTTGTCTCTGTCCTTTTGTTCCTAAAACCCTTTTTTAAGGTTTTGTTAAATTTTAAGTGGTAGTTCTTACTAGCCACATTGTGGAGCCATATGTAAGGAGTAGGTTTTTCCTCCCTCTGCTGGTCTTGTCCCATCACCGCGCCAGCCCCAAATAACACACAGAGATTTTGTATTAGATATAATGCTGTTGGCCAGGTACTAGTTTCTTATCGGCTAGCTCTGTCTTAAGTATTAACCCATTTCTGTTAATCTATGTATTTCCACATGGTCTCATCTTACCGGAGAGCCGGCTGGCATCCTGCTCATTCCAGACACTTCATCTTGACTCATCCTTACTACTTCCTTGAACCTCCTTGTCTCCTAGTCCCACCTATCTTGCTTTCCTATTGGCCAACAGTGCTTTATTCATTAACCAGTATGAGAAAGACATCTCCCATCAGATTGTGAACACCGGTTCACATTGGTTCTTTAACTCTCCAGAGTAGACATAGGACAGCACACAAAAGGTACATTGGGGGTTAGAACTAAAAGAGAAGGCAAGCAAGAGGGGTGTGAGAGAGACAAAGTAAGAGAGGAGGGGGAGAATCTAGAGTGTTCATAAACAGGGCAATGGTAGAATAGAGACCTAACATGTCTCTAAGAAATGAACCAAAAAATTTTCTTTTTATCCTTTACTAGGGTGGTGATTTTGTGAGATAAACTTTGGTGGGATGATTAGAAGAGAATCCTCAGCTCTGCTTGCGGAGTAAAGGGAAAATGAGGAGGCAGCAATATCAAGTGTATGCAACCCCTTTATATATGCCGCATAACCAAGGGAGGACTTTTGGAGAGACAGCCTTGAAAAGATGGATAGGACAAAAGACATGACAACTAGGAAGAAGCAGATGAGAACAGGCTATCCTAACAGGTTCTAGAGAAGAAAGCAGTTAAGACCAGAACCTAAGTCTGATCCTAGGAAAAGATCTATCATTTTCAAGTTTGTCTCGATAACTCACTCTAAGTGCAGTTAATAGAATTACCTTCAGTGGGTACAGAGTGCAAAAGCAGACCATGAATCCAGATTTGGAGTTTCATAGGATGTATTTGGCAGGATAGTGGTTGTAACGAGTACGGTTTTTCTGCCTGCCGCCAGTCTTGTCCCGCAGCCGCGCCAGCCCCAAATAACACACAGAGACTCTGTATTTGATACAATACTGTTGGCCCGGTTACTTGTTTCTTATTGGCTAGCTCTGCCTTTAATTATTAACCCATTTCTGCTGATCTATGTATTTCTCTTACCAGGGAGCCGGCGGCATACTGCTTTCTTCAGACTCTCCATCTTGACTCCTCCTTACTACTTCCTATTTCCTCCTTGTCTCCTAGTCCCTCCTTTCTTCCTTTCCTATTGGCCAACAGTGCTTTATTATTAACCAGTATGAGAAACATATACAGAATGACATCTCCCATCAAGTGGTGCAATGGATTTGAGTATATTGAGAAAATGTTAAGTGCCAGCCATGTAAATCACACCAGGAAGATGAATCAAACATGGGTTGCTAGACTGCAGAAACATGAAAAAAAAAAGCATCCAATAAATATGCACTGGTGAATAGGCAAGGATCTTGTGCTGGGGCATATTGGGATTTAAATATCTGGGTAGTATAATGAAAAGGTAGGCTAGATCCAGAATAGTGTTGGGAGTGGCTGTGCAGAGACCTCAAGTGAAAGGCATTGTTAGGCTTTTTAAAGAGATCTTAGATCCACCCCCCAGGTCCACTCTGTGAGAAGACAAATTGATGCCTACCACTTTTTTTTTTAAAGTAAGTTTGTTTCTTCTTTCATCTGCTTCCGTCTTTTATTGAGGTAAAACAGTTGTGTAGCAAGCATCTTAGAAGCATAATTCATTTGTTTGGCTTTAATGAAATAACATGGTAAATTAAGTGCTTGTTGTACATATACCTTGTATATCTTGTCTAGGATCAGAGGCTTTGTTGTAGGCTATCAGCTCAGGGAGAGTTAGGTCATGATGGATATATCAAAACCACTTTCTGCAATGAAATCCAGGAATTAGGTTTTATAATGCACTACTGTTTTCAGATGGATTGCCTTAACACACTGCATTTTTGCTGATCTGGCAGTATTAGACTGATGAATTCCAGTGGAAGTTGGACAAATGCTTTCTAATCTTTCACCATATAAAATAACTACTTTGGAAACTCCTTGGGCCACTTGAATGTCTTCCTATGGTGAATTATTACTTTAGTATTGGTAACACTTTCATATTGGAAATACAGGTCCTATTACCTAAGAGAGGAGTTTGACCTCAGCAAATGACAAGCTGCCCAGCAAGCTATTCATCTTTGCTTCATCACTGACTTAACACAAGGGTGATATGACCAGGGCAGGGAAAATATGCTCAACCAGGGCCTTCCAGCAAATCAGGAAATATATCTGGGAGAAGTCTTAGATCTGTTTTTCCTTTTTCATGTGTCTTGGGACAAAAGCCATAGCCTCTGCTTGATTTCAGGACAGTGTTAAAATGATGTATCAATTGGGTGAGATGGCTCGGTGGGTAAAGCTGCTAAAGTTCGATGACCTGAGTTTGATCACAGAACAGTATTGATGGAAAGTAAGAATGGTGTCTTCTGGCTTTCTGCAAGCCCTCCATGGTACCTGGATGGCCACCCAAGTGAATGATATAAAGAAAAAAAAAAAACCAACAAAAAAAATGTAAAATGATGTGTCAATCTGTTCTAAGAAATGGCACTTATTTAGGTATTGTTCATTTTGTATCTGAGTTTATATCATGCTACATTTGTCTACTATTCTTTCACTTAAGTTTTAGTTTATGGTTTCATTATGATGATCTCTTTATCCGATGACAGAATAGTTTTATAATGAAAATTCTTAACAACATATACTCTCAAGGACTTGAAAGTCTAAAAACCTTTCCTGGCCTTGTAAAAAAGAGTCCTTTCTGCCATGAAACAAGAGCGACATCTACTGGGTAAAATTCAGACTTGTTTATTTTGGAAAGTGCAGGCAAGAACACTGTATACTCTTAAAGATTCAGTTGTCTTTACTTTTGCTCTTGTTATGCATTTTCAAAATGTGCTCTTATGGGTCATGTAGAGTCATTAGCCAGACTTGAGCAAGGGTGTGAGGCCATCATTTGCTTTTTCCGGAGGAGTCATTCAGGCTGAAGGAAGCTACAGAGCTCTGCTGGGCATAAACGAAGACTTGCAAGAGGGAAGCCTAGAGCATTTAGTCAAGTGCACGGCCCATCAGAGCATGGGTGTCAGGAGATTATATGACTGTGTTCCGTGAAAGCAGGTTCTTGGACAAAAGTTTTAGAAGAAGAAGTCTCTGAAGGGAGAGTAGATTACTGACAACTTCATAACTTCATAGCTTACAAATGGCCCAGTGCCATGTTTCACTCTCAGAGAAGGGGAACCGAGAGGAAAGGAACATATACATTATGGGCTGGGGACGTAGCACAGTTGATGTAGTGCCGGACTGACAGGTGTGAGGCCCTGGCTTCAACCCTAGTACACAGAAAGCAGGTATGGTGATACAAACATGAAACCCCAGAAATAGGGGAGTGGAGAATGGAGAATCAGAAATTCAGGGTCATTCTTGGATGCATAGAGAGTTCAGACGGAGACTGTCTCTAACAAGTGAACTAAAAATTAAACAGGGGTCTGAGTTAGACCTCAGCGAGCACCCAGGCATTTCCTAGATCACTTTTCTCCTCCTTGGTAAAGACATGGAGATGAGTCCAGAGTTGGGTAGAAATTAGAGGACAGAGGCTACTGGAAGTTCTTTTAGATATCATGTCCTAGAGGAAAATGCAGATATTTATGTTATGTTTCATAACAACAGGAAAATTACAGTTATGAAGTAGCAATAAAAATAGTTTTATAGTTGGGGGAACTGAATTAAAGAGTTGCAGCATTAGGAAGGCTGAGAACCACTGCTCTAGAGGAAGGGACCATATGGACAAACTTTTCTGTTCTCTTTCATGCCCCAAGCTTCTTTGGGCTATTAGATTTTCCCTGGTAATTATATGGGGAAAGATAAAGCAGCAAAGTGAGAAGAAGCTATCCTTTTCTTCAAGACAAGGGGTGGCATAGTCAGCTCTGACAAAGTGCTCCATGTCATGTTCCTAAGCTCTAAGAATGTGTGCCAATTCAAGGAATTCTGTCCGCAGGCACAGAATGTGGGTCTGTGATCATAGCCATGTCAGTTGACATCTCTTTCTTCATTTTGTATGCGGATCCTTTTCTTATACTTAGGCTCACAATCCTGTTCAACTCTTCCTGGAGGCATGTGCATGTGAACAATATAAGGAATGTATGCCTAAAGTGGGTACTCTGCCTTATTCAAGGGCAAAGACACCACAATAAGAGTAAATCAGCTAACTGGGTAATGGTGGGGCACATCTTTCATCACAACACTCAGGAGGCAGAGGCAGAGGCAGAGGCAGAGGCAGAGGCAGAGGCAGAGGCAGAGGCAGAGGCAGAGGCAGAGGCAGAGGCAGAGGCAGAGGCAGAGGCAGAGGCAGAGAGGCAGAGGCAGAGGCAGAGGCCAGCTTGGTCTACAGAAGTTCCAGGATAGGCAAGGAAACCTTTACTTGAAAAACCAAACCAAACCAACCAACCAACCAACCAACCAACCAAACAAACAAACAAACAAACAAACGACCCCAAATATAAACCCCCTAAACCCAAAAAACCTCGATCAAACAAACAAAACACAGAATAAATCAAGTATTTTCAAGAGCTTGCCAACTGCCAGTTCTTACAGTGTTTTCTTCCAGACCCGTGGGGTAACACCTAAAAGCCGTTGGTCATTGCCTTGCACCTTCCAGGGCCAGTTAAAGCTTGTAGTTATATTGTTCTGTGATGACAGTGTAATAGGTCACATGGGACATCCTGTAGGATCATGAGTCTCAGATATTCTGTGACTCAAATGGAGAGTGTCCTGGGAACAGTGGCAATTTCCGTGGCACCTGGACAGGACAATTTCCTGACACAGATAAAGCCTTGCCTTACCAGAGTTGAGATAGTGTTTCTTTAGGTTACTTTTCTCACTGCTGTGAGCAGGTGCCTAACCAAAGCAGTTTATAGGAGGGAGGATTTATTCTGACTCTCTCTTTGAAGGGGGGTGTCTCTCAGTTGTGTTGGCCCCAGCATGGCATGAAGCTGCTTGCTCACACCTGGGTGGCTCCGAAAGCAGAGAAAGGCTATCAGACAGGATCAGATGATAATTCTAAAGGCCTACAGCCCAAAGATCCTTTCCTATGAGTATGGGGTTCATGTCAGTATTACCAAAAACATACGGAATGCTTTATTTCTTCTGTCTTCCTAAACTGGATGCATTCATTAAATTGATTTCTGTTGTGATGGCTAATCTTTACTGACAATTTGGCTGGATTTAGTATTACCACCAAAACACACCTCTGGCTGTGCCTACAAGGGTGCTTACAGAAAAGCTTAATTGAGAAGATCCACTCTGAACTATGGGTAGTACTGTCCTAATGGGCTGGTGTTCCAGCTTGAATGAAACAGAGAAAGGGAGCCAAATTCCGGAATTCATCTCTCTCTCCTTCCTGACTGTGGAAACGAAGTGGCCAAGCTACCTCATGCTCCTGCCACCATGGTTTCTAAGCCATCATGGACTGTATCCTCAAATTCTTCCTCCCTTAAGTTGCTTCTTGGTCATAAGAACAAGAAAAATAACAGAAGAAGTTCCAGGATAGGCAAGTGCCTTTTACCAGCACTTTCCATTTGATTTTAGGGTTACGTTGTCTGGACCTAGTTTGTTTCCAAAGTCAATCTTTTTATGGCTTAAGACTATGGTAACAGCTCAAAATTAGGGTTAAGGTTTGGGTTAGGATGTGGGTCCTGAGTCAGTAGCAGCTAGAAGTGTGCATTTGGAAGTGAGCTGTGTAGTGGAGAGGACAGATCTGGTCTCCTGACAGATGCACACTTCTGTTTATCATCTTCAGTCCCACACATGTGTTTCTTTGGCAGTTTCATCAGTAAGAGTGGATAGCAAATGCTTGTGCATTTTACAACTGCTGGCAATGTTTGTTTTGAAGAAAGATACGTTGCTGCCTTTTTGTTGTCCGTGTCGAGTGTGCGTTTGTTTTCCTTTGCTTACAGTCAGGCGTTGAGTGTGTTTTCCTGTAAGACATCTTTTACTGTCAGTTTGTTCTCATGACATCTGGTGGCATCAAACACTTTGGGAGATAGAAAAGATTTGCTGTATTGTAATAGTTATATGGCACTGTATTCTATTAGTGTCTGATGCTACTTCCACTCCTGAGCTACTAGATGAAGCTGTCTTTGCTGCATGTGTGTGTGTGGTGTGTGTCCCTATGTTCACATATATATGAGCACATGTATATATGTCAATGGAGTCAGAAATTGACATTGGGTGTCCGTTCTGTTGATTTCTACCTAACATATTGAGGTAGAGCTGTTCTTTTGAACCCAGCACTCACTGATTCAGCTAGTTTAGTAGCTACTTCTCTCCAGGGTGCTGGGTTACAGGCTCACCATGGTCCTTCCCAGCTTTTGCATGAGTTCTGAGGATCCAAACTCTGATCCTCACACATGTGCAGTAAGCACTTTATGATGGGAGATGTCATTCTGTATATGTTTCTCATACTGGTTAATAAATAAAGCACTGTTGGCCAGTAGGAAAGGAGGATAGGAGGGACTAGGAGACAAGGAGGATTCGAGGAAGTAGGAAGGAGGAGTCAAGATCGAGAGTCTGGAGTGAGCAGTATGCGGCAGCCGGCTCCTGGAAAGAAGAACACGTGGACATACATAGATTAACACAAATGGGTTAATAACTAAGGCAGAGCTAGCCGATAAGAAACTAGCACCTGGCCAACAGCATAATATCAAATACAGTCTCTGTGCATTACTTGGGGCTGGCACGGCGGCGGGACAAGACCAGGCGGCGGGCGGAAAAACCATACTTTATCCACAGAGCTGTCTCCCCAGCTCTCAGATGCAGCATTCTAAAGCCTTGCTTTCCATGTCCCCACATATCTGACTCATCATGACTTCTTTTCCTACATCCCACATCCGCCTTTACCAACAGTGATTAACTTCCTGCCTCGGATTACAGACTCTGCCTGCCCTGCTCTTCCTGGGTTGCTCTTGGTAGCTTCTGGGTAAAATCTTAGAAGCACGAAGCATATGATGTGAGCATGAAACTCAAACTGCTATGACTCAAGAATGATGAAACTGGTTGGTAAGACGGCTCAGAGGATAAAGGTGCTTGCCACAGAGCCAGGAAAGCTGAGTTCTATTCCCAGAGTATACATGGTAGAAGGAGAGAACTCACTTCCAAAAATTGGCTCCCTGCCCCCAATAAATGAATGTGATAGAATTTCAAAACAAAGAAAGTAATCTTTGGTCTAGAGATCTCATGTACCTAGCAGTGCTCTTTACACTGTTGCAGAGCAAGCCTTGAGTTTGTGAGTAGGGTTAGCTGAGAAACTTGACCCTTCCAAAACATCACAATTTCATGCAACTCCAAGTACCAGTACAATATATGGTTTGAAAGTTAAGAGGTGTGCCAGGCGTTAGTGGCACACACCTTTTATCCCAGCACTTGAGGGAGAAGCAGGCAGATCTCTGTGAGCTGGAAGCCAGCTTGGTCTAGGACAGGCTCCAAAGCAATACAGAGAAGCCCAGTCTTGAAAAACAAACAAGCAAACAAAGTGAGATGTGCACACTGGAATCAATTTGAGAGAAGGTAATGCCAGTATTCAAGTCCCAGCCATTATTAGTAGTTAACAAGGAGGTGTGATAACACAAATATAAGTTAAGGCTGTGAGAGTTTAAGCCAGGGTCCTAACTTTCTCTTATCATGGGTCCCTCTCCAGGTACAAACCTTTTCTCTAAGCCTCAGCTTGTTGGCAAGAAGTGCTTTAGCCATCGTAAGACTTCACAGAAATGGTCTGATTTTATAGTCTTCACCACTCCACATTCTCAGCCACCTTGTCCCTGTGCTTGGCAGGACAGAGTGTCTTTGGCAGGGCCGTTTGTGCCAACTGTCATTTTGAATTGTGACTATGTTTTGTCTTGGTCCCTATCATGGCTGAAGCTTGGATGTGACCTGGCTTGCTCTCCAGTATGGATCTGCTTTAGGTCTGGGGTTGAGTCAATCTTCCTTCTCAGACCCATGTCATTGTGCCTACATTGTATAAGGTCTAGACATTCAAAACTACCTTGGCAATACCAGGGTAGTTAGGAAATACAGGATCCAAAGCACAAAATATAAAGAGAATGTGGAAACAAACAGGGACCCTCCATGGCCTCATTACAAGTGATCTTGGGATAGGATTTCTCCATTTTGGCATTGCCATTGTTTAGTATATCATAAGATGCTTAGTATCATCCTTAGCCTGTAACTATTAAATGCCAACAATGATGTGCTTCCTGAATTGGGATGAGGAAAAGTCTTTTCATGCATTGCTTGAAGGGCAAAATATCCCTGAAGGGGAAAAATCACCCCCAACTGAGAATCTCCTGACTACATTATAAAAGTTTTTCTTTATTGATTCTTTAGACTTTGTAGATATGGCTGGTTTGATCAAAGGTTCTCATTCTCAGTACTTATTGACATTTGGGTCATGCATGACACATAATCAAAAGTGTTTTCAGATAGTAGAATATCCAAATTGAATCATTCTCTCCTGGATGGGTGAAGAAGGTTACAGACACTTTGGAAACTAAGGAAACTTACAAGGCTCAGGAAGCTTATAAAAACTTAGCTTAGCTCAGAAAATTATAAGATGCACAAAGTTACTCCCTAAAGTTATAGAAGCAGGAGACAGTTGCTGGGGCAGAGGTGTGTGGAGCTGCTTGTAGGTTGTTCATAGAAGTCCAGGGATGTAGCATTCTTGATACATTATCCATGTTGGAATATGATGTTTGGTGACACACCTGCCTTTCAGTCATCCATGCACCTGTAGGTAAAACCCCAATAAACTTGTTGTTTCACCATGCTGAATGCTTGAGTGGAATTGCTCCTTTGGTCTGTCATTGGTGTCCTATCTGAGATGACTAGAGACTTGATCACATTTCCCTAGGGAAACTTAAACCTCACAGACATGGTCTTCCTAAGAACAAAATGAACCACTGTCCCAGAGCAATGCTCACATTCAAGCAGGTATATGTTAGGTATGATGGCAATGCTCCCATACATGCTGATGTGTGTTATGTGTGGTGGATGTATACAGGGATGAGAAGGAATTAGACAGCTGAGGAATTCTGGAGGAAACCCTTCTTGACTATTTCAAACTGAAGTTTCAAAATGGCAGTTTGCTTTATTAACAACGAGTGAACCTATACTAGTGCTTCTCAAACAAGATTAAACTTTGGCTCTGTGGTCATTTAAGTATCTGGAGACACTTCTGGTTGTCTCAAACAGGGGATGGAGATACTACTGGCATCTAGTGAACATGTTCCAGAAAGACTGTTAAACATCTTACAGTGTACATGACTGACTCCAGAATGTTGGTAGAGCTAAGGTGGTGTGACCATGAGCGGTACGAAAGCTGTCCATTTTGACTTGATTGTAAGTCACAGTGCGGCCCAGTACTCCTGGAGTCACTTGCAAAGCAGCCTTCAGGAACAATGGTGGGACAATGATCTTCACTCTGGATGACCATCTTTTCTGCTTGTATTTGTGAAGAAGCATCAGAAGTTGCACTGGCGAGGCCACACTCAATCTGATTGAGAGAGAGAGAGAGAGAGAGAGAGAGAGAGAGAGAGAGAGAGAGAGAGAGAGAGAGACTAGTTAGCATCAAGGAAAGGTGGACTCAACCATGTGAAATTTGGGTCTCAGGTAGCTTTCCATTTTTTTTTTCTGAGATCTGGTTGCAACACTAGCTTCAAGGTCTTTTAACCAGAGCAGATAGAGTCCTTTGGTCAAGTTGGAGTCTATTACTTGACTTCAGAAAGGACCAGGTGATATACACATGTTTGCAATCAGAAGTCTTGAAATCTAGGCATGCAGATACTCCAACTACAACCATTTTTTTAGATGCAGTAATTCAGCTAAAAAGAGACCACATGGCAAGTACCATATAGTATGCACCATGTGACACTGGCAGACAATGGTGGTGATAAGATAATCTCTCATTTTGGTGGCTCTTCCTGCCCTCCTCTGGAGCAATGGCCACGGTATTAATATCCATGTCACTTGTGGACATTTTCAGGATTCAATCATTAATTATAACTGTGAATTTAAGTTTGTTCTGCAAACTGCATTTGGATTAGCTCTGAGGCAAGTGGATGTCTGGGTCAGTTGTTTCATGCTGCAGTAAAGCCAACATATCCCTAAGGTAGCACAGAGTTACATAACTGCTCTTTCATCAGAGTGGTCACATGTGTTTATTTTAAATTCTTATCTTCACAAAACATCTGTAAGCTAAGCCATTTGATTTTTCAGCTTCCCAATGTGGAAAGCATATTTTCTTTCCCAAAGAAACACATTGATGAATGCAACAATAAGCTCACATTGCCTTACTGGGATAAGAACAGGGAGATAAATGCAGGCTCTGGGCAGACCACAGTGCCCCTGAAAGATAGCCCTATTCTTCAACAATAGTTGCACCTCTAGGCAATGTTTACGATGTGGAGAGTTTCCAGGACTTCTCCCATGGTTCTCTCAGCAGTCACATGCTGGTAACTCCCATGCCATCCCTCAGGTCTTTCTCACACGAGGCGGAACACAGTCTGGGTAAAACAGTGCAAATCTCAGAGTGCCTTTCCTATTTAGTGGAGACAATATTGCCTGACTTTTACATGAAGTATGATGGCTGCCTTTGGAATCAAAACCAGAAAAATCTCATATGCGACAGCAGAGGGAGCTCTTACCTCTGCCAGTGAATTCCCATGCTCACCACTTGGGGGAAGGATTTTCTTTGCTTTCTTGGTTCCTGGAGCCAACAATGGACACAGTATGAGATGACACACCCAAGACTTCCATAGTCTCCTGGCTTCACCTTCCTTCTCTTTCTCAGCACTGGGCGTCTTTAGATATGGAGAAATACAGAATAAAATGGTGGAGGGAGCCACTTTGACCTCCGTAGGGACACCTGAGCACAAGATCCGTGGGTTAGGGTTAGCTTTAGGTATTTCATCCTGCTTTAGAAGCCTGACATCTCTACGGGGGTCCTAACAGGCACGGTGGAGATCAGCGGGGTTCTGCTCTGGTTCTGCCCACCTAAGGGAAAGACAGCAGGAAACTATTTTGCCCAGATCCTTCACATGCTTACTCTCTTTGGTCACTGCATTACTACTTGTTTGGGACTGACAAGGTCTTTGCTGTCAGCAGGACATAATGAATGTCACACAGCACACGCTGGGCAGAAGGACAAAATAAGCGATGCTTGAGAAGAGCCAGTTCAGAGGATTATGGGTGAATAAAACCCACAGGATTTCCCTGGAAGAAAGGCTGGCCTAGCACTAACTGCAAACTGCAGAAAGCCAGGAATACCGCTAGAAGGCAAGTGGGAGACATCATTAGAGAAAAATGAAAGATTCTAGATATTTTCCTCAGAGACCAATAAAAAGCAGTGTGTATGGAAATATTTCATCAGATATTTTTCTATATTTGTTCTAGATTTTAAAAAGGCCGCTTCCTTTATCGAATTCCCTTTATTTTTGTCAGCTATTGTGGTTTGGATGTGGTCTTTTCATTTTTCTCCACTCTTCCTACAAAGAGGGCCACAGAATTCCCAAATAAGGCAACAGGTTCCTGCCTGTCATTGCATGTGGTCATGCCTGGGCTATGTGTGAAGGGAGCCAAGGAAACAGCAAACCCACAGCCTTGTTTGGAAAGTCTCCTGCTTTCAGCCTGGAGAAACGTGAGCATGGCTTCAGTGACTCATCCCCGGGAAGTGACTGCAGGGTGAATTTTGGCTTTTCTGTCTTTCTGCCTACAGGCTTAGTGGTGAGAGCTGTCAGCCAGAGCATGGCATATACATTTACCATCACTCATCTTAAACCCTTTCTTTGATTTGGAGAGACAACATATGGGAACTGTCATCTGTCACCATTTTCTTCCCTTGAACTGCCTACCGTTCTCTATTTTTTTTTTTTTTTTGAGAGTGACATCATCTGCTAGCATCGACACAATATGCCAGAGTGGTTGTCACATACTATGGGAGGGCCACCTTTTTCATCTTTAACCTTAAAATGTTTGCTTCAAAGCAATAGCTGTCCCTCAAAACTCTTTCCCCGAACTTGTTCAGATATTGGTTGGTAGCTGATGAGTAGATGGGGGGGGTGTCTTAGGAGCAATTGTGGGGCATGGTAGGTGATTTGTTGAGGTTGCAGGTGTGTACTATAGATCTTATCAGGTACTGCACACTGGGGAGGCAGGTCAAGGAAGAGGGCATGCCATAGCATACTAAATTGGCTTTGGAAACCATCGATAAGATGAACAGTGGGTTCTGAACAGATTTTTCACATGCACAAGAATATTCTTCACCTCCTGTGTGTGTGTGTGTGTGTGTGTGTGTGTGTGTGTGTGTGTATGAATCTGGAGGTCAGAAAATAACTTGAAATGTGTCTCAGGCACTTTCTGTTTTTGGTTTGAGGTGAGATCTCTCACTACCCTAGAACTTCACCAAGTAGACTAGAGTAGCTGGCATGCGTACACCAAAGATTTGCTGTCATCTTGTCACTGCTGTGGTAATAGGCAAGCATCACCACACCCAGCTTTTTACATGGGTTCTTAGAATTGGAACTTAAGTTGTCATGCTTGTTAGGCAAGTGTTTTACCAAACAAGTCGTTTCCTGGGGCTTTCTTCAGCTCCTTCTAAGGCTGTATTTTTTTAAATTATTTATGTTTATGCATATGGGGGGCTTGTCTGCACCATGTTCATGCAATGTCTACAAAGGCTAGAAGAAGGCATCACATTCTGTGGGATTGGAGTTACAGATGTGAGCTACCATGTACTTGCAGGGGATCGAACTTGGGTCCTCCAACAGAGCAGCCAGTGCTCTCTTAACTGCTGAGCCATCTCTCCACCTACTGCATTTTAAACTTTGCTCTGAAGAACAAGTTAATTACTCATTAGGCCATTCTATGTGTTGATCAGGGCGCTGTCTCTTTTTCTCTCTGTCCCTTTCAGTATTTCCCTCTCTGTACCATAATTTTCAAAATAGGAACAGACTTACATTTCTTTGATTTCTACTTAGATTCCAGCAGTTACATATTGTAGGTGCCCAACTATTATGTGCTGAATGGATATTACTGAAATCACCACCCTTCCTTTTTGCTTCAGACAAAGGATGAAAAAAAAATCAATCTTAACCTTTTCCTTTCATTTGCAGAAACTAGAAAGTCGGCAGGATTCCTGCCTAAAAAGGTTTTCTGGTCCAAGGTAAGAAAAGCATCTGATTCCAATGATATGTTAGGCCTTTGTGTTCTTAGTTTTTAGAAAGAGAAATAAAGCTACATGGCTCTGGGCATGTGCTACTGCTGTCAGCTGTTTCATAGTATGATGGGCCTCAAGAAAGGTCTGGAAAGAAAAGGATGAGGGTGGAGAGCTAGCTCACTTTCTTTACAACAGTAGTAGATGATGCCCTTTCCCTGTGGATGGGAGAGCCAAGACAGAGGCAGTTGTCCCCTAGTGAGCTGAGAGTTCTGTGTTTCTGGGAATCCTTATTTGTCCTTAGGAAGTGTGTGTGTGTGTGTGTGTGTGTGCGCGCACACACACACGCACACGCACGCACACAAGCGGGCACATGCATGTGCAAGTAAGTGCAAGTTGATATATGTTGACATGCCTCTTTACTGTCATTAATTGTCTCTTAAAGATTTTCAGAGTAGCTTACACTGTAACTTTTTAAAGTTTGAATGTTTTATAGACCTGTCCATAAATGCATATGATTGTACCTTGATTTTACTTAGCCAGCTCCAAAAACTCGCTATCTTCCCCAATCCCTCCTCTCCTTGGCGAATCCTTTTCTCCTCTCAAGTCATCCTCCTTCATGTCATATAATTGCTCATATCTATGCTTCTAAATATGAATGTATATATGTACATAAAGTTAAATCCAGATCCTGGAATGGATAAATGTGCTGTTTTTGTCTTGTCCTTGAGAATGTGCTCTGTCTTGAGGGAAAGGACATGGATCTTGGCTAACAGCTCTAGCATTCTATATGCAAAACACTCAGCACAACATTCTGTACTTGTTTGTTCTTTGCAGTTACCCTATTAGCAAAGTACCATTATTGTCCCTGATTTCAAACAGAGAAATTAAGGCACAGATGGTCAATTGTTCAAGTTACTATTGGAGTGGTAGAGCACAGGTTTGGATTCAGGCATTCCTAGAGCCAGAGAAAATACACAACTACCAGGCTGACCACATTTCATATATCCAAAGGAATGATGGGTAAAGTTGTTTCTTTACTTTCAACGCTTTTCTTAAAGTATTAGAACAGTCTGCTGTAGACCCCAGTTGAAGATGCTTCGTGTTGTTGTCATTTTTAATCCTTTAGTGAAGGCTGGCCATGTGCATGCAATGCATGTGTGAAATGATGGATCTGGTAGAGAAAGAGAGACCAGCTTCCTATGATTCTCATCTATAGAGGAAAGCTGCTATTTTTGTGTCCTTAGTAACGGAGAACAGTGAGGACAAGGTAAGGGTGGTGGGAGCCTGTACTAGGAGGAGGAACCCAAAGGAAGGATGTGCAAAAGTAATTATCACAGCCAACCAAGTCCCACCACTTGTGTGAAGACCATGGAAGGGAATGACACTCCTCTTGCTGAAACAAGGATAGTATGATTTATGTGCCTGAAAAAAAGGAGACAGAGAGTATGGAAAACATGACCCTAAAACTCTATAACAGAGTAATAGGAATTAGGCAGCTCCACTACCTTATTTCAAACAGCTTGCAATTTTAGTGCTTTGTGTAATTGCTGAGAAGCCGCAGTTGCAGGTTGTAATCAGCCCCTCTAACCTCTTCAACACATCTCGTCAAGCCCATCTCTTAAAGGGCTCCCATTTCAGTTCCTGCACTGTTCTGCCAAGAGCCAAAGACTAGGTGCAACTGAGCCTTTGGGTTGATTTATGTGGCTCTTTCTTTGTGCTGGCAGGAGAGCGTCTATGCAATCTCAAGGAAGAAGCAGACTGAAGATAAAGGGAATTCAAAGGACATGAAAGCAAGTTACATGAAAGTAAGGTCAAATAAACAGAAAACTTAATAATAAGAAGAAACAGAGCCAAAGCAAAGTTGTGCTACAATCTCAGGCCCCCTTCTGATGTATCATATTCTGGGAGATTGAATGTCAACAGGAATGCCTGAATCAGTCCCAATGAGCTCTGTCTCCAGAATTACAGACAGGCTGCTTGTGCCTGGGAAAGCTGCCTCTGTCTTTATTCTTGTTCATAGAAATGGAGTTCTTAGTCACTCTTGTGAGACAATTTCAAAAATAGCAGCTCGGCAACACATTGGCAGGGGACTTGTTGACAAGCTAAACCTGTTAGACGCCTGCTTGCTCCAGTGATAGAGATAATCAGCCCAGACTAGAAAATGGAGAACTATAGTATTCCTCGTACATTTCTCTACCTGCTCTCATGTTTGCTTTGCAGTTCCAATATTTGATGAATAGATTGCATTTTTAGGGACACAAAGAATCTTCTGGTGTGTATAGAATGCTCTTTCCCTGAGGTCAGTGGCAAACATTCTTTGTCCAGGACCAGAAAATAGATTTTTTAAAAAGCTTTTACAGGCATGCAATCTGTCACAATCACTGAACCTGGGGATGGCAGCACAAACGCAGGGAAAGTCAGCACAGAGACAAAGCAGAATGGCAGTCTCCCATTTCAACATGGTTTACAACAATGGGCTGGGTTTAGTGTGCGTGGAAGCACCCCTTCCTTGTACTTTGACTAGAGGATCACTTCCTAAGCATCAGCATACAGACTATTTCATCCAGTAATGGTACATTGGAGAGTTTGCACAGTGGTATCAATGCTGTGCCTCTATCATAACAAATGAAATAACTTTCCGTTTTTAATAAGCACAAAGGCACAAAGTCTCTGGTGATTTCATTATAAGTTGTCATCTGCAATTGACAGGATACTGATGCAAACATTTTGTAACAGGTCCAATGCCTTTATCTCTGTCTCTTTCTCCATCTGCATTAGGGATCTGCGTTTTGTTTCCAGTGGACTTTTTTTTTTTTTTTTTTTTTTTGACACAGAGTATTGCATATCCCAGACTCACCTCAAACTCACTGTGTAGTTTGAATATGACCTTGAATTTCTCATCGTTGACTCTGTCTCCCTGAGTGCTGGAGTAAATTACAGGTTTGAATCACTACACCAGGGAGTTTTGAAAGATGTTGGGATCGTAACATGGCTCCAGAGCCAAGTGAGTAATGGCATGCTTTTTATCCAGCAGGGGACTGTACTGGCTTCTCTGTGATCATAGTGAACTGTAACTGTTACAGAGAAGTGATCTGTGAAGAGCCAGTGCAAGCCAGGCAGTGGTTGATGGTAGGAAGGACTGCTTAGGAGATAACCAGGCCTCAGAGTGCCTATCATAGCAGTGTGGGCATGCTTAAACCACTTTTCAGTCCCTGCTGTCCTTATCAACAACATGGGGATTCTTGACTGAGGAGAAATGAACTCAGGGCTTTCTATTTGCAGAAGACCTCTCCCCTTTGTTGTCTGAAGTGTCCTCACGGAGGGAGGCCTGTGTGATAAGGGGAGTGGACTGGAGTCGTTGTGAGAATCATCTCAAAGGGAAAATTTGGAAAGGTGGGTAGATCAGCTAAGGGATCAATGGAGACAGGGAACTGACCCGCCCAGAGACTTGTGGAACAGTCTGGGAAAAATAGCAGATGGCTTCTGCTGTTTGTCCGAAGAGGATCTGGAAACATCAGAGTGACAGGAACATGGTTGTTGTGCTGCAGTCCTGACTATAGCATGCCTCAGCTGCAGGCTTTGCGTGGATCTCTTGAACTTTCTGTTTCTTTGGTGTCTGTAGGTATTATCTTAAGGAATGCTAGCTAGGTCAGAGCAACTGTGCCAGGAAGAAGAATGGGAAGCAGTCACAATGCAGTGGATAAGGCATCTACGTGGGAACAGGACATAGTTCAAATCCAAACACTGTCACAAGTAGTAAGATATTTGTGGCTCAGTTCCTGCATCTTTTGAGTGGTCCTACTAATAGAATTTTCTTTATGAATTATGGAGGTGTTTAAATGACATCTTGTGTGTAAAAACCCACCCCCATACTGTTTAAGTGCTGCTTAAGTTTTATCTACTCCCATGGTGCCTAGGGCCCCATGCTATAGCTAAATTCAGCAAGTAATGGGATTGTCTATCCTACACCAGGTACCCAAGGAGGTTATAGAGTCCTGGTACTTCTAGTATTTTCTCCGAGTTTTTTTTTTAAAGCTTGTTAGCTACACTTAGAAAATTCCCAAGGAACAGATTTCTTTTGAGAAAACCAGGTGAGCAGGGAGGAAGCCTTTGCGGCTTGTCTCTTGCTTACTGTAAGCCTGGGGAGCTTTTGCTATGCTCCCTACTGAGGCTATTTCCTCCTTCTTCCAGAATTTGCCTTTTCCCCTTACCCATTTCCATTAGGGTTGTTCCTTTCACGTGTAGATAGATGAACCCAAGAAGCAGCCAACCAACTGGTCAGCCCTGTGCACCAAGTCCCGTACTGAATCATACCTGGCATAGATTTACTGGGCCAGCTCACTTTCACCCTCAGGATCCTAAATACAGAACGGATGTACAGAATAACAGGCAAGCCACTGTGTGGTGATAATGCTGGGAAAACAGCCTAGGGTCCGAGCTTCCAACTCCTGTAGTTTTTTGTGGTAGTCAGTTATGTATCTCTGCTGTGTCTATGGCCCTCTTCTTCCCTTACTTCAGATGGGGTATCCTGATACTTAACCTTTCTTATTTCAGTTACTGGTGGCAGATTCTGCTTCATGCATCCAAGAGGTTGCAAGTAGAAGACTTTGAGGGGTTGAAAGAATCTGCTATGATATCTTCTGAGAGGATTTAGTTTTGGGTGGAGCAGCTGCAGGCTCTGAGTGGTGTTGATTTTTCATGGGCAAGTGTATCAGTTACTAACCTTGCCACTGTGACCAAATAGCTGAAGAATAAGCTTACGGGGGTATTTATTTCTGCTCACAATTTGAGAGGGTACAGCCCATCACGGTTGGGAAAACGTGGCAACAGTAATGGGTAACATGCCTTGCTTATAGCTCACAAGCCAGGAAGCAGAGAGCTAATTCAGAAGATGACCTGCCCTCTTGGCAATCTCTACTTTCTAAAAGTTCTACAGCTCCTCAGACAGCAGCATCAGTTGAGGACTGAGTGTTGAAATGCATGAGCCACAGCAGCAACTTTGAAGAAATGTAATTATTCCATGAGGTCTTGCCTAATGGTTTAGGTTGGTATCTTTGGGGCAGAATTTATGAAAATGGTTTATGTCCTATCTTTGCATTCATGAATGGAAGCAGGCAGTGAGTCATGAAAGAGAGGATAGTAGACATTTTTTTCCCCATTAAAATGGAGGTGGTGGTAGTGTTTGTGTCATGAATCTCAGCTCTGTCATTCATTGGCTTGCCCTCAATCACCCTTAATGTATTTATCTTAACTTGGAGAAAAAGATCTTCCTTTCCACTCAGGTTTTATTTTTTTTAAAGGAAAGTACACTGGACTTATCTTAAAAAATAAACCACGGGGAAATATCATAGGATTATTTAAGGTCTAGGGGACCCTACAAAGGAGAATGCAGTTTCCTATTTGAAAAAATTTCATAAATCAGTTGCTTTTGCTAAAATGCCCTGACCCTACATTTGAGTCTGCAGGATGAAAGCCTTCATTGTGAGTCTGTTTGTCCCCTTCATTTTACCTGAGGATACAAAGATAAGTCATTCTCTTAAACCTGCAGTCACCTTGGATTTCAGGAAGTGTAATGCCTCACAGGATAGACATCTGTCTGTGCAGGTGAGAACTATTATCTGTGGCCCAGGAACAAAAGTGACCATCTTGAAGGAACCAGATGGATCCCTTCAAACAAGGACAGCTGGGGACAATCTCGAAGAACTAGAATTGAGACAATGATCAATCAGATCTCACCTTGACCAGGACTTAATTATACAGGTTTCTCCCAACTCTGATTCCTATTAAATATAAGGCCAAAGTGCATGTTAATACCCCGAAGAAAGACTTGGGTTGGTAGTAGCCCTTTATTAGTTCCTCTTCCCAGGATGGTCGGTCACATTGAATACATTTCTCTCTGGTTTTAACCATTACTGATCACTTTGATTGTGGTGGGGACAGATGGCTGAGATTAACTTTGGGGGAGCTTCTAGAGCCCAGAATTTGCCGTAAAAGTTCTGGACTCTGGTTACATAAACAGCCTTGGATTTTCCCAGTTCAGATCTTATGAAGTCTTTAATAGTATAAATGAATAGTTTTTTAAATGATTTGTTTATGGGCTCAAGCTAATATGACTCCTTTGGGATAAGTAGGTGGTATGATTCTAGTGTTGATGAGGGAATAGGAGTGTGGAGCTGTTAATTGCCTTACTGGAAGGCTCTTGCTAGCAGCAGGCCTGAAGAATTATAAACATAGGGTGTGTTTCATTATAATTTCAGGATCCTGCTGCTGATGCGAAACTGACATTTTACCTACTTATATTTCACAATATGAGCCTTAGTGTTTCTGGAGTGAGTTTATCTCTAAATATTTGATGTACATACATCAAATTTAGATCTTTCAAAGACAGTCCACATCTCTTTGAGACCTGATCATAATCATCAGGATCATCCCATTGGGGAACAAGTGAAGATCAATGTACACAGCCAGTCAGCCTTTGATCTTCTTTGCGCCTCCAGCCATGGGGAAGCCAAGGAGGTTTGTCTTGGTATCTGATCATGTACTCATGATATATTGGATGGATACAGCCTTCTCTGGGGTTCTTGGCAACTGTGAATAAATGCACACCATTGACCCAGACAGCATGGACATAGCAAGCCATCATTCTTGCCTCGCTGGATAGCTTTAATAAGCTCCATCACCTCAGGCTGTCTGGTATCCCTGGAGTGGTTTCTACTCAGAAGACTCCTTAGGGGCCTCCCTACCCTACTCAAAAATCCCTCACAGCAGACAATGGAGTACTTGTTGCAAAGTACAAATGCAACAAAATTAAGTCTTTTTAGGATCTAGGCCTTAGAACTGACTGCATCAGTGGAGGTTGAAAAAAGGGAAGATGAAGGAGAATCATGAAGACAGCAAGATGACCCTACACAATAGAATAGTCACTGTTCATTGTAAAGGAGGTAGAGGTACATTTCAGGTTTCATGTCTGATTTAAAAAGCAACCAGCAATCATATTTTACTGTAGCTAAATTCTAAAGCATGAATGCTCTACATTGAGTGAAAGTCAAATTACCCATACATATTTACTGCTCTTTGTACAAATCAACACTGTCTTTATTTTCTCTCTTGTTTACTTTCTTCTACACAGAATATTTTTAGTTAAAGTCCTTTTCCTCCACTGCCATTCTGTTCTTTACATTTCAGAATGTCAATGTCTCACCATGATCAACTAACTATTCCATTGCTGCTTAACTGACTTTAGACCAAGGAACCTTAAGGCAGTTGCATCTGCAGAGATTCCACTCCAAATAGTCAATAATTCAATGTTAAGACAAGGACATATTTCTCAACTGCTGAAGAGATGGAAAATACCTTCAAACTGATAAACCAGAGAACACTGTGGGAGAGGGACCACCATGATGTTTAAAGGAATTGAATAGAAGACAGGTTAAATTAGGGGCAAAAGTACTGTTTTATAATCCGTAGAGTTGTGATCTTTCCATTAAATCATTTCATGTAGAATTTACTGTTGATTTAGGCCTCAAATTCTGTGATTACTTAGTGACAACTTCCCAATCCAATCATATTGACATTTACATGTCCTACCTCACACAGAGGACTGGGAGTTGGAGGTTAGTTGTCACCTGTATATTGCTGGTGCCTGGGTTCTGACTATCAAGGTTTATTGTGGTCCCTGATTTTTTATCAGCTAGTCCTCCAACCTAAACTTGGTTCTTGTTATCTACGCAATCTGTAAAGCAGTGTAAAAAGGCACTCCTGGGTAGCACTAGATTTCAATCACTCTTATTGGGGAAACTCAGTGAGAAAATACATGGTTGTTTGTTGGGGCTGGGGATGGACATGTAGTTCAGGTAGTAGAATACTTGTCTAGAATTCAGGAAGCTCTGTGTTAGTCTCCTAGCTTTCCATAAAACTCCAGTGTAATGGTGCTCATCTGGAATCCTAATGCTGAGGAGGTAGAGAATGGAAGATTAGACATTCAAGGTCATTCTCAGCTACATACTAAGTTTGGAATCATCCTGTGATACATGAGACCCCGTCCAAAGAAATAATGGGTAGGGTCAGAGAGATAGTTCAGTAAGTAGAGTGCTTGCCTTGAAAGCACAAGGACCCAATTTTGATTGCCACAACCCGTTTAAAAGAAATTGGGTGGGATGGCATTGGTTTGATGTCCCAGCACTGGGGGGAGGTGGAGACAAGTGGTTCTCTGGGCTTCATTGACCAGCTGGCCTAGTCTATCGGGCAAGTTCCAAGTCTGTGAGAAACCCTGTCTCAAAAAAAAAAAAAAAAAAAAAAAAAGGTGAAGGTGGATAATAGTTAAGAATGTTCTCTGTCCTCCTCATGCACACCTTCACGCATCCACATGAACACACACATACACACAAACACACACACACACACCCACCCACCCACCACACACACCATCTTTTAGCTGTATAGACACAAGTCAAGTAGTACCTGTTTCATTGAGAAAAGCATTGGAGACTTCCTGGGAAATCCCTGCATTTTCTCCATCTGACTCTACAAGTATGTATTTTAGTTCTGTCATTTGGGAACTTCTTCAGCTGTGTTAGTTGTCTGTAGACTTCACAGGTTTCTGGGGGACAAGCTGCTACTTTCCTCAGTGAATTTAACTTAAGTTGTTTCTCATTTAGATTTGTGTGTGCTCTTATTTAAGGAGCTGTTCATAGAAGGCTTAAAGTGGAGACCCTGGGAATATTCTTTTTTTTTTTCAGTTCAAACCATCACCATTATGTAACATTGCTCTTAGGAAATGCACAGTTGAACAACTTGCTTCTAATGACATCAGACCTATATTACTAGAGATTAGTCTTGTGATATTTAATAGTGGATTGAGTTTAACTTTAGAGTAGAGAATAAGGATTGGGAAGGGAGACCTTGAATGTGAATGATGAAAAATGTTCCTCTCTAATTCAGCCCTTGGCTGGATTAATAATTGTCTATATTGGTTTGTTGAGCACTTATTCTCCAAAGCAGAGGTGTCTGCCTTGCTCTGCAATGCATTCTACCACCTGGCATGATGGCTATCACATGACTAGTAACAAATATAAAATTGATGAATTATTATTAGAATGAATAAATGCTGAAAGTGCTGACAAGACTATAGTTAAATACATAGCCTTGATTTCTTTCTTAGTGGGGGCTCCTACAGCATCATGACCAAAAGCAACTTGAGGAGTAGAAGGTTGATTTCAGCCTATATTTCAATATTACAGTCCATCATCCAAGGAAATCAAGTCAGGAACACAAGCAGGATGGGAACCTGAAGCAAACCATAGAGGAATTCTGTTTACCGGCTATTAGCCTGCTTTCCTATCATTCAGGACCATGTGCGCAGGGGTAGCAGCATTTTCTGTGAGCTAGGCCCACACATATCTATCATCAGTCAAAAATACTGTCCTGTGGTTTGTCCACAAACCAATCTGATCTGGCCATTTTCTCAATTGAGGTTTCCTCTTCCTAAATGACTCTAGCTTGAGTCAAGATGACTGAACACTAGCCAGCACAACTTTGAAGCGTTCTTTTCTTTCTTATTCTCATTATTCTTTACCAACAAAGTTTTGCATAGAAGATATGCTTCAACTTGTCAACCATTTTTTAATGACCTAGCATTTGCATTCTGTTTCTAGGGCATTCTCTGTGGCTGCATGGAAATGAGTTGGTTTTACTTACTGGCAAGCCATGGTGGGACAAGCTTTCCACAATGGATACCATGGTTCCTTGAAACAAAATTAGAGCAACTCTAATGTTTGACCAACCCTCTTTCCTTCCCATTAATAAAGACTTTGTATCTAATGCTAGGTTCTGAAGCAAAAGTCTACCCAGGGGTCAATGTGTCTCATTTGGGCTCATTTCCTTCTGGAAGTGGGTGGTGCTTTAGTCTTGCATGGAGAAGGTTTGTTCCCTGCAGAAGGGGCTTGGAGGATAATCTCAAAGTAGCACACCATGTCTGCTTGCGACCAGGCAATTCCAGCTCCAAAGCTGTTCTTTTGAGCAGAATGAATATATTCTTACTAAATAGTGCAGCTCATTCAAGCCCTCACATCGATCCCCATTTCAGACCTTTCTTTCAACTCCTGAACTTGTCCTTGGTTCTCTGTGGAGGGTGGGCCTGTGTCCCTAAAGACTTCCCACATTCTCTTGTTAAACAGCTGTTTCCAGAGGCCTGTTATCCTCACACCCACACAAGTCTGAAAATAGCAGCTCGTCCCTCCCTGTACAGTCTGTGCTTTCAAAGGCACAGTTTGCTCAGTTCTGCCTTTCATTTGCCTTTAGTTCAGGTTTCTCTTGCTTACAAGCTATTTGCAAAGTTCACCATAGTAGGCAATGGGAAAAAATAGGTATGTATACATCTCCAATAGATGCAAATCAGGGAAATGACAAGCTTTATCAACACTGGCTTTTCCCAAAAGTGTTGGCTGTTCTAGCATAAAGAAAATGATTTTGTTGATTTAGTGATTTTAGCAGAGATGTCCCAGGCTCAAAATGGCTTCTGGATACTGTGGCAGCTTCTTTCTCTGATTTATGTCTTTCAAAACTTCTCCTTTCACCAATCCTTTCTGCTTTTTAGTTTCTTTTTACAATTTTCCATGAAATGCATATAATATAAAATTAACGATTTTAAAATGAACACGTCAGTGACATTTATTATGTTTCAAATCACCAACTTGAGTTGTAAAACACATTCATTACCCCAAAGAAACCCCTGTGCCTATTAAAAAAATCAATATATGTTCTTCCTCTCTACTTCATTCCCTGCTTACTCATTTTTCTTTTTGCCTCTGTAAATTTTACTTCTTCTAGGCATTTCACACAAACAGAATTTTATGTGATGCCTTTGGTCTGGTTTCATTCATTTTTCACTAAGTTTTCGAGGTTCATCATATTATAATATATGTTAGTATTTTGTTCTTTTAATGACTGAGTGCTATTCTGGTGTGGGTATATATACTACATGTTGTTTATTCATTCAGCTATCAATGGACATTTGGATTGTTTTCAGTTTCCACACTGTAAAGCACTGTGATAGAAACAATATTGTAAAATGAATTTTAGTTTTCATTCTCTTGGATACATACTGTATTCATTTGTTTTCTGTGACTGTGATAAAATACCCAACAAAGGTAACATAGGGAAGAAGTTGATTATAGTTCCAAAGGGGATACAGTCCATTGTAATGGTGAAGGCATGGCAGTAAGAGTGTGAGGCTATCCCAGAAGTCAGGAAGCAGAGTAATCCTATTTCATCCACACACACAGGAAGCAGGGAGGGAGAAAACAGGAAGTGGGGTCAAGCTATGAAATATCAAGGCCCACCACAGTAACCTACTTCCTCTAGCAAGGCTCTGCCTCCTAAAGATTTTACTACCTTCCCAAATGGCAACACTAGCTGCAGACCAAATGTCCAAACCCATGAGCCTTTTGGGGATGTTTCATATTTAAATCACAAGAGATACTTAGAACTGGTCCTATTTGTTATATTTCTGTGTCTATGATAAAAATACAATCAAGGTACCTTATAGAAGGCTTTATCATGTTTATGGTTCCAGAGGGCTAAGAATATATCATGGCAGGGAGACATGGTGACAAGCAACAGGCATGATGGCTGCAGCACAAAACTGAGTGTTTGCATCTTGAACCAGAAGTACAAAGCAGAGAGAGCAACTGGAAATGGTGTGAGTTTTTAAACTCTTAAAGCCAGCCTCCACTGACATATTTCCTCTGACAACGCTACACATCCTAAGCCTCCCCAAACAACACCACAAACTGGGGACTAAGTATTCAAATATGTGAGTCTATGAGAAACATCCTCATTTGAATCATACATAGCAATTCTATACTTAGCTTTCTGAAGAACTCCCAAACCACTTTTTCACAGTGGCTGCACCATTTTACATTAATTCATTTTTGTTTATGACCATCTATATGTGTGAGTGTGGTACATATGCATGTGTGCATATGGATGTACATGCCTGCGTGTATACTCACAAGCTAAAGGAGATTATTGGGTTTCCTCTATCATTTGATGCCTTATTGTTTTGATTCAGGGTCCCTCTGCAAACCCTAAGTTCACTATATTTTGGCTAAGCTTGCATGTAGTGAACCTCAGGGATCCTCCTACCTCTGTTTCTCTAAGTGCTTGGGGTTAGTGACATGTGTGGGATGCACAGCTTGAGACATGTGTTCGGGGATCTGCATTCCTGTCCTCATGCTTGAGAGCAAGTACTCCCAGTCATTGAGGCAATTCCCCAGCCTCCATTTGACATGCTTTAATTAAAGTTTTATTTTTGTTTTTCATTTTATCTTCATGGTTGTTTTACCTGACTGTTTGTCTATGTACCATATGTGTGTCTGGTGTCCACAGAGAGCAGAAGAGGATGTTAGAACCCCTGGAACTGGAGCTACAGGCAGTTGTGAGGCACCATGAAAGTGCAGGAATTAAGCACAGGTCCTCTAGAAAAGCAGCACTGAGAGACCCACTGAGCCATCATCTCTCCAGCCCCATTTTGCATTCTTAACAGCAATGCACAAAATCTCCTCATCCTCATCAGCTCTTATTATTTTCATTCTTTGATTATAGTCATCCTTGTATGTTTGAAGTAGGTCTCATTAGGATTGCAATTAGCATTTCCCTTAGGAACATTTTTAAAAATTGCTCCTTCCAGACAGAATGTTTTTCAACTTTCTTTCCCCTTTTGTTTTTGAGTCGTAAAGGTCCGTAAAAATTCTGGGTACTCGATGCTTATCAGATATGTATTTTGCAAGCATTTTATTCTACTTTGTAAGTTGTGTTTCACCTTCTTAACAAATGCCTTTCTGAGATAGAAGCCTTGAACTCCAGAGGCTCCTGCTTCAAGCCTTGAGTGCTGGCATTCCAGGTGGGTGCCTCCATGTCCAGCTGATAAATGTCCTTTGATGCACAGAAGGATTTTTATGTTGATGAAGTCTAGTACCACAGATCTTGTCTTAGACATAGACATGGAGGTAGAGAGGAAGGCTAGTTATTTCTGTGTAAACCCACTAATAGCATACCTCCATCTTTAGAATATTATTACACCATGTTTGTCATGGTGGTCAGTTTGCACCTTCAGTTCTTACTTGAAGAGCAATTTTATTTCAAACTAGCACACTTTTATATTATGCTTGCTTATCGATGGTTGTAATGTTAAAAATGTTTACTTCTGAGGATGAGGTCACTCAGTTGGTAGAATGCTTGCCTATCATGCATGAAGTTCTGGAATGATTTTCCATCACCACATGTGCTAGGCATGATGGTGCAAGCCTGGAATCCCTGCACTGGGACCATGGAGGAAAAAGGATCAGAAGCTGAAGGTCATCCTGGACTACATAGTGAGTTAAGGGCCAGTCTGGGCAACATAAGACTCTGTTTCTTAAAAGAAAGAAAGGAAAAAAAAGAAGCATTTGTTTACTTTTTAAAAGGAAGGGTATGGTGTTGGGTTGGTGGGAAGGATCAGGGATGAGTTGAGGGAGGGGAAAGTGAGCAGACTGTATTGTATGAAAATGTTTTTCAATAAAAGAGAAATATTTACTGTGATAAGTGTAGATCCTTTTCTCTTTTAATGCCACTTACTAGTGGAATTTAGAATGCATGCTGGTTTAGAAAGAAAGAGTATGTAGTTATTGCCATCACTATTGTTTCTCCAGCTCACACCAGACTTTGTGACTCTGCACTCATATATGCAACAGGCTACATGCCATCTCTCCAGGGGTGTGTAAAAAGACATCTCAACTTTAGAACTCTAACTAATAATTTGCTTTTGAATGGCCATTTGTGTTGCTGTGCACTCTCAGTTTTCCACATCTCAGCAAAAGGCAGTGCCATTCTTCCAGTAACTCAGATCAAACCTATTGGGTTCATCCTTGATTCTTTTCTTTGCTTCCCATTCTATGTCTAGATCATTATCGTAGGTGCTTAGTAAGCTAGCAAGTATAGACATCCAAAAATTGATGATTCTATTAACTGTCAGGAATGCCATCCAGTTAAAAGCACATCACATATCTTACTCGCCCACATTCTTACACCCTTATTGGTCTCCTGCCTGCCCCCCCCCATTAGCCAGTGTTCTATAGAGGAACAGAATGAATAAAGTGAATATATATTACAAAGGGGGTTTATGAGATTGCTTTATATGACATAGGCTGAGTAGTAACAATGACTAGCTTCACATTGGAGAGGCTGAGATCTCAATAGCTTCTCAATCCATCAGGCTGGATGCCTCAGTATTTCCAACTTGGTGCTGAAGGCATGGGGGTATTACCACAGAGACACTGGTTTTCAGTACATCTTGGAAGCCCAAAGAAGCTTGGTTCTGATGTTAGGTAAGAAATGTAGCAGCAGTAGCAGCAGCAGCAGCAGCAGCAGCAGAGCAGGACAGATGAATTCACCAATAGAGTAGACGAACTTATCATCAAGATGTGAAGGCACTGAGTCAAAAAGCAAAGCTTTCCCCACCTGCCACCCCGATTTAGGATGGGCCATCCTATTTCAAATAGCCTGATGCAAAAATCCATTTCAGTTGCTGAAATGGATTTTTTTTTTAGTTAATTCTAGAATTAGTCAAGTTGACAACCCAAATTGGTCATCATATCCCATTTCCTTCAACAGCGTGTTAGCCACATAAAGCAAGAAGAGTTCTTTCAAAGGGGACCATAGGTAATGTTGCTCGTGTGCTTAACTCTTTTAGGGACACTCATCTCAGCCACAGTGAAGACCTAACATGTTTCACCTTCATTTCATCCTATCTGTGCTGACATATTCTTGTCCTCTCCATGACCATTCTACTCTAGTTCCAAGCCCATCTGCTATTTCTTGAGGACTCTATTGACTATATATTCCTGTTTCTTCTGCTTGGAACATTGTCCTTCCTTTGAATATGTTAAAGACATTAGAAATTTCTCACACAAGGCATCAAAATGTGTCTATTTAATGTGGCATTAAGGAAAGAAATATAAACGCTTTCCATTGGAGTAGTTTGACCCAGAGAAAGTCCAGATTGGAATTCCCTTCTTTTCTCCCTGTGTCTTTCATCTCACCATATCTTATATTTTCTGGCCTATCTGTAACCTGCCTCTTGTACTGGTCTGAATCTGAGCCTCAAGCCTTGTCTGAATGTTGACTGTCTTGTCTACATCTGTACCTAATGAAGGAATTTTGCTCTATACTTATTGTGTATCATAAGGAGGATCACAACAGAAAGGAATAAGGGATGTTTTTCAGAAATCTTGGGAGTTTTACAGTGTATCAAGTTATTCATTCCAATTGACTCTGAAATACTAAGGGAAAGCACTGTATCCATATTGTTTACAATGTTTATGTGGATATTTATTGTATAAAGTTGCTATCAATCTATTTACTGTGTTCAACATTTGTTACCACAAAACACACACACACACACACACACACACACACACACACACTATATTTTGGGTCAAGTGCATAGTAGAGTACATACTTTATTATTACAGCTATGCTTTAGTTTAGTCGTAACAGTTGATTACATGAGAAATCCAAGGCAAGTAAGATTGGTTGATATGTTGTTCTCTTAAAGGCAGGTTGGAAAACAGAAAAAGAAAAGTGCCAACCAAGTACAGAGTAGGACAGCAGTTTTAAGTCTTAAGTGACTTGAGGGTGTAGTACTGAATGGGTCTGGCAAAAGTCCCACTCTTTTAGAATGTAAGAGATATTTTCATAAAATGTGTCAACCACAATCCTTATAGCTGTAAATTTCACCCTGACTGCACTCAGGACTGTGCTTAAGGCCCCACATCCAGGGTCTTACTTGATATGCTCATCTATGAGAACAACACCTTCCCACTTTACCCTGTCTATGCTCTCTAATGCCCCTAGTATCCCCTACCTACCCAGAAAATTGAGTGGCTAGATGAAGATAATTTATGCCTTTCATGCACATTTTGTGAATTTCCTTCACCACTGAAGATGAAAGAATGATTTTTTTTAAATCTTGGTTTTTTTGAGACAGGGTTTCTCTGTATTGCTTTGGAGCCTGGGAGATGAAAGGAACTAGATGCATGGCAGCTTCTGATTCCTAGGAGCATTCGAGGTCTGCACTGTAGCGCTCTTTCTGTAATACCCAGCTCATTCATTTTTAAGCAGGAGTGCCTTCATTTATGTTATATGGCCCATTGTGCTCTTGATCTAACTCATTAAGTATGCATTCACATAATGACTGTAATACTTAAGAAGAAACCAATTCAAACTTCCATGTGGCATCCCAGAGGATTAAAATCAAACCTCAGATCTCATGGGGAATGTCCCTGACTTTGTGATCTCTCAGGCCCTCAAAGTCAGTTTGGTGATTAAAGATCCCAATTCACAGTATTCCAGGAACTATGACAGAGTCGAGTGACAGAATATTCACTGAAAGAGCAATATATATATTGCATTCCTTTTGTAATACAGTAGAAATTTAAGTGAACACTTTCAGGTGTCCCTGCTTTTCTCAGATTCGTGCTGGGGAGAAAGAATCTGGCCTTAAGTAAAACCTCAGTGCTGGGAATAGTTACATCTTGTTGAGTCAATGGTCAAAAGGGTCTATGAACCCTCCCTAAACATTACAGGCCATTATTGGTTGCTCTTAATAACATGATGCTAAGACTCTGTTGCTGAAGACAACAATTACTTAGTTCATCAAGCAAGGAAAAGTTGAGCTGGTATCCAACTAAAAGCGCTACCATTACTGAGCACTGGAAAGTGCTCTTCAAGCTACCATAGGAGAAAGGTAATCACTAATATCACCCAGCTACAAACCCTGCAACCTACAACAATAACCTGCCTGCAAGATATACTGGTGCAATAGTAATACAGATGTTATGGGAGTAACCAACCACTTTTTAATTAGATCTAAGGTCCTTTCCAGAGATGGAGCCAATACCTGATATTGCTAATGTGGATAAGAACATGAGAGTAGATAGGTCATGTGCCTAGTGGAAAAGTCATTGCTATTATTCTGATAAAGGAACATGGAACATGGTAAGAAGATTATTCCTAATGATATATTGATGTGCCCATAGATATATGTCTTACTCAACTCATATCAGAGAAATTCCTTGCTGTAGATGATAATTAACACAAAGACTTATGAATGAGCAATGTGTAGAGAGTGAGAAACTTTGGAACAATCAGCTCTAAATGGGATGTCTTCATCAAACTTCTCATGAGGGCATAGAGGAGGGGGAGTTCTCTGAGGCCCATGAAGACATGGCTGCCCTAGAGAAAGATTATGAGGAACTTGGAGCAGATAGTGCTGAAGGAGATGATGAGGGAGAATATTAGCCCATGTGCTACAATTTTACACTTCATTTTCTTGTCTTTGTATGTATATGACTGTCTTAAACTATCAATAAAGGTGTTTCCAGTTTAAGTGGGGGAAAATAAACAAACAAACTTCTCCCCTCAGGACCGGTCTCACGTCCAGGAATAGTTGATCCATACAATGCAAACTCCATGTTCGTGTGTGTGTGTGTGTGTGTGTGTGTGTGTGTGTGTGTGTGTGTGTGGTTTCTGTTTTATTTTATCCTTTTTATCTTATTGGTTTGTTTTGTTTGCTTGCTTTTATTGCTTTCTTTTGTGTGGGGGGCATGATCCAGGGAGGTGGAGTGGGAGAGGGAAAAATATGATCAAAATATAGTGTATTGAAAAGTAACGAAAAAAGAAGAACCTGGCCTCTATACAGAGGGGCATCAACATGTTATTGGTAAAACAATATAGAAGGTCAGATGGAAGCACTGCAGAATTCCCTGACCATACTATACTCTGTAGATAAACTAGAGCATGAGGCTGGAAAGATGGGTAAGAGTGCTTGCCATCTGAGCATGAGTACCTGATTCTAATCCACAGTGCTGTGTAAAGAAAGTTGGTCATGGCACATATGCCTGTAACCCTGACGTTTGGGGGGCAGAGACAGGCACATCCTGAAAACTCACTGGCCATCCAGTCTAGCCAAGTGTGTGAACTTCAGGTTCAGTGAACGACTCTACCTCAAAGGAGTAAGGTGGAGAGTAAGAGATGAAAACACCTGGTATTCTCCTTTGTACGTGTGTGTGTGTGTGTGTGTGTGTGTGTGTGTGTGTGTGTGTGTGTGTGTGTGTTGCTTTAGGTCCTAGAGCTAAACATGGGTAGGACTACTGGTGGACCATCTCAAGGATGTAAGTGATCTTTAAGGTATCCCATCATATGTGACTGAATGGAAGTATACCACTTTGAGGTTGCTTGCCTCAAAGCTTCTTGGCTACAAAGCCATTTATGGGAGAACCTGGACTTCCTAACTTCTTCAGCATTTTTCCCACCCAGGCACTGACTGCTGAGGGATTGCCTCTAGAATAAAATGTTATTGTCATTTCATTCTTTTCTGTCCTTTACCTTTGGGAGTTGGGGATTGCTAGAGCTAAGAGATGATGGTCTTTAGTGGATCCAATTGCCTAATGATACTATAAGTCTACCTATGTTTTTGATGAGCTAACAGTAATTTTAACATTTGTAAATATGTTGATGTGCAAATTTTCAGAGCCTAAAGCTAGCCATGTCCTTGCTTTCCAAGGGTGATTGATTGATTTTACGAACAATGCTTCTTCAAATGTGGTTCTGGGACCATCATCATCAAAATCACCAAGGAGTCATGAATGCCTCATCCCAGACCAAGTGCTTCAGAATTTTGGAGATGAGGTGAAACAATATGTGCATAAGAAGTGTTTCTGAAGACTTTGGTGCTCATTAAAGTTCAAGACAGGTACACTTAGTGGTTGCTATTTGTGTCTTCCTGATTCCCACGTTGCTGCTGAAAGCCCAGAATGCTCCTGAGCAACCAAAGCTGCCTTAGCAGAGCTGTTTCCAGGTCTTCTTCCTCATGTATACCTATGGTGGCTCAGAGCCAGAGACTGATGATGGCAGTTTACCAAAGCCTCTTTGCCTGAAGATTGATCATGTGAGGCTCTACTATACTATTTCCATACTACAGTTCCTGTGGGATTTGGGAGAGAGATGGCAGAGGATGGAGAGGGAAAAGGTGAGGGCGAGACATCTAGCTTCTGGGATTCTCAAACAACAGCATCTGTGCTTTCTCCCAATCCTATTTTCCTATTTTCTTTATAGATTTATCCTACAAACAGCCTTTGCCAATACAAAGATTACTTGTCTGAGAACCACCAACATCAGCTTTGTTTCTAAAAATTAGCAAGTTCACTTCAAAGACATTCCTCTCATGGGTTCAAATATGAGACTGGGCATACAGCAAGAGCTCTCAGTGAGATGCTCGACCTAGATTTGACTAGCCCATTTTCTACATTGTTGGATGCCTTAAATCTACAGTTCTCACATTCTACCAATGATTTGGAAGGTTCTTGTGACATTTAATTCCGTGAACATTAACTTTAGGTGAGAACTATTCCAGGCAATAGAAACGGGGAGAAACCTACTGTCCTGGCTAACGCCAATTGTAATCTGCAGTTTGATTCTGTTGAGGTTAGAAAAAAACAGGAGATTTGGCATGTTGATCACAGATAACTTTTTGCATTTATTAGGTCATTCAGTCTCTGGGGGCACATATGGAATATTCATTGATCTGACTCTAAGAGTTAGCTTTTTTTATAGGAAAGCACCACAAGACATCCAAGTCTAAACTCCATAAGTACTGACTAAGCTCCTTCCCCGGCCCTAACATCATGAGGAAGGGATCTCTTGGGGATTCTTCATTTTGGAATGGAAACAAGAGTTAATGATGAGTCTGTTTCCAGGATGCTTTCCCATGTCCTTTGGCTCTGCAATTTTGGTTCCCACAGAGCTTCATACAAATGGCCACCAGTAGGACTCTGGATATATGGCACTTGAGACACTATCTAAGTGAAATTTACCTCTGGGTTAACCAGGAACCATTTTTTCTAATATTTTTCCTCTTTTTCTTCAACCTGTCCTAATATAGGCTCCCAGGATCTGCATGAAAAATTCTTTTAAACCCAACATAATGGAAATTAATTGTCAGCAACCTGTTATGAAAGTCTTAGGTAGCTTTCTCCATCCCTTTAAGACATCACAAGGCACAGCTGTATTATACTAAACTCAATCCTCACAGGAAATGCAATGTAACTGCTGTAGCTCACTGCTCCAATATTCCTTCTTGTAGACAGACTTCTCTTTGGGCCACCAGCTCACAAAAAACAAACAAACAAACAAAAACAAAAAAGCCAAACAACCCAATATGGAGACTTATAATTAATTATAAAAGCTTGGCATATAGTTTAGGCTTGTCCCATTAGCTCATAACTTAAATTAACCCATTTCTATTTATCTACCTGTTGCCATGCAACTGGTGGCTTTTACCTCCCCTCCTGCATGTCTGTTCCCTCTGTCTCCACTGTGACTCTGCCTTTCTTTTTCCAGAGCTCTCTCTGTCCAGAAGTCCCTGCTATCCTTCCTGCCTAGTTATTGGCCATTTAGCTTTTTATTAAAATAATCATAGTGATGCTTCTTCACACAATGTAAAAGAATATTCCATAATAATTTTTTTCATAAACCTGAAAATCTCACATTGCAAATTAGGTGAATTTCCATTTAGTTAGCCTTTTCAGAACTATCTACCTGATCATCCCAGTGTGAAGCATTACAAAAAGAGAGAATATTTTGGTGCATGTTACATGAAACATAAATCCCAGAAACAGACATCAGGGTTCAAGGTAAAGATCAGAGAAGCAAAGCAGCCAAGCCAGTAGCTCTTACCTCTCTACCCAGGCTGAAGCAATCCTGCCCTTAACATGGCTGAAGACCAATTACCTGAATGTGGCTGGAGATCAAAATGCCCCAGACTGAACATCTGCTCCCATTTTATGTACTTGAAGTGCTGGGAGATAAAAGCATGTGTCACCACCACCTGGTTTCTATGGCTAACTAGTTTGTCTTCTGGAATTAAAAGTGTGAATCGTCACTGTCTGGCTCTATGGCTGTGTCTAGCTTTGCAGTTTGATCTCCAGTGGCTTTATTAGATCATAAATAATATATCAGCACAGGTGCACATATATACACCAACCAACATAGACACAGGCATACACATAGACTCACACATACACATATTCTTGAGACAGTGTCCTATGTTGGCCTCAAACTTGCTGCGTAGTCAAGGATGGCTTTGAACTTCTGATCCTTCTTCCTCCAACCTTCCAATTTCTGGGATTATAGGCATAAACCATCATACCCAGTTTATGTGGCTCTAAGGATAGAATTCAGAATCTTCTGAAAGCTGGGCAAACACTCTACAGACTGAGCTCCGTCCCTAGCCTCATATTTTCTTTTGTTTATTTTATTTTATTTTATTGAGACACGGTTTCACCCTGTAGCCCAAGCTGTCCTAGAACTCCCAAGCCTAGGCTAACCTTGAACCTATGGTGATTCTGCTGCCCATAGGCTCTCAAATGCTGGAGTTAAAGGAGTATCCATCAGTCCTGATTTGAGAAAAATATTCATGAATGTTTATTTTAACAAGGAGCTATCCTGACCTGAGCTAGTGAGAGATCACTGACTCAGGTCTAACAATTAAGGAATCTACATAAGCCCAAACTAGACTCCCTTAATGTAGGTGACAATGGTGTGACTGAGACAATATATGAAGCCACTTGCAGTGGGTTCAAGATCTAACACTAGTGCACAAACTGAGTCAGTGGAGCCCATTCTATATGGAGAGATACCTTGCTCAGCCTAGACACAGGGGTGGGGGGGGATAGAGAGGTGCCTTTATCCTGCTTCAAGAAGATGACGGAACAGACTTAGTAGACTTCCTAGGGGAAGCCTTGTCCTCTCCATGGAGCAGATGGGAGGAGGGTGAAGTGGAGACAGTGGGAGGAAATGAGGGAGGGGGACTGAGATAGGAATGCAAAAAATAAATTAATAAAAAATAAAAATAAAAAAGAGTGAGCTTTTATTCATTTCTGGATACTCACCATTTTACATGTGGTTCACCACAGGAGAGATGAACACTAGATCATATTGTTATAGCCCTCTGAAAAGGTACCTTTGGTAGGAGGTACATCCATAGCCACACTTGATAGCCTTTGACAAAGGGTTTTGTAAATAATACCCCTCTAGTTCAGCAGTAACATTTATTCTAGAAGCAATGAAGATGTCCCCTGTGTGAAGACCTGTGCAGGAATGGTTTTTCAGCTCTCTATTCTGGGTCAAACTTACCACCTCAGGATTACTGTCAATTTTTTTCTTAGACAATGAATCAAACATTTCCTGGGCCATTAGAAAGCATACAGCCAAATTTTAGGTTTGTCTTTGGGGTGGAGCCTGAATATTTTTCTTCCTGCTGCTTGCTTTAGTCCGTGTACATTTTTCCAAGGCCTGGCTTCTCAGTTTTATATATCTAGTCCACCTCAATAAATCTTAGGAGCCATCTAGGATATTGTATGTGTGAAATTAGAGAATAATTGAATATTTTGATTATTTTCAATCTTGGAAAAAATGTTACGGTAGAAAGTGAGGGCATGACCACTCCAAGGCATGGGCAAAGGTTTTTATTGTAGCTTTTAGGGTGCGTACAGCCAGAAGCATTTGGAAGAGTCCAGAGCAGCAGAAAAACGTAGTAGACCAAACATGGCCAGCAGATGGAACCAGGCCATGAGATGAGTGAGAGAGAGATGAAGAGAGTAATAGAGGGTAATAGAGGAGGACGGGGGCGGGGAGGAGCAAGAGAACTATGGCCAAAATGTCAAGTTCATATAGAAATAAGAAGCTGGGGAGGGAAGCCTGTAAGCTGGAGAAGTTTGGGGGCGGTGAGTGGTGGTGAGAAGAGCCAGCATGCCAGCATGGACTGTGTAATCCATATTTACTATGCTGGTAGAACTTGGAGGACAAAGTTCTCTTTGGTGTGCTAATGGACACCACAGTAACCAGTAATAACTTTTGACAGATAAGGCAATGCATTGCTTCTTTGGTAGAGGAAATGGGTGCCAGAATTTGGGGGAGTGGAGTTTACTTTGGACCAGATAGTTATCAACCTGCTCCACACTCATCTGAAATCAAGCCAAAAGTGCTAAACAGAGCATGCAGTGGCCTCCATTCTGAAATGGGGGTCAGGATTTACAGGGACAATTAAAATGTCAACCCTGCTAACAAACCAATGGTGGGCCTAGAGTCTAGGATCACCAAGGAAGGGAAGTTGGTATTTACAAATATGCAAGAGAAAGTGAACCAGGAAGCAAATATTCCTCCTGACTTGAGAAAACATTGCCAAGTTAAAAGGGCAATGATGTCAAAGATGGCATAGAGAGTTGTTGGGGGAAGGTTCCATGAAATTTTACAACATGGATCTTTTGGCTGCTGCCCTCTGTTTTGTGTTGTTATTTTGAGACAGAGTCTCACTGTATAACCCTGGCTTTTCTAGAACTAGGTATGCAGAAACCTAAATGGCCTTGAATTTACAGAGACCTTCTTCTTCCTCCCCAGTGCTGGGATTAAAGGTACCAGCCCCCCATTCCTGGATTGCCCCTCCTTTTAATTAAACAAAAGCCTGGCAGACAACCAGAGCACATATACTTACACAATATTCAGTGGTAGATAATAAATGACTATTTCTTTATATTGCTAGATATTTGTAAGAAGTGGTCTGATCACTTTAGTACGGGGCAATCTTCTTCATATCATGTTTACTTTGAAACCAGTATTGGAGGACCCAGACTCAGAGGGAAAAGAAGTCTGGGAACTGAATGACAGAGAAAGAATATTAGGGAAATGGTCATGCTGTGCAATGACCATTAATGTTTTTCTTTTTGCTGGCTGTTTGTAAACACGGTACCCAGGACAGTTTTAAAGAAGAACCCAGAAAACCACAAATGAGCATACTATTTCATGCAAAGAAGATGAAACATGTAATAGTTCCCACATACAATGTAATAGTGATTTAGAAAAACTGAGTTTGTAGAAAAACTTATTGCACTGATGGTTTTAGGTCAGTGGGTCTCAACCTTCCTAATGCTGAGACCCTTTAATACAGTTTCTCATGGTGTAAGGGGTCTAGAACCACTGTTTTAGAGCATAAGTGAGCTTTGGAGTCTTTGTGATAGAGTTACAATGATTAAACTGCAAATGATTGTGAGGTTTTATCAAAGCAGGACCTTGCTCATTAGCTGCAATCTAGCATTTATTTTTTTCTGCTACTCATTGAACATGCTGTTGAAGCTTAGTTGAAAAATCTCTAACCTGCTTGTGGCACTTTGAATGAAGATCCCCTTGTCATGTATTTGAACACTTGGTCCCCAGTTGGTGTCAATGAGAATTGTAGGCAAATGGTTCTCCTCCACTTAAATTTGGGGTAAACATACTTACAAGAAGTTATTAAAACACTAGCAGATACTGGACAGAAATCTCAAATCTGTGGCAGTGAACTGTGGAGGAAGATCACTCTATCCTGTCACAGTAGTTTGTGTATATTAGAAGAAGAGCACAGGCCAAAGAAAGCACACTGTATGGAAAACTTGTTGTAGCCTGACTTTTGCCTTGGGATCTAACTACATGCATAAATTCCTTTTGTTATTAATATAGCAAAATGCCAGAGCTCCACTAACTTTATAAAGAAAAGAGGCTTATTTAGATCACAGTTTTGGAGGCATAATACGTGGGGAAGCCCCTTCCCTCTGGTTTCATTACTTCTTCATGGAAGGTATTCATAGAAGGAATATGACACTATCATTTCATAATCAATTCCATGGACATGCCTACAAATGGCCTAACAATCCACTATTTGTTCCCATCAATTCAAATTCTCATCACTTTCCAATACCAACATTCTGGAGATCAGGTCCCTGATACACAAACCATTGAACATCCTTAATTACATCTGAACTGTAGACCATCCAACTGACTTAATACAAGAGATACATACTGACCTATGTGTATCAGTTGTCTATTGCCATTGTAGTACGGTATAACAAGTCATCCCTAAGCTCAGTGCCATGAAGAGCCAACTAATTATTACTTTTCATTATACAAGAAGACAGGGCTTTCATTTTCTTCCTTTATTTTTATTTTATGTGCATTGATGTTTTGACTATATGTATGCCTGTGTGAGGGTGTTGCGTGGGTGCTGGGAATTGAACCCATGTCCTCTAGAAGAGCAATCAGTGCTCTTAACTACTGTGTTATCTCTCCAGCCCAGGGAGGGCTTTTACTGTTGTTGTGCTAATGAACACAGTTGTGATTAGGTGTATGTAAAATTCTTGCCTCTACTGACTTGTCTGCTCCTCATTGGCTGGCCTGGCCACACTCCACAGTGGTTTCATGACTCTAGAAGAGGAATTGGAAACACTAAGTCCTTTTGAGAGCAATTCTTGGAACTGACACATAATCATTTTTGATACATCATTGGTCAAACATCTTAAATGTCACCCTAGATTTCAGGCATGGAAAATAGGCACAATTTGAGAAAAAGATGCAGAGGCACTGAAGAAATGGCTTAGGGATTAAGAGCCACTGCTGTTGCAGAGGACCCCAATTTGGGTCTCATCACCCACGTCAGGCAGCTCACAGCCATCTGTAACTCCAGCTCTGGGAGATCTGATACCCTCTTCTCACCTCTATGGGTACTGATACTGCATTTGTATGCACATCCCTACACACACACACACACACACACACACACACACAGAGAGAGAGAGAGAGAGAGAGAGAGAGAGAGAGAGAGAGAGAGAGAGAGAATTAAAAACAAATGAAACTTTCAAACAAGAATTGCAGGCCAAAAAATGTCAGGGGTAAAATATTGAGACCACCTTGCAACAATCGTCTATGCTAAGCTTGTGTGCTTTATTAGATGTTGCTATGTTATATTTCATCTTATCATTATAAGGAAGACTCCAGTAATATTAAGTGGAGACAGATAATTTGCCTACAGATCTCACTGACAGTTTCAGATTTTTCAAAGATTTAAAAAATATTTATTTAATGTATTTATTTACTTATTTCTTTTTATTTTGGAACAGCCTTGACTGTTCTGGAATTTACTTTGTAGATCAGGCTGTCTTCAAGCTCATGGAGATCCACCTGTCTTGGTCTCCTGAGGGCTGGGATTAAAGTCTTGTACAATCTCTCTTTCTCTGTGTCTCTGTCTCTGTGTCTCTGTGTCTCTGTCTCTCTCTCTCTCTTTTTCTGTATACACATGGGATTGAATGTGTCACAGTACATGTATAGAGGTCATAGGACAACTCTCAGAATCAGTTGTTTGGGACCCAGGGACTGAACCCAGGTTATCTGGTTTGTGCAGCTTTACCTACTGAGCCATCTTGTGGGCCCTGGTTTTGGATTTTTCTAACAGGAGCAAAGGTAGAAATTAATATGTCAGCTGAAATAAAGTCACTAGCCTGTGGATCTTCCCATGTGATGAATTACATGAGTAATGTCTCCATCTGTACCTAAAATACATAAGCATATGGCATATGGTGATTTGAGGAGTCAGATGGGGGCTTCAGACAGGAAACACATCCTGTGTGTAAACTGCAGCTGGTGAGAATAGATGCTCCTCGTTAGCAGGGAACGGAACCATTCATCATGTAAAGGAGGCAGGGGGTCAGCTGCTGCTTTGGTATCTGATGCAATCCTGATGCAACCTCCCAGACCAGACTGCAGTCAATGCTGCAGGGAAACTGCTGAGAGAATGCACATGGTATTAAAACATGCTTTTCTATGGCAGAAGAGGAAGGAGGCTCCCCACTGTCTTGTGTTTTCTGGTTAATAAACATGGTGCAGAAAATTTCACTCTTGCAGGGACAAATAACCTCTGGACAAATAACCAAAGTGGATTATTAGGGGGAGGGAATGTAAGTGGACATACTCCTTCTAGAAGCAGGACATCTGTGCTAACTGTTCTTCTATTTTTTTTCAGGGGCTTCTAATCATCTTTATGAGAAAACACCAAATTCCAGGAAACTGCTGTCAAGATAGTAAGATGCTTATAAGCCTGTTGTCTACTCCATATAAGTCAAATGATCTGGGCTGTCCCGCTAAGTCCCAGGGCATCAGGGGTCTTTGTGTTTCTAAGTCACCTTGTACTGATTAACATTGAGTGTCTACTTGACAGAATCTAGAACCATCTAAGAGACAAACTTTCAGGCTTATCTGTTACAGTGTTTCTAGATCAGAGAAACTGAGGTATTACTCTCACCCATTGAGAATAAGATCACAACCACAATTTAAAGCCAAATTGGAAGCAAACTTTCATCAAATACTAGTCAGGTGGATGGGCTCTGGCCAGATCCATCTATGGGTTTCCAGAAAATGGCCCAAATCATGATTTACAGCAGCTTAAGTATTTCCCATCAGGGCCAAGCATACATCCTGCCATACCTCCAGCCTATATCCAATCAGATGCATTTCCTACCTAAGAATCTCTTGCCCATATGTGATCCAGCACATCCAGTGCAGATGGGTGAAACAAACTTGTTTAGGGAAGTGAAAAACATGTGGCTTATGATCTACATAAACAATAGCCTTTATCATTTTAGGAAATATATGTCCTTTGGCATGCAGCTTGCAAATTGGAGGCATTTTTGTTTCATGGATCTCATAGGGGTAGTAATTAAAACTTAAAATGTAACGTTGGCTTTCACATTGGAAGACTCACGGTAAACACAGGTGGCATCATTCCATGGGTTGTGGTCCTGGATGGATGAAAAGGAGAAAGAAAACTTAGCAGCAACATTCATCTCCCTCCACTTTCTCATTGCAGACACAATGTGACTAGCTTTCAAATGCTCCAGCAGCCATGACTTCTCCAGCACCATGAATTGTACCATCTAACTGTAAGCCAAAAGAAACCCTGCCTCCCTTAAATTGCTCTTGCCAGGTGTTTTATCACAATAGCAAGAAAGATAACTAATACATTCCTTACCTGTGAATGGGAGGGAATGGATTTTATGTATTGCTGTATAACAGAGCACTGTCCCAACTCTGGCTCAGGACAGCAGGCATTTACTGCTCAGAGGTTTCCGTGGGCTGGAAATTGAAGAGCACTTTAGTGGGGTAGTTCTGGCTCTCTCCTGAAGTTGCAGTCAACACATTAGCTGGGGCTACAGTCATCTGAGGGCTAGCCTGGCTCTGGAGAACCAGATTCTAAGATGGCTGCTCATATGCAGGGCTTCTTGGTTCCTCGTCACATGTAATGTCTGGAGAGTTGCCCGAGGGCATGAGTGTTCTTTGACATTGCCATAAGAAGGGGCTCTCTTATGACCTACTTTCTTTCAGAAGTAATGTGCATAATTTCCTTTGTCCTCTTTTGATTATGGGAACAGAAGCTGTTATAATAGTGGAGGGGACTATAGTAGGACTGTACTAAGGTGCTAATACTAGGCAATAGGGACCACTGGGACATCTTGAATATTATCATATGTCTTAATTAGGGTTTTATTGTTGTGAATAGACAACATGATCATGGCAACTCTTATAAAGGAAAATATTTAATTAGGACTGGCTTACAGTTTCCGATGTTTAGGCCATTATCATCATGGCAAAAAGTACGGCAGCACACAGGTAGACATGGTGCTGAAGAAGGAGCCTAGAGTTCTACATCTGGATCCATAGGAAGATATATAAGCCACAAAGCCTGGCTTGAGCACCTGAGACCTCAAAGCACACTCCCAGTGACACATCCCCAACAAAGTCACATCTACTCCAACAAGTCCACATATCCTAATAGTGTCATTTTTTATGAGCCTATGGGGCCATTTTACTTCAAACCATCACATCATCACAGAAAGCTTCCATGGAATTTACAGTTCCTGCTTTCCTGAGTGGTTCTATGTTCTTGTATAGAAGTAATACACACACACACACACACACACACACACACACACACACACACACACACACCCCTTCACAAAGGAAAAGAGCAAAAGAGCAGCTTGCTGACATTCCATCCACTGGGAGCTATTCTGATATCACAGCAGTTAGTACAAAGATAAGCTGCACCCACTGGAAGGGCAAAGGGGGTCTCATAGAAGGAAAGCCCAATAAATGATTTCTGTCTCTCTGTGTGTGTTTCTCATCTATGTATCTATGTAACTATGTAACTAAGTATGTATGTATGTATGTATGTATCTATGTATGTATGTATTTATCTATCTATCTGTTGAAGAGGGGAATATTTATATAGTTTAACTCTGGTTAGAGAAGCATCCTTGTTAAAAGGAAGAGCTTTTGTCTGCCAGTGGTTGAGATCACTCAGTATCCTATTTTTTTTGCAAAGCAAAGAAGTATGAAATATATGCATTCATAATTCCTAATGCACAATCCATGACCTAAATGCTTGGAATAGCCACAAATTCCTCTCATTAGTGATTTGCTAGCAAAATTTGGCTCTAGTTGTCCCAGAGCTTCTTATAGCCTCTGCTCTCATATAGAGTAAATATCCATGTGTTTCACTGCAGAGACGCTAATGGAGCTGATTATAGGATGCTACCCCAGAGTCTGTAGGGGAACGTAATAATAGACACTACATTGCCTTTCACAAAGTAGAAAATTATTTAATTCTGTGAGGGAGGGCACTGCTTTTGTGCAGTTAATGCCAACTAGGCAAGTTTTTTTTTAAACGCCAGTTGTCTGACCATACACCAGAAAATGAATCTTATTATTATATAATCTAAAACTATTAAAAATGAGAATCTTTTCTCTTATAAATATATACCTTATCAATATTTCTTGTTTATTTTAAATTTATTTATTCTTGTCTCATACAGTACATCCTGACCGAGGTTTCCCTTCCCTCCACTCTTCCAGTCCCCCCACCCCCTCCCACCCCGCCAAACCCGCCACCTCTCCTCTTTCTCAGTTCCATTCTTCCTCTGTTTCAGGGGCCACCATGTTCCTTACTGAAGCCATTTAGTCCAGGTGTGTTTTGATGTTTAAATTTACATATTTAGAAAGAGGGCTGTGGTGATGGCTCCGTCATTAGCTGAGTTGGATCTTCAGAACTAAGGCAAAAGTAGCCAAGCGTGGTGGTGCATATTAACAATAATGTCAGTGCTGGGGAGGCAGAGACCAGCAGATCCCTGGTCTAGCCCACTTGGCAAAATCCATGCCAGTGAGAGAGTCTGTCTCAAAAAGAAAGAAAGAAACAATGAAGGGAAAGAAGGAAGGAAGGAAGGGAGGGAGGGAGGAAGAAAGGAAGGAAGGAAGGAAGGAAGGAAGGAAGGAAGGAAGGAAGGAAGGAAGGAAGGAAATGGCTGACAGTGTTCTGGTGGAAGCTTCACCCCAGTCCCTGGCATCCACATACCCAAAGAGGTCTGGGATGTTACGGTGGAAGTTCCACCCAAGCCACCTCCCCATCTCCCTCCAAACCCTGCTGCATCTCAGAAAGCCCAACAAATGATGACCCTCCTCCAGAGACGCTCAAGACTACTCCCACAGGGTTATTTAAACTGCCCCCCAGAAAATAGATGTGTGGCTTCCGGTCTCTCTTTCCCGTCTCCTCTCTGGGGAGCTAGAATGCCACCTGGGAGCGTTGTATCCATTAAAAGCAGGCTTTTTCTAATTCGGTTCAATTTGGTCTGATTTGGATTTCTGCATTGGCAGAGAGGCTTATGGGGACGCAGAAAATTTTCAGACAACATTTGAAGAATAACCTTTGGGGTTGTCTTCTAGCCACCATATGTACATGTACACACATACCTGTAGATATATGTGCACCCTCACAAGTACACAAACATACATACAGAGAAAGAAATGATTATGCAGGGCATCACACACAATGTAACTATTTTGTTGTTTTTTCAAGACAGGGTCTCACTATGTAGCTCTGGTTGTCCTGGAACTCTCTCTGTAGACCTAGCTGGCCTTGAACTCAGAGATTTGTCTGCCTTCACCTTCTCAAGTGCTGGCATTAAAGGTGTGCACCACCATACCTGACTATGACATAATTTTTTAAAGCCCTGTTTTTCTTTGGTTAGATATGTGTGGCCTTGGGAAAAAAATTATATAATCTCTGTTCTCCTCATTTGTCACATGGGGCTATTTGCCCCTTGAGTTCACAGGAGGAATTCAGTAAGATGAAATGACAAGTGTTGTGATAGATTAAAAAAAAATACTATTCTATTACCCTCAGCCACCATCCTTATTCCAAGTTCTGTAAACCAGGTCTAGATTCTGAATAAATACTGTGTATTTGGCCCTTTTATATTTTTCTAAGTAATTAAGATAATTCCATCTTGCTGTAAGCATACCATTCAACCTTCCAGCTATGATAAAATGCAATATTGCATAAATGCTTAGTGGGAACTAGACCAATAAACAACCATTTGCTCTAGCTCTAGTTCACCCCCTTTACTTCATGAATAGACCCAAACTGATTTGAATTTTGCTACAGTTCTTGAAGCACAAAACAGTACCATCAATCAAAGGAAGATTGATTAAAGGAAGAGTGTGCATATTTTAAGCCAGTTAGGTCTGTCTTTTGCACTGAATTTAGAATGCAAGCTGACTGGCATCCAATGGCACTTTCTTAAATGCTGTGAAGTGGATTTTGATTGTTAGCTCCCAGTTAGAGGTCAACATTTCAGAAGGATAAAACTTTAGTCTTTCAAATTGTTATTCTTTTTGTATCTCCCTCAACCACTGCTTCACAAATTTCTTCTTTTCCTGGTAATTATCTATGTGTTAAATATCCTATTTGGCTCCAACCTACCAATGAATAAACCATTTCTTCTTCCCCTTCTTGCCTTTCTGTCTCTGCTTTTCCCATTTTCCTTCTAAATCCCTCCCTCTTTCATTCCCTCTTTTTTTTCTGAGACAGGTTCTCATGTAGCCCAGGCTGGCCTTGAATTCACCATGCAACCAAGGATGACCTTTAACTTCTGATTCCCCTGCCTCCACTTCCCAAGTGCTGGGATTAAAGATTTACATCATACCTGATTTACAAGCTGTGTTGGAGGCAGAAGCCAGGACTTTTCATATGCTAAACAAGTGGTACATGGTCAGCCCTAGTCTTTCTTGCTTGCTTTTACGTTTTATTATAAAATTTTTAACAGTGTACAAAATAGGGATCATTTTAAAGAAATGATGGAAATGGCCTTCCAGTTAAACTCTTTCAGCCTGGAGGTGACCTGTCTCTAGAATTTGCATTAGTTATATATGTAAAGCAATCGAATCTTCTCTTTCCCATTTTCTTCATTTTATTTTTTAATAATTTTACTTTCTGCAGAGGGTTGATTAAATGCAGAGCTGAATGTCTTCTACTGAGGGAAGTTTTCATATTGTATTGGAAAGCAGAAAGTGTGAAGTCTGGTACCCAGTGACCAACTGCATAAGTGCAGCAGGCCATGGTTTCATGTTTGTTATTGGTTTACAAGCTTGTTTCTTCTGTGGATTCTCTATTTCCTCAGACTTTGTAATTATAAAATTGGAATGGTTAATCATAATGATAAACTTGATAGGTTATAGAATTATATAGGAAACAAACCTTTGGGCAAGTCTGAAAGAATTTCTAGACTGAACTAAGGAAGAAAGACATACCCCAACAGTAGTAACACCATTTCATCAAATAGGGTCCTGGATAGAATACAAAGAAGAAAGTGAGCTTGGTGCCTTCATTCATTTCTCTCTGCTTTCTGATTGTAGATGCAATTAATCAGCTACTTTACACTCTTCCATTATGCTTGCTCTGCCATACGAATGATACTTCAAACAGTGAGCCAAAACAAACCCTTATTTACTTGACTGGCTTTTATATTTTGTCATAGCAATGAGAGAAATGTGGCAGGCTGTTAGCTTGTTAAGTAATGTAGTATAGGCTATCATTAGTTTTCAGAACAGTATAGGTTAAACATGTTGGCCTTGGCTTTGGGTTTGAATTGTGTTTTGATTTCTCATTAGTAAACCCCAGTAGCTATGTAACCCTAAGTGAGCTTTTTAATTAGCCTTTACTCCATTTAGTGTGTTTATTTCTTTTAAGGTCTTTCCGTTTAGCTTTGGGTGTTGTCCTAGTTATGGTTTTACTGCTGTAAAGAGACACCATGACCATGGAAACTCTTATAAAGGAAAACACTTAGTTGGGGCTTTCCTACAATTCAGAAGTTTAATCCATTATCATCATGGCAGGAAGCTTGGTAGCATGTAGGCAGGCATGGTGCTGGAGAGGAAGCTGAGAGTTCTACATCTGGATCCATGGGCAGGAAAAGACTGCCATACTGACCCTGACTTGAGCATCTGAGACCTCAGAGCCCACCCCCATTGACACACTTTCTCCAACAAAGTTATACCTACTCCAACAAGGCCACGCCTCCTAAGTGTCACTCTCTGTGGGCCTATGGAGGCCATTTTTTTTAAAAAAACACCATTGCTCTTCTAGAACTCACAATGCAGTACAGTCTAGCCTTGAACTCATACAGATCCAACTGTATCTGCCCATTGAGTGCTAGGATTAAAGTCATGTACCCCTTTGCCTAGCTAGACTCCAGTTTTTTGTTTTTTTTTTTGTTTTTTTTAATCAGATGAATGTGCTAATGCAACATGTCATTGTAGAGGACCTAGGGATGTAGCTCAGTGCCTAGGAAGTTCAATCCCTGACTAAAAACAGACATCTAAGATATGTAGATATCACAGGACACACCATTTTGTTATGTATCACAAAAGAAAATTTATAATTATTACACAACTTTATGGTAGTATACAGTCTTTTATAGAGAAATTATATATGCCTGTAAAATTAATTAAATAAGTTAACAACACAGTCATGGTCTTTTCATTTATAATTTTTTTTGAGAAAGGGTTTTTACCATGTAACATCAGGTAGCCTGGCATGCACTGTGTAGACCAGGTTGGCCTCAAAGTCACAGAGTTCAGCCTGCCTCTGTCTCCCAAGTTCTGGGAATAAAATACATGATCATTTTCAACTAATATAAAATTATGCAAGCACATCCAAAAAATGTCAGTGTACTGGTTTTGATATTTTATCAAAGTTCTGTATGGCCTATGCTTGGGAAAAAATGGAGAGATGTGTGTATGTGACTACTTTGTACCTTCTTAATAACTTAATGTGAATATATGGCTGCTTCCAAATAAAAAGTAGCAGTAAAGTCATATTTTTTAGGATTGATAAAATTAGACACTATTACTGACAATTGCTTAGTAAGTGCCATTTGTTTTCTTTGGGGATGAATTAAAGATTGCGGCAAGAAGAAGCAGAGGCTATGTCTACCTTCCTTGAATTGAGTTTTGCTTTGTGACTTGCTTCGACCTATAGAATACAGCATAATGTCACCAGGCAATTTCCCAGGCTGAGTTCTAAATTGCAGCTTTCAGGTGGGTGTTCACTCTCTTGTTACTGTTGTGGTCCCTATTCTCATCCTGGTAGTGGTTGATATAAACGTATTTCCTTTCTTTAAAAAAGGTGCCACTTCATCCCTCAGAAATGATAAGGGAATTCTGCAATGCCCTAAATTAAGTTACAGACCAGAAAATGGAGGGAGGAAACAGATAGGATGAGTCTATTTTAACTGACAGCTTCAAGCTAAATAAATAAAAAAAAAAAAAAAGAGAGAGAGAGAGAGAGAGAGAGAGAGAGAGAAAAGCTCACATCCTTCCCCTGCACACTGAAGATTAGCTATCAAGACCACATCATGTTCTGCTTTTAGATCCAACCAGCCAAGTAGTAGCAAGAACTTCTCTTTGTGTACAATCTCTTATTCCCAGGCCGTTTCCTGCTTTCCATTGGAATTTGTGTGGCAAGAACTTTACTAACTGAGCCATCCTCCAGCCCTACTTATTTATTTACCTTTGACTAACATCTGTACATACCAAGAGACCCTTCATTTTAGAGACCCCCATATTCTATCAGGCATGTCCTACCTGTGCCTGGGACACATGTACCCCAGAATGGCTATGAAATTTCCCTGACACACAATCATAAACTTACTTAAAACATTCGATTTGGGGCAAGTTTTATATAAAATGGTTTTATTAAGGCATAGTTCAAGGGTATAATTTGCTAAGTTTTCTATAGTTTTCTTATAGATTTTTATAAATGTATATGCTGTATGTTGAAGCATATTCTCCCATAACCCTTACTTTTCCTTCTCTCACCCCTACATCTACTAGTCGCCCTACCTAGAAAGTTTTAATTATACCCTCATACCCCCATATATATATATATATATGTGTGTGTGTGTGTGTGTGTGTGTGTGTTATACAATCTAGGAAAAACAAATGAGAGGACAAATAGATATTTCTCTTTCTGTGGTGGCTTTAATTCACTTAATATGATTATTTCTGCTGTATTCATGGTCCTGCAAGTGACATAATTTCATTCCTTACAGATGAAAAACTTTCCATTGTGTAGACAGCATATCTTCCTTTTACATTGATTTGTTGTTGGACATCTAGGCTGTTCTTATAGCTTAGCTATTGTTAATTGTGCTGCAGTGTAATTATCTCTGTGATGTCTGATGGTTTTTAGAGTTTCTTTTATTGTTGTTGCTGTTGATTTTTATTCCTGGCAATGAGGATTAGTTTGCAAGGCAAGTGCTCTACCATAGATACAAATCCCCCATGCTGAAATTTCTTTTGTAACTTGGTTTTGTGGTTCCTCAGCATGACTTTGTAGACAAGCTTGTGTCACCATGTTGAAAGGTTAGCCACTTCTGTAAGAACTCAGTGTTCTAACAGACAGCCTGAAGCAGCACTAACTCTCAGCTGTGCAAGGGGCCACCTTGGGTGCTCTAGCCTATCCAAGGATCTGGATGCTTTTAGCTTCCAATGAACAAAACTTGGAGTGCAATTACTCAAAAGCAATTCCAGCCCAGTGGCCCCTCCAGGAGACTGCAACCTTAAGGTGATCCCAAGGACGGTCAACTCCTGCAATCATGAACAATGAGACATGCTTCTTACCATTTGAAGTCATTAGAAAACAACTTAGAGAGTCATCTGAACAATTCAGAGAAGATTTTGAGCTAAAAGGCCTAGAGTGGGCTTTCTAACTCAAATCAGCAATCCATTTACCAGGAGAGCTTGTTGAAAGCAATTGGGATTCACTCTCTGAGAGAAGGCTGGAGCCCAGGTGCTGCCTTCATCAGATACTCACAGCCTATGCTGCCGCTTCCCAGTCACTCTGAGCAGCAGGGATCTAGATAGAGGGCATGTCCCTGGCCTCCAGGGCCCAGAGGCAGGCTTATGAAAGATGATGCCTTCATTTTCATAAAAGCATTTTTTATGCCAAACAAATGAAATGCCTGATGAAGGAGGGGTATCTGATTCCTGCAGGGCATCTGCCTTGTGGAAGACATTGCTCAGAAACTGTTGCTTCCTTTCATGTGGGGTGTTTTTTTCTGACAGCCAAACGGATGGTCCCTGTTCGGCATGGCTGAGTGGCTGAAGAAATTGTTGACCAGGTAACGGGCAGGGACCACGTTGGAAGACATAGTAGCTGTCTTTCAGCAGTGTTTTCTAGGGCTATATATCTGAGTGCAGCCTGTAGAGGGAATGCAAGGCTCAGGGAGAAGGAAGTGGGGGTGGGTTTGCAGCCATATGGCTTAACCAGAAGGTGCTGGTAAAAAACATAGATCTCACTTGGGGAGAAGCCAAAGCCTCTCACCCAAGTCTACACAGTGGTTTCCCTTGACTCCTCCATTTTCTTGCTTCCTATGCTTCTCCCCAGCTCAGCCACCATGGTTCGCTTGAAATTCTCTGGACGCTCTAGAGGGTTGCCTTGTAACCACTTGCCCATCTGTTTGGAGTTCTATTCCTCCACGTGTCCCCTACCCTGCTTTCTTATTTTCCCTAGATGCTTAGGTGTCCCTGTCTCAGTGAGGCCCCACCCAAGGCACTCTTATTACTTCCCTACCCAGCACAACCTTCTGTCTTTCCTATCATAGATATTTCCCTCCTTCCTATTTTGTGGGTGGTTTACATCCTTTGTCTAGGAAATAAATTCTGGATGGAAAGGGAAACTTGGTTTAATTATATGCTACATCCTACCTAGAAGAGATCCTAAGATAGCAGACACTCAAAAATTTCCTTTTCTTGAATAAATAGTAACATGATAATGTGAGCCACTGAGATATCGAAAGGGAAAGTCTATGTCTGTGTCCAATATCATAGCCTAATATTAGCCCCATGTGGCCACTGGATACTTAAAATGTAGTCAAATTAAGATGTTCTGTAAAAATGAAAGCACATGGGATTTGAGACTTGAAACTAAAATGACACCAATTACTTCATTAATCATTCTATTGATTAGCTTATTCAAGTGACAATATTTTGATTATACTAGGTTAAATAAAGTATTACTAAAATTATGAAATTTTAGAGGTGGGTAGATGGCTCAGTGGGTAAGAGTGATTCCTATGAAAGCCTGAATCACTGAGTTTGAATCTCTGTCACACATGTAAAACGTTGGGCATGGCTGTATTGAGTGTTGGAGACAGGTGAATTCTGGGAGCTTGCTGGTCAATCAACCTAGACAAAATGATGATTTTTCAATTTAGTAAAATACCCTGTGTCTTAGTTGGGATTACTATTGTCATGATTAAACACTCTGACAAAAGAAATTTAGGGAGGAAAGCATTAATGAGTTTTAGGACAGGAACTCAAACAGGGCAGGATCCTAGAAGCAGGAGCTGATGCAGAGGCCATGGAGCATTGCTGCTTACTAGCTTGATCCCTATGGTTGGTTTAGCCTGCTTTCATATAGAACCCAAGACCACCAGCCCAGGGTTGGCTCCACCCACAATGGGCTGGGCCCTCCCCTATTAGTCACTAATTTAAAAATGTCCTAAGGCCTCAGATCTTAAGGAGGTACTTTCTCAATTGAGGTTCTCTCCTCTATGATGACTCTAGCCAAGCCAACATGCTTCAAGACAACAAGACAAAGAGCAATAGAGGAGGATACTTCATATCCTTTTCCGGCTTCTGAATTTATGTATGAGTACACATAGGCACATGCGCGCGCATACACACACACACACACACACACACACACACACACACACATCACATATTATAGAATCTCCCCCTTTTCATTTTGCTCTTTAAATTGATGTACTAGAGCCCTTAAAATTGAGCTTGTGTGGCTTTTCATGCTCTGTGCTTATTATTTTTTACCCTACACACAGGTAGCTCCCTCTAGCAAGTCAGTCTAATATGGCTCATGTTTTAGAGAAGATGGACTGATGGGTGGTGAAACTTGAGTCTGCAAATATGAAATTTATTGTCTAAACTCAGGAAGTAGAGAGTTGGATGCTTGGGCTCAGTTCACTTTCTTCTTTTTATTTCACCTGGGACCCTAACCCACTACTGCTCTTATTCAAGGTGGTTATTCCTATCCTGGTTATACTTCTCCAGATAAGGCCCCCAGAAACATACTCAGAGGTATGATTTCAAACCATAACAAGCTGATAATTAAGATTAACTATTGCAAAATGTAATGAATCCTACCTAAATGATTTCTACTAAAATCACATATTAAGAAGTATGGATAGACCCTTATCTACTTAGTATTCCTCATGATTAATTCTATCTTGTGATTCTTCCTATGGAGTAAAAACAAAATAAACATTTTTGAAGAGGGATGGTATTTTTATTCAATAAGTATTTTCACTGGGCACAGTTCTGGGCATTGAGGACATGGTAGTGCATAAAATGGCTCCAAATTCCTACCTGCATAGAACTTCCTTTGGGTTGGAGCAGACAAAGAGTAAGCCAATACATGATAAATAGAATGCTTTGGGTGGCTTATAAATGATATGGAGAAAAACCTTTCAGAAAAAGGCACATAAGGTGTGTTGTGGCAGTGGGGAGTGATTTCCTGGGAAAGGTGGCTGATTTCAGCCTCTTTGATGAATGAATGAACCTTGGCTGTCTGGGGAATAAAGTTTTCCAGGTGAGAATGGCCCCTGCAAAGACCCCAAAGATTAAATGGCAAAGATGGAGCATTGGCTGAGGGTGAAATGGTAGTCATTGGAGGCTCTTGAGCAGAGATGTGAGATGCTCTTTTTTCCTTCTGAAGAGAGTCACTCTGTTGCATACAGAGGATGTGGGAGAGGAGCAGATCGGAAACAGAGAAGAAGACTATTGCTCTAATGGAGCTAGAGAGTGCTGTCTGGGATTTGGGTGGCCTAGTGGGAATGATACATGGTTGGTTACTTTGTTTTGATTTTCTCAGGTAGCCCTGGGTGGCCTACATTTCTCTATATGATCTTGGACTTCTTATCCTCTTGAATCCTACTCCTGAAGATTACAAATATGAGTTACTAGGCCTGTTTGTCTGGTGTTAGAGATAAAACCCAGGGCTCTGTGTATGTTAGGCAAGTGATCTACCAAATGAGCAACATACACCCTCCCACAACCAACCCAATTGAGTGTTAGGTGCATTTGGTTTGCCGTAGATTTCCTTGGATGCTGAGAAGAGAAAGCAAAGAGCTGAGAGTAAGGTGTCATGAAAGATATTCTCTTGGAATGAGATAGGGATGTCTTCTCACTAAGAAAATACATAATTGTTGCAGTTCAAGGTGTGAGGCTTGGAACCTAAGCTTGTTTACCTTCCCCAGAGCACTGAATTTTGTCTCATCAACCATACACTTGCTTTCAGTGATGAAGGCAATTTAAAACCAGGGCAAAAAATAAATATTTAGATTTCATGAGGGGTGACAAATCATGGCATTTGAGAAAGGTCACAGAAACAATTTTCATTTCATATTTACTTGCTTGTCATAAATATGCATGACATGTTCTCAAACGCTAGGCTTCCATTAAGTTCCTAATAAATATCAACTGGCAACAAAATGCTAATTGATGATCTAATATATTTTGAAACAGAAGCATACAAGTTATGTATATAATGAGGATTTTACAACACCCACAGATGGCCTGAGCCTTCTCTTCTTGCTCCTAAAGTTTTGACAATATTCCCCATAATATACAAGAATATAGTGCATACAAGAAGACTTTTCTTTCTTTCTTTCTTTCTTTCTTTCTTTTTTCTTTTTTTGTTTTTTCGAGACAGGGTTACTCTGTATTGCTTTTGAGCCTGTCCTGGAACTCTTTCTGTAGACCAGGCTGGCCTTGAACTCATAGAGATCCACCTGCCTCTGCCCCCTAAGTGTGGGGATTAAAGGCGTGAGCCACCATCTCCCAGCAAAACTTTTCTTAGTTTCACCTTTCTGTACTTTTCTACAAGTAGTTTCCTAAGAAGGTTGAAGTTTTCTAAGTTTGTCTGAGGGGGGAGGGGTGGAGCAAATGCTAAACAACAACCATAGAAATAATGTAAACAAACAAAAAATCCAACCACATGCATGTAATCTTCCTATTAATTTCTTAGGTACTGCTGTGATTTTTGTCTATTTATTTGTACTCTTGAGACAGGGTCTCACACTGTAGATCAAGCTGACTTGGAACTCATTATGTTACCATGTTGTCCTTGAGCTGGTGGCAATCCTCAACATCCCAAGGTCTTGGATTATAGGCTTGAACATGTTCAACATTTATGTGATTCTTTGTAGTTGAGATTCTCATATCAAACTCCAACAGCTATGCTATGAGAACTCCCACAGTAGAACATTGTATTTTGCCATCAGCTGGATCTCTAATTCTTTCCCTAGAGTGAGATCTCCCTGTCCAGATCACCTATTTTTGCTGATTACAGGGGATCCGGTGCAGCTGGTGATCCAGCATGTGTTTGCAGATATTCTTGTATGCCTTTTTCCTCTGGGAATGATAGGATCCTCCTGTCACCAAGTAGGTAAAGAGATAACCTTGTTCAGTATCCATGGAAACTGAGTAGAGGAATACACTGACAGCTAGAGCTATGGTGATGGCAATGGACTACTGAGACTCCCTAGGAGGAGATGGGAAAAAGTTACAGGATTTTAGTGGGTATTGTATCTATCAATTTCTCCTGCCCTCCCAGCTGTGAGTAATCTTGGACGATGCTGGAGTATATAGGAGGTGGAAGGGTAACTGAAAATGGGACTCTATTGCGGTAAATAAGGATCAGGATAAACAAATAGGCCGAATAGATGTTTATTCAGGGATAAATAACTTACAACCTAGACAGATGAACACCAGGAAATTCAACCCGATCCTCTCCTGTCTGAGTCACGCCAAAAAGAGAGCGCCTTTCCTCGTCCCCTCCGACCTCCTTCCACAGGTCACTTCCGCCCATGGCTCCACCCCCCAATGGGCGTGGTCAGTGCTACAGAAGGACTACAGGACTCCATGATGCAGCTTCAATGAGGCCAACATCCGTGGTAGAATGGGGGCTTTGCAGTAATGCAGATGTGCTGGGGACTGCAAACTTTCTATTATTAGCCCCTTGCCTACTGAGGTACTTTGAATATAAATCCCCCCCAATAATCTCATAGGGAGTAGCACTATTAGGAGGTATGGCTTTATTACAATAGGTAGCTCTGCTGGAGGAAGTTTGTCACTGTGGAAGTAGGCTTTGAGGTCTCATATTCTCATATGTGCTCAAGCCACACCTAGTGTCTCAGTTCACTTCCTGTTGCCTGTGGATCAACATGTAGAACTCTCAGCTCCTTCTCCATCACCATACCTGCCTGTGCACTGCCGTGTCCTGCCATAAAGATAAGGATTAAACTCCTGGAATTCTGAGCCACCCAATTAAATGTTTTCCTTTATAAGATCTGTCATGGTCATGGTGTCTCTTCATAGTACTAGAAACCCTAAGACACCTACTTTCCTATAAATAAGCCCAATAGACATCAGGTTCATTGTATGCACTTGTGTGGGAATCGTTATTTTTGTCTGGATTCAGTGTCCATGTGGGGGTGAATAGATATTTGTTTTGTCTCCCCAACAATGTTAACACAACAGCAGGATGATGTTTGGGGAGGTGCTTTCCTATGGAGGTACTCAAAAAAGGTACCTATTAAGGCTCCAGGGATCTTGTGACAAGAACTGTATAATACTAAAGTTCCCATGTGTAGTTCTTGTTAAATCTTCCATTTTCTCTAGTGATTGATATCTGTGTTGGATGACAGATTTGTCTGTCTGTTAGCAGCTGTATTTCTTACACTGGCAGAGTGAACCCTGTTTCTGTTCATGAACAAGGGATGGAATATCTTTTCTTGTAGGACAGGGCTGGGTTAGAGTTTCTGCAGTAGGATATGCTCCTGAGTATCACTCTTTGAAGTGACCTAAGAAGTAAAGCTGTTAGATTCGGCTTCCTGCAGGGGTCTTTTCTCTGTCCTGATGTTTTATTTAACTCTCAGACAAAAACAAGCGTAGGAGGGGAAAAGGCATCTAAATCAACTACCATGTCCCTTAGAGGGCTGGATGAGACTGACTCTAGTCTCCAAAGCAGTCCACATACTTACTGTGATCTGAATGGTCCTATCTAGTCCTAGCTAGGCAATCAGGTTTCCAGATCTGTCTTCACTCATGAGACCACACATGGAAGAAACTACAGGATCCTAATCTATTGTCCTAATTTTCCTATGGGTAGGTACAATACAGCTGGATTCAAAAGTGATCTTTTTTTGACTATAGTTAGGAGAATTGCAAATAAATGCTTGCTTTCAATATTATTTAGACTTTTAAAAATAAAAAGAATACAATTCTCCCTGAGTACTCATGTTTATAATCCTTAGATGAACATCTAAGAAGGAATGGTACTTGGGTTCTCAGAAGCTTTGTGTGTGTGTGTGTGTGTGTGTGTGTGTGTGTTTGAGTGTGCCTGTTTATGTGGGTGCACTTGTATGTGGGAAGATATTTATATACATGTGTATGCAGGTGCATGTGAAGTTCAGAGGGCAAACTTAGGTGTCATTCCCCCAAGTGCCTTCCACATTTTGTTTCATATGGGGCCTCTCATTTGCCTGGAATGTTGCCAAGTGGGCTAAAAATAGATGTCTAGCAAGTTTCCAAGATGTCTGTCATTACCCATCCTTTCACTGCGGGAATCCAGGCATGTACCACTTGCTTCTGACTTTTTCCGTGGGCCCTCCAGATCCTAGATAAGAGCTTTACACTTGTAAAGCTTTGTCTATGGAGCCACCTTCTCTTCCCTCAGACTCACTGTTTTATATGGTAATCATTCCTGGTTCAGGTATTCCTATATGAAGAATGTTCATGCCCTAATTCTGTGAGTGCCATGGTAGATTCTAAACCACTGCTGTGAATATTTTTTAAAAACCCTGTCATACTTCTCTACTTTCAAAAACTTTGAGAGACTCCCAATCAATCCTAATCCCCCTACACTAGGATTTCCAAGTGAAAACAACTTGTTCAAAGCCCTGAGAAAGTCAAGAAAAGCCTCATCTGAGATTTGGAATTGCTTGTTGTAATTAAACTTGCCTGCAGAATCATCTCCTTTGCCTTGGTAATTCTCCAGGCTGCTGAAATACCACATTTGCAAAAGTACACCCACGATAGAACCTAACCAGTTTTCCCATCCATTTAGGCTCACCCACACAGGCATCTTGTGGAACCAGACAGTTACAGGCAAAGGGGATAGCAGTTGAGTACTGTCACCAGAGAGGGGGCCACATCCCTTCATTATATGAAAATCCCTTAGTAAAATCCATTGCTGAATGATGACAAAGGTAACAGATTCAATAGCCATATTTATTGGCACTTGTGACTCCTCTACTAAAACCTGCTATACTGGTTTCATCTCTTATTCACTAATGAAAAGCAAAAACTGTTCTGTATTTTTAGTAATTTCTCCATGTCCTCCTCATTGTACTGCTAGCACAACTGTTGAGAATTCACAAAACGTACTTGGAAAGTCACTTTATCATGCCTTAGTACTTTTCTTAAAATTCACATCATATTAATTTATTTAATTCATATGTAGGTGTGTGCACACACATGCCATATTGCATGTGGAGGTCAGAGGACAACTTCTCTGTTCTGTCTTTCTACCATATGGGTTTCAGGAATCAAACTTAGCTTATCAGGGTTGGCAGCCTTGATCCACAGAGCCATCTTGCTGGCTTCTACAGTCTTGGTTGCAAATCAGTTATCTTTTACGTATATGTATAAAAGAAGCTATTCAATGTATTATTATTTTTATTAGTATAACACACACATATATACACAGAGATTATTTTGCTTAATATCAAAAGAGACAAATATGCAACTTGGACAGCCAAGATTAGAACAAGTCCTCCAATGGTTAGAAAGACTTTGTTCTTTTTGTCTTTTTTTATTAGTATTTATTATTTAAATTGAACATACATTCTCCTCATTTCCAATGCAGGACCCTTTCTCTTTCCTGACAGGTCAATTGTTTAGAAAGAAAATGACCAAATCTTGGTCACAATGGCACCATGAGTTTGTAGCTTGAGAACTCCTTGGCTCCAAACATTTCAGAATGAGAAAAGGTCTTTGAAAAAATTGCTGTAGTCGTAGTTATTAATATTGACTAATGAACCTGACAGGCTATAGAATCTTCTAAGAGATACACATCTGGACACATCTATTAGATATTTTCTAGATTAGGTTAACTGAGGTGAGAAGACCCACTATAACTATGGTTGGCACAATTCCATGGGCTGGAGTGTTAGACTGAATGAAAAGGAGAAGCTGAGCTGAGAACTAACATCTGTCTCTCTGATTTCTGATGGAGCATCTGCCTCACATGCCTGACACCATGCCTTTCAGCTACAATGGACTGTATCCCCTAGAACTATAAGCCAAAATAAATATTTTTCCCCCTAAGTTGCTTCTTGTTGGATATTTAATCATAGCTGTGAGAAAAGGAACTAATACACACAGTAAAATGTTTTTTCTGGTATGGTAATGTCTCTGTGGAGGAGTAGTGGGTCAAAAACACACATAAATTATCTACATTGAACCTAGACCAAGAAACTGGGAGTGGAAGTGGGAGTGGGGAAAGACTGTAGTATAAACTTGATTTAGGGATGTTTCTCCCTGCCAAGCAAGGAAGATTGAAATCTTGACTAATCACTTCCAGCCAAGATACATGAATGCATAGAATTGACATGTATGTAATATGCTTAGCAACTTCCTAGAGTTAATAAAGATTATCAACTACATGCTTTTCAGGCATACTTTATATTTTGAGACAGGATCTCGAGTAGGTTGAAAACTTTCTATGTAGTTAATGCTGTCCTTGGATTCCTGTACTCACTTTCCAAGGATATGGCCTTCTTTCATATCATTCTAATCTGATATCTGTCTTCTTCCTTCCTCTGTTCCCTACCCCTATTCCTTGCTTGTTCTGAGGATCAATCCCAAGGCTTTGTATATGCTGGCTGGCCTAGTTTAATAGTGTTTAAACGAGTTCTCTTCCTCTTCAAATTTCCTAATAAAACTAAGTTTTATCAATCTTTTATAATACTACTTTATTACTCCTCTATGTAATTCCAAAATCCTGTTACTGGCTCTCTGTCAATAACAGAAATATTCCAACTCTTTTTCATCCTGTTACCATCCAAATCCATGGCATACTGGGTCCCATATCAGAGACTTTTAAAACTCTTAAGTTAATGTGGCTGCTAGTGTTACCAGAACTGCTGGAGTCAGAGCCTGGGTCTTGGTAGCCCTAACAAGCCAGGCACATCCACTTGTCCTCAGTAGGCTAATTAGAGAGGCAAAGTAATAGTTAAGAAGTAGAAATGGGAGAACTACTTAGTGTGTGCACATTAGGAAGAGGAATCAAGAAGCCCAGCAATGCTTTCACAAGTCCATCTTTGGGGTCGTGCATGAAGTATAGGTTTACAGAGAAGGTCAGAGGTATGCATGGATAAACACTCTTAGTCAAAGTGTAGTTCCTGTCATCATTTACCCATCATTGTCTGGGCCCCAGTCTTTCCTGCAAGGTAGACTGTCAAACAGTCTTTTAGAACTGTGTGAAATTTCTTCCTGTAGACATGTTTCCTGTCTGTCTGGCATCAAGGCCTCCAGCCTTTTCCTCTTCACAGTGTGAGATTCCTGGGGAAATTCCAGTTTCTTAGGGTTCATTGTTTCAACAGTCTGATAACCAAAGGAGAGGACACAGTCTCTTTAGATTATCTCCCTTCTTGCCAGGATGACCACACTAGCTCTTAGAAAAACACAGTCATTCTTCAGTTGAAGAGAGGTTGAAGTGGACCTCTTTACTATGATTCCCACCTTCTCCTTCCTCTATCTGTGTACTGGGGACCACTTCCCCATTTAAGGGGGGTGTGGATAAGTTTGGCACTATCCTAAGCCAAGGCAATCAGGGCATTCTAAATACGTGCATGATTTTATGTATCTGTACAAAATGTAGGAATGGTGTTTCTATCTCTGAGACTGGCCTAATTTGCTCAATATTATGATCTCCAGTTACTTGGATTTTACCACAAATGAATTTATTTCATTCTTCTTCGTGGGTAAAATTTTCCATTGTGTATGTACACTGTACCCTATCCATTTCTCTGTTGTTGGACACCCAGGTAGGTCTCATAACTTATCCATCAGTATTTGTTCATGCAGAGGTTTGCTTCTCTTTCACAATGTCTTTGATTTCTTGTTGCCACAGTGTTGCATAGCTCCTCCTTCTGATTTCAGCTTCATAAATAGTTTTTATATCCAGAGCAGTTACTCAAGCTATCTTGAGCTTCTGAATACCAAGTCACCATTAATTATCACTTTCTTGAAAAGAAAATAATTTGCTTCCTTCTTGTAACTCTGACAACTCTGACTTTCAATTTAGTGCCTGCAAGAAGAAACCTAGGATTTTGCAACTGCGGTTTCTTGCTGATTCAAATTCATAAGTAACAGCTCAGCTTGCTTTCTGCTCTCACTCTGACAAGGACTTATGAAAAACAAAACAAAAACAAAACAAAAAAACAAACAACAACAACAACAACAAAAATGGCCTACTCAACAGAAGGATGCAATTGGTTGCTTATCATTAGACCTGCCACACACCCACCCGCATCCCTTTTCCCCTCAGATGCTTAGAGCTCCTAAAGACCATGTTTGCAGTTCCTTCAGTTCTGTGAGCTGCTTTAGCAAATGAATAGAATGTAGTGAAAGCCTTCCAAAAACCTTCACTTCTAGCCAGTTTGCCAAGCATAATCCACCTGTGGTGGTATTTAGCATGTAGAAAGTGACTCCGAATTGTGAAGATGAACTTTCAACCTGGAATTGTTGATCACTCTGTGGCCTCTTCTTGGCTCCATCATCCTTGTGGACATCCCTGAATGAAGTCATTCAAGACATTGAGAATAGTGTAGTAAACAGGCAGAATTTTTACAGAACAAGCACTATCAAGGGTGAGTGTCAAAGGGATCATTGTGGAGGAAAACATTTTCATGTGATGAAAATGAACAATGGCTAGAGAGCCCATCATGAAAACCCACATGTGTAGGTAGTCTTTATACCATTTCCTAAAGGCTTTAGAACAGATAACTTTCCTGGAGGCTGTTCTTCCGTTCAAGTGACTGACAGGTCCATTTGGACTAACTCTCTAGGGAGGAGGAGCGTGGTTATGTCTTTGTTATTCACCAGAAAGCCTCTTGCAACATGAGAATCTTCCAATCATCTCTGTGTTTCAGAAGGTTCTAACTCTACTCATGGCTGGAGATAAGACTCAGATGGGGTTCTTTTGAGCAAATATGGAACAGAGAAACTGCATCTATAAAAGCCCCTTGGCTTGGGCTGGAGAAATGACTCAGCAGTTAAAAGCACTGGATGCTCTTCCAGAGGACCTGGATTCAATTCCTAGCATCTACATGGCAGCTTACATTGTCTGCAACGCCAGTTTCAGAGGATCTGGCACCCTCCCACAGACATACAAGCAAGCGAAACACCAATGCATGTAAATAAATAAACAATAAATCTTTAAAGAAATGTTTATGATTTCCCACAGTATTACCAGGAAGAAGTAGTGTTTCCATAGTAGACCTCAACAAAGGGCTGCTATCTCCATTTTTCTCCTTTTTGTCTAACTCATGGCTAGGCTTTCATATGATATTTAAATCTTTAGGAATGTCAATTGTGAAAAGTCTTGCTTCCTTAAAATTTGTGTGTTAACAGGCTCATAGAAGGTGTGTCCTGAAGTTCATTTTGAGGTTTGCGTGTTCTTCCTCAGTGATCTTTAAGACTGTACATTTCTAACTAATTATCTATCAGTATTTGATGGTTCCTCCGGGTAGAGAATGTTGGAGTTGAATCAGAGGCCATTGACCTGGTGTTCCCTGGAGACTCATTCATAGAATTGTGTGGGGAAATTTCCTCACACACTGAGAATTATACAATTGTTGAGTGTCTGGGAGTAAAGAGTAGGAAAATAATTTGTTTGTTTTTATATTGCTACATTTGAGCACTTGCTAGGAATGCAAATTCTCAGGCTCTGCTGTAGATCTGAAACAGAACCTGATTTTTAATGGGATGTTTTGTGCAGGGCAGTTTGAGAAGCACCACTTTGAACCAATCTTTGCAGAGATGGAGTAGGTGAGGGATTTTGTAAAGCAAAGACAAAAATATAGCCGTGAACAGAGTTTGAGAGCAAGCAGAGTAAGCAATGAGGTGCTATGTCAAGAGTTATACATAGCCCCAAACAGAGGAACAATCACCAGATTTCATAGCTTCCTTTAGGCCCTGTGGGTTGCAATGACTAAAATGCTTTTAAACACTGGGACCATTATCATGACTCCCATTTCAAATTCAAAGGAAGATTAAAATGAAGTAAATAAATATAAGATTGAAATACATGGTCCAAATGCAGCAATGATGACTTTGCCACTGTGAATGGGAGTGAATTCTTTTTAATTATTGAGATTATAGTATAATTACAACATTCTTCCCTTCCCTTTATTCTTTTCAAACCCTCTCATATGCACCTCCCCACACTTCTTCAAGTTCATGGCCACTTTTTTTTTCACAAACAAGCAAGCAAACAACAAACAGAATACCATTAGCATGAGTATGTGAAGGATACTGTAAGAGGAAGATGTCAAAATGAACCTAGCTGCCAACATGGCTACTCATTATGTATTATGGATTTGGTTTAAAACATAACAGGACCTTTGATAATTCTCCTGATAACTGTCCTTGGCTAATAACATTGGGCAGACTAAAGGATTTAATGCATGCACTCATTTGCTTTTAAATTGTAATCTAAAGTGAGCGAGGATTGATTGGGTCTATAGGGAGGCACTCAGGTAATATGAGGTCTACACAGTAAGTCTCTGGAGAAGAAGTAGAGTGAAGGGGAGGGTGAAGGAAGGATGAACCATGGTGGATGTGAAACCGAGTTGGATTTTTTTGTGCTTTCAGTAAGAGTGTACATAATTTGTATATGAAGAAACTGGTAGAATGTGGAATAAAATTGCAGTTATTGTTGCAATCTTCTTGCCTTTGATAAAAAGTCAGTATGGCTCAGGGACAAACAAGACTAGATGTGTGCAAAGGTGATCTTTATTTTTTTTCCTCCTTTCATTATTTTTAATTGAATTTTTAAAATATATTCTGATCTCCATTTCCCCTCCCCCAGTTCCTTCCAGGTCCTTCCACTTTCTCTTCCACACAATTCCTTTCCCTTTCTTATTGGAGAAATAAAATAAACAGGCAAGCAAGCAAATAACAACATTAATAGTCAAAGAAAAAAACACAATTGAGACCAGACTGTTGTTGAACTCATAGAGATCCACTTACTTCATTGCTGGGATTAAAGACATGTTTCACTGCATCTGGCTTATTTTTTTTAATAAGTGAAAATGTATGAGACAGTAGCGTTAAATCACCACAACAATATTGTCTAATATGGAGATGACACAATTTTTTGATTGTGTCTAGAATAACTTTGTTGGGTGCAAGAGGTAGTCTAAATGGACATGTAGCAGACATCTAATACATACTTGTTAAAAAAAATGTAGTCTAGTTCCCCCTAGGAAGCACTTAATGTATCTATCTACAGTTATAAGCTCTTCCTGTGTGCTGCACTTCATTTCATCTTATTAACTATTCAAAGCAAGCATTTGTACAAACCCACTTTAGAGCTGAGAAGCATTTGCAGAAAATAGGAATAACTTAAGTGGTAAGACCTGGGGAAGGGATCAGAACCAACCAGTGGGTAGTAGAGCTCATTCGAGTAATTACTACTCTCCATCACTTCATGGATGAGCAATTCCATCAGATCTTAGAAGTCAGGTGCATCTGAAAAGAGACTATGAATTAGATCTGGAGTTAGCAAGGTCAGAGATAAGGCAGGGTCCTTATATCCTCAGGGAGGAGGAGATGAGTCTGAATACCTAGCCCTTTTCCTCTTGTTTTCTCATTTACAAACAAGTCTGGACTCTTCCTCCAGTTTCCTTTTCCCTCATTTTGTAATGTTCAAGGCCCTTTTTTTCTTGGGCTTTTAGTTTTTAAGCCAAAAGAACACACACACACACACACACACACACACACACACACACACACACACTCACTCATCACTTACTGATAAGTTATTTGATGAAAACTATCCCCCATAGGTTAATATATTTAAACACTTAGTTTCAAGTTCAGGGAGCTACTTAGGGAGGTAGTACAATCATGCAGGAGGATGTGTATTATTGAAGGCAGGTGTTGAGAGTTCACAACCTCAACCACCCCTTCCAGTTCATTCTCTCCATTTTGTGTTTGCAGCTGACCATGTCATCTGTCAGCTTCCTGCTCTGGCTCCATGCTGCCACCACACACACACCAATATGAACTCTCCCAACAGACCACAAGTACAAATAAACTCTCTGTTTTATAAGTTGCCTTGGTCATGCTGTTTTATTACCACAACAGTAACATAGAGATACCCCTACTTATGCTACACAAGATTTGAATGCAGAAGGCCAGCAAGATGGATTAGCAGACAAAAAAGCACCTGTTGGGTTAGGCCTGGCAACTTCACCTTATAGTCCTCTGCATAGGACAGTACACAGCAAGAAAGCTCTCTGACCTTTGACAACTGGAAAGAAGCTGCTGTCAGAGAGTCTTGCAGCATGACACATTTAAATCTTGTGTGTGTGTGTGTGTGTGTGTGCAAGCATACACATGCCATGACACATGTGTAAAAGGTCAGAGGACAACTCTATGGTGTCAGTTTTCTCCTTCCATCCTTATGTGGGTTCTAGGAATTGAACTGTGGCTCTCAGGCAAGACTGCAGCATCAATTGATACATTGTTTGTGATCTTTCAGGCCATCCAGGTAACCTATGGCTGTGCTCCTTGCCCATAGAAACTGTAAGACCACAAATTTATGAGGTGTTAAGATGATGCATTTATAATAATTTGTTATGCAGCAAGAGAAAAATCAATGTGGATCCCAAACAAGACTTACTAGCCCAGGAGAGTAAGGTATATATGTATGTCTGGGAAGCTGGGGGACTAGTCTAAGTGGGTTTTCAGTGGAGGCAGAAATACTGCTTATGTTGTGAACGTCTATGTGAAAGTTGTATTTTACCAGTAATTTCCTTGTTCTTGCTCACTAGTTAGATAATATTTTGACTAGAACTTCAAGGAAAATGACTGTAGCAAGACCATTCAAAGTCCTTCCTTGTTTCTTGGAGAATAAAAAAAAATCCAATTGGTTATACAAGTGTGAAAAGCATTTTTATACAAAAATACTGAATGAAACATTAAGAAAAAATGTCAGGGCCTAGGGGAAGAAAAAGAACTAAGAGAGCCAAGAGGTGGAATTCTATGAACTGATAATGCTGGAGAGCTGTTCCTTCAAGTGGATGGCCATTATATATTGTCTCTGGGCTTATTCATACCCATACTTTACCCTAGGAAAAACCATTCACCATCCTTTTCAATGTGTAGTGTAGAGCAAGAAAAGGGTCTCTGCTCAAATATAGACAGGGAAGTGTTGTAATTTGTTCAGGAGTCTTGCTGATCACAAGTCAGGGGTCAATCACACAGAGCCTAGTAAACATTTATAGGAAGCCTAGTCAGTTTCAGCTGGCATGATAGCAAAGTCTGCATGCTTTGATCCTATCAGAAAAGTCCCTTAAAAATTACCAAACCATATGCAACTCCTTTGTTTCTGCTCAAACTACTGTTTAAAAGACCTGTTTTTTGCCATACCTAGAGGAGAGCCCATGCCTTTCTCTTTTAGAGGTAAGATGGGTCTGATTCATGACTTTCTAAGAAAAGTCAATGAGATCATTAAAACCAAAATATGGATACTATTATTTTTATTTTTAAATAATCAGCAGTGGTCCCTCTTGGAACACAGTGAGACTCAGAATGTCAAGGTCTACATTGCAGATTGGTTCTCAGAGACATCCCAGGTCCCAGCCCAAGATGTCTTGAAGGTTGCTCTTTCCTTCTATTCTCAGAAGGATTCCTTTAATTACTTATTGTATGAATATCAACCATCCTTATTCTAAGGTGATCCCTTCCCCAATCTATAGATTTGATTCAATCTTATGATGTATGGCCGTTTTCTACATGGGTAACCTATAGACAAAATATACTAAACCATACTGTTTCCTGAAGTGCAACTTTGTCAGTTTAAATAACATCACAGAAGATGAAAAGACCTTCCTGGAATGGCCCAGCATGTGTAGACATTGGCACACATTCAATCTTATGCTAAGCTGATGTAAATATGCCTCCGTAGACTTCCTTTTGGCTGCCTGTGGGTAGTTCCTGAACAAAACCTTCTTGCCAGGTATGTGAACATGCTGCTAATCCCAGCATGTGGGAGGCAGGTGGGAAGATCATGAGTTCAAGATCAATCCAAGCTATAATGTAAATTCAAGGCCAGTCTGGATTACATGAGGCCCTGTGACTCAGACAAAATAGAATAGAACAAAAACAAACAGAACAAAATAAAATTACAAAAGGCCTCTTCAAAATAAGTGATTTTAAAAAAATATACTTCATAGACATTTTCAGAAGAAACTACTTTGTGAAGTTATTACAGTTCAGGGGGATTTTCTTGTCCTTAGTAGAAGACTTTTCTTACTATACAAACCGTGTTTGTCACTTATGGTCCCTAAAAGCACAATTTGCATTGCTTCTGACCCTAATAGACTCCAATACCAAGTATTGACCCTTAGTAGGGCAGGATATTAGCAGAAGTTAGCAAATTAAATGTTTCTTTAACATAATCAAATATTTCAGCCAGGCTTTCTTCTCGGACATATCTTTGTAAGTGAAGAGCTGACATTATAAACATTAATCATTCCCAGCTCAGAGAAAATTGACAGTAAATGTGTTTCTTCTTTTCCTTTTTTTAAAATTTTCACTAAATTGAACCAAAGTCATGTCACATGCATTAAAACTCACCTCTTATTTTGTTATAATGCATTTATATGTTATTATAAGCTTTGAAGGTTGGTGTTACACACAAAATGATAATCTTATTTGGTTATAATCAGCTTATAATTAGAAAAGGAAGATTCCTTAGGTTTGAAAGTTGGTGTTCCCCTAAAATTCATATGATGGAACCTGATACTCAATGTGATAATATTAGAAAGTGGGACTTTTGGGAGACATTTAGGCTATGATGTCCTCCTGAAACTGAGAGGCAAAGGACACAGTCAACAAGACAAAACATCAGCCCATAGAATAGGAAAAGATATTCACCAACCCCGCATCTAACAGAGGGCTGATCTCCAAAATATACGAAGAACTCAAGAAACTAAACATTAAAATACAAATAACCCAATTGAAAAATGGTGTACAGACCTTAACAGAGAATTCTCACCAGAAGAATCTCAAAAGGCCAAAAGACATTTAAGGCAATGCTCAACATCTGTAATCATGAGGGAATTACAGATCAAAATGACTCTGAGATGCCATCTTACATCTGTCAGAATGGCTAAGATAAAAAATAATGAGGACAATGTATGTTGGAGAGGATGTGGAGCCAAGGGAACATTCCTCTACTGTTGGTGGCAATGCATACTTGTACAGCCATTCTGGAAATCAGTATGGTCATTTCTTAGAAAATTGGGAAGCAATCTACCTCAAGACTCAGCAATGCTACCCTTAGGCATTTGCCCAAAGGACACTCAATCATACCACAAGGACATTTGCTCAGCAATGTTCATAGCAGCATTATTCAGAATAGCCAGAACCTGTAAACAACATAGATGTGCCTTAACCAAAGAATGGATAAAGAAAATGTGGTACATTTACATAATGGAGTACTATTCAGTTATAAAAAATGATGACCTCATGAAAATTTCAGGAAAATTTATGGAACTAGAAACACACACACACACACACACACACACACACACACACACACACACACCCTGAGTGAGGTAACCCAGACTAAAATAGTATGTATTCACTCATAAGTGGATATTAGATGTAAAGCAAAGGATAACCAGACTAAAGTCCACAGTTCCAGAGATGCTAGGTAATAAGAAGGATCTGAAGAGGGACACACGGATCGCCCTGGGAAGAGAAATTAGATAATATCTACAGGGAAAACTGGAGGCAAGAGTTGGTAAGGGGGAGGGAAGGGAGGATGAGAACAGGAGAGAACTAGAAAGTTGAGGCAGGGAGGGAGGCAGTAGAAGAGCAATGAAAAGTGTATCTTAACAGAAAGAGCCACTATGGGCTTAGGGAGAAATCTGGTGCTAGGGTAACTCCCAAAAATCCACAAAGAGGACCCCAACTTGTACTCCTAGCAATAGTAGAGAGAATGCCTAAACTGGCCTATCCCTGTAATCAGATTGATGACTCCCACAACTATCATCATAGAGCCATCATCCAGCAATTGATGGAACCAGACACAGATATCCACAACCAAGAACTAGGCTGAGCTCTGGGAATCCATTCAAAGATAGGCAGGAGGGAATATATGGGCAAGGGAGGTCAAGAACATGATGGGGAAATCTACAGAAACAGCTGAACCAAGCTTGTGGAAACTCATGAACTCTAGACTTACAATTGTGGAGACTCCAGGGGACTGAACTAGACCTTCCATATGGGGAGAGAGTTGTAAAGCTTGGAATATCAGAGGGGCTGCTGGCAGTAGGACTATGATACAAACCTGATACATGAGCTAGCTTGTTGGAGCCCACTCCCTATGGGATGATAAGCTCAGCCTTAATGCATGGGGGAGGGGCCTGGTCCTGCCCCAACCTATTGTGCCAGACTATGTTGACTCCTCATGGGAGCTCTTACCTGTAAGGAGGAGTAGACTGGGGTGGTTTAGGGAGGAGTTGAGGGGATGGGAGGAGGCAAGAAGGGGCAGGAGGAGGCATGGGAGGGAGAACTGTAGTTGGAATGTAAAATGAAATGAAAAAATTAAAAAATGGATAAAAGAAAAAACAAATGGGATTAGCACCCTTATATTACAAATTAAGGTAGCCTATCGATTTCTGTTTTGTGAAGGCACAACTAGAAAGATTCCACATATGAAGAAGAAGGGACTGTCACTAGTCCCTGAATGTGCTAGCAACTTGATCATGTATTTCCTCACATTTGGAACTGAGGGCGGTTAATTTCTTTTGCTTATTAATGACCCAGTCTAAAGTATTTTGTTACAGCAGCCTAAGCAATCTGAAACAAAGAGCATCCTAGTGAAGATGTTAGCAACTCACTTATTTTCATTTGCTTTCCCTTCCCTGACTAGTAGTCAATTTGCATGCAGTCTCTATTTTGCTAGAGCCATGGCTATTACAGTCTGTTCAGGCCAATTCTTCTCTTATAGAGGTGGTGAGTGGGTTTGAAAACTTTCTGCTGAGCATTTCAAATGCTAACAGTAAACAGACTATTTTTAGGTTAAGTTAGATAAAAGTGTTCTAGAATCTCCTGTCACACAAAAAGGAAAGAATGCCTGTCATGAGCATGTAGAGAGAATTTGATGCACAAGTACTCTCTAGTAACTTTTCTTTCTGAAGTGTTGAGTGTTGTTCGGCAAATATGGGAGTGGTGGTACATTGGTGCTTCTGTACTAGCATGATGCAACTACCTGGTATCCTCTGACCTGCCCCTCCTTGCTCTGGTCTCCTGGGTCACATCACATTGATTGTCAGGCATCTCTGTCAGCTGTTCTCCTGTGTGCCATTGGATCCAAGTAAAAAGACTTTCCAGTGTCTGGAATCTTGGCCTAAGTTATCTTACCCTGTTGTATGCCTTCATTGAAGAAGTTTAATTTCATTTCATCTTACTTCCTTTTGTCGTTGCTCTGACTGAAAACCCGATAAGAAATATCTTAAGAGACAGAAGATTTATTTTGCCTTGAAGGTACATTGTAGTGGGGAAGACATGACAGTGGCTAAGGGACTTAAAATGTGGCAGCTTATGGCAACATGAGGCTAGTTGCTCATGTTTTGATGGACCAGGAAGAAGAAAGATGGGATTTCTGGCACTTAGCTGGCTTTCTCATTTTATTTAGTCTACTCCATGTTGTGGAGTAGTGCTACCCACATTCAGGGTGAGTCTTGTTTTCTCAATCAATCATTTTTGGAGATTCCCTCATGGACACACCCAAAGGCATGCCTCACTAATGCACTTAGGACTCAATCCAAATGAGTTGCCAATGAAGAAGTTTCTTTAGTACTTTTCTGTTCCTTTTGTCCACATAATGCCTCCCCATCTTTTGTTTAGATTCCTTGTCCAGTGGAAAAACCGCATCCCCCAAATCAACACTTGTTCATTCATCCATACTGCAAGTATTTCTTCGGAACTTCTATGATCTGTCTTCTTCAAGACTTTACAGTCTCATGAAGGAGTCAATCATTAATCAACCACATGTGCAAAGATGATTATAACCCCAATAAGAAAATGTTGTGGAGGAGAAGGCATTAAAGTGGGGTAACAGGAAGAGACAGGCTAAAGTGAATGAGAAGAACAAAGGACATTACTTCAAATGATGATTATGGAAGCTCAAGAACCTACAGAAACTTAAGATTCTAGTTGGGACCGAAGCCCCATTCTGGGCCCAGGAGCAGCCAGTAAGGTGGTTTTAGATTTTGCTTTGTGTCCTTGCCTATGAATAATCATAAAGGCCTTTAGTCCTTCAGGAACTACAGTTTCTGATTCTTATAGATGAGGGAGAAGTGAAATGAAGACGAACTGAGCCTAAGGCAGCTGTCTATGTCAATATATAAATACCTATGAAGGACCCAGGCACTGTTAGATATTTTGGTATAATAAAGACAAATCCATGAAGAAATAGTTTCCATCTCTGTGAGTTTCCATCCTCATCCAGGAAAGGAAAAAAGGTATGCTCACAAAATTGCCAATTTAAAAAATGTATCATACATACACATATATAACATGTGCACATTAATTTTAAAGTTAAATATCTTTAAAATGCTTTTAAAGTACCAAGGAGGGAAAAATTGGTTCTTCCTTACAGGAGGGTAGAAATATTAAAGTCTTCACATGCATTGTGAAAGGGTGCTATTTGCATGAGGAAGTGTCAGCACTGGGAAGTCCCTAATCTTCCAGTGTACTCCATAGGCTGAAGTGAAAGTTCTCACATTAACTTTGGCAGTCATGCATTCCCTTTCCAGCCCCATGGTTCTGCTAAATCCTTAACCTTTCTCTGCTCTTCACCTTTATTTGTGATTTCATCATCACTCATTTCTAGATTGGGTGACCTTGTTTGATCCTTCATCCGAATGTTCCCAAGTCAAAGCTTTTACTCAAAAGACTTTCCTGAAAGCCATGGACAGTGGACAGTGGCAATTTGTGTGTGTGTGTGTGTGTGTGTGTGTGTTGGTTGTTTCATAGACCAGTAGAGCAATCAACTAAAATGGAATAGTCCTATATTTTATACTTAAAGATCTTCTCTTTTTGGCACAAAAGAATCTCCACCAGCTGCTGCTGTATCTACAGCCAGCATCTTGCTGTGTTTCTGGGATCTCTATCAAGTCTTTTAGAGTGCTTTCTTTTTTCTCTCCAGTTTGTAGGCTCCTCCCTTTGACCTTAAAACATCCTGAGTAACTTTTCTTATTATCCCATTTTAAGCTGTGCAGGCAGTTTAGTATTCCCTGAGACCTTTGATTAATAGCCCATTACACCTATTTAGGAATAATTTTAAGTAATATTATGCTGTCTCTGGCTTGAAATCCTAGGGATAGCCTTCAACGTAATGATTATTTTTTTTACTTATCAGGAACTTTATAATATCACACACACACACACATATACATACATACATACACATATACATACACACATACATACATACATACATATATATGGTAGGCATTGCTTAAGAAGGACTTAATAAGGGAACCAGTAGACTCATGGGTTCAGGGATAAAAGAAGTAGCAAATGTATGGATGAATATGTATGTTCAACTAAAATAAAATACTAGAATAATATTGTAAAATAATTAACAAAACTGACTACAAGGAAATAAGTATGTTACCTTTGGGATTATTTCTACCCCAAAGAAATCATTTACAACTTGTCAATCTTCTGAAAATTAATATATAATTTAGCAAAATCTTTAAGCCAGTTAAAAGTTAAATTTTGAAAGGAATACTAGGACTAGTTATTTATTTTTTTGTTGCTGTGACAAATGCAACTTAAGGGAGGAAGCAGCCAGTCACATCACCTCTGTCATCAGGAAGCAGAGAGGGGTAAATGCTAGCACTGAATTGTTTTTCTCTTTTCTAATCAGTTTAGGACTCTAGTTCATGGAATAATGCTAGAGCTACCCCCATTTGGGTGGCATCTTTTCTCTTACTTACACTATAGATACAGCCAGAGCTGTGTTTCCATGGTGATTCTAAATCTCATCAAGCCTATTCATTATGCATTAAGTGTCCCATAAAACCTGAACAATTATAAAATGTTACATTGATTAATGAAGACACAAGCATGATGACACAAAAAGTGCAAACATAAAGCAAAAGAACACAAGCATAGATAGGGCATATATAGAAAGCAAGGAAAACTGAGGCAAATTTATTAATAGATGCACAACAGGTCAATATTCATTGAACAAAGATCGATAGTACTGCCTGCACAAATTTATTTGCATTTGCATGAACAAGCACAACTTGCATTGTTATTGTTTTTGCATAATGTACTGAGTTGTAAAATAATTTGTATCAGCAAAAGCAATAAAAAGCGTAGGAAAATATGCTAGATAGTACATCCAGAAATCTTTCTTTCTTCAATTCAGTCTTCCACTATTTTTTTTTGAAAGACTCTAATCAATAGTAAATAGTGTCTTAATGGATGATATCTGCCCCCTTCGAGCATCAGCTGCTCTTTACAGAGAGTTGAATATATGATGTTCCAGGGCAACTTTAAAGGGGAATGGAATAATCATTTTGTTTTCTGCCCATGCTTTCAATACTTTCTCTTAAGAACAGTTTGCACCATAAATGTATTCCTTTTAGTACAGGTTGCAGAGCTGGCAGAGGACATTTTCAGTGTAAATGGAAGGCTCCTGATGAGAACTGGGGGAGGCAGTACCCCTTTCAGTATCACTGTAACAAAGGATGCCTGGTTCCCAAGTTCACTGGCTGTAAAGGGAACCAGACTGTCTTCCCTTTGGGGCCAACTCACTTCTGTATTATATATCCTTACCAGGGCCAAAGACACATGCCTTCTCTTCATGGGACTATGACTATGAACTTCAAAATATTACCATGTTTCCCCCAGGAGGTGAAGTACCTAAGATGAGGATGAGAGAACTAGGAATCCCTAGCCCCTTTTCTGCTTCATTTGAAGGTCATTTTTGTATATGGCAGTAAACTGCAAAGAAAGGCTATGGGTGAAAAAGGAAGAGGGAATATTGATATATGCCTGGTTTAGACCCCACCCTTGGGGAAACTAAATGAAGATTCTGGTCCCACAAGCTAGTTTCTGCCTTCGAGGTTTCAAGGAGTTGAAACTTGAAGGCAGTATGCAAGGAAGACAAATGAGTCCTTGCTTAGCTTAGCAATGCCTGAATCCCTGAGGATGTTCTGCTGAGGAAAGCTAACATAGCTAGTACTGTTGTTGCTTTCCAGACATGACCTCTCTACCTATTTCTCATCTTCCTTCCTTTTAACCACAAAGCATCTCTAAGATAACGTGGGGACAGACTAAGGGCAGCTTTTGGCCCTCTAGCTTTTTTGAGGGTGTGGACCAGCCCTGGATTTGGAAGAGGTTCCATTTTGGTCACAGATCGCCTCAAGGCAACCCCATTCAAGTACAACATTAAAAAGGTGATAAAGTCAAATTAAAGACCACATCCAGTGTACCATAGGGGACAGCTAGCCCTTTTCAAAGTCCTTCCTGGAAAATTCAGACAAATTGTCCCTGTGGCAGAAGACAGATGGAATTTCAGTCCTAGCCATAGTTGGGGTCACTGTATTTGCAACCCTGATAAGCTGCTGGACTGTCCTTTCAGGTCCCATCTCCCTCTTCTTAAAGGGCTACTTCAGAGTCCTGAGGCAAGTGGACTGGGACCTTCCCTCTGCCCATTGTCTTCCAACTGCCATAAAGTACCTTCTGGTCACTTTCAACCTTACCCATCAAGTCTTGTACTCTCAAACTTCTTGAGGACTAGGAAATATGTTGTTATAGGAGATACTGATCTAGTATGTTCTACCTGATGACACTATTCCAAGTGCTTTATATGTACAGGTCCCAAGGCCCCATGGGAAATCTTCAGGGTAGAAGATCTCAGACTGAGAGATCTGGAGGACTCTTTCATTGTGGAATAGCAGACATTGATAGGAGTCAGGGGCAAAGAGAACTTCCTTCCACAGTTAGTCATGGTCATGGGCCTAAGACAACAAAATGACTATGTTCTTGCTGAACCAATAGTGTCAGTGCCGAGAACACTAAGGCTTTACAATGAATGAGCTTTGCAAAGCCAGTAAGCCCAGGAATGGGAATTCCAAAGCCCTGACTCATCCAGATGTCAGCTAACCACCAGCTTTTGTTCTTTTTACTTCTTACTGCTTCCTCCCCTCCTCTGGAACTTTTGGGTTGGACTTTTTCCTACTAGTGGGTTTTTCTGAGCTTGTGCTTACCACGTGATCTCTTGGACATGAGATCAAATTAGCCAACCAGGCTCATCCCATAAACTGTATGCATGTCTAAATTACATACAGTCCAAAATCAGCCCAATCCTGTGTTATTAAAGAACCTCTCTGATCCAGAATGCTATTTGGCTAACTCAAACCTTCTGGGTTTTGGGAGCTATTTCTTTACTTTTCAAGAAATTTTGTCTCCTTGTCCATCTTTTACTGTCTGTGTTCATCATTCTTGCTCTGACACAGGAGACAGGTAGCATCACTACCAGTAGAGCTGTGTAGCATTTTATAGTCAAACATATCCATGTTCCTGTAGGTACATACTTAGATGTCCATACTAGCAGAAAGAATAAAGCCACTAAATAGCCTTCTATTTGTTTACATTAAGCTTTGCCACCAAGGATCCATGAGCAAGATTTTGTTTGCAGAAGGGCAGCTTTAAATACTAGCCACCTTTTGTCATCATCACCACAGAAGCAGCTTAAGGTGGGAAGGGTTTATTTTGGCTCACAGTATGAGGATTCAGTTCGTCATGGTTGGGGCAGTCATGATAGCAAGAGCTCAAGGCAGTTGCTCACATTGCATGGAGACAGAAAGCAGAGGAAAATGAATGCTGGTTCTCAGCTTGCTTCTCCTTTATCTACAATACAAGACTGCAGCCCTTGGAATGGTGCTGCACATGGTTAGGGTGGGTCTTTCCACCTCCAAAACCTTAATGTACTTACTTAAAGATAGGCCCAAAGGTTTGTGTCCTGGGTCATTCTCCATTTGCCAAGTTCTCCATCACACTGGTGCTGGTGAACTCACTATATTTCACAATGAGGCTGTGTTAGCATGGATCCCTAAATCCTAAGAAATTTAACCTGAAACAAAAGCTACTGAATGTAAAAGGGCTTTTGAATCCAAGCAATGCTATTCTGTGACTTAATCCCTTACTTTTTAGTTTAGAGTGGTGAGATGCCCTTTTTGTTTGTTACAAAGTGCAAACGCAAGTGCCTTCAGGGCACGCAATGAAGTAATCCAAGTGAATGAAGCTGCCGGAGGGAGTGAGTACCTGCCCATTGGCCCAGCACATGTTTGCTACAGAAATTCCAGAAATCTGCCTTTTCACTGTTAGCTTCATTTTGAAATATCAAAATCACTGTAATGAAACACAATATTTGGTTATACTTTTGCATTTGATATGTACTTTCAAATTTGGTCGACTAATATTAGCTAGACTTGGCAACCATTTGGGATCTCTTGTTTTTTCTTTCATTTTTCAGGACCAACTGATTTCTATTAGTTTACTATGAAAATATATTTTTTGTAGGTAAGGTTTCACGCAGTTGAGGCTGTCCTTGAACTCTTGATCCTCCTCCCTCCATCTCCCAAGTGCTGGAAATACAGGCGTGTGCCACCACACCCTGCCTAATATGAAAACTTGAGAAGCCATCTGGAAAACATTTTCTTCATTCATTGAAGTGTTTGGGGTGGGTGGGAGAGGATGAGTTAAGAGAGAGAGAGAGAATGGTCGAGCTAAAGTACTGATTTAGAACAGTGTATCATAGAGCAGCTCTCACTGCCAATGGCAAACTTTCTCAAACAAGCACAATCTGAAATTCAGCCCTCATTATCTAATCTGGCTCTCTTGTTGGGAAATAATGAAGTAATTGAGAAAAAAGCAGGCTTGATTTGCTGAGAGACAACTGCTGATGATTGAACTGATTTCTCTCTCTCTCTCTCTCTATATATATATATGTGTGTGTGTGTGTGTGTGTGTGTGTGTGTGTGTGTGTGTGTGTATGCATCCAGAGACCCTTTCTTCTCTAGTTCATGATTTTCTCCAGGTCCTGGATTATTTTTCTTTCACAGAAAGGGAAACATAATATCCCACCCTTATTTGGAGAAATTCTTTGCATGGTTATTAGGTCTCTTGAAGTTCTAGCTCTTTCACTTAGGAATCCATGAAATAAAAATATCTGTGTTTGTGTTTGTATGTGTATAATAATGCACATACAAGGGGGAAGTGCAAAAGTTATAGAAGAGAAGGGGAGGGAGAGAGGTGATAAAAATCTCAAAGCACCAACTATTTTAGAGCAGTAGTAATGGTTTTCTCTCTTCTTGAAGATGACACCTCACTCAACTGAATGATGTTGGTTTTGCCTTGTGAAGGGAAAAAGACAACATGGGAACCTTCTTTAGATGCATGCACTGACCCTAGATCTTTTCATTTTAAAAGAATTTTCTAAAAGTCAGTTCTTGTATGCCGTGAATGTGTGTTTTGTTAATATTTTCTAAAACATGTCTTTTTATCCTAATAATCCCCTTCCCCTCAGTTTTGGAATTGTACTTAATGTTATACTGTTAAATATTCAGTAGCCAGCTCCCCAGAAGTAGAACTCAACAATAACAAAACAGATCAACCTGGTTGGTAGACTTTGCTAATTTCCACAGCTAGGCTAGTTTCAAGGCATCACAGGATATAGTTGCTAAGATATGACCAGATCAGAACAACTAACATGAGTGGGCAGGATGAAAGAGACAGGGGTTGGCTTCTGCTGTTAATGTGTGTACCAAACAGCAGCTCAGGGACTGGGGAGACAACATGAGGACCTGAGCTTGGTTCCCCAGTACCCACTCAAAAAGTTGGTCCCAGCATCATGTGCCTGCAATCACAGCACTGGGGAAGAAGAGACAGGAATTTGGGAGCTTGCTGGCCAGCCAGTCATATCAAATTGGTGAGTTCTGGGTTCAGTGAGAGATGGTGTTTTAAAAAATAAGGTAGAGCCTGGGCATTGGAGGTGTACACCTTTAATCCCAGCACTTGGGAGGCAGAGGAATGAATGCAGATCTCTGTGTGTTGGAGGCCAGCCTCTCCTACAGAACAAGTGCCAAGAGAAGCTCCAAAGCTACACAAAGAAGCCCTGTCTCAAAAAAACATATATATAGTAGAGGGCAAAGACACCCAATTTCATTGCGCGCACATGTGAACACACACACACACACACACACACACACACACACACACACACACACAAAGTCAAAACAAAGCAGCAGGTCAGATTGCCTCAAGGGAATATCCAGTTACATTCTGTGGTGATTTGAGTGAACATGGTCTTGTTGGAGAAAGTGTGTATTTGGGAGCAGGATTTGAGATTTCAGATACTCAAGCCAATAATAGTGTCTCTTCCTGCTGCCTGCCAGTCCAGATGGAGAACTCTCAGCTAACTTCTCCAGCACCACACTGCCATGTTTCCTGCCACAATAATGGGCTAAACCTCTGAACTATAAGCCAGCTCCAAGTAAATGTTTCCTTTATAGGGGTTGCTGTGGTCATGGTGTCTCTTCATAGCAACAGAAACCCTAACTAAGACACTCATAAGTGAAAACTGTTAAAGAAAAATTGCATAGAAGCTATTATCATCATTACATTCTTTGGAGAGTTAAAACTTGCTCAATACTCAAAAGTTTTCTTTTTTAAGCTTTAGAGTATATTAGTTATTGCTTTAAAAATGTGTTTTCTATCATATGGTCATAAAAGATTCAAACTATATGAAAAGAGCCAGCAGCCGATTTGGCTTTATGTGCAGAACAATGAACTCATCAGAGTTATTTTTTTATGTGCATTGTCACTTGGCCTGGAGCCACTGGTCCTAAGAAAGCCTGACTGTGTTTTGGTCAGTATTCTGCCTCAACAGCACCAAGACAACGCCTCCAAAACACTGTGGTTCATTTTGTCCTTGTCTCCCGTCAATTTAACTAACTACTGTTTAATTTGCTTTTGTAAACAAAATGTCTCAATAAAGACATTCTCCCTAGGAGCGCCCATCTCTAACTGAACTATAGTTGGGAATATACATGTCATTTTCATGTTTGAAAAGCCACATTTAAAGATACTAAATCAGTATAAGACTTATTAAAGCTTTTATACTTGGAGAGTGACGCCTTCAAAAATTGAGTGACTAGTTTTTACACTTGACCCCCTCCCCCTGCTCCCTCAGCACACCTCAGTTTGGATATGTACATTTCAAATATTCAGTAGATATCTTAGCTAGTGGCTGCTGTTTTTGGACAGCTCAATACCTTATTGTGCATTAGCAGTTTTTCCAACTCCAAGAAAACCCAATATTATAGAAACTCTGATTGGCACTTCAAAGGTTGTTGTTACGAGAATTTCCTTTGTAGGATGAGCAAGCATTCTACTTTCCCCAGGACTGAGAGTTGGCTCAGGATGTGGGAGTTCAGCCACGAAATCAGAGCAATTCCCAGGTAGATTGAGATAAACTGTTCACAAAAAGTTTAAGGAGAGCATCTGTGTTGCTTTCACTCAACACAGCCTGAGCTCTCTCTGTATTTTTGGAAGCCATTTTTGAATCTTCATGGTTTTCCAGGATGGCGTTCTGGGAAGGGACTTTGGAGATCAGGGAACAAGTTTCACCAGACTCGTGAAAATATTGTCTCTTTGACCTTATGGATTCTCACTCAGCTCCCTATTTTACAGGAACATGTCTCCCTACAAACAACGAATAATCTTCCAGGTACCTTCTACCCAGGGAACTATAGTCTTTCTTGGTAGCTGATTACATTGTCTGCCTGACCTGGGGTAAGTCTCATTATTTTTGAAAAAGTCAGTTTGAATTGCATGCCCTGATCTTTATAGAGAAATATAATATTTATGTCAACCAGTGTTTCTTTATCTGAAAAAAATGTATAGCGACTGACTTAAATTATTAATTGGATTTTATAATTTATGAAATCATTCAACAAACATTTAACTACAATCTCAAGATTATTTAATTTTCCTCTGCTTAAATGGCCTTAGTTTCCTTCAGTGTCAGACTCCATACTGGTAAGAGGGGATAGTAATAAATGTAGCCTGTTTCATAGGATACTGTGAAGATCAAATGTACATTGAAAGATCAAGAATGATGTGAATTGCTTCAAAGAACTTGTTATGTAGCAATACTATGTTCATTCAGAATATGACTACTAGACCTTTCTTGAGGTCAGATGCACATTTGAAATATTCCCATCACACTTTCCTGGAAATGCTAAAAGTTCTGCTTGTCTAATTAGGCTTTCTTTTGCTGTGAAGAGATACCATGACCACGACAATTTTTATAAAGGAAAATATTCAACTGAATCTTGCTTTCAGAGGTTTAGTCCATTATCATCATGGCAGGACATGGTGTCATCTAGGCAGACATAGTACTGAGAAGGAGCTGAGAGGTCTAAATCTTTTTATAAATTTAAATTAGGAACAATCTTATTTTATATATCAATCCCAGTTCACTCTTCTTCTCTTCCTTGAATGTCCCCCATCAACCCATCCATTCCATTGTGTTTCTGCTCCACAGGGAAGGTGAGGTCTTCTATGGGGGATCTTCAAAGTCTGTCACATTATTTGGGGCAGGGCCTAGGCCCTCATCCCATATGTCTAGACTGAGAGAGTATCCCTCTATGGGGGGTGGATTTCCAAAATTCATTCTTACACTAGGAATAAATACTGATCCACTGCCAGAGGCCCCATAGACTGCCCAGGCCTCCTAACTGATACCCATATTCAGGGGGCCTGGTTTGGTCCTATGCTGGTTTCCTAGCTGTTCAGGTCAGCTGTTCCTATGGGTCTCTCCAGCCTGGTCTTGACCCCTTTGCTCATTAATCCTCCCTCTCTGTGACTGGATTCCAGGAGTTCGGCTCAGTGCTTAGCTATGGGTATTCCATCAGCTACTGGATGAAGGCTCTAGGATGGTATATAAGGTAGTCATTAATCTCATTATTGGGTAAGGGCATTTAAGGTATCCTCTCCACTATTGCTCAGTTTCTTAGTTGGGGTCATCCTTGTAGATCTCTGGACATTTCCCTAGTGCCAGATTTCTCTTTAAACCTATCATGGCTTCCTCTATTATGGTATCTCTTTCCTTGTTCTCCTCTACTCTTTCCCTGACTCAATATCCCTGACCCCTTATGTCCTTATTCCCCCTCCTCTTCTTGCCTTCTCTTTCTCCTAACTCCCTCTTCCCTCCCCCATGGTCCCAATTTGCTCAGGAGATCTTGTCCCTTTCCCCTTCACCAGGGGACCATGTATGTCTTTCTTAGGGAACTCCTTATTTTCTAGCTTCTCTGGCAGTATGGATTGTAGGCTGATAATCCTTTGCTCTATGTCTAAAATCCATATGTGAATGAGTACATACCATGTTTTTCTTTCTGGTTCTGGGTTACCTCACTCAGGATGGTTTCTTTTACTTCCATCCACTTGCCTGTGAATTTCAAAATGTTTTTGCTTTTTTTCTGCTAAGTAGTACTCCATTGTGTAAATGTACCACATTTTCTCCACCCATTCTTCAATTGAGGGGCATCTAGGTTGCTTCCAGGTTCTGGTTATTACAAATAATGCTGCAATGAACATAATTGAACAGATGTCCTTGTTGAATGAATGTGCATCCTTTGGATATATGCCAAAGAGTGCAATTGCTGGATCTTGAGGTAGACTGATTCCCATTTTCCTGAGGATCCGCCATATTGATCTTCAAAATGGCTGTACAAGTTTTCACTCCCACCAGCAGTAGAGGAGTGATCCCCTTTCTCCACATCCTCTCCAGCATAAACTGTCCTTGGTGTGTTTGATTTTAGCCATTCTGACAGGAGTAAGATGTTATCTCAGAGTTGTTTTGATTTGCATTTCCCTGATAGCTAAGGATGTTGAGCACTTTCTTTAGTGTCTTTCAGCCATTGTAGATCCCTTTATTGAGAATTCTCTATTTAGTTCCGTACCCCACTTTTTAATTGGATTATTTGGTGATCCACATCTATCTCTATGCACAAAACTTAAATCCAAATGGATCAAAGACCTCAAGATAAATGCAGCCACACTGAACCTCTTAGAAGAGAAAGTGGGAGGTACCCTTGAACAAATTGGTACAGGAGACCACTTCCTGAATAACACCAGTAGCACAGACATTGAGATTGACAATTAATTAATGGGACCTCCTCAAACTGAGAAGCTTCTGTAAGGCAAAGAAAACAGTCAACAAGACAAAACAGCAGTCCACAGAATGGAAAAAGATATTCAATAACCCCACATCTGACAGAGGGCTGATTTCCAAAATATACAAGAACTCAAGAAGCTAGTCACCAAAACACCAAACATTTCAATTAAAAAGTGGAACTCTACATCCTCATTCACCAGAAGCAGGAAGTGAACTGTGTCCCACAGTGGATGTGACTTTCGAATATACGAGACCTCAAATCTGACACCCACAGTGATATACTTCCTCCAACGAGGCCACATTTCCTAATAGTGTCATTCCCTATGGACCAAGCATTCAAACACGTGAGTCTATGGGGGCCATTCCTATTCAACTGACCAAACTAATTGTTTTGGCCCAGCAACCCACATTGCCTGTTGACGCTGGCCATGACTTGGCAGCCAGTTTTTGAAGCATCCTAAATATAGTCCACATGCTCCCCCATGACCAGAGCAGGAATTGGTTGTCTTATGTGTTGGTTTTTGGGCTTAATCTGGCAACTAGCTCTGAAATAAAATATCAAGTAGCATGTTCTCTGGCTAGATTCTGCACCCCTCCTCCTGTTGTTTTTCCATAGATTTTGCAAACTTTAACAGAATCAGGGAAGAAGGAAAACTTACATATGGGATATAAGTGAAATGGAATCATCGTGGGTTGCCTTACTATTTTAGATTACTATTACTTTTATTGGGTTGGAGTTTTGTTTTGTTTTGTTTTCAGCTAAACCCATCTTCAATGGTAGAAAGTGCCAGAAACTTACTTGCCTAGCTTCTGTTTTGTCTAGACTATGAGACACTATCCTGGCTGGTGAATAAAGGGAAATATCCTCTGGGGAGTTCCAGGAGAAAACCTTTTCATCCCTTTGTGATTATACGTGCTACTTGGAGCTGAGGCAACCTGCACAAAAAGACCATATTGATGAACCATAAGAAACATAAAGAAGATGAACTCATGTGGAAAATAAAAATAAAGACAAGCCTTGCTGCTGCTCTCAGATTATTGAAGAGCTGAATAAACTTTCTAGAACCTCCTGCCTCTATGACCTCTTGTTTTATAAGATTTATTAGTAGACCCCTGTTGCTTAAGTCATACTTGGTTGGGTATTTAGTTTCTGTTCTGGCTGACATGAATGGATTCTTTGATGGCCCTAAGAAGATTAGCTCTCAATAATTAGGCATAATCCCATGTTCCTTTTTTCAAGACTCCTGCTGCTAAGAGCCAACAGTGAACTGTCATTTCTAGAACTTCTCAGGTATGTCCCCCAAGCAATGTGAGGTGATGGGCATGAGTGCAAACTTAGGAGTCAGATCTTGGCAAGTGTGCCCTTTGGCAATTTGGTTAAACTCTTGTTTTATTTTCTTCATCTATGAGCTGCTGCTGCTGCCACTATATTTATAGACTTTCCTATGAAACAAATCATTGCATCAACAGCACTTACATGCCTTCAACGTAGTGTACGCCATGGATGAGAGCTATTCTGCTTATCTACCACTTGCTTTACATAGCCTTGTGTTATCACTAATACATAGGTGAGTGTGCATACAATGTACATATAGCCTCCTGTATACTTTAAATCTCCCCTAAGTTAATTTCAATATTTATACAATGTAAATGCTATGCAAATAGTTGCAACACTATATTACCTTAGGGAATAATGGCAAGAAACAGTATATAAATGTTCAGTCCAGGTGCAACTTTTTTCCTCAAACATTTTGTATCCACACTCATTGAATCCCATTTGGAGGACCAACTATATACATGTCTTCTTCTCTCACACTTTTCTATGACTGTTTTTTGTTCACCCCAAAGACAGACTTCACCTTGCCCATATCTTGGAGCCAGGAGTTGTGGGACACCATCAGTTACCTTTGTTTTAGTTTTCCCAGAAAAAGACCTTGAGAAAGTATAAGCTATTTATTTAGTAAAAAATGATTCAAGGGAATTTCACCAATGCAGTGGGGGAAGTGATGCAGGAAGGGGAAGAAAGGCACTAATGCAAATCCAGGTGCTAATAGCGAGCCGCTTCCCACAGTGGGCAAGGAACAGCCCACGTTGTTTCATCCCCCTAGGAGTCCTTAGTGTATGAGCAGTGTCTCAGAGTACCGCCCCACCTCCCAGGGACAACCTTGCTGAGCTATTCAAATGCCATGTCCCTCCAGGCTTAGGTCTGGAGCCGCTGGGGATGGCATGAAGCATTTGCTCTCAGGCCTTTTGCCTCTGTGGGTGGGCAGGCAGCCCCAGCCTCCAGAGAAAATTGACAGCCAGCTGAAAGACAGGCAAGCAGACCATAATGAAAAGGCCCCATGGGCCTCCCTAGGCTCAAGTGGGAATGGATTAAACTCAATGAATGTGGTTCCTCCCCACCCTCCTTGGGGGGAGGGATGTGGCAGAAGCTGTGCTGTCCAAGAAACTTTGTTAGCTCAGCAACAGGACACAAAGAAGAGTAAGAAATTGACTCGAAGGGTGTCACAATCCAGTGGCAGAGATAAACATGTTCACAAATGCCATCCTAACAGTGTTTATCATGTGAGAAGTGGAAGATGAGGAGTTCATTTCTTTTCACCTAGGAGATTAAGAAATGGTGCGACTGTGGGAAAATAGACCCCCTTGTGTATGGTTGCTAAGAGCAGCAATTTGGCACTGGTTTTCAGATACACAAATGTGTTTACCTTTTGGCGCAGCAATCAAACTTCTGGGAATTTATCCTACATGTCTGCCCACACAAGAACAAAATAGTGAATGCACAAGCTTATTCTTCCCAGTGTTACTGTGGTGACATAATATTGGCAGCAATCAAAGTGTCCATCAACAGGGACTTGTTAAATCTTTGCTGACATGCCCACACAATGGAGTACTATGCAGGTGTATAGAAGAGTGAGGTCAATTTGCCATGAATGTATTGCTACATTGAAAAAAAGCCTAAGATGAAAAGGCATAATACGTGTGGTGAGACTATGGATTTCAGGGCTGACCATAGAGAGAGCATGATTGTGAACTGACAGCAAGCTTTCTTTAGGCAGCACTTGGCTAGGATGCTATGACTTACTGCCTCCTTAAATAAGAAGTTCATACAAGTTACCAGCCTTCTGAAAAAGGGTCATATTAGTATATTGACCATAAAAGATCTTCACAGAGGGAAAACACGAAGAGACAGCCACATCAGATCACCACCCAGAAGGGGAAGAAAGCAAGGGGATGGGGAGAGGGGGATTGAAGAAGGGTCATGCATTTAAGTGGTGTCACCCAGGAGCAAGGTAGGAGTTACTAGGTCAAGAGCTCAGATAGGTAGCAGGGTTGTTACTAGAATTTTTAGGGTCAAAGCCTGTGCCCTAACAGCTCTGACAATGTAGGCTATTTATATTTAATATGTCAATTATAGACATTGATAAAGTTAATAGAGAACAGCAGGAAAGTTGGGAACAAGTAAGTAGATACAGTGACCTCCAAGTTCATTTTTGGACATGAGGTTAGTGAAGTTTCTGCAACCCAATAAGCCTCTCCACTGATAAGCCTCTCTGCTGATGCAGCAATCCAAATCAGACTAAATCAAACCAAATGAGAAAAAGCCCACTTTTTTTTTTAATGGATACAGCATTCCCTGGTGGCCTTCCTGCTCCCCAGAGAGGAAATGGGAGAGACTGGAAAACAACATATCTATTTTCTGGGGGTGTGGGGGCAATTTAAATACTCTGTGGGAGTGGTCATCATTTGTTGGGCTTTTGAGATGCAGCAGGGTTTGGAGGGAGATAGGGGAGGGGGCTTGGGTGGAACTCTCCATTGTAACATCCCAGGATCTTTGGGTATGTGGATGCCAGGGGCTGGGGTGAAGCTTATATCATAACAGTTTGGTTTAAAACAGACAGCAGTTCTCAACCTTCCTAATGCTATGACCTTTTAATATAGTTCCTCATGTTGTAGTGACCCCAACTATAAAATTATTTCCATTGCAACTTCATAACTATAATTTTGTGACATTATCCATCGTAAAATAACTATATGATATGCAGGCTATTCATTATGCAAACCCTGTGAAAGAGTCGTTCAATCCCCAAAGGGGTAGCAGCCTACAGGTTGAAGTCACTGGTTTACACAAAGAGCAAGAGATATGCATAACTAACTATCTCCTTCAAGGTATGGTCCTATTCATCATTGACCCAGTCTTGGCTCAACACTTGGATCACAGACTTCTCTGAATAGCTAGCTAGTAAGTACACTAGCAAAGCTCAATCTATCAGGAAAAAGACTTTGACTTTATTACAACTGATAAAGGTATATTGGGCAGTTATATTGTAAAAGCAAACTCCAAAGAATTTATTCTACCCTGTGAGCAGTGAATGTTCCAACTTGACACTAAAATTAATGTGCCAAGTAAAAAAGAAAATTCAGTATGTGAGAACATACTTGCTATCACTATTTGTACACACACACACACACACACACACACACACACAAAGAGAGAGAGAGAGATTTTGTGATCAAAATATGTAAATAAGATTCTCAAATCAATAAAAGAGGCAAAAGTAAACATTCACTAACTAGGCACATAACAAAATATTATATCCTGATGATCGGTGATACTGAGTGTGATGGTACAGGCTTGTAATATTGGCTTCTCAGAAGCCGATGTAGGAGGATCACAAGTTCTGTGGCCACAGGTCTATATAGGGAGTACAAGGTCAGCTTGACTTATTCATTGAGACTCTCTCACGATAAAAAGGAGGTTGTAGCTTAGAGTTAAAGCACAATGCTGGCATGCATGAGACCCAAAATTTGATCCTTAGGACCATAAAATGAAGAAAGAAACAAATGAAATAAACTAACTATATGATGAGCGAACAAGTGAATAATGTAAGTAAAAATACAAAAGAAAAATATAAGAACTACAAAAAACCACCAGAGCCATTATATACATAAAGAAAAGATTTTTAAAAATTGATACTATCATGTTGGTGAGGTTGTGAAGAAACTGAAATTCATATGCTATTGGTTGGATAAGAACATATGATGTTACCCTTTGGGGAGCAGTTTTTTTGTTTCTGATAAAATCTTTAAGTGGCACATGTCCATCTTAACATTCATGAATAAATGGTTCAAAGACTTAGCTAGTTCCAATTTTGCTCCATCCCTAGGCTCTCAAGTTCTATTTCCTAGCTGGATTATGAATTTTTATATAGCTCTAAATGTACCTTAGACAAAACAGCCACCCAAGTATCACTTTCAGAAAGTTCTTTTTAATTGATTAATTTTTTTTCATTTATTTTACACCACAGTTTCCTGCCCCTTCTCTCCTCTTGCCCCCCCCCATCTCTCCTCTGATCCCCCAATCCACACCTCCTGTTTCTGTTGAAAAAGGGGCAGGCCTCCATGGGTGTCAACAAAGCATGGCATATCAAGTTGAGGTAGGACTAAGCTCCTCCCCCCCCCCCCCCGTATTAAGGCTGAGCATGACAACTCAGTATGAAGAATAGATTTCCCAAAGCCGGCTATACACAAAGGATGTTCAGTCATACCACAAAGAAGGTCACAGCAGTGTCATTCATAATAGGCACTTTTAGAACTTTTCAGGGCTTAGTTTACAGTTCACCATGTGGTAGAAAAAAGAATTAAACCAATAAATTGCCCCTATTTCAAAGTGGGCCTTAAAACTGCACCAATCCTGTGTCCCTTAGGCTAGCATGTAGAGCAAGAGAGTGTTTTTGTTGTATGATAGATGCCTAAATACCTGTGTGTGATGTGCAGAAATGGAAACTTGAAAGGGATAAGTGTAGTGGCATCTTGCCTTACCAGTGAAATTGGGGTGGTGGCCACATCCTTTGGGTGTGGTTTCAGGTGTAGGCATGACCCATTATATGGTAGATAAGGGGCTGGCTGGGCTCTCTTGGGTTGCGGTGAGCACATGGGAAGAACAGAGACTGCATCTTCTGGAACAGGAAGACCACAGCAGTTATTTACTATTAACTGTGCAAGCGCTTTCCTAATAAATCTAATTATCATTTATCTTTGGTCTGGTGGACTCATTTAAACCCTGCCATCAGACAAGCAGTGTTTGATCCAACAAGGAGTAGCCAACATGTAAACAGGTCACCTGCACTCTGCCCTACCACATGTAGTACAAAAATAATTGATGCAACATGGTAAGGGCAACTCTTAGCAGCCTACAGAAAAATTCAAACAGAAACTCTTGAGTAGTCAGACTTCTGGTTCTGAGACAACTCCCAATGAAATGAATGAGTGGACATATAATGTTCTCATTTTCCAGAATCATCTGTTCGCTGGCATGAAGAGTGTGGGTGTGATGAATGATGCCAAAAGACAGAAAAAGAAATTTTGAAGAAAAGCTGTGGAACACAGTAAAAGTCTTTCCCGGAAGATCTCTGGCTCCAATCTCCTAATTATTTTGTTCAATCCTCCCTCCTGAATACAGAATCTCTCCAATAATTCTGGAGCTGTCAGGGCAGCTTGGTCCAGCTTGAACTAAGAGTAACTCTTTGTTCTTGAACTGACATTGTACCAAGATCAAGGAAGCACTTTGCAAGGAATAATTATGTGATGCCTCCTGGAGATAGATGGTCTCTCTGAAAGAATATTTCCATCTTTAATTTCAAGGATGCTTTAATAATGGGAAGGATTTAAGTAGCGAACTGTGGAAGACTGAAAGTCCAAGAACAGTCTATCACATAATCCTCTTTACATGAATATTTTTAAATACTCAAGAACCTTTCTGCCAAGGCTAATTTTGTGTTTTTTCACATAAATAATATTGGACTATCACCTCATACTTCTTTTTATTTTATGACAATATTTTTATTTAAATTTGAAACAAGCTTGTTTTACATGTCAATCCTAGTTCCCTCACCCTCCCCTCCTCTCCTGTGCCCCTCCCAACCCCCATCCCATCCTCTTTCTGTTCCCTGGGAGGGTAAGGCCTTCCAAGAGGGATCCTTCAAAGTCTATCATATCATTTGGAGCAGGGCCTAGTCCCTCCCCCATGTGTGTCTAGACTGAGAGAGTATCCCTCTATGAAGAGTAGGCTTTCAAAGTCATTTCGTATACTTGGGATACATACTGATACACTACCAGAGGCCCCATAGACTGCCCAGTCCTCCTAACTAACACCCACATTCAGAGGGTTGGTCCTATGCTGGTTTCCCAGCTATCAGTCTGAGGTCCATGAGCTCCCCCTTGTTTGGTCAGCTATTTCTGTGGGTTTCTCCAGCCTGGTCTTTACCCCTTTGCTCATCACTCCTCCCTCTCTGCAACTGGATTGCAGGAGTTTGGCTCAGTGTTTAGCCGTAGGTGTCTGCTTCTGCTTTCATCAGCTACTGGATGAAGGCTCTAGGATGGCATATAAGGTAGTCATCAATCTCATTCTCGGGGAAGGGCATTTAAGGTAGCCTCTCCACTATTGCTCAGTTTCTTAGTTGGGGTCATCCTTGTAGATCTCTGGACATTTCCTTAGTGCCAGATTTCTCTTTAAACCTATCATGGCTCCCTCTATTATGGTATCTCTTTCCTTGCTCTCCTCTATTCTTTCCCTGACTCAATCTTCCTGCTCCCTCATGTCCTCCTCTCCCTTCCTCTTCTCCCCTTCTCTTTCTCCTAACTCCCTCTCCACTCCTCCATGGTCCCAATTTGCTCAGGAGATCTTGTCCCTTTTCCCTTCTCCAGGGGACCATGTATGTCTCTCTTAGGGTCCTCCTTGTTTCCTAGCTTTTCTGCCAGTGTATCACCTCACATGTTTTTCTGAGTGATTTTCTAGTATTTTCATATTTAATATTGAAAGTGGGGCAAAACCCATTACTGTTGGCTTCTTTAAGAAGTATCACATGATCTTGCTGCATGAGTCACAAATATTGGTTTAAGAAGAACTTTTTGAATTGTCATCATTGATATTTCACTGCTTTAATTTTTTCAGTACAAATACAGACCTTTCTCCTCTAAGTCTTTCTAAGGGTTAGCTTGGCTTAATTAGTTTGAGTCATTTTTGTAAACACAAATGTTCATCTCTAATTGTAAGCTTAGTAAAAGTTTTAGAAATGGTTACCTTTCAATTTGATTCCCAACTTTCTGGTTCCAGCTATGTGACAATGCTCCCTCCATGTACAAGCATGGGAGGATCCCTGACATCACTGCCTGTTTGGAGGAGTAGGTGAAAGGGTGTTTCCTCTGAACCTATGCCTCTTAAGTTGCTTCTGTTCATGGTATGTGATGTGTACTTTATGCTGCCTGGCTTACGCACTGGAAAATCATGGCACCATCCTGCATAGTACTTTCAATAAAACCGACAGGCATAAAGAACTCTCCAACAAACAAGAATGATTTGGGGTGAGCATACAGCCCAACTTGTAAAGAAATAATGCTCCAGAGAGTGAGAGAAGAGCCCATTCATTGTGAGCATTCATGATCCTCTGGCTGTGTGGATAGGAGGGGAATGGAGCTTGGCTAATGCTTGGAATTGGTTAGATGAATTTTACTGGAAGTTTTAAAGACCTCAAGACTGGAGTGGCTTTGGGGCAAGCAGTAAAGCAATTTTCTCAGTGGATTATTTTGTCAGTGTTGCTAAAATGTAATTGGTAAATTGACATGATGTACATATGTAAATACATAGGTTGGTGTTTTGATGCACGTATGTATCGTGAAATGATCATAACAAGGGAGGATTCTCTCCCTCCCTTCATTGCTTTCTGCAGCAAATGTATTTTAGCAAACTTAATTCTATTATGCAGTATTCTTCATTGTATTGTGTTTTTTTTTTTTTAGATTCACAGAACTGCTTCATCTGCAGAACTGAAACTTCCATTTCATTTCTCCCTCCTGTCTCCTCTCTTGCAGACACCGTTCTACTTTCTTCCTCTCTGGATCTGACTATTTTAGATTATGCAAGACACTTGGTCTGCTTGTTTTGATGATGCTGGATCATGGGCCATTTTCTCCGCATTAGGAGATACTCATAGGCCTTGCACTAGTCACATTTTGTCCTTATGATAAAATACTCAAGGAAGTAAGTTAGTGGGAAGAGGTTATTTTGACTCACAGTTTAGAAGATACAGTCCATTGTGAAGTTGGGAAGGAGGAAAGGCTCTTGCATGGTGGAGGAAACTTGTGATGTAATTTGCTTACATCTTTACACATCAAGAAGTAGAATGGAGTGAGAAGTATGGCCAGACAATGACTCTCAAAAGGCCAACTCCAGTGATCTATATGAATCCCTGTGTCCCAAATAATCTACAGTCTCCCCAAGAAGCACCACTAGCTGGGAACTAAGTGTTCAGACTACACTAGACAAAGTCCATAATAATCCTTCTGTTCCTTTAGTTTCTTAGCTTTTCCAAAGACTTGATGTGTGCTTTGGTTTTTATTACTTCTTTTATTTTTTGAGACCAGACTATAATTACATCATTTCCTCCTTTCCCTCCTCTAAATCTTCTCAAATTAATAACCTTTTCATTAATTGTTATTACAACATATAAATATATAATATATACTATATAATATATACATGTTATATATATTCCTAAATACATAAATACAACACTTTCAGTCAATATAATCTTACTTGCATGTATGTTTCAGGACTGACCATTTGGTATTGTATGTACTCTTCTTTGGGGAAGGCTATTTCTCCTCTCAGAATTTCTTAGTTGCTTGTAGGTCTTTGTGAATGGCAGAGGCCTCACGGGCTTTCCCAGTCCATGTTAGCATGTTTCTTGTTGTGCATATGCAGCTCATATTTAAACAGTCATGTTGGTGAGACTTTATGGGTGTAACTTATGAAAATTCTGGAAGACACAATCTCATAGAAAACTCCTTGGCACTTTGGCATTTGCAGTCTTTACGATCTTTTCCCCAGTGTTCCTTGAGCTGTAGGCATGGGAGTTGTTTTGTAGATATATCCATTGGGAGTGGAACCCACACTTTTACATGCGGATTCCACTGGATGTGCCTCTAGCACCTGAGGATGCAACATGACAATGAGAACTGGGTCAACAAAGAAGAGTAAGTTTCTAGACTGTCCTTGAAATATACTTGATCACAATTGATTATTCATTAAATACAGAGCAAATACCTTACACAGCCAAGAGTTGTAGGAAGAGAGAAAGCATGGGAACTGAGCCTGCCCTTTTGCACTGTGTAAATCAGAAATTTGATTGTGGTCACTGATTCACCTTTAGGAGACAAAGCAAGTCTGATAAAGCAAATTAGAAAAGCCCAAGAGGGCAAGTGGCCATTGTGGGACAGCTGCCTTTATCACCGTCTAGCACTAAACTGCTTTCCTTGAGAGTACTGAGTTTTCTTCTCAGTCTATCCTGTTTTAACCTACAAGGAAAAAGAAAGGAAGAAAGAAAGAAAGAAAGAAAGAAAGAAAGAAAGAAAGAAAAAAGAAAGAAATCAGGAATAGGCTATGGCCACACTACCCTGATCTCAAAAGTGCGTGGGTGAAAGAACACATAATTCTTGATCATTCTGTTTTAGGAAGAGAACCTTTGTGTAATACTGAATCCTCATGACTTCCCTGAGCCATGTCCACAGACATTTCCGCTCTAAGAGGTGTTGAATTTTCAGACATTGTGCTATGTTCCTAAGCAAAACAGAGCTTTCTAGCTGGTAGATTGTTTTCCTAAGACTCATGACTCCTGTCACCTGTCAAAAGAGGCCCAGAGGCCATCACTGTCCATCTCTTGCCTTCTTACAGCTTTCCTTGAAATGATATTGCTGCCAGGCTTGGAATTCTGTGTGCTGGTAGCATTCTGTTTTAGGAATGTTATGCTGTCTTTTAAGGGACTAATTTTAGGCAAACAGGAAATTGAGCAATAAATGACAATTCCTAATAATGTTCTAAAAATAATGCATTGCTGAGGCGGTACTTGAAGTTTGGCCTTTTAAATGTGCACACGTTCCCTAGCTGATTACTGTTGTGATGCAGGAGGACACACAGGGCAGAAAAGGTGCTTCATAGATGTCATTTTGAGTTAGCTATCCCTTTGAGTTGAACTGGACTTCAAGACCCTTCCTGTAGTACAGTCCCAGGGAGTTGTTTTTGAGTCTGTCTCACAGGAACTGGTCTCTCAAATTGCCTCCTCCCACAATCTTGTCATTTTTCCATTTTTCAATTTACCCTCTTGGTGGGCAGATAGCAGCTCTTTGGGATTTGGTAGGGATTGTGACAGGGAGCCAGCCTCTTCTCCCAGTGGCTTTTGTCTTCACATAGGTTTTATAGTACAAGGACATGATTTTCCTTTCCCTTTCCTTTTTAAAAGTAGAAACAGCAGAACTTATGGGCAGTTAAGATCGAATCCTTTATAAATAAAAAGATTTTGGAGAGAACAAAAAGATAGATTACAGGTTACAGGAGAGGAGGATTGTTTGCTGCTCAGGGATTGTGTTGGAAACACCGAATGTGGAGGTGGTAGTCAGATTCAAAAGATGGAGCATGGACATGATAGATTACCATGAGAGATACAGTGATGATCTTCTTTCCAAGCAAGTTCTTTATTTTGGGGGTTATTGATGATATAAGTGTATGGAACAGTAAACAGCCTAACCTAAATATCCTGTGATCCCAGGAGACAAAGTTAATCCTGGCTCTTAGGATATCGTGTCTGGCTGGAACCATGCTCTTGGTGGTAGAAGTGGGAAATGCTGTCATCAGCTCTGGTGGCCCTCATAAGATCATGTATTTAAATATTTAGTTCCCAGCCTTGTTGGAGGATATGTGTCACTGCGGGTGGGCTTTGAGATTTTAAAAGGTCTTGCCATTCTCAGTTAACTTTCTTTTTGCCTTGTGCTTGTGGAACAATGTAAGCTGTCAGCTACTGATCCAGTGCCCTCCTTGACTACCCAGAGCCATGCTTCCTGCCATGATTGTCTTGGACTATAACCTTCTGTAACTGTGAGCCCCAAATGAATTCTTTCTTTTATAAGTTGCTTTGGTCATGGTGTTTTGTCACAACAATAGAAAAGTACCTGAGACATAAGCCTTGTGTAGGAGTCACTTCCTCAGGACCCAAGGTGCTTCAAGAATGTTCAGGAAGATGTACATGTTCCCTGAGAAATACATTCATACCATTGCATACTTCACATGATATAAGAAAGAAGGGACAATAAAACCCTCTCTCCAGGCTGGAGAGATGGGTAAAGTGCTTTCTGCATAAACACAAGGACCTGAGTTTCGACTTCCAACACCCACATAAACCAGGCATGATAGTGCACGCCTCTAATTCTAGCACTGGGGTGGGGGTAGGAATAGGAGGATCCCTGAGGCTTGCTGGAATTATGTCTACTGAATCTGTGAGTTCCAGGTTCAGTGAGAAACCTTGTTTCATCAAACAAGGTAGAGTGATTGAGAAAGACACCAAGTATCGGCCTCTGATCTCCACATGCATGTGCACACACATGTGTATATACATACACATATACCACACACACAAGATGAATAAACAACAATTCAATAATTAATCACAGCTAAACACAACTCTTGTGTCTTGGGTGTCTGGTAATTACTATGGTTTTACAACAAAAGAAGGTACTATTGGGACAAACAATAATTTTTTTTTTTTAATTTTGGTGAGCTATAAAATGAGAGTACAGGGAATGAAGTGTTCACATAGAATGACAGCTCTGGCACTGAAGTGGATGCCTAAGTATAAGTGCACTGCACACATGCTGGCTGCGTGATACTACCGTTTCCCCATATGATGATTCAATGCTACTTTCTCACAGAGTGAGTGTGGCTATCATGCAGAGAAAGCCAATGGGAACAGAAAGCGTTGATTTATTTCCCGATTATCATGCTCCACTGAGTGTCGTATCCTCTAGGAAAAACAACTACCTGCTTGGGAAGAGCTGTTCTATGCAGCAGAGTTCTGCTTCCTTTTGTATAATACAAATGGCTGGTACTTTGTACCCTTGCACCTTTCTTGCTCCTTCAATTTATATATCACAGAAATATAAGACTTTGGAGGCAAAATAGTGTTTAGTTAAAAATACATACAGTCAATGTTTAAACAGTAAAAAGCAAGTATTTTCTTTACAATTTTATGAACCAGTACTAAATACTCCTAGATTCATCAATAGCAATTGAACTTGATACTCACTCTTGTTTTATTTTACAGTGTCTCATGTGTTTGGGGCTAGCCTCAAACCCCTAATCCTCCTGCCTCTACCTCCAAAGAGCCAGAGTTACAGATGCCACCACACCTAGATTTTGACACTCATTAAAAAAAATTAGTTATTCCAAGAAGCTTAGCTCTCTGGAACAGACACACAACACAAATGCCAAACCCCCTGGTTCCCTATAGCCGCAAACACAATGAATAGCCCCAAACCACCGAAAAAGTTTCATATATCACAAGTCTCTGTCATGCGTTCTCGATCAATCAGCCTGGCACTTGTTTTTTGTCGCTTGAAGGAAATAATTGTCTGACGTCTTTTGAGTTTGAAGATGGCTCTGAGCAATTAAATTACTTTTGACAGGACCGCTGGCAGCAAATTCATATGGTTGACAAGGAGCTCTCTGAATAATTGAATTGCTCATATCCCTGTACACAGAATTTCACACGTCAACTGTTTTACCATGGGGATACTGCATAAATAATAGCAAATAAAAATGAAGCAAAAAGACAGATTAGACCCAGAAAGCTGGGTGCTAGGATTTCGGGCCACTCCAGGTCTAACTTCTTATTTCTACTGTATGGGGTTATGGAAGATGAGGATACTTGACATTACTGGGGATGACTCTTGCACAGAAGAATTTGGTAAGGGCTGTCATAACACCCACAGGATTGTGTGGTTTGAGTCAGAGGAGAAAACAGAGACAATGGCAAGATGTGCAGAGGTGGCTGCCTGAAGAAGCTGTCTTTCAGTCATTCTGTCTGAATGTTTGACCAATTTTATTCACTTCACAGGAATGAAGCTGTATGGGGTGCCTCTTAGTCTGTGGGCTGGAGTGTGTGCATGTGTGTGTGCATATGTGCCCGCACGCACGTACGTGTGTGTGTGTGTGTTGTGTGTGTGTGTGTGTGTGTGTGTATTTGCAATGTATGCTTACAGTGCCTGATGTTAGGAGGGTCTTTGTGGCTCTTGCCTGAGAGGATCTGCTCTGATTTCATCAGGAACATGATACTGTTTGTGGATCGTGTATTTGGCAGCAGCTTCCCTGATAGTCAGGTGGGTCCCTTCCCGCCTGTAGAGAGGTCAAATCATATTGACTCTATTACATTAGCTAAGGCAGGCCTTAGTAACTATGAAAATACAGGTGAGTTAAGTTGATTCTTACTTCAATCCTCTGTGTTGGTTCTACTTCTCAGAGGCCTCCCTTCTTCCAGGCCACCAGGCCTTTTTGCCTCACCGGATTTATTTCATTTTACAGAATTTATTTTCCTAAACGGTTGAGGCAGGGTTTCACAGCTTGGGCACTGGTATTGACAATTTATGCAGAATCATTCTTTGTTTTCTGTGTATTCTGGGATGTTAAGTAGTAACAAAATATTTTTTTAAGCATATGTATCTCACATTTTGGAACATATGTACACTAAAATGTATTTGTTAATTGTTTGAAATTCAGATTGAACTGGGCATTTATATTTTACCTGGTAGTACTTCTTTGTTTGTGTGTGCACATGCATGCATGCACAAGTGTAGGTGTACATGTTTGTATCTGTGTGTGCAGGTTTATATGCGTGTGTGTGTGTGTGTGTGTGTGTGTGTGTGTGTGTGTGTGTGTGTGTGCATGCACGTGGAAACCAGATGTCAAACTCAGGTGTTGTTCCTCAGGAGCGATCCACCTTGCGTTTTTTTTTTTTGTTGTTGTTGTTTTTGTTTGTTTGAGGCAGGCTCTCTCTCTTCACTGGCCTGCAGCTTGCCTATTAGGCTAGGTTGGCTTGCTAGTGAGTCCCAGGGAATTTATCAGTCTGTCTCTACTTCCTTAGTTCTGGAATTCCATGCATATATCACATGAAGTTCATCTTTAAAAAATAGACTCTGGGGACTGAACTCAGGTAAGTCCTTGTGTTTGTGAGGCAAGCACTTTATTGACTGAGCTATCTCTGTAGCATTGGCAGCACTTGTTAGGGGACAAAATTTGCCTGGCTTGAGCATACAAGATTTACTTATGTCCACTTGGATAAATCAAAGGAACCATGCTGTGATTTGTAAAACAGCCACCTGAGCAAGATGGAAGATGAAAAGAGCCCCAGCATCAATGGCTACTGGGGAAGTGCAAAACAAGTGCACAGTGAGATACTGTCAGCTGCACCAGTGAGACACAGCCTAGCACAGCTGCCAGGATCAGGCTTCCCACCTTCACACATGGTGCTCTCCATTCTGGTCACAGAAGAGTCCTTGACTGTGCAAAAGAAAGGTATCTCATGACTAGTCACAGGGAAGTAAGTCAGTGAGTGTAGTTAGTATTTAGGTAGAGAGACATGCAGGAAAAGGACAATACACACTTCTCAAGAGAGTACTGCACTTATGTGTATTTATAATGGCTATATATTTAGTTTTCCCCCTTTCTAAGTTACATTTCTCAAAGGTTGTAATTTATATAAAACATGTTAGAATTAAGCTAACGACCTTTAGAAGAGCTCTATGGAACCCTACTACTCTAGAAGCTTTCTAAAATGAATAAAAGGAATTGAAATGGAATTACCACATAATGTATGAGACAATGTCCCAACTAAGCACTGTATTTCACCAAGTAAAAACCCCAGAATTGGGAATGGTTTATCTTTGGTTGAGTCATTAGTCAAAGGAATCCCATGGATTTCCCCCAAAACATTATAGGCCAATGCCAATGTTATTGGTTATCCTATACAACTTGATAGTTATTGCTGAGGACATCACGTACTCATGTCATCAAACATGGAGAAGTCAAGCTAGTGTCCAATAATAAACTTCCCCGCACTATGAACACTAGTCAACAGCATGGAAGCTTCTTGTTGGACACTAGCTTGACTTCTCCGTGTTTGATATATTGTTATTCTTACAGACCATTGCATTGTTCAACCCACATCAGAGAAGCTTCTCTTTGCAGAAGATAACACAGAGTTCCATAATTGAATAGGATGCAAAGCATGAGAGACTTTGTCAGATGCCTTGATCAAAGCCTTCCTCTAAAGGTTTAAGAATCTAAGTAGAAGAGTAGATGGAAAGAGTGTAGGTGTGAGAGGTAGTGGATGCCTCCAAGGAAACTTTCTCCTGACACAATAGGGTGATGTACATATGAAACCACAGAAATGGTGATACCATGCACAAACCTGGACAGGTTAAAGCTGCTCAGATGTGGTGGCCAACATAAAACAAGCTCTGGAATTTTATGTGTGCTTCTTTTGGTTATGGCTTGGGATTTTTTGTTCTTTTAATTCTTGTTCCTTTTTGTCTTCTTTTTTTTCTTTTGAGAGAGATAAAAAATGGGAAGGATCTGAGATGACTTGGGGAAGGGAAAGAATTTGGTCAAAATAAACTGTATGAAAAATTTAAAAAATAATGAAAAGGAAGAAAATGAAAGTGGAATTCAAAATTAAGCAAAAACGCTATCTATTTTCCTTATTTCTTCCTGAAGAATTTCCTTTTATAAATGAAATTGTAAGGTGGTTTTATGAAGTACAACTCAAGGACACATGTGACTGATGGATCAAGAAACAGTAGGAATGTTGGTTGCTCTCCATTCCTTTCTTTTTCTTTCTTTCCTGTCTGTCTGTGTTAGTTCTTCTTTTTTTTTTTCAGATGTATGTGGATGTGGAGAAGGTTGCTTGAAATAGGGTCTTGCTATGCAGCCCAATCTGTCCTGGAACTCACAATCCCTCTGCTGTAGCCTCCAGAGTCCTGGGTTTACATGAGTACTTCTACAAAGCAAAGGAAACAACTAAACAAAAAGAGCCTACAGAATAAGAGAAAGTCTTTGATAGCTATATATCTGACAGCGAATGAATATCTAGAATACTCAAAAAACTAAAAAAAAAAAAAAATCAAACAACTTGATTAAGTAACAAGTTAATTGAAATGAATGGACAGCTCTCAAAGGATGAAATGCAAATGATCAGTGAATTCATGGAAAAAAGTTTACCCTCAGTAGCCACCAGAGAAATGTGAATTAAAGCTACACAGATTCATTTCATTCCAGTCAGAATGACAGTCATTAAGAAAGCAACAACAAATGTTGACAAAGCTGCAGATATATAGAAGGGCACCTTTATATACTGCTGGTTTGAATATAAAATAGTGTAGCTATTAGTGGAAATCAGTATGGCAGTTCCTCAGTAAATTAAAATTAGATCTACCATATGATCTAGCCACACTACTCTTGTAAACTTATCAGAAAGACATCAAGTTAATAAATATGTCACAGTGTTTATCGCAACACCATTCAAAGCCACTGTGTCATCATCCTAGGTATCTGTCAATAAATAAATAAAATGTCATATACATATATGAGACAATACGAAGGTTTTATAGGTAAAAAAAATCAGACCTATGTCAATCATCTTTTCCCTTTTATTTAAGTCTTGAATATATGTTCTTAAAGTATTTCCCACAGGTATTATCAGGACTGTGTTAATCAACTACCATATATAGGATCCTGTTGTCTTGAATGGCGTTAGCTGAAGTATAAATGCTCATTATCAAAATGTTTACTTTATAGCTACAGTATTAAAAAAAAACCCAATAAGGCTAGAGTGAACTTATGATATTTAAGAAACTCCAATTTACTCTCTAATTGTCAAATAATATCAACAAGGATCACTAAAACTAATAACAATATACAAATTTCAAATTTACAACATTACAAAGATTTCCTTTTCAGCTGATGTGAACTATATTTATGTGAAATATACACAACTATAGTCCTCAACACATTGAATAAAGAGGCAGGATGAGCCCAAGTTCAAGGTTAGCCTAGGCTACACAGTGGGGCCATATCAGAGAGAGAGAGAGAGAGAGAGAGAGAGAGAGAGAGAGAGAGATCTTTTTCATGTGTATTTTTCAACACAATAAAATAAACAACTAAATGAGTTCTTTTTGAACACTTTCATACTCATCTCAATATAGATTGTGGGAAACCAAGGTCTAGAGGCCCATTTCAAATCACAAGGTCATTCAAATTGATTCTGGCTTAAATGGCTTTTACAGCCCTATACAAGAGGAAACATAATGGAGACAGGGGAAAGGTTTAGTAGTGACAAGTGTGGACTCATGTGATTCTAAAATTACTTATTCATTCAGTATGAAATAATTACTTCGTTAAGGCAACCCTTCAAACACATGCCATTAAATCACAATGTTCAGGATCTACTTACTCCAGGGGAAGTAGAAGAGCTTGGAGATTGAATTCATTTTTCTCCTAATTGGCTCGCATTGGCATCATATAGCTGGAGGAGTGAGAGAACAGAAGGTAAAGAGGGAGGCTGCTAAGCTTCCATCTTACATGAATTCTAATGACTTGCAAAACTAGCTCTTTATAAATTAATGTCACCAGGATCTCATTCCTGGCTCCCTTGGGCTCCTTGAGCCTTATGATCTCTGTTGAAAGAGTTTTGGCAAGATACACAGAATGTGGTGTAAAGATAGGTATAGTTTATTACAGAGGAAAGTGGGGCATTCTCCAGGGTACAAGAGAGAAGGGCAGATGAGAGAGGGAGGGAAGGAGGGACAGAAAGACAGAAACCGAGACCAACAGATAGACAGACACACCCACCCACACCCACACCCACCCACCCACCCACCCACCCACCACACACACACACACACACACACACACACACACACACAGAGAGAGAGAGAGAGAGAGAGAGAGAGAGAGAGAGAGAGAGAGAGATCACAGTGGCCCAAAAGATAATTGTTCTGATTTACATTCTAGACAGGGTTTGTATTGGTTTTAAAGGCCCTGGAACAAACAGCTTTCCTGAGGGGAGTGTTTGGGGATTGACAGACCCATTTGGATTGACTTTCACAGAGGGACAGTGGTATGCCTTTGTTCTTTATCATAAAGCCTCCCACTAGACAGTAATCTTGTATGACTTAGGGCTTTTGGAAGCAGGTTTATACAGCTATCTATTAATGACTATCTGGGTAGTTCACGATATCACATCTCTTTCCAGGAGCAGAGACAGGATTCAGTCCGTATTCCTCTTGCCAGTAATTATTGCCCTGAGGTTTTACTTATTGGCTTTACAAACTGATGATTATGAGGCAGGGCTCCAGCCCTAATGACCTTCATGCTTGCTAATATCAACTAGCTCCCTAACATTAGGGCATGAAAGAGTTTGTAAAAGACTGCTCTTTCGGTTGGGTGTTCTGCAGCTGAAAATGACCCCAGGACAGTGTCTTTTGCAGTAGTCTCCTTCCAGCCTCATTCAGGTAAGAACTGATTATGTCTCCCACTAACAGAAGACCATCTCCTATCTCCATGCAGGTGAAGGTCTGAGTCATTCAGAACAGATGACCTTTCTCTCCTGAAAGGTCTCAGTGGGGAGCTGCTGCTTAACTGGATGAGCGAAAGCTTTCAAATGGGACTTGAAGTACATTTTAACCTATGTCTCCCCTTCTCCCAGCTCCTCCAACAGTCCTGATGTACCATTTTATCTACCTAAGAAAGATGAAACAGGATCATGGAGAATCATTAAAAATGAGAGTTTTTGCCTCAGGGTCTTCATTGCCAGCTTTATTATTATGCTGTTTACATAATATCATAGTAGCAATGATCACTTGTGCAGTAACATCCAATGTATGGTATATGACAATAAACCTATTTTACCATATTCAGAATAAGAATGTTTCATTTTTAATTGCTCTTCAAAAATCAACAGCACTTCTCTGTATTTTATGTATTGAATGCCCAGCAACCCCCAGTTGCACAAAGATACTGAGTCTCAGGAAAGATAAATGACTTCACAAAAGTCAAGTAACTAGAAAAATATTGGTACCAAGCATCTGCAAACTATGGCCTTTGGGCCTAATCCAGCATGCTATGTGCTTATGGATCTTACTCAAATAAAGGACGGTTTAATATCATTACGTGGTTTCAAACTTGCAAAAGAATATTTCACGCTACAAAATTTGTATGAAATTTGATTACAACATCCATAAAAAAATTTTACTGGGACCCAAAACCCCATTTGCTTACATATTCTTTATAACTGCTTTACAACTGCAATGTCAGAGTTCAGTAGCAGTGACAGAGAACATATGGCCCGTCATTCCTAAAACATTTACCTCCTGGCCTTTTTCAGAAAAAAAAAAATAACGACTCTGGCTATTATCTATTATAAAATTCAGATTGTATCCTTGGATGTCTTAATGGGAGTATAGAGAAAAACTAAGAAAAGTAGTTCATTGGGGCTTGCAATTGAGTTTGCCATGTTTGTCAAATATGCAATCATATCCATGAGATCATTTTACCAGTTTGGTCCTGATCATTTGCAAGAGAATATAAGTCAAATGACTGTTACTGTGATTCTGTGTTCTCAGTTCCTGTAGACATGCTTTAATTATTTAGAATCTTTTTTGTTTTTTTGAGACATGACCTTACCATGTAGAGCTAGCTGGCTTAGAGCTGCCTATGAAGAACAAGCTGGTCTCCAATCCATAGAGACCCACATACTTTCTCTTGAGGGCTGAAGTTAAAGGTGTGTACCATTATCTGGATTATTTAGATTCTTAAAAAACACATGCATATACATCAGTACAAAATTATCAGTATTTCTGGAAGCATTATATCATTTTAATGTTCAAATATCAATTACAATTGTGCATCTTATTTGAAACTATTTTTATCAAGAAAATTAAATATGCATATTTTAGTAATTTTTATTTTTTAATTTTTCCCCAAGCTTACTTCTTCCTCTCTCTTTTGAAGCATTCAATCAGCTGCTTCTGAACTGCCCACAGGGCTTTCATTTAGTTCTTAGAAATGCATTTGCTGTATTTGCCATAGCAACACATTTGGTATGCTCAGAAAATGTGATGGGAAAACAATTCTTTAAAACTATAAGTAAGGCTCAGAGAGCATTGCTGAAAGGTGGGGCTGCTAAGGGAAAAGGGAGTAATTTTCTTCAGGGTTGTAGCCAATGGTAAGTTGTTCATGCTCTAATAAACAAACCCACACCCATGATCATGCAAGCAGCCCTGATTAAACTCCGTGGGTCACAAAAGCTAAAGCAAAACATAATACCACGAAAAACACATGGAAATAGGTGGGAAACAAATAGTGTTGCTAAGAAAAGATTCAGCTGGAGCAAGGGTGGGATTTGAGGGCATAATGCAGGATGACAATGACGAAATTGTATTTTATATATGTATAAAGATGTCAAAGGATAATACAAATGACCCTGATGGGAGATGTCATTCTGTATGTTTCTCATACTGGTTAATAATAAAGCACTGTTGGCCAATAGGAAAGGAAGATAGGAGGGACTAGGAGACAAGGAGGAAATAGGAAGTAGTAGGGAGGAGTCAAGATGGAGAGTATGGAGAAAGCAGTATGCCGCCGGCTCCCCGGTAAGAGAAATACATAGATCAGCAGAAATGGGTTAATAATTAAGACAGAGCTAGCCAATAAGAAACAAGTAACCAGGCCAACAGTATTGTATCAAATACAGAGTCTCTGTGTATTATTTGGGGCTGGCGGCGTGGCAGCGGGACAAGACCGGGAGGCAGAAAAACCGTACTTGTTACATGACCCCACTAAAAAATTTAAAAAACTGAGAGTAATGTATCTTAGTGTTCTATTGCTGTGAAGAGACACCAGGACTATGACAACTACTCCAACCCCGCCCCACAAGATAGAGTTTCTCTCTGTGTAATATTGTTGGCTGTCTCTGGAACTTACTTTGTAGACCAGGCTGGCCTTAAACTCACAGAGTTCTGCTTGCCTCTGCCTCTGCCACTTGAGTGTTGGGAGTAAATATGTGTACCACCACCACCTGGCCCAACCATAACAACTCTTATGAAAGAAAGACTTTGGAGCATACTTGTAGTTTCAGAGGCTTAGTCCATTATCATCATGGAGAAAAGAATGGTGGCATATAGGAAGACATGGTGCTGATAAAGTAGTTGAGGATTCTACATCTGGATCTGCAGGCAGCAGAAGAGAGAGACATTGGACCTGGCTTGGGCTTTTAAAACCCAATCCACCCCCAGTGATATACTTCCTCCAACACCAGAACTACTCCAGCTAGGCCCCACCTCCTAGTCCTTCTTAAGTAGTGCCACTACTTGATAACTAAGTCTTCAAATATATGAGCCAATGGGGGACATTATTCAAACCACCACATAATTCTTAGTTCTCCTTAAAACATGAGGCAACTCTATTCTTGATCCCTATGCTCATTGACCAGCTTAATAGTTGACCCTTCCATCAACATCTCAAAAGCAAAATCTGCGCGCTGTTAGTATCAATCAGTACTGTCATAGTCTTTGGTTACCTGTGGTGTGTGTATTTGTGTGCTCTTGTGTGCATGTAGGTGCGTTAGAGGATAGAGGTTGATGTTAATTGTCTCCCTCAATTGCTCTCCACCTTATTGCACTCACTGTTTTGGCTAAGCTGACTGACCAGTGAGATCCAGAGTGTCTCCACCTCCCCCAAAGTAGGATTGTCCGTATGAATTTTTCCACTGGATTTTTATATGGGTACTGAGGATCTGAAGTCAGACCCCTAAGCTTTATCAATTGAGAGTAATTAGAATTCCCAGTACCAGTGTAAAAAGGTGTGTATGGGGAGGCAGAGTAGGTGAATCTCTGGAGTTTGATGACCAGACAACTTAGCCCAACACTGGAATTTTTTAAATAGAGGTATCTTTTATTCTTGCCTGCTATAGTGTATATGAAATGCTGCAAAGTTCATTTTACTAAGATGTAACATTTAAAATTAAAATATAACAGTTTAATGTTTAAAAGTATCAATAATAAAAATACATGTTTATGGAAAATATTTTTTCATACAATATATTCTGATCATAGTTTCCCCTTCTTCAACCACTCCCAGATCCTCCTTACCTCCCCATCCAGCAGTACTAGAGATTAAACCCAGGGACTTGTGTAGAGTAGGCAAGCACTGTTCTACTGAGCTATACCTCCAGACAATTCTGCTGATTTGTTTAAACTATTCACTAGAAATCCTTTGTCAAACTCTGCCATAGTTTATTTACTTACTGTCTTGTTTAACACAAGCAGTTTGTAGTTTTTAGCTATTATAAATAAAGCTGCTACAAATAATTTGTCAACATGATTGTTTCTGCCCATATGCTCCCATTTTGAAAAGGAACATGATATGTTCTGTTCTTGGTAAGTAACAAGAGACAATCCTGATCAGGATGACAAAATCTAGAGACAGAACAAAGAACAGTGGGAAGAACGTTTTTACTACCTGGCCTGCTGGCCCTTGCAGTAAACACATTTTCCTTGTATAATCAGTAAACAAATTTCTTCTAAAGAAAAAGAAGGAGAGAGACAGATTCATCATCTGTGGTGACGGAGAAAAGCATATGTGTGGTGGTTTGAAAGAAAATGGCCCCGCAATGGGACTGGCACTATTAGGAGGTGTGGTCTTGTTGGAGGAAATATTTCACTGTAGGGGCAGGTTTGAGGTGCCTTTTTCTTTGTCTTCCCTCAGTGTGAACCTGAGTCTACTTCCTGTTGCCTTCTGATCAAGTTGTAGCCAGCACCACATCTGCCTGCATGCCACCATGCTCCCTGTCATGATGTACTGTAAGCTGCCACCTCAATGAAATGTTTTCATTTATAAGAGTTGCCATGATCGCTGGGCATTGGTGGTGCACACCTTTAATCCCAACACTTGGGAGGCAGAGGCAGGCAGATCTCTGTAAGTTCAAGATCAGCCTGGTCAACAGAAGTTTCAGGACAGGCTCCAAAATAATACAGAGAAACCCTGTCTCAAAAAAAAAAAAAAAAAAAAAAAAGAATCACCATGGTTGGTGTCTCTTCACAACAATATGAATTGCTACATGAATTACTACTAAGCAAATTTCTCTTCAAAGAATCAGAAACGTGGAGATTTTACTCAGACAGTATATGAACAATTTTTTATTTATGTAAATTTTATTTTAAGCATACTCACTGTAAGATCATTGTTCAAGTTAGAAAGATGGGTCACATGTTTCTGGAAAGGCTTAGTTCAAGATCATAGAGCACATGTTCAAAGTTTTAAGATAGCACACAATATTATAATGAACCAAGTTCACCTTAGGTATCTAAAAGAATGCCTTATAGTAGCTTTGTGAACTTGACTGGCTTTTTTTCCTCTAAAAGCCTTCAGCTAAAACTAAAGGACAGGATACTTTGAAAATGTAGAAACATGTGAGTTTTTTTTCTAGGTGTCTGCTTGGCTTAGCAGGTAACTATTTATCTTGGATACCTATGGATGTGATTGCTAAGGCATAGGGTCTACATGTGTTTAATCTTTACTGACGCATAAGGTCAATGTGTATTTAAACCAAAGCTTTCTACAAAGTGGTTGCAGTGTTTCCAACCCTTAACCACATGAGTGTTTTGATTGTTCGGCATCCTTGTCAACACTTGCTGTTGACTAACTCTTTCATTCTAGCCCATTTAGAGGTATAGAGGCATAGCTCATTGGGCTTTTAACTTTCATTTCACGCATGAATAAGGCTGTCTAATTCTTTAAAATGGTTTATTTGCTATATTTTCTTTTATGAATGCCTATTCAAGTTTCACATACATTTTATTAAGTCATTTAACTTCTTGCTATTGAATTATATGAATGTATTCTGCTTTCCAAATACAAGTACTGCTTTAGTTTTGTGGGCTGTAGATATTTCATTCAGCATATGGTTTTCCTTTTTATACTCTTAATACTGTTCTTTGAATACCAGGCATGTATAATCTCAAGGGAGTTCAATTTATTAATGTTTTCTATTGTAATTAATGTTCTGAAAAACATCTCTATCCATCTGGAAATGGCAATGATATTTCCCTGCATTTGATTTAAAGGTGCTGTAATTTTAGCATTTACATTTGGGTCTGTGATTCATCTCTAATTAAGTAGTTGCATGTGCTATGAGGTAAGAGCCAAAGTTATCTTTAAAAATTTATATATGTATAGGCTATAGATGTAGCTAAGTTGGTAGAGTTCTTGTCTTATCATGCACAAAACAATGATCTCAATTCCTAGCACCACATATGCCATGTATGATGCCACACACTTGTAATGCCAGGATTCCAAAAGTGGAGGCTGGAAGATCAGAAGGTCAAGGTCATCCTTGGTTGTATTTCTAATTCATGGCCAGCCTGGACTAACATGAAACCAGCAGTTCAATATCATTTGTTAAATAAATGAAGTGCTTGTATTTTTTCATTCTTGTTACTTAAATGAAAGAAAGCAGCCATTTATTTTTCCACTAGTAACATAGCTGCCCATGTGACCTGCGAATTCATAGTCTTTCTCTCATCATAGCGCTTTCTATGTTAGATATCAATTCTCTTTGTGCTGTCTCCTCCTCCACAGCAATAAGAACAACACACTCCTTGACCATCCCTGATCTCTTTCACATACGGCATCTCCAGCCCCCTCCATTAATTCTGTAACCCTGACTGATGATTTTTCCAAAGTCTTAATATATCGAGTACAGTACAGTGAAAGAAAACACAAAATGCAGCACTTGTCACTCAAGAAAATGCACATCTCGTGAGAGGTGATATTGTTTGACATTAATTAGACATTACATTTTTTTTTCCTGTAGAGATTTTATAGACTCAAATAGCTACTTAGGAAAGAACAGTTAAGGGCTGACAGCATAAATGGGAGAGGGTGGAATTTTGAGAACAAGTGCATCCCATAATTATGCATTTAGATATTTCAGCTAATCCCACTTTGGGAAAGTCCATTAAAGCCAAACATCCCATAAGTAGACCTTTCTACATCAATGCAATCATTAAGAGAAATGTGAATGTGCACCTTGAATATGAATAGCACTGGCAATGAATTTGAGAGAATGGGAATGGGTATATGTGAGGGTCTGGAGGGAGTAAAGAGAAGGAAGAAATGTAATTAAATTACGGCTACTCTGAATTCATGTTTGCAGTGGTACTGTCATGTCTGGGAAACAGTTTTGCTTTGGTTTGCCTAAATTTCTGAATCTTGGCCTTTCCACTCTCTCTTCCTTGATGGTCTTTGAGCCTTCGGTTAGGGAGCAGTGTTATAAATGCTTAACTTGTGGCTGGGAACTCCATAGTCATTTATTTTGTTTATTTTTTTTCCCTTATGAGGTTCTGTGTTAACTACCATCCACTGCACAATGAAACTTCTCTGACAAGGTCCAAGAGCTGAACTACTCTATGGGTAGAGAGATACAAATTTAAGTGGAAGTTTGATACTATGTACGTTTAGCAGAATAATAATAGTTCGGTAATACTATTTTGGTGGGTAATTTGCCCTTAGCTGTATACATAGCACTTTTTCAGTACTATGAAATCTATCCAACAAAGAGAAAGCTTCCCAGTCAGTACCTACTTGATTTCTCTATGTATGTGGTGTTTCACAAATGGGATCTTACAATTGAGTTCTGGTGGGCAACCAAGAGCAAATATGCCTAGCTTTTCATGTGGGTTGGGGGGGGGTCAAACTCTGCTCTTTATGTTTGCACTACAAGCACATTACTGACCAAGCTGTTTCCAAGCCCATGATTTTCTTTTAAGCACTTGTAGAATCTTATACACTGTCTCAATTTTATCTCATAGAGACGGATGTAGGCCACAAAATAAATCAAATATTTGAAATTTTCTCTGTTCTACATAAAAAGTTGCAAAGAAGCAAATGAAATTACTTTCAATAATATAGGTTACTTAATCCAGTATATCCACAATGTTGTCTTTGACGTGTAACTATAACATTAATTTTTAAAATATTCTTTTATAAAATGTTCAAAAGTGTAGATTTTAATGGCACAGATGAATTTGAATTGACTTTACTTTGATTGATCAATAGCCATGTGGGACCAGTGCTATTATAGCTTGCCTCCTCCTGTGAATGAGAGGCTACATCCATTTCTTTCTTCTCTGAGCTGAAAGAAGGAAAATAAGAATTTGGCTATAGCATTGCAGGGTCTGTAATTCCAGCACCTGGGAGGCAAAAGCAGGAAGAACTGGAGTTCAAAGTCATTCTTGGTTACATACTGAGTTCAAGGCTAGCCTGGGCTATAGGAACCCCTATTTCAAACAAAACAAAAGCAACAAAGAATGAGAAGATATGTGATAGTTCCTGGGAACCAGTTATTCCTTGCTAGAAAACACATTAGGGATCTTCTTATGTGGTAATGTGGAAAATCTATTATCTTTCCATTTGGCACAGCAGGAAAACAATGATCTTAGGTCCATGTGTTTGGCTATACCATGATAAATCTCAATAGACACTGTCTCCTACAGACCAAGGCCATTGGAGTCTAAGGGTGGTGATGGTAAATGGAGGGAATTAAGCCACTGCTGGAAACCAAGCTATAGCTTGGCTATGTTAAGGTTTATATTAGTGGTCTCTAATATGTGTATGACATCACAAAGAGATACCCATTGCCAGTTCAATGTAATTATATTGGCCAGGATTTCTTGAGCACAAATTGAAACCCATAGGTGGCTCTTGAAATCTTTCACGTAACTGCTTATATACAATTACAATGCAACAGACTGTCTTCTGTACAATACTAACTTTGGTAGTCATTATCTGTAGACTCTTGTCTATTTAACTATCAAGACAAGTCATGATTGTTGTGATCAAGCGAGTCATTTAGTTTTGCATGCCAGTGAGTCATCAACAAACCTCACTGTGTAATTGTGCTCCATAATAGACTTCTCATTTTTTGCATTGGGATAACCACCATAGTCAAGAATCTAAAGAAAATGTTACAGGGATAGAGACACAGATATATTCAGGTTTCATCTCAGGAAAACAAACGCCATTTCATTGTTTAAGAGCATTCCATTTTCCCTCTGGTTTCCCTGGTTACAATGAATAATTTGGCTTAATGGATGCTTCTGCTAGTATGCTGACCTTTTCAATCAATACCTTTAGCTCCAGGCACTTGTGAAGCCTCTTCTCTATGTCTGCTCTTCTGTATCCTCTGTATATAAATTGTTTGGGTATATTAGGCTAGGTTCTCCCCCCTCACACACACATCAATACACCAGCTTTAGATGCTAAGGCATCTCTATATGAAACAATTATTTTAACCTTGGCAGTTTGAAATTTTGTCTGTAATCCCCAAATATGAAATTTCAATAATCTTTATATTCTTGTAAAGCTATTTATAGAAAAATTCTTTTTGGAAAAACATGGTCTGAGCTTTATGCCTCTTCTTAGTCAAGCAAAATTTTTCATTATAGTGAACATTGATTGACCTGTCTATACATCAAATAGACTAGTGGAGGATAAATGCTTATAAATAAATGACTAGCATGGATTAATTTCTCTTTACTACCATCATTTATTTTAGTGTTTGAAATCCTAAGAGCTAATACAGTAGTGCAATTTATCATGATGGAAGCATATTTTAGACTTCTAAGTTTTAAACCTGGCATTTTCTCAATGAATCTTAACATAGAGCAATGTAGTTCATGTAGACTTGAATATGAAGCAGGCATTTTTGTTCTGATGGAGAAATGCATAGGCTTGGACAGTGTAGAAAAACACATGGGAGAGCAAGGCCAGGCTCATGTTCTAGAGGGACCAGGGAACTAAAACCTATAATGAAGTCATACCCATGTTCATCCTAAATCAGTCATCATGTACTATTGCTAGAACTGAGATCAGACAGCAAAGGAAGCTGGGTCTCTAGAACTCTTAGAGCTCTCTAAGGTTTAGAGCACTAATATTTTTTAGAAAGAGTGATGTAACAGTTAATTTTTATCTCAAGCTCTACGTTGCTAGGATCTAGAATTAAGCAAGGGTGATGAACCTTTGCTTATGCCTGTGGGGTATTAGTTAAACTAGGTTTATTGAAGTGTAAAGATCTGTAAGTGTGGGCAGCACCTTTCTATTGGCTGGGGGTATGGATTAAACTAAAAAGGGGGGAGCAGATGAGCACAAGTATTCATGTACTCTGCTTCCTGATTGCAGAAAAAATGTGATCCACCTCATGTTGCCATGTTTTCCTGCCGTGACGGACTGTATTCCTTTGGACTGTAAACCAGAAGAGGCCCTTTCTTTCTTTTGTTGCTGCTTGTCAGGTATTTGGTCACAGCAGCAATGTTAAAAGCAACTAATAGATGGTCTTGTACTGAGTGCCTGTCACTCTAAGGTAATGCGTGGGGGCTACTGACAGCTAACATGCATATAGTGTTTTTAATTGCACCATCTATGTGTACTGGGTACTGACTACCCATTTTACAAATGGGTCTGCAACAGACCCCCCCAGACCTTACACAACTAACACCATGTTAGAGGTGCCAGTCTGAGTTAAGAACTCAGCACATAGATCCCAGATGAAAATGAACACTCAATCCATTATAGTCCATACTTCTAGTAAAGTCACAAAATGTACTAACCTTGCTTTCTTGGCTTCTGTGGCTCCACTTATTGCTAACTGTTCTTAGTGACTAAAGTGTGTCAAACTAGGATTTCTTTTTTGTTACATAAAGTACCAGGAGTAGCAAGGCTGGGGTCTGCATGATTTGGGCGAGTTCCTTGTGCAGCAGCAGGCCAATGAGAATAAAGACTCTATTTGGCTTTATGCATGTGTTTTTTTGGTGGAGTTAGCTTACAACAAGTCCACAGACTCAGACAAGTGAATACCTTTAGGTATCCCTGATTGAGAGTGCATATGGCCTACTTAATACTCAGTTTTGTTTTTATTTTTAGTCAGAGTCCTGGAACTTTTCAGAATAGCAGCTCAACAAGAAGAGTATATTTATTAGGTATACATGGCCATATGCCTGAGTTCTGACTGGTCTGTAAGCTGCTGGGTGGCACTTCCTGTAAATCTTGAAAGGTAACAGCAGACTTCTTGCTTTTCCTCCTTTACATTGTTGCAAAGTAGAGGTGATTTATGGCATCTTGCTACATTGAGAATGAAAGCCAGGTCTGCATGAGAACTGTGAAGGACAGAGAAGCAATGTGCTCATTTGACTCTGCTCAACTGTCAAGACAGCCTGTACTCATGTTTGCTGAGCTTTCAAAACGAGTGGGCTGTGTCTTCAATACCGTGTCACAACCAACACAGTTGCATAGCTGAGACTTGCAGACCTAGGGTTTTTAGTATCTAACATATTTGTCCTTCCCACTCGGGACAGATATTCAGGCTGGCTAAAGAGTGCAGTTGAGGGGTTGGGGATAAAGCTCAGAGTCCAGAGCCTACATTTAAAAAGCTGGATATCCAAACTCTTTACCCAGCCAGATTCTGAATATCCTTCTCCAAAGTCTAGCCTGGTGGGTCTGCCTGGCCCTCTCCTCCACACACCCTCTGTCACAGACTACTCTGGCTGCCCTTGCATGCCCTCAGCCAACCGCTAGGCTTCTGCTAGGACCTGGTCTTCCTAAACTCCAATCCACATGCCCCTCCCACATCACACTCAACCTCTCAACCACCTAGCCATTGCTATCCCTATACTCTGAACACGGAACAGGACACACCCCTTGACACCAGCCCAGGCACTTTAGTCTACTTGACTTTATCCCACCCTAAGAACTTTCCAAACTTCAGTCCCAACTCATTCACACATCCTCTCCTCTGCCCCAACATGCTATGTGAATATCAGTCATATAACTAACAAAAGACCACAAGGCCAGATCTCATTACAAGTATACAATGTGAATGACCAAGCTAGTACCTTCTATCAAAAATGTTTCAGCTTTGCAAAAATGTTTGCCAAGAACAATGGACCAGGTCTTTTGTTTCCATTTTGGTAGATATTAGGGCCTATGTGCTGGGTTATAAACTCACAATGGTGCTCCCACATTTTGTTTGAATTTAAGACCTGGTCCATGAGATGAGCCCACACCTGATACTGTTAGTGAGGCTAAAAACCAGGAACTTTCATCATTTGGATCAGGGCCTAGGCCCTCCCCCCATGTGTCTAGGCTGAGAGAGTATCCCTCTATGTGGAGTGGGCTCCCAAAGTCCATTTGTATACTAGGTATTAATGCTGATCCACTACCAGAGTCCCCAAAGACTGCCTAGTCCTCCCAACTAATGCCCATATTCAGGGGGTCTGGGTCAGTCCTATGCTGGTTTCTGCTCCCAAGAGAAACCTCACCCTCTCTGGGGAGCAAAAAGGGAATGTGATGGGGGGGTTGGTGGGGGGCAGGGAAGGATGGGAGGGCGCAGGAACTGGAATTGACATGTAAAACAAGCTTGTTTCAATTTTTAAAAAGATAATAACAAACAAACAGAAGAACTAGGTAGGTCATAGACCCTAAGGGAAAACCTACTACATTTTTTTTCTCATAAATGAACATAGCCATGAAAGGATCTATTGCTACACTATAGATCAGTGTCTCACTCTGCCTTCATCAGAGATGCTTCTTCTTGTAGTAGATGGGTACAATTACAGAGACTCACAAATTACAGAGACTCACAACTAGACAACATGTAGAGAGTCAGAAACTTTGGAGCACTCATTCCTGTGTGGGAACCTATGTCACATCCCTCCCCTCATCTATGAGGTAGAGAAGGCAAAAAGATTATAAGAAAGTATTATAGCATTCAAGTCATTTTAAACATACTTCGGGGAGTGCTCTTTAAAAGTCCTCATTTTATTCCTTCATACTGGCTAAAAGGTTTAAAAAGGGACAATTTTTCTCTTTTGTTAATTACTTCTTCTCCCTATCTACTCTTGGGGTTTGTTGGAATTGGGTGAGTTGAATGCAATGTCTATATGGGAAAAAATGATGCAAAATTATATTTTAATAATAATACAAAATAAATCCACAAAAAAGATAAAAATGAACAAGGTCTGTGAGGTCTCCTTATCCAGCTGATATCCTCATGACTCATGACATTCCAAGGAAGGTGCAGCTGGATGGGCCACTGAATCTGACCTCTGAGTCACTTCCTGCAACTGTGAGAGGTTGATGAATCTGCTCAAACACTTCATAGGAGTCACACACTGATTCTTCCTTTCTAGACTGAAATATGAAGTCATCCTTGTCTGTAAAACTTGTGGCTTGGCCTGTCTGCTCTTCTTCTAGAATGAGGTTGTCAGGCCTGAGAACTGGCACACCACACTTTGCTTCTTTCTAGGTTGATGCAAAGGTTCTTGCGTAGCTAACCTAAATCAGAAGGCTCAAGTCCATAGTCACCTCTTTGTTTCATCAAAACTTGTCTGCAACAGCAATGCAGGAGAATGCTAAAAACACCATGGAAATCTTGCACAATGCTGTATCTTTTTCTTTTTATTAGCCGGTCTACTTTTTCTGTCATGTCCTTACAACGTCATCCTTATCTTGGTGTCATTTATTTTTCAACTTATTTTGACACATTTCCAGGGATAGCCAGTGGGTTTCCTAATTCTGCTTTTGTATGGAATCTTTTCCAAATGGCCACAAACATAAGTACCTATTCTTTCATGTCACTATGTTATCTAATAACACATTAGCAGTTCACGGAATCTAATTAATAAAGCTTATGCAAGTCCTTGCCTATTGATTTGCTTTTAGTTTATCAAGCCTAAATACAAGGCAAAGCTTGTATTTCTTGAGGTTGCCTTAAAAAAAATCAATTTTTCTTTTCTGGAACTTGAGATTCATACTTGTTATGATCTTTGTTTCCCACAACAGCTATTATCACATATCCTTCCAAAGTCTTTCAAAGGCAAACTCAAGCTTCCTACAGGGAAAAAATGGAGAAGTTAATAAACCTCTCTAGTAATTGAGAAGTTACTTGTTTCCTTGAAAATCTCAGTGACCTCTGGGTATATGTTTTGGAATTGCTGATCTCCAGATGGGTGGATACCAGCTTCCATGGGGAGGAAGCCTTTGGCTGATTGGAGTCTTGTCAAAATTCCTGCCAAAAGCTCTTCAAATTGGACCTCTTCTCTCACTAGGTAAAAAGAAGGGTCAAGTTTTCATAAATGGCCAGTTTCTACCTGTAATGTACCATATATTTCACTATCTTAACAAGCTAGTTAGGGTGCACTCTAGTTTTTAAAAGTTCAGAGAGCAGAAACCATTAAAGCATATTACTTTTATCAATCAAAATGGTTGGGTTGCAAATTGAATGTAGGTTCGGAGCAAATCAGTGAGAACAATTGTTCTGTGATTTGTGAGCAGGGAGTGGGTTGTTGGGAACGCCCTCTGTGCTTGATGGACTGCATTTTGTGCTTGCTGTTCCTCCAGGCTGCTTTTCTGAAAGCAGATCTGTTGCTGAAAGGAGCACATGAACCCGGGAACAAATTGTGCATTTGAAGGCACTAGGACTGTGAAAGTCAGCTTGGACTGGAAACCACCATTTGGCAATTGGCTTATGGGGACGACAGACAAAGCATGAAGCCACAGGAAGGAAAGATAGAGATAGGAGTGGCTCATTAGCAAAATGCTTCTGAATGCAGTGCTGAACCACACTGACTCTCTTCAAGCAATTCTATATTGTATTGACTTCCAATAGGAGAGAATGAAGACTCATGGTTATTCCTAGGAAGCTAAAAATAATAGTTTTGTGCCATGCAATTTGAGGACTTTATTTCAGATCCCTAGCCCACTGGTAATAAGGTAGGGATGGTGGCCACTGTGTAAGGCCAAGACTTAGGAGGCAGAGACAGGGAACCCCTGGGGAAGCTGGCTAGCTAGGCTAGCTGCATTTGTTAAGCTTTAGCTTCAGCCAGACTTTGCCTGAACATACACAGTGGACAGTGATTGAGGCAGACATTCAATATAAATTTCGGTCTTCAACATACATTAACACAGAACACTCATATTAACAGTAGACATTCATATACCACCTCCATGTGTACACAAAACTAAAATGTTTGTATTTATTTTTCACAATCCTCTTTTTTCTTCATTACATCCAATCATCCTCACCATTCTTTAGAAAATGGAACCTCTTTTGAGCTCATGCCATTTGATACTTGTGCCTGCTTTCTCTCTCCTGCGTTGACCTCTGTGCACCTTAGTATTCACACAGGACATGTGTGCCTGGTCTTTGAGCTTTATTTTCACCATATGTAGCTTCCAACATAGCTATGGCTATACTATTTTAGGGATCACCATCTGATATTCGCCTTCCTTTTAAGAAACTTCACCCAGTGTTGGTTGTTTGTGACTTGTAGCACTTAACTTTATTAGAGTCTTGAATCTTTTTTGTATGTTGCTTGCCTTCTGGCTTAGAGCACATATTTGTTGTTGCTGTTTTAATCATTTCCCCCCAGTGCCCATTACAGTGCCTAGCACATTGAATGGGTTCCAAAAATACTGATTGAATTAACTGGCTGTTTATTCTATTCAGCGCAATGCTAATAATATACAGAAATTTCAATACCAACTGGAAAGAAAGCTTGAGTTACAGAAACTAATGTAATTTTAATTTTTATTGATAAATGACATAGTATAAAAAAATCAAGTTCATTCAATGGGTGGTAGGCAAAACCCCTGAGGAAATCAGTGAAGCAAATAGCACCCTCCTTTATCTGCTTTCCTCACACTTTTCCTGCTCTTAGTGAGTTAGGGTCTTGTCATTTTTCTAGCCCATCAAGACCTACAGGATGTGACACAAACTGTTGAAACCTCAGTGTGTCCTTCACTTAAGGGGCTCCAGTTTGCTTTTCTGTTTCTTTCTGTAACTGAATAGAAAGGAGTCATGTATAAGAAAGTACTATAGTGGCATGCTCACTTCAAGGGCTTAAGTTCAAGAGGGAAACATGCTGAAAATGTTTTGGGGCATGTTTAAATCAAAGTCATGGATCGTATGTTCAAAATACTAAAATGGAAGAAAGGAACATCTCTGGGCATGCTCAGTTTGTGTCATAAAGATAGCAGACAGGAACACCTCTGGGCATTTTCAGTTTGTGTCATAAAATGGCAGACAGGAACACCTCTGGGCATTTTCAGTTTCTACCAAAAAAGGTGCAGTTGAAAGAAAAGGAAGGGATACTTTGAAAGCACTAATATAGAAGTTTGGCTTTAAAGGGGCCTTAGCTTAGTGGCTAAGCATTTTTATTTAGAATTGGGTGATGTTTGTCTGTTTGAGATAAAACCTAAGAGTTTGTGTGTAATTAATAGAAAAGCACTTTACCAACAACTGACTCAAATCACAGGCATGGGAGACTTTTAAGACCCTTGGGAAAGTCCACCTGGTAAAGACTGGTGATATCAGGCCACCAGCCACACAAGTGAGTCATCTTGGAAAACTGAATAAGTAGTTCCATATTCTGGGTGTGCACTTTCACCAGGTATTTCAGCTGCTTTGACATCTTAGTTCCTTGGTAGCCTCGGGAGAGAAAGCATTTTGCAGGACTATCCAGTCACTAGCAATCACTGGCCGGTAAGTTTATCTTTCATATGCAATGCAGCTACTCCAATGCTCAAATCCTAATCCTCTTCTTCCTTGACATTTACTCTCTGTGTGACTCGTTGAGGGATCCAATGCCCCTTCGTCTTCAGAAATGTGCTCAGTCTGATCAGTTAAGGTATGCTCCTGATCTATTGAAGTGCCTGTAGATAAATAACAGTAATAAATTCTACATTTTCAAATAGTAAGCTGAGTAGAAGCATGACCTGGTCAGAGATAAACTAGTCAAGTTACTTAGGAACATGGTTGGAAAGAATAATCTTGCTATTGCACAAGGGAACAAATGAACAAAGCAAAGGTAATACAGCAACAGATTTTCATTTGCAAAAAGGGTACATTAGAACCCAGACAAGGAGAGTGAACATACTGGCCAAAATGGCCTCTGTAATGAGATACCCACCCTGCCCACACCTGTTGCACTGACCATGCCCATTGGGGAGTTGGTACAGGTGTGGACTTGTCAGGAAAAGCTAGGTCTGGGATCCAGGACCCCAACTCGCTCTCTTACTTCCTGGTCGGGTTACTAGAGCATCCGGGTGGCCTGCAGCGGTCATATGCTTCAGGTGTAAAGTGAGTTCTCCCCAAATAAACATCAGTCAACCTATACTGTGTCCCAGTGAATCTTATTTTCCATTTGATATCTGATGTTAGACGTGGGATACAAACCCACGCCTCCAGGTGTGTCTTTATCACTAGTATAAGTGGTTATCGCGACTGCATTTCATCCCATTGGTAGAAGCTCAACTTCACAGGCTTTACAATCTGACAAGACTGGCTAATTGGCTCAAAAAGAAGGTAGGCAGTTCAAGAAATACAGATCATTGCCTGACTACCTTTGATAGAAAGAAACCCTCCATTTCTTACAAGGTGAAACCAGCTATGTTCACTTTTGTTTGAGCAGTGGAGGCTTAGTGTGAAAAGATATCTTAGGAGAATTTAGAAACCATTTTTTTCATTGTTCTTTCTATTTAATGGTAGATTTTCTATAACAAAGATAAGGTTTCACTTATTTAATAACATCAATATGAAGGCAGTCTCCTTTTTCAACTTTTTTTTTTATTTTATGTATATGTGTGTTTTGCCTGGGTTCCACTTACATTCCTAGTGCTCCAGGAAATCATGAGATCCCCTGAAAATAGAGTTAGAGACTGTTGTGAGCTATTAGGTGGGTACTGGTACTCAAACCCTGATCTTCTGTAAAAAAGAAGCCAGTGATCTTAACTGCTGAGCCATCTCTCTAGTCTTTGGATGTAGTTTCTTATTTTGTTCTGAGCGTTATGATCTTTTATTTCCATCCTTTTAATGAAACATTTTAAAAAAATATTTATTTTGATAACCTATAGTAGAGATGCCACTCTGACAAGGGTTCATCCAAACACTGTTTCCTATCTCAGGCAGACAGAGTACACACCCGTCAATGTTGTATTGTTTCCAAAATCAGATGACCAGTTCTTTATCTCCAAAGTAGGCTTAACATGGATGGGCCAGGCATTCCAGGGTCTTCACTGCCCATAAATCCAGGTAAATCACAAGGGGAGTAAATCCCCTCAGATGGCAAACTGGCCATCCTTGCAAAGCTGCTACAGCCTATATTTGGTATCTTTGCTCAGCTTCCCCATGGTGATGGTTGAGCAGTGTTGTGAAGAGCTCCTTACTCATTTGTTGATGCACATTCCCCCCCCCCCCCTCACAATTGCTAGTGTATCTTAAGCTTAAACAGGCATTTAAGGTGACTTCTGTGTACCTTTGACAGTTAGTTTAATTATTATGAATTCTTTCAGCTACGGAAGGCAATTGGTTATATAGAAGGATTTCTTCTTTGGGGGAGCTGTATTTAGGACTGAAATATCACAGTGTTTTCAACTTTCAAATGAGTAAACAACAACAATAACATGTCTGTCTGTATGCAGACATGCTTCTCTGTCTTTCTCTTTCTCTCTCTCTCCCTTGTCTCTCAGTATGAGGGAGATGGGATAGGGACAGAATAAATGAGCAAATATGGTAAAAATCTAATCTGGGCTTTTTACCAGTGTTTACTGTGCCATTCTTTCAATTTCCTGAAGGTTAAAACTTTTCATAATTTCTTTTTCAACAAAAGTAACATTAACAAAGAAAAATAGCTCTAAAAAGTAGATTATCTTGTTGTTCCAAAATGTGATTCTGTAAAGAACATAGTGTTAGCCTCCATGGCTTTTCCTTCAGGTCTGGGGTATAAGAAAATTACTTTTTAATGAACATTTCTAAGTGTCAGCTTAACATCTGTCTTCTAGAATTCAATTAAGCAGACAGTTTGCTCATCAAGTTCCCCAAAGCAGTGACCTTATTAAGTATATTCATGCTGCTCTTCAGATCTCAGTTCCACATTTTTTTTTTGTTGTTTCTACAAGGAAAGCTATTTTATAATCCAATCCCAAAGTAAATGACCGTAAGCTTTAGATTAGCAATGGTCCATAAAGGCAGTTGAATATGTAGTTTATGGAAGTCCCCATTCCAGTGAAAACACATTAAAAGGGAATGAAGAAGCAGGGCAAAGCCATACACTATTTTAGATTTCTCCTATCTAGTTTTTCGGAACGTTTTAGTTGTGGCTGTACATCTGTGCTTGTGATCACTAAGGTTTGACTGCTTCAGAGCTTATATGGAATAGTATACAAAAGCTGACCGGTAGGCCACTTCAGCGTATGACTTAAAATAAGTCCATTAATTATTTTGAACTCCCCCCTTTAAGGGATAGAATCTCATTTTCCCCTTGAGTTTTGGGGAAAGAGTATTCACTTCTACCTCATAAAATATGGCTGCAGTGATGTTGTGTAACTTTGGGAACTAGATTGCTTGTTGTTTGTCCTATGACACTAAAGCAGCATTATGGAGATGTCCACTTGGTGAGAAATTGAGACCTGACACAAATTGTGAAGCAGCCATGTTTGAAGTAAATCCACAAACCCTAGTCAAGCTTTCAGATGAATAGATTCAGCTAACATCTTCACTGAAACCTCAAGAAAATCCAGAGCCACTCAGTGAAGCTGCTCCTGAATCTTCATCCCCTAGGCATACTCAATGTTTATCATCCTGAGTGATGCTATTGGGGCGTGGGGTGGGTGTTGTTTCAAGGATAGCATATATGGGCACTCAGAGTGTCATTATTTGGACCCAGCCATCATACTCCAAGTATGAAGATCTTTCTGTTCTCATCCACAGTGAAAGAAAAAGGCAATAGAGAGACTGACCCTTGTTCTCCCTTATTGGCAGTGGATGTACCGATTGTCTCTTTAGTTTTTTTTTTTTTTTTTTCTGTTAAGACTGAAGGACTTTTGCTTGAAATAATTTGTTGTGCCTTTTCTGTGGCAGAAATTCCCAAAGGAACTGAGTAACCCAGAATCTCCAACTCACTTAATAAAAGAATTACAGCTAATCCTTTAACAGTACTGGGTTGTAGGAACCAGTTGAACGATTTAAAGCAGAAGAAAAGGAAGTATCATGTTTTAGCAGTGCACACAAATGTGGGGGGTATTAAAAACTTTGGGGAATCTCTTCATAAATATCTAGTGACTTACAAATATTCAAAAATGAGAAGAAAGCAAGGCATCAAGAAGGGACCAGGCATGATGTACTAAGTGTGGGGATAAAGGTTCTGTTACTCTTAAATGAGAGAACTGCTTCATGAAAGGCCGGGTGAAGATCATGTAATTAAGTGGACATGGTCCTCAACTCCCAGTTCCCTTGAGGCCTTGGGAATACAGCCAGCCCATGACTGAACAATGGGCCTCCACATTGCCTTTTCCCTTTGAACTCTACCTCCTTTGAAGTAAGCAGAAGAGAGCCTTGGAGGGCAAAAGTGGCTGACCTCTACTTTCAAAGATGTTTAGAACCAGTGAATAGAAAGGAAAGGGGTGTTTGTGGTTTTATGTTGTGTCATGGATTTGATAAACACCATCTGGAGACATTAACTTAGCAGACTTCCCAGGCGTGCTTATCTTCTCTTGGTACCATTGTCAAAGGACAGCCACTATTCTGCCCAAGGAAAAGTTATGCAAGGAAAGAACCAGTGATGTGAAGCCAAATACAAGCTTAGCACTCCTGTTATCTTGGTCCTGCTACTTTGTGAATGAATGTTCCCTTCACTCAAAATCTCGGGTTCTCCATTGACAAGTATAGATATAGTGTTTTCTCATGTTTTTTTTTTTTTTTCCCACCGCCTCTTCAGTACATGATTCCTCTAGTAAGCCCCAAGATACTCAAAGTCCATGAAGTAAATGGGACTACTTTATTTTGTTGAGGAACCTCCAATGTCTTGTTCTCCTTGGAAGACAGCTACACTTGTTTTTGGTCAATACTGGGTTTGCAAACTCTGAAAAATCAAGTGTGCTTTGCTCTCCTTTATTCTTTCTTGAGGTAATCAGTGGAAAATGATGTATGGCTACTTATGAATAACAACCTTTCTAATACTTTTGTGAAGATTTCCTAGCTAATTAAAACACAGACAAACCCATAATTGAAGATAATGTAATAATTCTGCGTAGAGTATTTTCTAAATAACTTATCTTTGAAAATTGGAAGCTTGGCTATTAAACAGTGTTACAAAATGGAATAGTGTTTTTTTGTGGTTGTTATTAACTTAATGAATCAATACAGGTGTAAGGAATATTTTGCTTCTTAATTTCTAAAGTCACACACACACACACACACACACACACACACACACAGTCTCAAGATGAACAAACTTTAATGATTCCCCTTCCTCAAGAATTTCTAGTGTATTTTCATCTTGTTTTTACATATTCTTATTAATACAATAAAAATACTGGGTCACTGTAACTTTTAAAATTCATAATGGGTTGACACAAATGTTCTGTATTTGTGATATGTAACATACTATATAATATAGCATATTATATATATAATATATTACACATATTATTGTATATATGATACTATATGGTATATTTGAATATGTAGTGTCACATATATACATATGCACATGCACATGCACACACACATATATATTATAATCGAATATAGTAGTCCCTAGTCATGTGTGGCTGTGCAGTTGAATATAGCTAGTATGGCTGAGAATTGATTTGTTTACAATATTTGAAATCTGAATTAATAGGTATTGAAGCTGTCTGTACTATCTAAACCCACAGTGTTAGCCTACAGTCTTAATGTGTAATCCCTGTTGCTTCATGTTTCTATTTGTTGAAGCATGTACTTTGATCATCCTGGAGTCAAAGACTTGCTAGCTGCGTAACATTGGCCAAGCGACTCGACCTCTTTAGATTTGAGAGCTGTAAATGTTGCACATGAAATGAAATAGGATGAGGAGGAGGCGACGTGTAGAAGCTGTCTTGCGCAATAGTGTCTTGGTCTCTTAGTAAGCCTTTTAAGAGTAGGATCAGGAATTTTCCCTGGCACTTACTTGACTTTTGGTAACCTGTTTCTCATACTGGATTACCTGGCCCTACCTCGACATAAGGGGAGGTGTTCTGTCCTGCCTCAACTTGCAAGTCCCTGGAGGCCTCTCCCTTTCTGAATTGAGATGGAGTAGGAGTGAATGGGGAGGGGCATATATGGAAAGGAGGTGGGAAGGGAGGAGAGGAGAGAATGAGGGGAAACTGGTTGACATGAAAAATATATGAAAAAAAGTTATTTAAATTATAAATATGTAAGTAAAAAAAAAAACATGTCTTATAGAAGAACTGGGCCTGAAGTTGTTAAAGTAATTAACTCAAAATGTCTGTTATTAACACCAAATGTCTGTGATTAATTATTTTTACATCTCCCTCATTCCTGCTCCTTTCTCTCCTCTCTCTTTCTCCTTCCCTCCCCCTTTCTCTGTCTTCTCTCTCGTTCACTCTCTATGACACTGGGGCTTTGATCTAGGGCTTTGTACAAGCTAATAAAGTTCTCTACCCCTGAGCTATATCCATCTTGATTTTTTTTTCTTTTTAATTTTGCTTGCTGAGGTTATAGTGATCACTTGAAGGGAAGGGAACAGGAAAGAAGAAGGAGTCTGGATTCCCACACCCAAATGGATGAAGTCACAGTTAAGCTGATGATAAGGATGGCAGCTGGGCTGAGCTGCAGACCATCTATAGCAATAGTTCAAAGCATTTGCCACTTAAAGGCCAGGGATGATTCCTCAGTTCCCACATGCTGTATGCACCAAGCTAGGTTTAGGAGAAGAAGGCATTGCAGAGATAAGTAAGCCTGTGGCTCTGGGAGTTCCTCCAACACAGGGTTGTAATTCATCTTCATGAGAACTCTGGTTGTGATGTGATTCTCACTCATGCTGCTGCTGATGATCTGAAGACCAACGAGGTTAAATTGCAGTCACACCATTGCTTGTGGGCTGAGTTGAGATAAAGGTTTTTGTATTGTTTGAATCAGATCATTTGCCCATAACTTGATTTGTCCACATTCTGGTTTGCACTTCCTGCCTGTACCCTCGGGGAGAATCTCATAATTATTCTTTGATGTGGAAATTGTGTTTTGTGAAATATTGTTATAACTTGGACTCTGAAATGAACTCCAGAGTAAAGTTGCCTTAAGTCAGATGTTCTCAACAGGGAACAATTTTACCCCACCAGGGGACACTTGGGGATACTTCCAGTTGTCTTGACTTTGGGGAGTGGGTTGCTGCTGGTATTTAATAGATAAGAAGCAAGTGATATTGCTGAACCTTCCACAGTTCACTCCTGCCTCCCAAAAGGTTTAAAAGGTCCTGAGATTGGGTAGCTTTGCCTCAAGTTAAGCTGATCTAGAAAACCCCAGTGACCTTGAGAAAGAAGCCCATAGCCTGAATGCGAAGTAAAAAAAAATGAAATTTTCATTCTCTACTTTCTTTCAAGAAACTTAGGTTTCATACTACTTTAAAGAAATTGAAGCCAGATTCCCAACCTCATCAGACTTACTGCTCCTTTTTAGTAACTGATTTTGTAACAACTTTTTTCTATTCTGAAATGAAATGTGTACACAATCAAAACCTATCTCTAGAGCCTGGAGACATGGTTCAGTGGTTAAGAGCATTTGTTGCTCTTCTGAAGGGCCGGAATTCAGTTCTTAGCACCCACTGATCAGCTAGCTCACAGCCCTTTGTAACTCTAGCTCCAGGGCTTCTGAAGTCTCCGGTCTCCGAGGGCACCAGTACTTATGTGTGCATGCGCGCGTGCGCGCACACACACACACACACACACACACACACACACACACCACGCACGCACGCATGCAAGCACAGAGCTATATATAGTTAAAATGATTATTGAAACCTATCTATACAATTTTCTAAATTGAAAATGTTATTCCTATAGTATGTGAAGAAGATAATCCAGAGCAACAAGAACACAGTTTTACTTTGTGCAAAACTAGAGCAGAAGACAGTCATTAACTTCCTGTGCCTATCTAAAGGGTTACCAAGAATGCCATAGTTACCAATGTCTCTTGGAACAGTCGTGATATATTGAAAATTAGTGGTGTTGTGATTTTTCACAACAGTGAACAACCCATAGTAAAGTTCGTCCAAGGCAAAACCCACAATCCTGATTCACATAGTGGTTGAATAAATATGTGTCTCAAAATGACCAAACTGTCTCCACTATGAATGGCCCAGAGTAATTATAAATGCAATACAGTATACTTTCTCCTGGCTTCTCTTAATGTCTTCAGTGAGCATGGAATCCTTATCAAGGACAAAACATTTCTATTGATATCAACACATATCCTTTTATGAGAGGTGATGTGTTATATTTAGCAAAAAAAAAAAAAAAAAAAAAAAAAAAAGCAACTGTGCACATGGCTTTGCCTCTGTAATCTACACCATAGTTTGGAATGAGGCACCATGACTCACTGTGCTGATGTGATTTTCCTGAAAAAAATTGCCCTGATAAAATTTTGTCCTTTCTCAGGACAAAACAAAAACAAAATCGCCCAGCATCTGAAAACCTTTGAGAATGGTTAGGCATGCAATATTTGTAGACACAAAAATAATATGAACAGATTTGCTTTGAGACAGGATCTTGTGTAATATAGGTTGGCCTTGAATACTATGTAGTTTAGGAAGGGATTAAAAGTGTGGACCACTACCCTCAGTTTATGCAGTGCTGGGAACTGAAGTCAGGGCTTAAGGAATGCTGGGAAAGCACTCTACCAACTGATCTATAGCCCAGTTCTTGGATGTATATAGAAGAGAAATCTTTGACTCATCTCATATCATATGCAGATATTTAAGACGAATAATTGACCTACATATACATGCTGAAATTATAGAGCATCCAAAATAAATGCAGGAAAAAAATCTTTGTGAGTTTAAGATTGGTCAAGTTTCTTAGAGAAGCCAGAGACTTTAGTCATAAGAGGAGGCTTGGTACATGCTAGACAAGTGCTCTGTCAACTGAGCTACATAATTGGACCCTGACTTTTTTTTTTTTAAAGGAAGCTATGAATAGATTTTATTGGAGCAGAAGAGAAAAGTTTAAAAATTGATAAGTCTAGAAGAGATTGTTGTAACATACCAAGCAGGTATTGAAAAACACAAGAATGAAGACAACACAATGGGGACAAAGAAGCCTCAGTGGCTTCAAGTGATTCTGAGAATGTGGAATCTACGACTTTATTAATTTTACAAGGCTCAGAGGCTTAAATGAACTAGGCACTAAGCACTAGGGTTTCTTATTAGAAAGGAACACTAGCTTCTGCTGTGTTGTTTGAAGTGCCTGTGGGATTACTAAAAGGAAGACTGGATTAAGATAACCTTCAGTGCATTCCCTTTTCTGGAATCTTGTACTATGAAATCACTTTGTTGGATTTACACATGAAAATTGTGAAATATTTCCTTCATCATGTAATTTACAGAGTGAGCAGAACAACACAAAATAAAGACATAAGCCAATAATCCCAAAAAGCCTAATCTCTCTCCCTTTCTCTTTCCATTTACTCTGGGAACAAGGGGCAAAAAAGGGATAGAGAGGGGTTATCCTTCCTCCTGCTCTTTCTACAGAAAACAGAAAGGTGTGGTATTTTCATCCTTGTGGAATTCTGAGGTGAACGCTGTCTGTGAAGTGTCTTCATGTTGGCGTGGACTTCTTGGAGTTTCAGCCACTCACTTGGGTAAAAACTGACACATGACGTCATAGCCATCCATCTGGATGAATCTGTCCCAGCTGTTGTACCGTCTGCTCTGTGTGGGAGTTGAAGCCACTCCATCTGTCCCTGAGGCCTCTCCACCTATCTTTTCCCTGCTTGAGCCTCCAGCCATGACAGATGGTTCTTTCTAAGGGTTACAGATCAGTTTTCTCTTAGCGTCTCAGTCTCATTTGTACTTAATGTTTTTAAACTACTCCCATCACCGCCATCGCCTTAGCTACTTCCAGAGATGAATTGATGCTCCATATGCATATGCATGTGTATGTGTGCACATAATGACCATTTTACATGCATGCAGACATATAACTTCATTGTCTTCAATATGCACACAACAATGCAGGCTCATAACAGCATATCTATAGCATCCTTGCACTCCATTTGGCTTCTTTATTGTCTCTAACAATAAAAAGCATGACAAGGCCTCTGATGAGTTGAAGATAATTAAAAAAAAAATCAACCCTTCTTCTCTTCCCTTATGGGCACTTGAAGCCACAGGCACTCAAGTCAACTGGTCTCAAGTGCCTAGGCCTGCGTCTTACTCCTCTGGTCAGCCTGCCTTACTTTTGGCCCTAAGGCTCACCTTCCCAGAGTTCCAAACTCAATAGGAGACAATGTGGGGATTTGGGGGTGTGGTTGACAAGGATTGCCAGCTGAAAGCTGCAGCATGGCAACTGTAGCTACAAACTAGGTAACATTCTCATGAGTAAATCACAGAACACACTGTGGACAGTCTCTTTTCTATCACTCATATTCCCAGGTGAAAGGATGGAATTGACACACCCATGTTCTAGTTCCTCAGGGATGATTTCAAAACAAAGGCAGCTTTAATTATTTAATGTGTAGTTGTTGCTTCAGTTTTTTCCCCTTAATTTCTGGTAATGATGATATGACTGGTTTCCTTGAAGATTTGTCACCTGATTGACTCTATTCTATATCCTTTTACCATTTTATGTTTCACACATTTAACAACACCGTATTTCAGTGATGATAAAGTAGGATTCATTTTGTCATGCCCTATACCAAAGGGAAGATATTTGATGATGTCTGGAGATGTGTTAGTTTTCATAATTTGTGGAGAGAGAATGCTCTTGCCATCTCATGGACAGAGTCCAGGGACAGTGTAGACATCTTACAGGGCATAAGACATGCTCAGTAAGGTACTGTCTGGTTCCCTATGTCAGTGGTGTCAAGGTTGAACAGTCCATTTGTATTTGGCATCTGGATTTCTTATGCTGCTGCCATGCTCAGGGGAACATCTGGATGGTCCTGTTCTCTGTAAAGGAGATCTCAAAGACATGGGATTGCATTTGCTCAGGTTGTCCTTTATTTTATTTTATTTTATTTTGTGTGTCGATGTTTTTCCTGTATGTATGTTTGTTGGCTGGTACCTCTGGATGTCAGAAGAGGGCTTTGGATCCTCTCTAACTGGAGTTAAAGACAGTTGTGAGCTGCCATCAGGGTACTTGCAATTGAAACTGGGTCTCAGGGTACTTGCAATTGAACCTGGGTCCTCTGGAAGAACAAGTAGTGCTTTTAACTGTTGAATCATCTCTTCACCCTTGAGGTTTCCCCTGTTACAGAATATATGACTTGGTAAAAGCTCACTGCAGAAACCAAAGCAATTTACCATTACTTTGGCTAAATTTTAGGGCCAGTTGGAAGCTGTGGGCTGGCAAAAGGCTAGAGGATTGCTTGTTCTATGAGATAATCCAGTTTGGGTCTTAGTTTGTTGAGTGTCTTGGAACCTGGGGTCTTCCCCTTCTTCAGTGCTCTTCTGAGGAAATAACCTGTAAGTTTCCTGGACCAGCTTTTCAAACTCTGAAAAAACAATCAGAAGCAATGAACATAAAACAAAGTCAAGAGCCTTCTAGGCATTTCTTCAGTTTCAGTTCTACATATGTTCATCCTTTGGACGTTTTTATACAACACTTGCCATCTACAGAGTTCATTCTAAGTATGCTGCAATGGAGTTACAGAATTAAAATGCAAGAATCCTAATGTTTTCAATAACTTTACAGTTCAGTTTGGGAGCTCATTCTTAGCTGGCCTGCTCAGATGTGGCCTGTGAGCCATTTTTTAAGACTCAATTAGAGCCAATATTATAAGAAAGTGTTGCACTAGGGAGCTATACACACCTCTGGCATAGTTTTCCTGAGACAGTCTGCTTTCTTTTTTTCTGTGAAGCAAAGGCATTTCTAGAAAGCCTGTTACATCTATAATATACCCTGTCCTTGTACCTGCAGTCAATGTTGAAGGAATGATTTGGTGTTGCAAGACCACAATGAAGGTTTTCAACGTTATCTCTTATAAACCAAACAGGCAACCCCAAAACAGACTTGTTTAAGTGTAGCTTCTAGGTCCAATGCAATAGCTAGAGAGAGAATAAGGATGGGCACACCCTCTTTATGTAGGCATGTGGTACATGATGAACAAGTGACTACAGTAAAGGACCAAGCAATTTAAAATTTTTCTACCTGGTTAGTTTATACTATGTTTTCTAGTGAGAAATATAGGATCAACATTTATCCACATATCTACATATCTGATACTGGGGAGTGACACGTTTAGGAGGAGTGGCCTTGTTGGAGGAAGTGTATTTCTGTGGTGGGTTTTTTTTGTTTGTTTGTTTGTTTTTCCTTTTAGTGTTTTGAGACACGGTTCTCTGTGTAGCTTTGGAGCCTATCTTGGCACTCTGTAGATCACACTAGCCTTGAACTCACAGAGATCTGGATCCGCCTGCTCTCTGCCTCCTGAGTGCTGGGATTAAAGGCATGTTCCACCATCGCCCTGCTCTGCTGTGGGTTTTTAAGTTCCAGAAGCTGAAGCTAAGTCCAGTGTCTCTCTTCCTGCTGCCTGGTGATCTGGATATAGTACTCTCAGCTCCTTCTCCAACACCATATCTTCCTGCATATCACCATGCTTCCCACCATCATGATAATGGATTAAAGCTCTGAACTAAAAGCCAGGCCCAATTAAGTGTTGTATTATTATTATTATTATAACTATTATTATTATTATTAAGAGTTGCTGTGGTCATGGTGTGTCTTCACAGTAATAGAAACTCTAGGACAAGATGGAACTTAGAGCCTCATACACTTGAAGGAAACAAGTTACCATTCAATTGTATTCCCAGCCTGGTTGTATTTTTAAAAAATGACTATTGCTTTTCAGACATAGATAATTATCTATTTATAGGCAAAACAGCAGAAAGCTTGGAAAGTGCTTCAAAACATTTGGGGGAGAATGAGAATGGATGAAATAAGTTTAAGCTGGTGCTGAATATGTGAGAATATCACACACACACACACACACACACACACACACACACACGTAAACATATGTATATATTTGAGGCAACCAAGGACTAAGAAGAGAGATGGAATAATATCAGAAGCAGCATTTAAGGATGTCATATGAAGTCAGATAGATTTTCAAAATCAAATCTCCTTTCTTCCCTGCTTCATTTTTGTTTGCTTGAGACCAGGGTTTTTTAAGGAATCACTCTAAGCATCACTATAAACCTACTTTACTAAGCATATTGAAAGCATTTAAGCTCCACCCTTGTCATTTTGCCAGGTTAGAAAGATTCAGAAAAGGAGAAGAGATATTTTCCAAGCTATGTTAATTTGCATGTTGGCCAGCGTTTGCTTTTGATGTACTTAACATCCTGGAGTCACACTGGGCATATACGATACTTTGAAATATGAAGGGTTGTTTCAAATGTTGAGCCAATTCTTTTTTCCCCTCTGTAATCTTGACTTTATGAGACTGGTATCTGGGCCAATACAATCAAAGATTTTGTAATAATATTTGGTTGATGTCACTTTCTTACACCCCCTCAAAATAATGAATTGCGCAGAGCTGGAATGTTTCTTCATGCATTAGCTCAGGGGTGGGAGAGGCTTTCAAGCTGCTATCACTTTTTCCAAATAGCTTCACTCATTCTTGCTCCTAATTAACCTAGACTATTATGTAGCAACCAAATAAATAGTCTTCTAAAGGCAACATCCTCTCCTTGGTTGTTCCAGAACACTCTGCTGACTCATTTGCAGTTGAGCTTCAAGAGTTCATAGGCACATGATATCAATGAAGCCACTCTTGCTCTGAGCAATGCCTCTGAATCCCCAACCTTACCCCCCCCCCCTTACGGTACTCCCCAAGCATTGCTTTGGAGTGAAAAGGTTTAACTTGCCTTTGGGAATCATCTCCAAAGAATACCTTCTACAAACTTACAGACTTGGTCTCTAATTTGTTTCCTTTTTCTTCCTCCCTGAAATTTGGCTGATAAAAAGTCTCTTATGTTCCACAGTGCCTGGGTTCATTGGAACTGAATTGTAGCCTCTTCCTCACAGGGAATTTCTTTTGGATCTAACTGTAGGCTAATTCAGCTGGGTGAGAGCCTGGTTGGGGGATAATAGTCCCAGCATCCAACAGTGATAGCAACAGCAGTGGCAGCAATCACACTGAGATGCTCCAAAGTGTACTTGTATACAAGGGAAGCAAATAAGAACAAGATAGACCTCAGTTTGCAGGATGAACCTTCTGATGACGTCTTGCTAAGGGAATGTAAGTGTTGTCTAGTGCAGCCAATTGCATGAAAATCTTCCTTGTTACTCTTTACTTTGAAATCTCTCTCTTTTTTTCTGAGATAGGGTTCCCTGTGTAATATGCCTAGCTGACTTGGAACTCACTCTCTAGACCAGGCTGGCCTCATACTCAGAGATCTGCCTGCATCTGTTTCCTAAGTGCTAGAATTAAAGGCATGTGCCACAACTGCTGACTACAGCTTATTATTTTTCTTATTAATCTATTTATTTTACATCCTAGCTGCAAACTCTCCCCCATCCTCCCCTCCAAGGCTCTCTCCCCCATTTCCTCTTCCCATCCTGCCAATTCCCTCCTCTTCTCTCCCTATCCAGAAAGAGAAGGCCTCCTATAATTATCAATAAAACAGTCCATATAACATTACAGTAAGACTAAGCACCCCCCCCCCGTGTATTAAGTCTGGGCAAGGTGACCCAGTATGACAAGCAGGGTCCTAATAGTCAGGAAAAAAATTGGAGACAGTCCCTGTTCCTACTATTAGGAGTCCCACAAGAGGATCAAGCTACACAAGTGTCACATATATACAGAGGGACTAGGTCCGTTTTGCATGAAGGTTGCCTGGTTGTTCAGCCTCTGGGAGCCCCTATGAGCCCAGGTTAGTTGATTCTATGAGCCAGTTAGAGTAGGAACACCACAGAAATGCTCACACTGCTAATTCTTTTTTTTTCCCACTGCTAATTCTTAATGTTAATTCTGTGACTGGGATAAGGTCAAGAGTTTGGACCTGTAGTAGTTTGTACCAAACAGTTCTCGGTCAACTGATTTATTCAAATACTATGACCCTTCCCAATGTCAGTGTACCCCTGTCTATGTAAGTGCTTAGTCACTAAGATCATGCCTGACACAGTAAAGGAGAGTTAGTTTTCAATTTACTGGTGGTGCCACTCCCCTCTATTCCTTGGCTGGGACATTCCAACCTTCCCAAAACACGCCTTCCAAGATTTCAATGGGGAAGATGTCATTTACCTACTCTGATGAAGCAAGCAAAAGAGAGCCTAGGGCCTATGCGAGTTCACAGCCTCACTGAGCTACTCTTTTCACAAGTCCCACTAATGCTTTGGGCCTCAAGTTCCTTAGCTGTAAGCCAGTCAATTAGTTAGTTAGATATAGAGCTTAATCCATTTGTGTTTTGCATTTTGAAGGTATATTCACTAAAGATCGTTGACAACATTTCCTAAAGGGAATTTAAACATATTTAAGCATAACCCCTGTCTTCAGACTATTCCAAATGTCATTCAGGAAAACAAATTGATTCAACAAAAAGGCAGCTATTGTACAATACATTTATGGTGGAGGCAAGCAGGTTGGTTCCAAGTGTCCATGATGTTGAAGGGACCCCAACTGTAGCTACTGATTAGTGGGGAAATCACACAGAGGTATATAATGAGCACTTGTTCCAAATGTTAATCGAACTGAAATAGATTTAGTTCTAGTAGTAGGAGAGAAGAAGGACCCCACAACCTAAAAGCTCATGGAGGATACTAGCAAAGCAATTTAGTGTGCAAAACCCCTTCAGAATTCGTGAACTGTGTGAGCTGTTGGTGGAGTTGTGTTGGACTGGAAAGGCCTCCAAGTGCCTGCTGAGAAGGACCTAGAATTTTTGAAGGAATCTATTCGAATGAAAATCAATATTTTTTGTAGTATGATGACTGTCTTTCAGGAGAACTTCTCTAATCAAAGAAAGTTAATATTTGAGAGAGAGAAATAGTGGCTGGCCGTTTGTAGTTACAAACCTCATGAGGAACTAGGCCAAAGTTGTTCTTTGGCCCAGTGAAATCCTGTTCCTTAAGAACAGAAAGTCTAGGAAAGTCTACGGATTTAGTAATCCGTAGTTTAAAAGTATGATCCTGATGTTCAGCTAAATTTAAGAGCCAATGCTTTATTAGTCTTATCTCCATGGAAGTACTCTATTCAAACTGGGAACTTCAGTTCGCTTGGAGCCAGTCCAGAGCAGAGTAATCAAAGCCATTAAGAGTTAGGATAGAGAAATTCTAGAAAAAAGAAATGCAAGTTAAATGGAAAAACAGATTGCAGAAGAAGAATCAGATCTTAGATATTGAAATGACTATTATATTGGTGGTTGTTGGGAACTATCCTGTAGGTGTGCCAGGGAGAGAAGCCAGAGAGAGTAAAAGATGAACAACTGGGATTTAAAGCAGACAGACAAGCAAAGTTTGGATAAGGCCTGAGGGGTGTTGTCAAGCAATACAGGATTATAGCAGTGATGGAGATGTTTTGGAAACTTGATTTGCAAAGATGGGATTTAGGGCAGATTATGGTTGCTTTATATTTATAGGCCAATTCCTCAGAACTGACCTTTAATCTATATTGTGAATCAAATTTCCCAGAAAGAAGCCTCATTCGAAGTCCAGATTCTATAAAGTTGATTGGCTGATTGGAATTTTAGTGATTGTGGTAGTTAGAATGTTGCAGATCTGAAGCCAAATTAACTTGGGCTTTAACTTTAGCCTCCCTTAATGGCCATTCATTGCCTATCTTTGTGGTTGACGTAACATCCTGTGACTACTATGTGAAATCTTTTTGGAATGTTGAGTAGACTACTAGCTTCCAGTAACCCAACGGCTAAGAATGTTATCAGATAGCATCTAAAGCCTATAGCAGAGATTCCCCTGATTTACTGGAACCTATCTACTTGGTGTGTGTGTGTGTAGCTTCCCATGAAGGGTTGAGGCATCAAACAAACTCTCTGGATAGGGAGTAGCAGGCAGTTGTGAGCTTCCAGACATGTATTATGGTAACTGAACTCTGGTCCTCTGCAAACATGGGGCTCTTTTTCTAGCCCCACAATTGTTCCGAGCATGTTTTCCCGCCTGCCTGGTCCCACAGCTGTGCAAGTCCCAAATAACACACAGAGAAGCTGTTTTAGATACAAAGCTGTTGGCCTGTTATTAGCATTTCTTATTGGCTAGCTCTGTGTTAAATATTAACCCATTTATATTAATTTAAGTATTTCCACGTGGTCTTATCTTACTGGAGAGAGGGCCCAGAGTTCTACCCTGTTGGCCCAACATCTTGAAACTCCTCTCTACTACTTCCTCTCTCCTACTAGTTGCTTAGTTCCACCTATCTTGCTTTCCTATTGGGCAACAGTATTTTATTCATTAACCAATATGAGAAACGTATTTACAGAATGACATCTCCCATCACACAATATATTTTAAAATGCCTTAACTTCTGACTTTATTTTGTTTTGTTACTGTAAAACTTCATGAAACTGTTCTCATATTGGGACATGGCTTTTGGGGATGCTATAAATCTGTGTTCCTGGGCCACAGTCACTCATATGTGGTTCTAAAACAATCTGTCTTTTATTCCCTTTGAGGTGAGAGTTGTGATTCTGTATGAACAACATCAATCAGTGACCTCCAACCAAGGATATGCTTGCAGAATTTAGAGTTGCATTACTACAGACGTTGGCCTGATGTCTAGGAATTTTAGACAATTTGTGCACATGGAAGATGAAGAATGAGGAGGTAAAGGACTTTTATGGAAAAAAAAATTGCCCCGAGTTTTCAAAATTCTCAGGCTTTTTATCAATTGGCAGATGGAGACTTAGGGTTATCAGTTCACAAAAGTGGTTCCTGAGCCTAGAATTAGTTACATAATATTAGCTACAGAAGCGAGCTTGGAGACACTCTCTAGTTTAGCGCTTACTCACATGTTCTTGAGAAACACCTCAAGTACAGAAGTTATTTAGTGTTTCAGCTGTGTTTAAGCTATATGTGCCTGGGTTAAAAATTTCAACAGGTTCACTGCTATGGGGATTCTTAAAGGCTTCATTCTTCAAGCAGGGCACAGAGCATTGCTAACCAGCCCATCCAGCTGCAGCTTAGCAGCTCATCAGATCACCTCTCTATGGAAGAGTGTGATGAGAGGAATAAAAGCAGTTAAGGACAGTTCTCTATGCTGCATTTAAAAAGGGCATCCTAGCTTGCTATAGGACTCCCACCTCTAATTTCAGTGCCTAGGAGGCTAAAGCAGGAGGATTGCTATAAGTTTGAAACTAGTTTGGGCTCTAGTATAATGAGTTCCAGGCTAGGCTGCGCTTTAGTGTGAGACTTTATCTCAAAACCCCAAACATCAATCAATAAAACAAAACAAACTAATAGAGTTAGGTTTGTGGCTTAGTTGATAGAAGGCTTGCCTAGCATGCATGACGTCCTGGATCTGATTATGAATACTACATAAAACCAGGTGTGGTGGTACAAGCCGGTAATCCCAGCACTTTGAAAGTGGAGAGGCAGGAAGATAAGAATTTCAAGGTTGCGCTTGACTATATTGCAGATCTGAGGCCAGCCTGGAAAACAAGAGACCCTGTCTCAGCAAACAAATGAAAATAAAAATAGCATAGTAGTTGGGCCTAGTTCTCTAACTTCAGCTACTCAGGAAGAGGTAGGAAGATGACAAGTTCATAGACTGCCTGTGTTACAGAGTGACTTCAAGATAGCTTGGGAACCTTGTTGAGGCCCTGTTGCCAAACAGCTTTAAAAGAAAACACTGGCAGGAAATATGTCCATGACAGAGGGCTTGCCCAAGATTAAATCTCTACCACTGCTAAAAATATTTCATAAATAAAATTTTAAAAGCCATCATGGGCCTGGAGAAATGGCTAAGTGGTTAAAGAGCACCTGTTGTTCTTCCAGAGGACCCAGGTTCAAGTCCCAACACTGATAGGGCAGCACACAACCATCTGGAACTTCAGTCCCAGGAGATCTGACATTCCCTACTGACCTCCATGGGCACCAGGCACACACATGGTACACAGACATACACGCAAGCGAACCACTTGTAAACAGAAAATTATATATATCTACTAAGAAAAGACATCTTGAGATTTAATAAGGTCAAGAGAGTTACATTTTGTCATACATAGGCTTAGCAACAGATTAAGGCATGAAAATAAGGCTCCTGCCACTCTGTTATAGTTACACATCCATGTTAACTGAATAGTTACAGTGAGTGCTTACTTGGGATAGACCAAGTAGAGCAAAAAAAGCCAACAGGGACACTTGCAAGGCCCTCATTGACATGAAACAAAACAAGATATGCATCAATGAGAAAATTGTGGCTGTAAACTGTTGAGGTGGAAATTGTTTCACATGTTTTAACATATATGTATGCATGTGTATGTTGTTTTCCATGAGTGTCTATATTTTCATGAGGCTTCTTTTATGAATCCATGCGCTATGGTTGCTATTTTATGACTCCATGAACATACACATTTATTTCAAATACGGGATTGAGGGCAGCAAAAAGATAATGTTTCACTGATTGTTACTGTTTGTTTGTGCTAAAGTGTTTCTTTATGCTTTTTTTAACTTCATGAAGCAAAAAAAAGAAAAAGAAAAACAGAAAAACAAAACAGAAAAACAAAACAAAAATAGCACTCTCTGACATTGCACTCCAAGTATAAATCTATGTATCTGAGTAGAAGCCATAGATCATTTATTTAAGCACAAATTGCCCATGGTACTCTGCATTTTGGCTATTTTGTACACAACAGAATTAATTTAATTTTGGATAAAGACACACAATAGTCAAAGGAACTGGAACTAAATAATTGCTGTTTTTCAAAAACTTATGTAAGTGCTTTTTGGAGCCTTTGTTTTGTAGTTCCTCAAAGCCAGTTATATTTGGGGCTGCTGGAAGAAGCTGACTCCTGCTGTCTGCAACCCTGGCTGCAGAGGCAGCATATTCTGCTGGTGGATTTTAGCTGTTTTTATGCTGAGATGAATAGGCTATTTGAAGTGAAAGGCAGACTGGTAGTTCCTATTGGAATGAAAGGATCATAAATCCGTTCATGCCAAACTGTGAACACAGACAATGCACTGAAGGCAATTTTTATTTGGTAATTACTGTCTTTGTTCTGAAGCTTTGCCAATGCTAAATGATTGAAAAGTTCCCAGAACAAATAGTGACGGGACATGGCTCCTTCATTAATCAAAACTACATCTGAGTTGATCTCACTTTTTGTGACATTTTGCTTTTCTTTCTTTCTTTCTTTCTTTCTTTCTTTCTTTCTTTCTTTCTTCCTTTCTTTTTTTCTTTCTTCTTTGTTTTTAAATAAAAGCAGAGTTAATGGGCTTTTTTTCATTTGTGTGTTCAAGTTCTAGGGGAGTGAGAGTCATTATCTTGCATCTTCCTAAACTTGCTTAGAGAGGTCCTTCTAAATGAGACCACAGACTTTGCTGTTTAAGAACTCTGCATTGAAGGCTGCCTCCTGACAAGGCAAGTGTCAGCAAACAAGCCAAAAGGCTGGGAAATCACAGAAAGGGAAGGAGAGAGAGAGAGAGAGAGAGAGAGAGATGGAGAGAGGGAGAGAGGGAGAAAGAGAAGGAGAGATACCTAGTCATTGAAAATTTCCATGTAAAGGTTATAAATATGTTCTTTTACTTGAATATCAATTCATAAGCCCAAAGAACACTTACAAAACATTGTACAAGCACCCAAAGTTGCATCTATATGTTCTGATCTTGCTAATAATTTAAATGTGGTTTTACTTATGATGTGGTTCTAGAAATATTGAAGATGATAGTCTTAAATGAAACTACATTCAATTCAATGACTATTAATTGCTACCTACTTTATGGCAGTCATTGGCAGTAGATGAATAACTCATAGATACTCCACTAAGGATGTCAGTAATTAATATTAGTGAGTTTTAACAGTTCAAATATTTATTGTACAAATACTCATAAATTGGACATGGAAGTAAAAGTCAACAGAGAATTTCAAAATCATAGAAAGAAACTGATTACGTAGTAAAGTCTGTCCTCAATCAAACATCATGCTAGGCTCTTTACTAGTTGGCATTTGAAGACGAAGATCTTAAATGAAAATCAATCAATCACATTCAGCTAATGTTGCTTGGTACCTATTTTATGGCAGTCATTGATACTAAAAGATAAAGAGTTCATAGTCTAGCAAAGGAGCTTGGTAAGTAACTGTTATTGAATGTGGATGTTGTAAAATGTAATGTTGCAATGCAAACAGTTTTTAGACTGAAACTGCCAAGCTTGCTGATGTGAAGGCATTCATAAAAATGGATGATGATTCTGGTGAATGGCTGAAGCAACTGGCAAAGCTGGAATAAGAATCTGATAGTGTTATTTATGATTGTGCATGAAGTTCAGCTCTGACTGAAGAGTCACACAACATTTTCTGGTGCTGGCAATTTAACCCAGGAGAGTATACATATGCTAGATGAGCACTATATCATTGAACTACATCCTTGACCCTTTTGAATTTTTCTTTCTACTTTATGTTTAGACAAAGTCTTGCTGTGTTGCGATGGCTGGCCTTGAAACTTTTGCTCCTCTAGCCTCTACTTCTTAAGTATCTAGGAGTATAGCTGTGCACACCTAGCTATCAAACAGCTTTTACCAGAAGAGTTGTGTCAAAAGAAAAGTCAACAAGTATCACTGTTGCTTAATGTATGGTAGTACTATTATCTTAAATCTAACACGCAATCAACATGGTAGGGACTAGAGAGCAGTAAATGAATTCATCCACATCACATCAGAGTAGAAAAGGGAAATTTATTTAGTACACTGCAAGGGAGGAGCAGGCAAGGGAAATGGCAGAATAAATGTCTGCCCTGGGCTTGGGTGTGATGGCTTTTATTTGGAAGCTATATCCCCTTTTTGATTAGGCCAATGCACTACGAAATCCCTGTCATGCAAACGAAGGCAGCTCTGATTGGCCAATGGTTAATTCTGGGAAGTGCTTGACAGCTCTGTAGTTGTCATTGATTTTGATTGGCCTCCTTCAGTTATATTATTCTGCTGCTGCTCAGGGTTTCCCAGAAAAGGGGCCACTGTTTTCTTTTTGGAAAACATTCTGGACCAGGCTTGCATTGTGGAAATTCCCTGACAGAGACCTGCTCCCTTTCTGGTCTCTCAATGATGGCCTTGGTTCCAAAAGAAAATATAAACTTTCTTTCTTTAAAGAAATGAATTCATTTTCTTTTCAGAAAACCCTACTTTTTTTTAGCACTTACTATGACATTTGGTTTCTATATTAGGCAGATTAATTATAGTTTTTCTTTTTCCTTTGCAGTGCTAGGGATAGAACATGGCTTTGCACATGTGAGAGGAAAGAATACTACCACAGAGCCACATACCCAGCTCTAAACAGATTGGTTTTCACTTCCTTTTTTTAAATTTATTTAATTTTTATTTAAAATATTTGTACTAAGCATTTGAGTTTTATTCACTGTGTTTTAATTATACTCACCCTACTCCATCCTCTAACTTCTCCAAGACCCACCCCACCCTCTGACCCTCTCAAATTTTGGGTTCTTTCTCTCTCTTAAAAACAATCCATCCCCTTTAATGTGTGTTGCCCATATACTCCTGGGTGTATGGCTATCTAGTGGAACATGGTCAAACTAACAGGGGCCATATCTATAAAGAAAAGCAACTTTCTCTCACCCAGAAGCCATCACCTGTCCACACTACCTCAATTCGGGGTCGGAGCTCATGAACACCTCCTTTCTTCATGATAGAATCTGGATTGGCAAGTATTGAGAAGATCATATGCAGGCAACTGTATCTGCCATGAGGTAATGAGCACAGTGGTTCTGCCATGCCCAGAAGACATTGCTTTGCTCTATTCCTCACTGACATTTGGCTCTTACAGTCTTTCATCTCTGTCTTTCACAATGGTTCCTGAGCCTTGGATAAGGGCTAGGGTGTGCTGCCATAGCTGCCCCATTTATCGCTGAGCACTCCACTGACACTTATTCTCTGCACTTCGACCAGGTGTGAATTTCTGCACTAACCACTGTCTCCTGCACAGAGATGTGTCTCTGATGATGTCTGAGTGTTGCACTAAACTATGGGTGGAGAGGTATAAACTGAAGGGTTGGTTTGACACTATGTCCAGTATTAAGTTCATCCCTGGGGCCTGCATGCTCCCAATCACAAATTCGTGTCTAGATTTACAGTACCAAGCATGTGGATTGGGCCTTAATTTCAATCAGAAAGCAACTGGTTAACCCTACGACATTCCTGCTGCTATTGTACCCAATAGTTATATTGTGTCACACTGGTTATTATAGTAATTGGCAGAGTTCACAGCTGGATAAGACTATTGATGACCTTTCCCCCATAGAGCATACACAGCACCTTTTGGCCCTAGGAATGCTACCCAGAAGGGAAGAGGAAGCTTCATGTTCACTCCCAACTTGACTTCTCTATGTCCTTTGGCCAAAGTGTGTGGTGTCTTCAGCAATAGGATCTTACCATCAAGTTCTTGTGGGAAACCAAGAGAAATGGCATTAGCTTATATGGTTTAGGGGGTCTCTGAGAAACCTCTGATCAACAGCTGTGAAGAAGCATGCGCGCGCATGCGCGCGCGCACACACACACACACACACACACACACACACCCTGAAAGAATATGCTTCCATTTTGCTTTTCTAACATCCTCGGTGTTAGTTATCCCTCCACCACCCGTACTATGTGTGGGTAATGTAAGTGCTGCTGTCTAATCTCTAATATAACAGTGTTCAGAGGTGGGACCTTTAACTGTACATCATAAGGGAATGAATTAATGCCATCGATGTGATACATTCCTAATGAAAGGCAAAAGTTTCCCCTCCCTTGCCTCTTCCCTCGTCTTCTCCCTTTTGATTCTTATTTCCTGTCACCCAGTCTTTCTTCTTGCTTTTTACTTGTCCTTTTATCTTCTTTCTACCTTGAGATTCTGCAGTCAGGTATCAGTACCATGCTTTCAGACTTCCACGCCTTTAGAATCATGAGGAAAATAAGTTTCTGTCAGTTATAAACTATCTAGTCTGTAGTGTTCTCTTACTGTAGTAAAAATGTACTAAAGCAGAGTTTATGAGATCATATGTTAAACATGCATAAATCATCACAAATAGGAAAATAGGTACTCTATTAGTGTACATGTGTCATGTGATGTTTTATCCCAATACTCCTTGAGTCAGATGCTCTCCAGGTCCAACCTGTGGGCAGAAGATGAGTAAGTGATCATGATGACTACTGTTTTCTGAATTGAAGATAAACACTAGCTCATGTTGGTCCACAATTCTGGAACACTATGTAACAGCTCAGATGTCCTTTTTATCCCTTTCATTTCAGGTTTGGTCCTTGGTTTAAGACAGCAGAGTCCTATGATTCACCTTGGCCTATGTCACTTTCATGGATCAACTTGCTATAAAATCTGTTGATAGATGCAAGCTCCCAAAGCACTTGTTCTCAAGCTTCCTAATGCTGTGACCCTTTAATACAGCTCCTCACTTTGTGGTGACCCCAACCATAAAATTATTTTCATTGCTACTTCATAACTATAATTTCACAATTGTTATGAATCTTAATGTAAATATCTGTTTTCTGATGGTCTTAGGTGACTTTGTGAAAATGTGGTTAGACCACAAAGGGATCTTGATCTGCAGATTGAGAAGCCACCATTCTTCTCTTGTTTTGAGGACCAACATGCCATAGAATAAGTAAGACATTTACTGACTATTCTGGAAAGGCTTCTCCAGAAGCATGCACTTGTTTCATTACAGCAATTTCCATCTATTTTTTAAAGGCTTAGATTTTGGGTGATGGCAGTCGAGATCTGCAAGGGGATTATGCAGTGTGGTCACTTTGCTGATACTGGCAAGTGAGTACCAGTAAGGTACTCCTCACAGTGAAGTAGGAATGGATGTTATGGATTCCAGTGACCAGGAGGATAGCAGATACTAATTTATACCTGTCTCATCAGAGCCACTCAGAGCTGCAGCTGGGAGAACAAACCCAGAAATACCACATTTTTGAGATGTTCCATCATCACTGCTCCAAATTTTTCAAAATGGCTGGCTTTTAGGTATATTCATCCTGTGGCTTAAATCCACAGCATTGAAAAACAAAAAAACAAAAACAAACAAACAAACAAAACCCCAAACAAACCTAACCCAATGCCCCCACAAAAGTCTGAGAAATGTATGCAGCTTTGCAGAAGCCTCCCAGACTAAGAGGAATATGATTCATACCAGACAACCACATTTCTAAAAATCACCAGATTCGTCCACCTCTGCAGTGCCTCTCATCTCAGAGTGACAGCTCCCAAACAAGCCCCCATCTTCCAAAAGCTTCTCAAACTCTTCCCTGATGCTCACTCCTCCATACCTCTACTCTATTCTTTGGGAAATGTGTCTCCCAGAATGTAGCTCCCTGCTTTTGCTAACACAAACTAGCTCAGCCTTTCCTTCCCTGGGTGTCCTTAGCTATGACTTGAGAACAACATGTATTTTATAAGGCAACAGGGCAACAGGAAGGATCCCAAAGCCTCATTACTTTAATATTTACATTCTGTGGAGATTTTTTTCCAGGACATTGAAAGGCTTCCTGAAACTTCTCTTTAAAACAGGCTCATTGAATATTTTCTGTGAAAGACTGGATAATAAGCACTTTTGCCTTTGCAGGCTTTTACATATTTGTTGAAACTTCTGAGCCCTGTCACTGACATGTACAAGGCATGTACAAGGCACAATGCACAATATGGGAACAAATGGCTATTGTGTTCCAATAAGACTTTATTGTAAAAACAGGCAAATGGGCTCTTCCTTAAAACAATACTCCCCAATCATGGCTGTCTATCGGTACTATCTTCAAGGCTTTTAAATACCTCATGTCCAGACCAGACCCAGGCCAATGAATGGCATTAGACATTTTAGGATGGGACACCATCATCAGTATCTTAAACTTCCTTGAGTGAATCCAAAACCACTTAGGAGCAAGCCAGCTGGAAACTGTTCTTGTCTCTTAGCCCGAAGCATCAGGAGCCATCTGGTCCTAAGTGAGCTACAGATCTGCAGTTGCTCAAGTGGCCAGGTGGGACCTACTGTGAGCAGCCCTTACTCCAGTGTGCTCTAAACTATGACCTTTGCCTGCGTGTTTCTTGACTTTGCAGCTGCAAGCATAAATACTTCATTTAGGAAACTGAAATTCCTTGGGTGGGGATAATTGGCACATTCTTTTTGGATAAACTATCTTTATATTAACCCACTATTCTCCTCTAAACTGAGAAATACTAATGTACTTGACAGTGTTTCGGTCTTAGCAGCTAATAGACACAGAAAGTCTCTCTTTTGTGGAGACACTAAAAAGAAGTGGACTTTACATCCCAGTCTCTCAACAGTGTCCTTTTAGTATCTCTACCACCACCCTTGGCACTGCTGTGGAGTCCTTTGGATTCCTAACGGAAGTGATATTGTGTGGTATTATACTTTTTATCTCAGAGGGAAAAAGAATCCTGCTAACAACTACAATTTTTAAATGGAGCTCCTAAGACCAAAACAGTACATTTTCTGCAAGCAAATCACAAAGCTAATGCTTAGTTCATGGCTATGCTTTGAAAGTCTTCACAAACATATCTTTGTCAGTGGAAGACTGCTTTAATCATTCCCTATTCAACTAGAGCCTAGGTTGAACCAGATGAAAATGATATTTTAAGTCATTCGGAACCTGAATTGCCTGGTGAACATTTAACTTGAAGAGCAACACTGTGCTGAGGCAGTCTGTGCATGGACAGGGCCATACTGTATCTGATATATTGCTTCCTGCCTGTCACAAAAGAAAACCTTATAGCATGACATGGGCCAGAAATGAGTGATGGGAGATGCCATTATGTATGTTTCTCATACTTGTTAATGAATGGACTGTTGGCCAATAGGAAAGGAAGATAGGAGGGACTAGGAGACAAGGAGGAAAGAGGAAGTAGGAAGGAGGGGTCAAGATGGAGAGTCTGGAGAGAACAGAACCGCCATTTCTCCACTCTCGGTAAGACCACGTGGAAATACATAGAAATGGGTTAATAATTAAGACAGAGCTAGCCGATAAGAAACAAGTAACTGGCCAACAGCATAATATCAAATACAGAGTCTCTGTGTGTTGCTTTTCCTTGGCAAGCCTTGAACTGCCATGCACTTTCAATTGTCTTCAAAACATGAACCCAACAAGATATGTCAATTTTGATGACAGCAAAGACAATATTTGGTATTAAGCTAGGATTGTGAGGATCATCAAGAAGATAGCAAGCTCCAGTGCAAGTCCCTTGGTCCATGTATCCGTTGATGGCTCAGGACTTTGCATCCAGCCCATGTAAAACCAGCTTGTTACCTCACACATACTTTGGCAGCAGCTCACATTACAAGCCTTTCTTAGTTGTCACTTGGGTAATTCCAGGAAGGTGGCATGAGTTTACTGTAGAACACTCAAGAACTGTTAGGGATCCTTGAAAAAAAAAAAGAAGAAGAAGAAGAAGAAAAAGAAAAAAGAAAGCCAGTAAAAAGTTGTGTGTTCACATCAAAAGGATGTTCAAATGGATGTTGCATTCAAAAGGATGTTCAGAGATTCACATGGAAGTGAGGAGTCTTTGGATTTTCAGTAGCATTTGTGACAGCACTAGGAAAAGACAAAAGTCATTTGGAGGTTTGGTAAGGATTAAAAGTTATATGTGCAGGGAAATTCATAGTACCCTGACAAAGTATTAGTGATTTAATACCACAGTTTCTGCCACAGATTAGGAGGAGAAAGTCCACGAAAAGTATCTCTGCCATCACCCTTGCTACTGCTGTGGAGTCCTTTGGAGTCCTAAAAAGAGTGATGTTGTGTGGTCTTACACTTGAGCTCCATCTTGTGCAGTGAATGGCTCTTACTTGAAGGTAGAGCTGAGTAATGTGAACTGAAGTCCCCAGAGAAAAGCTGTGTGAAAATTCTACAAAGTTGACTAAGTCTTCAGTGATTGTGGAGAGCTGGAATGTTGTAGATATCAATACTTCACAATATCACTAGTACCCTTAACATCCTTTCATCACTTCTGTGTTTGAACTAATGTCCTTGTGATGATCCAGTAAAATTCTCTTTTGGAATATATAAACAGATCCCCCAGCTTCTAAGAAATGTCATCAGATAACACATTAAATAGCAGAGACTTCCCTGATCTATAGCACAGACCTACTTCCCTGCCTGGCTGTAACTGCCTACCTGATGTTTCCATCAATGCATTTTACAAATACCTTTCTTGTTCTCCTACTGTAAAAATTTCATCAAACTGTTACACATTGAAATATGATATTTACAGTTACCTCAGTCTTCCTGGACCATGGTCACTCATATTTAAATAAACTACCTCTTATTCCCTTTGAAATGGGAGCTATGCTTTTGCATTGACAGAGTAATGGGTATAAAGAAAAGTATGCTCATTTTCACCTCTTGGACTAGTCTCTAAGACCCACTTTCTGCTGCTTTCTTATTTAAGGCTCATATTTCCTCTAAGGTCTGTCTTTACCATAAAGTACTCAAACCGCCTCGAGTCTCAGTAAATAACATACTTCTGACCTTCAAATTTGTTCCTTAAATGAAAACAGCTGCTCAATTTCAAGGCAAAATGACAATCTGACCACATCTATCCTGGTTTCCTTGTGGGTCAGTCTCTGAAACATCTTTATGAAATACCCAAGACTCCAAAAACCTAATTTGAAAGTCACTGGCCTCTCCTCTTTTCCTGGCATGTAGCATAAGATACTTTATCTCTTATAATTTTTCTACTTTACAGAAGTAATAACTTTTTGTTATCAAAAGCGAAAGTTGTAGCTATTAAAAAAGTAAGGAAAGAAAAAAGAAGGAAAGAAAGAAAATAAAACAGTTCACCATCATCCCCCAAACTCTGACATAAATACCAGTAAAAATTGGGCGTTTTTATTTTTGTCATTAATCTATGGATAACTATGCTCATATGGCCATACTGACTTAAAATCAGCTTTTGGTTTCAAGCTATCCTTTTAATATGAATAATTTTCATGTCATTATTTTCATCCAAGGCCATTTTTCATTTTTAACAAGTGGCATACAGGAAACTACACACACTGATGGGTGTCAGCATTTGTGAACATTCATGGAGTGAATATTGCAATCAAGATAATGAGCATGTCCATTTCTTCTAAAAGTTTCCTTGTATCTATTTGTAATTCCACTTTTCTCCCCCTTTGTCCTCATTGATGCCTCCACTCCTAGCCCTTATCCAAGGCGACTATATGTGCTTTGTCAGTGTAGATTAGCTTATACTAAAGTGTTATTTTTTGTTTTTTTGTTTTTGTTTTTGTTTTTTTTTGAGACAGGTCCTTACTATATAGCTCTGGCTGTCCTGGAAATCATTATGTAGACTTGACTGACCTCAAACTCACAGAGATCCACTTCCCTCTGCTTCCCAAATGCTGAGATTAGAGGCTTGCTTCAATATACCCTCTAATACTAAAGTTTTACATAACTGAAATCATTTGTTATGTATTATCTGCATACTTTTCATTCACTATATTCATTTTGAGGTTCATGTTGCTGCCTACATCAACAATATTCCATCTCTTTTAAGCGGTATTCTATAATATGTGTATACCACATTTTTATTCAGTCACATGATAATTAATATTTGCATTTTTTCAATTTAGGGCTATTATGAATAAATCTTCTATGAGCTTTCATACACAAATCCTTATATGGCCATGTGCTTTCTTTTTACCTTGAGTCCAAGATAACATTATGACTTCATGATATTCTACTTTAAGAATGTACCCCAATAATTGTACCCCATTTATTTTTATTTTCCCCACATATTTTTGATAATAGATTTTCCCTTGGTTTGGGTTCCCAAGTAAATAGTATCTGAGGCAAGGATTTGGACACAGGTAATTTGTCTCAGAAAAGATCCTAGAAATCAGAAAAGAGATGGGGAAAATGAGCTAGAGAAAGGAACAGAGGAGTCAAAAGGTATGTTAGTGAGCTTTGGGCAAATGGAGCTCAATCCCATGGTGTCTCTCTCTCAGGAATGGTATGGAACTGCACTTAAATTATCTGTCTAGAAAATAAGGAGGTTGGGCATTCATCCTTTATCACTTTCTCCCATTGATGCCATGTGGTCCCTATAGTTAACTACTATACAATTTTTTTTGCTCTTCATGTCACAGTCTGAGTGGCCTTCTGTGGCCTGAGAAAGTCTTGATGTAGGAAGTCTTCAGACACAACAGTGGATCCGTAGTAGAGTCTAGGCTGGAACCATGCATGAACCTGCTAGTCACAGGTATTCTAAGGAGGAGACAAGGTAGATGGTGTGGAGCAAACATGCCTGCTTATCTGATTCCTGTCATGCTGTTACACAGTGTCACATTGAATATCCACATGCTTAACCTTCTATGCATATGCTGTGCTCATAAAGTAGAGTTAGTTGACTGAATGGTCATGACTGCTCCCCTGGAACTGTCTCAATTGACCTCTCACTGGTTGTATATGAGGGCACATGTTTTTCTTTCTTTTGCCAATACTGAACATTTTCACTGGTAGAAACTGCTAATGGCCAAAGTGGTTCACCATTTTATATTCAACTGCATTGCAAGCATCACAAGCCAAGAGACCACTCATTGTTTCTCAGATATAGGTCCACAAATAAGCAGATTTAAAGCAATCATGAATATTTGTCCATGGTGATAGATATGAGGTCTTTAAAATGTACCAGAGATAGACTGCAATATAGTAGCCCCTCCCAAGTAGATTATGCTTCTCTGTTGACCAGATACTAGGCCTTGCTCAGCAACCCTTTCAGCCTGTGTCATGTCTGCTTGGTGCTGGGCTGATGCTTGACCCTGCACTTGGCCTCTCTACCCTGTGCATTTACTGTGGCTCAGGACTTTCCCGACCACTGGGCTGCTCTGTCAGGAAGCTGGGGGGAGTGCGCTACAGATTTGCAAACAACTGCATGGAGGTGAGCTTATCATTCTGTCAAGAGTATGGGACCCTGTTTCCTTTTGTGATCCCAGAACTCAGGCAAATGATCTTGGCTATAGACTTGATTACATTTCTGATGTGGCCCAAGAAGCTACCCCAAGAGCTTGAGTCTTCATTAAGACTTGTGAGAAGCAGGTGTGACTGTACCCCAGTTGGTGGCACATGCCATGCTGCCTGAGCAACGTGCACTATGCCCTCGTGCCACTTTGCATAAATGATGTGCGGTGGTACACAATTGTGATCTTTATCAGAAGTTGGATTTTCCCAGCCACATAGAGAGTTCAAGGCCAGCCTGGACTACATGAGACCCTGTCTTGAAGAAGAAGAAGAAAAAAAAAAAGATGAAGGATAAAGAGAAAAAAAGGCAGGATGAGGAGGGGGAGGGGTTTTGAGAGAGGACATGGGAATAGCTGACATTTCTCTTGGGACATGAGGTATGATTGCAAATCCCAGGCTACAAGCCAAATGTCTGTCCCCGAGATTCTGGCTCTTTTCTGTCTCCAGCTTTCACCTGTTGGGCTGGCACTGCCTGTGTCAGGGCCCTGAACTTGGCTGTTCCCCCTTGACAGCTGCTCTCCAGCAGGTGGTGGCGGCTAACCTCAGTCCCAGCTGTCTGCTCTGATACTTGATCACTTGAAGCTCTTTGTTTGCTTCAGTGTGCACATGTCACCCTCTGCCAGCTCACCCCCCTCTCCTATCCCACAGTTGTTTGCCAATCTGTGGTCTACACCAGCAGCTTCCCAGGGCTGACCACAATCATCCTGCTTCAACACCCACAGATGGCTACACTTCAAGGCTTCATTTGACTTGCTATTTGGCTTATGAGCTAGGGCGTGGAGCCGATTTGTGGACAGAGAGGATCGAAATAGTCAGGTCTGAAAGCCTCTGAAAAGACTGGCAGCATTATTTTGGGAGGGAAATGCCAGTCTTGATCAGAGAAGAACTTCATGGGAACAAGGGCATTTGTTTTCTAAATACGCTCTATTTAAAGAACGATTTTGCAATTTCAGACCCTTTTTCAGTTGTTTCCTTTTAGAAAGGCTCATACTGTGTAGCTTTGGCTGAACTAGAATTCATTATGTAGAACTGGCTGGTCTTGAACTTACAGGCCTCTGCTTCCAGAGTGCTGGGATCCAGGGGGTGTACCACCATGCCTGGTTACCACAGTTTTGGTTTTTTTTTTTTGGGGGGGGGCACTACCATACAGAGCATGCTGACAAAAAGTGAAATTGTAAATTGAAGGTATGTATGTATGTTCAGAAAATACAGTACTGTTGTGAGAAATGGATATAAAGAAGAAAGGTATAAGAAAGGGGAAGTTATCTTCTCATAACACCTATTAGAATTGAAGTTCAAAAATATAACTATACAAAAATCTACAGAGCAATTACTTAAACCAAAACTGGAGAAAAAGAAAATACAACAGTGTTTGCAGGGGAGATCAATTCCTAGCTTGCTGTATGCAGAGAACTAGGGTAAGGTATAAGATGAACAACAGAGAACCCCAAAAATAGCCATGTCAAATCCACGAATTCAAGAAAAAACTCCAAGCTAGCTTTAAAAATGGCACAAAGAACATAAACAGCAAGAAGAAACCCAAGTAAGCAATAATGCTACGCTATCATTAGCATTTATGGAAATTCATCTCCAGCCAACAGTGAGAGAGGTGAAAAGCAACAGACCAACATGCACTTTTAACTACTGACTATATGGACTAGGGGTAAAGATTCAGAACAGGAAATACAAATCTCACCGACCTCTCTGGGAGGCAGGTGCTCCCCAGAGTGCTTTCATTGTGCAGAGTCAGGTCCTTTGATTCCTTCTACTGAGAAGAATTCCTTATGTGATTAGTCACGCCCTACTTCCTCTTCCAAACACAGCATGGATTTCCCCAACAAAACTTGTTAAAAGTTTTAATGATTGGATTTTACATTTACCCTCATATGCTGCCTAAGAATATACTCCTAAATTATATTCATTTTCATGATGGAAAAAATATATCCCACTTAAGCCATATCATCCAAATAGATTCTTTCTATAATCTTTGTTTTAATACTGGTATTATTGTTATTTCTTTAAAATAATAACTTTTTTAAAGTCTGATGCTTTTGCAAAATACAAAAATCACATATTTATACATATCATAGAAATATCAAATTGTGAGGCTTACTTCTAAATACTCTATTATTTAATCATAAATCAATGAGCAATGATACATAAACTGGACTTTAAATTAATGGTAACTTAACATGAGTTAAAGAATTTCTGAAAATTAAGCCAATTAAACAAATATTCTTGCCTTAGACTTCAACAACTTCCCTTAAAAACTCTGCCCTAGAGAAATGTCTGTTCTTAATACAGGACAACAAATCAGGAAAAAAAATGTAAATAGGGAAAATGAGTGCATTATATAACAATTGAAAATTATAAATACTTTAATATATTAAGTTGGAAAGAAGATACAATGTGTTCCTATCATACAGATGTAAACTACATGTGTTTTTGAAAGCCATAGAACCCAAATTGAGAGATGCATGTATTTACTTGTTATCTGCATAGACACACGTTCTCATTTACTGCTGCTGTTTGCCCCTGGTGATAAGGTGAAGAAACTAGAGGCAAGTATAACTTTCTAAGTATATTCACTCTGAAACTTGCCCAGATTGTCATATGCTACCTAGTTGACACAATTGCTACAATTCCCACTTGTTTCTAAGTATGTGGCCAAGAGAGAAGCATATGAGGGAAACCCAGGTGTCTCCCTAGGATTTGTGGGAAAGCAGATGTCTCCAGAAAGAGGCAGCCCTGGTGTGTTAGGCCCTCCTCAGAAGCTAACGTGAGACATATTCTTTATGGTCCTGATTCAGTTTCCAGCTGTGTTCTGGGAGTCTGTAGACACCAGACACAGAGGACCAGACAAATCCACACACGATGGACTGTCTTTACAAAGCACTCAGCAGCTGTCTGGGGAATCCAGACAGACACAAGTGAAGCTCTTTTATCAGCAGCACACACTACACAAGCAGGAGCCAAAATAGGAGAGCACATCCCACCACAAGGAACAAGGGGCCTCACTGTTGTTAGGGGAGAACATTTTCAAGGCTTTATCATTGATATTGTCACTAGTATTAGAAGTGTGAAATGAAAATGTATTGTTTGGGCATGATACAATTACTTATTGAGAAACCTCAAGATAATTAAAAAGTGGGAGGTTTATCTGTATGGGACATTTGTAAATGGTTAAAGAAATAGAAATGTTCCAAAATAAGCAGCTTTCCCACTCCTCTTAGTAACCAATCCAAAGTTATATGAAATTAAGGGGAACAAATTTCCTTTTGAAAATATCCACATGTGATCTTACTTTCAAAATGAATCTGTGCAAGGAAAATGACAACATATTTTAGAGCAGTGACTTAGAGGAAAGTAAGAATAAATGAATACAGCACCAAATGATGAATAGGCTGAATACTGGAGATGCTTTTCCAAATTAGCATATTGATTTAGTATAACCGCAAAAGCAACTGAGCTGCCCTGCCAGCTATTTGCAGCATGATATAAAACTCAGACAATTTCACGAGGGCATCCTGGTTGAATACTTCTTTTGACAAAAGACACACCATTTCATTGTATAGCTTTTTGTGGGTATGTATACACAAATTTCTCCACAAAGACATTCAAGATGTACAAAAATGAGAACACCATGATAATTTACATGAAAATTAATATATTCACCAGTGGTAACTGATTGTGGGAAAATGACGCTGACACGTCTGAAAAATTAATGCATAATAAATAAGGTTTTGTAAGATAGTGGTCAAGAGATTATTCATGAGAACTGAAAATAATTGACTCTCTGTGGGAAAGTGTTATATTTGTATTTCATGTCATGCAAGAATAAAATGCAAATTCTTTTGAAAATGTTTCATAAAAACCAAAACCAGTGAAGTAAATACATTTTGATCAACACAGAAAATACCTTTGAACATCTTAGAATAGCGTTCTCAAGTATCAGAGCAACAAACACAATTTAGCTGAGTAAATTTACACAAAGTATGCAAAAAAAAATGCAGGGTAGAGCAGATGGCCAGAATACACACAGATATAGCAAACTCATGAGGGAGAAAAAAGATTGGGAAGGTGACAGTTTTCAAAATGAGCTATAATTGCACAGGATTTAAATAAAAACCTCACCTAGAATTTCCACAGAACTTGACAAAGTGACCCTAAGATTTTGGTTGAGAGCAAAAGACAAATCTAAGACACTTGGAACTTGTCCTGTGAAATAATGAAGACTTGCTAAAAAGGTATCATAATGGGACAGTTTTCCATTTGCAGAAAATTCAACAAATGACCCATGCCAGTTAGTCTTCTTCAAAGGGAATGCACTATCGTGTTTCCCATCAAGATAAATGGAACAGACTGGAGAGCAGAAGCAGAAAAAAAAATTGTGAAAACGTCTGAAAAGGAGGTATGGGACAGTATCTTTAGAATTCAGAGCTTTCCCAGACAAGTACATGGCTCTCCAATGAAGCGCAGCCAAGCAAATACAAAGAGCAGAAATGTAAATACAACAAAAAGCAAAGTGCTTTCAACAAACTTAAAAAGAGAAGCCATTGACATGTTAAGAGAAATACACTAGCATCTTAAAATATGCAGAGGACTCTGTGATTCAGGAAGACAAAGAGAGACATGCTGTAGGCAAGCTATATGAGAAAACGAACTCACAGATGAGAACTTGATGCTAAATAGATGTGTATTTCTTGACTTCTCTGATTGTTAGGAAACACAAACAAAACAAAGCTATGCTATTTCATAGCTAACAGACTAGTGAAGTTGAGAAAAAGGAACTTTCTCATCCTCAGTCATACAATGAATCTGAAGCCAGCCTGGGCTGCAAGAGACCCTGTCTCCAAGTGGTGGGATTTCTTTTCTGTATCGGGATAGGTGAACCTGATGTCATTCCGGAGTGAATTTTTCAGTTTAAACGTTCTCTGATGTATGTGGGAAGAATCATATGGCAGATTTTCTCTGCAGCTTTGTTTATAATGTTATATATGTTTGAATTCAGCAAGGGAGTGTCACAGAGTAGTTCAAAAGAGATGTAGTGCGAAGAAAGTACAATCCAGCAAAACACCCAATGAAAAAGCAAGCTGATGAATAAAACATCATATACTGCCATTTTATTTTACTTTCATAATTATAAAAGGAGATTTATTCAGTTAGTGCACACAATTACAGGGTGGGCAATCTAACTCTGACTGTCTGTACTCCAAAGAGCCAGAAACCCCAGTAGCTGCTCAATCCAAGAAGCCAGAAGCCCCACAATGGGAGAGATCAATGTGATGGTCCTGGTAGGAAGCTGAAAGGCTGGAAGGCTCCCTGGAATGCTGTTAGTCCACATTGAAGGTTGGAGTAAGCTGGGAGCCTGACATTCATAGGCAGCAGCAGTAGGTATCTCACTTAGTGTAATCATGCACTAGTTGCCATCCTCTGCCATCTTCTCACTCAGAGTAAGTCTGTGTACATGAGTCGCTATCCCAGAGTATGTGTATTTCTTGAGACAGAGTCTTGCAACTTAACCCTGTTTGGCCTGATACTGTTATGTATTCCATGGTGGGGGTAGTTTTGAACCCACGTCAATTTTCTGCTTCAGTATCTTGAGTGCTGAGATTATAGGTGTGAGCCATCCTACTCAGTTCAGGATGGCACACTGAAAATTACACTTATGATAGGTAAGAAAAAAATGTAGAAAATTGGTGCTAGATACAGTGAAAGTATACAATGGAAAGATACAAGCCAGAAAGAGTATCTAGAGAATCTCAGAGTATTCATAACCTGATGTTTGAGAATGCTGTGTATGTAGGGCTCTGCAACATAAATAACTCTTCATATTAATGTATGTTGAAGTAAACTAAAGGCAGGGAAACTGGCACTTCTGTTTTTATAACCCTTTCAGTTTAGGAAGACTTAGGGTGGGAATCTTATTTCTCTCAGAGCATCTTCTGTTATCTCTTATTTGTTCCATAGCAATAGCCATTTGTTGAACTTCCTAGTCTGTTATAGGGACATTTGATACAGTTTCAACATTATGTACAGGAAAAGAGTTCTTCAAAAGTATCGTTATTAACCACAATATAGATTCTATACAAATTGTATTTGCCACACAGGCATCATTTCAAATGTGTGTTCCTTCCCCCATTCTCCTGTTAGCTCTAAATAAATTGCAGCTTCTGTCATGGATAGCAAGTCTGGGGTTAGTGACAGTCCAGACCCCGAGGGGTCTGGTGCCGTTTGAAAGAACCTCAAACTCAGTAAGTGCATGGGATTCCATGTATGCTTTAAACGGGAAGCATCATGGCCATGGCTAATGTGAAGGCTCCATCTGGCATTTTTGGTGTTATGTAAAATGTTATGTCAGCAACAGATGGTAGAGCTAAGCGTTAGGAGATTTTACTTATGCCCAATTATCAGGTTTGTGAATCTGAACATTAAACAGTTCACAGATCCTTGAAAATACATGAGGTGCTAGATTTTCTCCTGCTGAGTTGTTTTTGCAAAGTCATAGTTTCTAGTCTGCTTTTGCTCCCTTTGAACCAACAAACCTGCTTTTGTCTTCAAATACTTATCCGAGCTCCCAAGATGATTGATTCCCCCACTGTCTCAGCAAATGCTTAGTGTATGTTTTCACGAAACTGAGAAGGTTTGTGTGTGTGTTCATGAAATTGCTGTATCTCCTCTCATTTTGTTTTGTCTGACATGACCAAAGAAGTAATTAGATCTGATTTCTCCCAGTTGCGGAGGAATTTGCAGCCTGATACTTTTTGCCCTCAATGAACTTCTTCTAGTCTGTTTCCCTTCTTTGTATGAGAGTAGCAAAAATTACAGATCTTATTTCATAGTGATCCCTATCCTTTTTAAATATTTGTTTCCGTATATGTGTATAGCATATACATGTGGATGCCCACAAGGGCCAGAAAAAAGATGTTCTATGGCCTGGAGTGAGCCACCTAATTAAACTAACATGGGTGCTGGAAAACAAACTTGGCTCTTCTGCGAATCAAACTCTGGTCCTCTGGAAGAGCAGGAAGCACTCTTAACTCATCTCCCCAACCTCATGAATGATTTCTTTCAATACATTTGTACTGGGTCAGGAATTTTCCTGACAAAGAGATAACAAAAAAAAAAAAAAAAAAAAAAAAAATCTGGTCCTGGAGACTTTCAAACTGTGTGTGTGTGTGTGTGTGTGTGTGTATGTTTTGTGGATAGCTGTGTAACCATGACCCAGACTCTGGCTTAGAAATGATTGTTTTGGTGTTCTTTTGGTTTGCTTTAGTGTGGTTTGCTTACCAATGCTTCAGATGGAACCCAGGGCCTTGAACGCTCTAGCACAGGGCTGTTCCCTCCACCCTTCCAAACATCCCCACCAGCTTTCTGCAAGCTGGACAATGAAATGGCTGGAGAGAAGCTGCTGCTTTGAATGGAGTATTATTTGTGGCCCCAGAAGTATATCAGGTGGCCTTTTAGAGAATTTTCTATAGGAGACAAAGGTGTACCAGTGCTAGCTACTGATCCTGCTGCTGCTCCACTGGTTTGGGTTGGTACAAAGTCATGCTTCCCTGGAGTGGCCACCCACTAAGAATGGGACTCAGTTTAGAAATGAATTCAAGCTGGGGAATAAGAGACTCCTAAAGAAGATTTAAGCAATGACCTCCTGTTAATCTGGCCAAGACAGGTTCAGACCAGATAATACATCTTGTCTCCAGTCATCCTTCCAAATCATCATGTGTAAGACTTGCCTGCAGTCTAGCCTCTAGCTGCCCACTGCTATTACTCTGATTTGTCTCTTCCTTCTAATGACACTTAGCTTTAGCCTGGGGTCAGCTGGGCTGCTCTTGTTTTGGGCCTCTGGAGTTCTCTGGCTAGGGTCTTCTGAAAGTTGTACACAGACATATTATGCCATTTCCTCTTTAAGACCAACTTTTGTCTTGGCATCTACTTCTTGAAAGACCTAGACTGAAACACCAAGCGTCTGCTAGAATGCCTAAGAAAATGGATAAACTTAATATAAGACTGTGTTAAAATAGCTCTTCTGCCTCTTTTCGGCTATTTCTGATTCCCAGGGAGGAGCTTTGTTGCTGTGCCTGTGTCCTGGGTCTCTTTTGCAGTAGAGAGGAAGCAGCATCAAGCAAGCAGCATCAAGCAAGCAGCATCGGGGCAGTCTTGAAATCTTGAGAAACAGAGAGAGAGGCAGATCTTCACATGCAGGCCATTTGCATCCAAAGGCTTTGGGATAGTCAGGACCGAGCCTGAGTCTGGCTCTGTCATCTGAGGCATGGGTGACCTTAAACATGCTGTTTTTCTTTGTGAGCTTCAACTGGCTCACAGTTTCTTGTCTGCAAAAGGGGTATGTAGGTGGCAATAATGCCTATAGCTGTGGAAAGAAACAGAATAAGGGCTTAATACATAGAAGAATGTAAATAAAATTTTGCTTTTGCTTATTATCATTTTTTTTTACTTATATGACACCTACAGAAGTTGTCCCACTTCACAGATAATTGATAGGCTTTAACATTTTCCTCATGTACTAAAATACATGTGTTCTAGTTGTCTTTGTCAGTGACACAAACTAGAGTTATCTGGGAAGAGGAAACCTCACTTAGGGAACTGGACTGGAGAAGTCAGTGGGGCATTTTTCAATGATTGATGTGGGAGGACCCTGCCCAGTGTGTATGGTGTTACCATTGGGCAGGTGGTCCTCTGTTGTACATGAAAGGTAGCTCAGCAAACTAGGGGGAACAAGCCAGTAAGAAGCACTCCTCCACGGTCTCTGCTTCAGTTCTAATTTCACATTCCTGTTTGAGTTCCTACCCTAACTTGCTTCCATGATTGAGTATGATCAGAGAGCTGTAAGATCAAATAAACCCTTTCCTCCTCAACTTGGTTTTGGTTAGTTTTATCACAGTAATAGCAGCCAAACTAGGACAATATGTATCAAAAAATATCTTTGATTTTAACCATTTAAGTGTGCAATTCAGGAGCATTAATTACATTCACAAATATGCATAACTGATCTCATATGTTTATGTATTTTTCATCACCCCAAATATTCCATTAACAAACATCACTTCTTTCTCTCTAATAATTATTATATTTTCTATGTAGGTGTTTTATTACCCATTTCCCTGCTTACCTGAACCTAATGGTCATAGATTTTCGTGTTTGTATTTTGGATGATGTCATAAATCTTTTTTATGGTTGTGGTGGGAGAGTTGGGGATCAAACCCAAAACTTCATCATACTAGAAAAGACCTCTAGCACTGACTAACATCTCTAGCCCCAGGTACTAAATCACTCTCTCTGTCTCTCTGTCTGTGTCTCTGTCTGTCTGTCTCTCTGTCTCTGTGTGTGTGTGTGTGTGTGTGTGTGTGTGTGTGTTGAGACAGGGTTTCACTGTATAGCTTTAGCTATCCTGAAATTCACAGAGATCTGCTTGCCTTTGCCTCCAGAGAATGTTGGGATTAAAGTGTAAACCACCATGCCTGGCACTCCAGGTACTAAATCTTAACTGACACAAAATGAAAACCATAATGAGAGATAAACTCTGTGTTTAAAGACTTGTGTGTCACACACACACACACACACACACACACAAAGGTAGGATCCACATATAAAGGAAACATATGGCTTTTTAATTCTGAGATTATGTGTCCTTGATTAATATACATTGCAAGTCCTTCCACTTTACTACAAATTTTGATTTTACTCTTCTTTAGCACTGAATACTATTCCATTTTACATATGTAGCAAATGTTCATTAATTATTCATCTGTGATGGAAAGCAGCATTGGTTCCATCTTCTTGCTATAGTGTATAAAGCAGCAGTACAGTGTAACATGTAGAAAAGAAAAGCAAGGGTAAATGTTACCTGGTAAGGAAGGACTGAATGCAGGTAAAACACACTTGAGTCATGAATGAGGCTATGAAGCTAATTCTTTTTCTAGTTTTAACTCTGCCACAAATATTTTTTCCTTGGGTTGTGGATAAGTGTAATAAATGTATTTGATAGTGAAAGTGTAAAATTTAATGTGAACCTCCACAGCTTCAGAATTCTAACAGCATAGAAGTTCATTGAGATGTATAGACTTGGGGCCAGGCTAATCTTGGTGTATGATTGTCTGCAAGTTTTTAGTAGTGAAGTTTCAATGATAAAACCTTGAATGTTTGGTTGCTGTTACCATCCCCCCTGCTTCTTTTTGATTTGTAGTAAAACTTGGAAATTAAAAAAGAGAAGATCATTCAAGGTAGAAGATAAATCTTCACTCACTTCTGTCTGCCATATGCCATTCCCTACTCACTGCAGTTTCTAAAGACTACAGCATGTGATGGTTGAAGGAAATAGAATGCCAGATGTAGGTCAACAGATCTATGACAAAGGAAGCAAAAGAAAAACCCAAAGATTCTTCTTCATGCCAGATTTAGAAATTTTGTCACAGAGGTCTTTCCTAGATCTGGCATTTTTGTTCTTACTCAAGTGAAGTGAACTGGCAGGTAACAACTGAAAAGAAATGTGTGTGCCTTTCTAAATTAAAAGAGGCTAGACATGGCCTTTCCAAGTTATTTTCCTTTGTTTTGTAGAAGCCTTTTATTTGGTGCAGTTCAGTATGGTTTTGTTTTTGTTTCTTGTGCTTTTGGTGCTAGATCCAAAAATATTATTGCAAGGATCAAAGTTATATAGATATTTTTTTCCTCCTGTGTTTCCTTCTAGGAAATCTATAATATCCAATCTTATAATTGAAGTCTTTAATCCATTTAAAGTTATATTTTGTTTATGGTATATGGGTCAAAAATGTCATTCTTTTGCTTGTAGATATCTAGTTTTCTCAATGCCATTTATCAAAGGCTATCTCTTATCCAATGTGTATTTTGGCACCCTTATCAAAGTCTGCCTGACTTTTCATAGCTGTATTTCTAGGTTATTTTCTATTCCATTGATCTATGCTTGTTTCTGGAATGACAAAAGTACCACAGCAATGTCTGCACGTCCATGTTCACCGAGGCATTATTTATAACAAAAATAAATCTTCATTAACCTATAAATGTATGAAGAAAACATGGCATACACACATTACTCACAGTAGGTATTATTCAACCATAAAAAAATAATTCTTCAATGTATGAGAACATGGATGAATCTGGATGGCATTATAAATGAAATAAACTAGATAGACATACACACTGTATGATCACACTTAGATCCAGAATGTAAAAGCAGTTGAATTCATAGAAGCAGACAGTAGAATGGTGGCTGCTAAGGGCTAGGAGATAAGAAAAATGGGAAACATTAACCAAAAGGTACATGTTTTCAGCTATAAGATGAAAAGCATGGTGACTACAGTGATAATGCAGTCTTATTTACTTTACATTTGTTAAGAGTAGATCTTAAGTGTCCTTACCCCCCCACACACATATTTCACATTGTATACATTCATCAAATAAATCCTCATGGTATACCTTAAATTATGTAATTTATTACAGTTATGCTAGCTTCAGTAAAGCTAGGGGGAATAAACCACTGAATCACTTCAAAATAGAAGTATAAAAATGCCCTTTTGGGAAAAATTAGTAATATAATAACAAGGTACATACTAGAGTTTGTGTTCATCAGGTTGGATACCAGACCCAAGGAAGGTAAAGCTGAGCCTATTGGAGTTCAGGGAGTTGGAATTAGCTATGTCAGTGGTATGTCCCAAACTATGACTTGATTTAGAGATATCACCAACAGGGTAACAATTTGAACAGGGTTGCTGAACCATGATACTATTGATATTTGAAGTCAGTGGGAATCATCCTGAATATTGGAGGAAGTTAGGTCTCTACCTACCAGATTCTGGCCAGGGTCTGTCCCACCCCCAGTAGCTAGCAAAAATCTCTCCAGAAAATGTGAAATATCCTCTGGGGATGGGGAGTTAGTAACATTTTTGAAAGTGGAGATACTGTTTTCTCAGGTGTTTCTTTTAAAGCTTTGTTGTCTGGCTTCTCGATCCAGGATAAGGAAATAAGAAGAATGCCATTCATATACTCTGATTCTCTCACATCCTTCCTTCTTTTCATTCACACCTGCTATGTGGCCTTTTAAAAATGTTTTCCTCTTCCTTTTCAGAAATAAGTAATGCCTCTTTGCATTGATTTAGGCTTGTAGTTTATCCCTCTATGGCACCAATTCAATGAATTTATGCATTTCTACAGTGAACAAAAATGTGATGTGGAAAGTGGGTGATACTCACCAGACTTCATTTTTATAAAGCATTCTAAGGGATTTTACTTTAGGAAGCACCACCCAAGACTCTGTAAACATTATGAAAGTTGTGAAAAGTACATTCATTACTTTTTTAAGAGAATGACTACTGAGCTAAAGTTTCAGACTTTTTGTTTCCTTGAGGATTCTCTGTAGCTCGAGAAGCAAACTTTCTGAGGTGAGCATTCTCTATGACTAAACCCATCAGGGAGCTATAAGCTTAATTAATGTTTATAAACTATTTTTAAGATGAAGACACAATTAGCTCAAGCCACTGCCCTGAAGTGTTGCCTTCAAAACCCCACTCACAGTATTAGCATCTGTCTTAACTAGGCCCAAGGGAGAAATGAGAAGTACCAAATAGTGACAGGAAATGATGAAGGTCCTTGTGAGACTGGAAGGGCAGTATTTTTTTTCTTTTTATATTTATTCTTTTTAATTAATTTTTTGTATCTTTCACATCATGTATCTCCATCCCATTCATGTTCCTTTCCCTTCATATCTACTCTCTGCCCTTGCAACCTTCCATGCAAAATAAAAAAATTAGGAGAAAGAAAAAAGAGAGAGAGAGAGACAGGGAAAAAGTCAATCTAGTCGTGGAAACTGTAGTGAGACACAGTAAATCATTTTATCCATATATCTTTACTCCAAGTGTTCATTACAAAGAATCATTGGTCTGGTTCAAGGCCTCTGGTTTCCGCTACACTATCAATGCTGGCTCACTGGGACTCCTATTGGTCATTTTGCTATTGCCTTGTGTTATGGAAATTCTGTAGCTTTGGGTCTGTAGGACCAGTCCCATCACATGCTCCAGCATATCACAGATGGGGTGGATGTTGTGGTGGGCCAGCTCATAACTCCTGTTCTGGCCTTGTGTAGTTGTAGGGTTGGTCTGCTCACCAGCACTCCATTGTCCTTACCACCAGAGTGAGCTCTCCTACATTGTCCTGGTGAGTTGAGCAAGTGGGGGTGGGACAGTTCTCCTGCTTTCATGTCCTCAGGGTTGGATCTCCTACACCTACACTCTAAGGTCAGCTCTCCTCTGTTGCCCAGACATAGTACAGGGTCTACCCTCCTGAATGCTGCAGCTGATGAGGTACTGGACCAGCTCTCCTGCCCCTCTTACCTCAGAGCCAGGTCTACCCCTTAGAAGGGCAATGTTTTAAAGCTTTGGCCATGTGTGTGCTGTACATAGTCTTGCTTCCAGAGACAGCAGCTTCTATCACCTAATTCTTCATGTGGTTACACAATGAAAAATGCTTCTGTTTGTTACGTTCCAGGTGCTGCTGCAACAGGAAATCAAAACAGACTCATCTCTGGGATGAGAATCAGGAGACAGTCAACAGGTGACAGCACATCTGCTAAGAAGTTTATCCGGTGAAGAAGAGACTGGATAAGAGGTTAGAGATCTTCCTCAGAGTCATGGAAAGGAAGCAAGGATGGGTCACCTACTTTACTGACATGAATTATGGGAGATCTTCCATATTTTTGGCCAGGTGTGTTATACCAAGTGATATGGGATACATCATCCAAAATGAGACAGTCTTGAGAATGAAAGCTGTTAATACTTATGATGGGATGATAAGGTTGCAACTGCAGTTGTAACCAGGTGCTGGGAATCAAACCCAAAAGAGACACAACTGTAGCAAGTGCTCTTATCCACTGAGCCATCTCAGAAGATCCTGAGTTTGCCTGTTTGATGATTATAGAGTGCCTTAAAAATATCTGTCCAGCTGGGTAGTGGTGGCACATACTTTTAGTTCCAGGACTTGGGAGGCAGAGGCAGGCAGATCTCTGTGAGTTCAAGGCCAGCCTGGACTACAGAGCTAATTCCAGGACAGCTAGGGCTATTACACAGAGAAACCCTGTCTTGAAAACAAATCTGTCCAAATCTATGGTTCCCCTTCTTCTATAACTCATGTCAGTAAGTGAATACAGACTGCTTGTGCTTCTGTTCATGACCTTTTTCTAATAGAAGCCACACACAAACACCTGATAGTGGAATCCAAATCACACATCAGTGATAAAAATTCAGAGGCTTTCTTGTTATCACACACTGGGAAAGCTCATTAATGAGTCAATCTTTGATCATGCAAACTGCCAACATTATTCATTTACTTCACTTGCTAAATTCACTCAGGAGGTGAGAGCATCTTGTCAAAAGCTTAAAATATTAATTTCATTAGTTGTTCTTTGCTGTCTTTCACCATTTTTAGCTCATCTACCTTGACTGTTAACCCATTTACCTCTATTTTACAGTGGAATTATACTTTATCCATCTTCACTTCACAATTTTTTTATGACTTGAAAAATGTCATATTGAAAAGGAACTTCAGGAGACATCACCATCCCTGACTTCAAGCTCTACTATAGAGCTATAGTCCTGAAAGAAGCTTGGTATTGGCACAAAAATAGACAGGTAGACAAATAGAATTGAATAGAAAACCCAGATATTAATCCACACACCTATGAATACCTGATTTTTGACAACACAGCTAAAAGTATACAATGGAATGAGGAAAGCATCTTCAACAAATGGTGCTGGCACAACTAGATGATGGTGTGTAGAAGACTGCAGATAGACCCATATCTATTGCCATGCACAAAATTTAAGTCCAAATAAATCAAATACCTCAATCTAAATCCAGCCACACTGAACCTCTTAGAAGAGAAATTGGGAGGTACCCTTGAACCTAATACCAGTAGCACAGACACTGAGATAAACAATTAATAAATAAGATCTCCTGAAACTGAGAAGCTTCTGTAAGGCAAAGGACACAGTTGACAAGACCAAATGGCCCACAGACTAGGAAAAGATCTTCATCAACCCCACATCTGACAGAGGGCTTATCTCCAAAATATACAAAGAACTCAAGAAACTAGTTACCAAAACACTAAATAAACCTATTAAAAAGTGGGGCATAGAATTGAATAAAGAATTCTCAATAGAGGAATGCAAAATGGCTGAAAGACACTTAAGAAAGTGCTCAACATCCTTAGCCATCAGGGAAATGCAAATCAAAATAACTCTGAGATATCATCTTAATCCTGTCTAAAATTAGAAACACCAATGACAGCTTATGTTGGAGAGGATGTGGATAAATGAGAACACTCCTCCACTGCTGGTGAGAGTGCAGACTTGTACAGCCATTTTGGAGATCAGGTTCCTCAGGAAAATGGGAATCAGTTTACCACAGGACCTGGCAATCCCCCTCTTAGGCAAATACCCAAATGATTCACACCCATGTAACAAAGACATCTGTTCAACTATGTTCATAGCAGCATTATTTGTAATAGCAAGAACCTGGAAACAACCTAGATGCCCCTCAACTGAAGAATGGGTAAAGAAGATGTGACACATTTGCACAATGGAATACTACTCAGCAGAAAAACAAAACAAAACAAAACAAAACAAAAAAAAAAAACCAATGGAATCTTGAAATTTACAGGCAAATGGATGGAACTAGAAGAAATCATACTGAGTGAGGTAACCCAGTCACAAAAAAGAGGAACATGGTATGTACTCACTCATATATGGATTTTAGACACAGAGCAAAGGATATAATTATAAGCCTATAATTCACACTGCCAGAGAAACTAGGATACAAGGAGGAACCTAAGAGATTCATACAAGGTCCCTCACAGAAGGGGAAAGGAGCAAGATCTCATGAGCATATTGGGAGTGGGGCTGGGGGCAGTGAGTGGAGAGGGAGTTAGCAGAAAGAGAAGGGGAGGAGAGGAGAACATGTGGGATCAGGAAGATTGAGTTGGGGCATGTATAGATGAGAGAGAGAAAGAGAGAGAGAGAGAGAGAGAGAGAGAGAGAGAGAGAGAGAGAAAGAGAGAGAGCGGCCATAAAAGAGGGAGCCATTATAGGTCTGAAGAGAAAACTGACTCTAGAGAAATGTCCAGAGACCTAAAAGGATGACCCCAACTAACAATCTGAGCAACAGTGGAAAAGCTACCTTATATGCCCTTCCCTGATAATGAGGTTGATAACTAATTTATATGCGCTCTCCACTATTGCTTAGATTGTAAGTTGGTTTCATCCTTTCAGATCTCTGGGCATTTCCCTAGTGCCAGATTTCTCCTTAAAATCTATAATGGCTCCCTCTATTATGATATCTCTTTTCTTGTTCTTCTCCATTCTTTCTCTGTCTCAATCTTCCTGCTCCCTCATGTCTACCTTTCCCCTCCTCATCTCCCTTTCTCTTTCTCCTAACTCCCTTTTCCCTCCCTCCATGCTCCCAATTTGCTAGGGATATCTTGTCCCTTTCTCCTTCTTCAGGCGACCATCTATAGTGTGACACATATTTCATTGTGCCCGTGCATCTGAAATTTTACTTGGTCACATGGATCTTGTTCTTTACTCCTTGAACATATGTGCATAATCAGGAAACATCTTGTTATACCTGAGGGCCAACCATACATTTGCCCATAATACACACTGAGGGACATTTCAACTCTACCTGAATATATAGATGCCTCCCAGTATGACCACAATTTGGCAGCATTCATCCTTTCTTGAATTGAAATTTCCAATTCAATTGGGCTTAGGGAAGGGAACAACAATACCACTGAATAACACAACAAGTCCTCAAACATTCAGATTCAACTTATACTGGTCATTTAAATCATGTTCAGCAGGTTTGCTAAAGGACTTCTTGATTCCAGACCTAAGCCTTTGTTATAAAAACACATGAAGCAGATGCCTCTTACCTGTATAGATGAAGATCAGGTATACCATGCATCAATTTACTATGATATAACTGCTCTGTCACTTGGGTTACAGTAATGTCTACTCAATAATCCTTTAGAAATCACTGTGTTCTCCTTAAAAGAATCTTCAAGAAGGCACAGGCAGTGGCACAGTTGTGTAGTTTCAGCAACTACAGAAGTTGGGGCAGTATGATAAAAGGTCAAGGACTTCCTGAATTACTGAGGGAGTTCAAGGCTAGTAAGAAAACATAGACATTTTTTTTTTTAAAAAATAACAAGTAATGATAAATGAAGACTTGGACTACAGGCCATGTATATACAGGGAACTCGGTTCATTCCTTATCTCTACCTTCCATATAAAACATGAAAGAAAAAAACCCAAGTATGCTCAGATTTGTTTCAGGACATACTTAATTTGCCAGTATAATTATCTATAATATTGCTCTCCATAATTATTAAGAAACACTTCCAATCTACCTAGACACTTGGATGAACTGGAGATATATACCAGGAGAGTCCCTTCTTTGTTTACTGGGAACTAGCAAAATGTGTAGGGCTTGCAACTAGGTTCCAGGTCAAGAATATGACAAAAAATAGGAAAAAAATCAGTTCTTAAGGATTTGCAGGTTCAATATAAATTATTCCTGTCCTATAGTATAAACTTGTATTCACTAGCTCTGTAAAGGACAATATCATTTCATACCTGAATAGCTGCACAAATACATGAACTAAAAAATATTAGAGGTATTATCAACAGCTATCTAAGCACAGGAAAATCAAATGTTCTGTCCAAGAATAGGACAATAACAGTTTTTACTTCAATATCAGCAATGTTCCATATATGACCTTTTTTTGGCTCACTGTGATATCTTGACTCATCCATTAACAAAAAAAAAAAAAAAAAAAAAAACATATCCAGGCAAAACTTTCTGATAATTTCTCATCATACTGTGGCAATGGAAAACACCAAAGTCATTTCATCCCATCTGTGTTGATACTACCACGATCCGTATACTTCTGTGATAGAGTATCCCATCAGAACTGTCAGAAATATTGACAAATTCCATAGTAAATGACTTAGTGGCACATTCCATGAAATTTCATCTCTACGTGGTTCTCAACCAGTGGGTCACAATCCCTTTAGAGGTTTAACAGCCTTTTCACAGGGGTTGCCTATGACCATCAGAAAGACACAGATATTTACATTATAACTCATAACAATAGCAAAAATTATAGCTATGAAGTAGCAACAAAAATAATTTTATGGTTGGAGGTCATCATAACATGAAGAACTATATTAAAAGGGAACAGCATTAGGAAGGTTAAGAATCACTGCTCTATCTTGGACAAACAGCAAACATGTATCACCAGTTAGCAAGGATATAATAAAAATGAATGCTTACCAGTCATATAAGGGAGATGTCCATACCATCTCTGTTGCTGCCAAAAATGACGGGGACCTATATAAGTCTCCAAACAGATTATTAAAAACATGTCTGACCTTTTTTCTAGTTCTATTTATATGCCTTCAAATTTCCTGGTGTCATTGTTTTTACAGCTGAGTAGTACTCCATTGTGTAAATGCACACTTTCTTTATCCATTCTTCAGTTGAGGGGCATCTAGGTTGTTTCCAGATTCTGGCTATTACAAATAAAGCTGCTATGAACACATTTGAGCAAGTGTTTTGTGGTATGATTGAGCATACTTTGGGATGAAACTAGGGGGAAAAATCATCTTGAGTGAGGTAACCCAGACTGAGAAAGTCAAACATGGTATATATTCACTCATAAGTGGATATTAACTGCAAAATAAAAGATAACTATGCAACAATCCACAGACCCACAGAGACTAGGTAACAAGGAGGGTTTGGGGTGGGGATTCCTGGATAGCCCTGGGAAAGGAAATTGAAGAAATTCTGTGAGTGGTCTGAGGGCAGGTGAGCATGGGAACATGCACAATCAGGTTGTGGGGCAGGCATGGAGGGGGTGGGTGCTGAAGGGGACTGCTGGAGGGGGCATTTTGGGGTCAAGTGGAAGCCTGGCTCAGAGGAATCTCCTAAGATTCCATGGGAGGACCCCATCTTAGACTATTAGAAATAGCAGGTAAGAGCCTGAACTGGCCATCTTCTGTGATGAGATTGGGGTCTAGCCCAACCGTCATCATTGAGGCATCATCCAGCAACTGATGGAAACAGATGCAGAGACCCACAGCCAAACATTAGGTAGAGCTTGAGGAATCCTGCTGAAGATGGGGAGGAAGGACCATAGGAGCTAGAGGGTTCACGGACATGACAAGAAAACCCACAGAAACAACTAACCAGGGCTCATAGGAGCTCACAGAGACTGAACCAGCAATCAGGGAGCCTGCATGGAGCTGAACTAGGCCCTCCACATATATGTGACAGTTGTGTAACTTGTTCCTCTTGTGGGACTCCTAACAAGGGAACATTGGGGGCTGTCTCTGACTTTTTTAAATTGGCTGTTGGGTCCCTATTCCTCATACTGGGTCGCATTACCCAGCCTTAATGTATGGGGAGGTGCATACTACAACTTGATAGGTCATGTTTTGTTGATACTCATAGAAGACTTATCCTTTCTTGAACAGAAATGGAGGAGTGGATTAGGGGGTGTGAACAGAAGTGGTGGAATGGAGGAAGGGACTTGGAGGAGAGGAGAGAGGGGAAACTATGGCCAGGAGGCAACATAAGTAAGTATGTAAATAAATAAATAAATAAATAAATAAATAAATAAATGCCATATCTGACAATATGAAGTCTCTGAAGAGTGAACAGAGCATAATTTCATACCTGTAATTAGTCAAGACTTTAGGAGAAGCTGCAAAGAAACAGCAAAACAGGTTTAACCATAACCTTCTCAATGTCCTGGATGTGGGAGAGGAGATTGTCTCTTCTGGGTCTTTTACACATTTCCTTCCACTTTCTTGTTAGTATGGTGATGTCAAGAATACACTCAAGATCAACTATATTCTTATGTGGAAAAACCTATAAAGAGGGAAAAAAACCAGGCAAAATGTATTTGGGAACTAAACTTGCTCTTATAACAGACTTGCTGATTCACTTACTACTATCATACTTATGGGACAATTAATTTTATCTTATATAGCTGTATTTGAAATTAACAGGTGGATTAGTGGGAGAATTCTTCTTTTCTGGACTAGACAATTGTAATATAGCCACTGCTTACTATCACAGTGGCACTTTCAAAGTAATACTAGATAATTAGCACACAATGAACACTTCAACACATAATGTCCATGCATACAAGCAACACAAAATGGACTCTGGATGTTATATTTATATATTTATGCATTTATATATTTAACAATAATAATTAAAGAAAACAAGGCCACAAATTTTAGAGGGAGCAAAAGGTGTCACAGGAGAGGTTAGATGGAAGAGAAAGCAGGGGAAATGATGCAATCCTATTTTAATTAAAATTTAATTTTAATAATAGCAAATGTTGTCCATCATATAATCATTTGAATTGCTAACAATTATATAATTCCTTTCCTGAGCAGCAGTAACAGAAGATGACAAGAAAGATGAGGGACACTAATCACCTGTGCTATGATTGACGTCCACACACAGCAGGACTAACCTGAAGATCAAGAATATTCTACATGAAACCTTGTCTCTCTGTGATGCTTTGACCTATCTCAGAAATACATATCATGAAAATGCATCTGTGTGTCTGTGTATCATATGTATGTCTGATGCCTGTAGAGGCCAGAAGAGGACATCGATGGATCCCCTAGAACTGGAGTCACAGACACTTGTTAGCCACCCCATGGGTGCTGGGAATTGAAGCTGGGTCATCTGGGAGAGCAATTAATGTCCTCAATGGCTGAGACATATCTCTAGTGCCAAGAGCTGTTTTAATGATACTACTCAGATTTTTTCCTTTCCAGATGATAACTGAAAAGCTAATTTTAAAAAATGATTCCAGGTACTGCAATAGTAACAGAAAAAATTCCAGAATAGAGGGAGAGGGGGTAGGGTGCCCAAGGCCCCATCTCTAACTGAAGAATTATTGGCAGTTGATAGCTGCCAGGGGTGGGAGAGTCACTTTTCTTTGTAGGAGTACTACTTATAGGTTGCCCATGCCCCAGTGGATGACTCCACACCCACTTACATATGGGCAGAATTAATTAGACTCAGTGGGTTATCTAGAGAATGGACATCAAGCTGAGAGAGATACATATATATATTGGAGGAGAGCCAGAGAGTTGGAAGGAGTTGGGCTGGAAATTTTCAAAGAATAAATAAATGATACTATTTAAAAAAAGATTCTGGCATGAATTCTATTATTTCATTATGGATACTGGTAATTATAAAACTCTTTTCACTCCTGTCATTATATTGAAGTAAGTAGTACCTCATAACAAGGATACAATTTGAGGCTCAGTTGCTATGCACACACTTAATATTTTAAATATGTATGTATCAAAAAGAAATATAAGCACATTGTAAGCATATACAACATAATCAGGTCTTAATGGATGATCTTAGCCTCTTCTTAAATCTATCTAACATCTTGCTAGAAAGCTCAAAAAAATGTAGGGACACCACATAAGGTAGCCCTCATCCATGCTATGGATATCTAAGACTTTATGATATAAACTGTGGTGTGTCCACTTCAACACCTAGGAATTAGTATAGATCCCTCAACACCATGCTCAAGGTCACAAGGATTTCTTGAAGGTGTTGGGAAAACAAAAGTCATTCAAAAAATATGTGTCAGGATACAGATCCCCTGCCAGGATTCCAGTTCACTCCCTTGCAAGACTTTAGATTGAGTAGCCATCTAAGAACCTACATATTCTCAATAAAACTTTCTTACTACTGGAATGACAGGCCAAAAACAATTTCAATGAATCCAGAAGCAATCAATCCCACAACAGAGTAAACATGTTTTCTTGCCATATAAATAAGAACTCCATGATTTCTGACCTGAGCACCTATAAAAACAAGACTATTTAAAAGAACATTTATGAGCCTCGTGTTCACATGAAGATGAAGAGTAGATGTCTGGGCACTGGTAACAGGATTCTTACAGACACAACATGCCAACACCAAGTTATGTACATTGTCCTCATCCACCTGGACATTGAAGATCAGGTGGTGTGAATACTTCATCACCTATCTGATTAGAGACAATGCTCATTTACCAATGTTTCAGTGATCACTGTGTTCTTATGAGCCTTGGATGTTAACTCGAGCCAGGCTGATGGTGAAGTCTCGTAATCCCAACTCAGGTAGACGCAGGTAGCCAGATAATAACTTCAGGATCTGCATAAGCTGCAGAAGAAGTTCAAGGACAGCATGTCAACACTGTGAGACCCATTCTCAAAATAAAATGAACAAAACATGAGGGCTCAGGGCATGCACAATGGTAGAGCACTTACCCAATAGGTCCTAGTTTTAATACCCACTCTTCCCCTTGTCACAGTAGAGGAAAAATAAGTCTTGTATAAATGGCTTTCTGGAAAGAGTTTGCTAAACCAGGACTTCCATTCATTACCTTAAGGACTCCACTGTTAATGAATACTCAGCTCCACTTGGATACTAAGATGAATCTGAGGCACATATATTGGTGGAAGAGTTCATATACTTCCTTGATTTAGTGCCTGCAAAATATGAAAGGTTTATTTATATCAAGACCAAAACAATGACAGAAGAAAAAGTCTCACCAGCCACATAAGCTCAACATGAATTTACTCTACTCTACAAAGCAAGTATATTTGTTTTAAGATTATTGAGAACAGTGTCATTTTGTATCTAATTACTTACCTATTGTGTGACAAACTTCCTGGGAGGCAAACTACATATACTTCTACTCACCACAGAAAGGGAAACTGTGACAGACCAAAATAATGAGATCCAAATGGTGATTCAATTATTTTATATGGGGGTTATCAGTGGGTCTATGAGTTATCACTGAACCAGCTACATCATGGAAAAGTTCATCTCAATACAGAAGACTACTTATGAATGCTGCAGCACTGGAACTCTCTGTACACCTTACTGGCTGCTTCACAGGTCCAGAAAGCTCTCTATAACTAGGCTTGTCAGAATGTCCTTCCTCAATAGTTCTTTACTGCTTCTAGAAAGCTGGGGCGGAAAGTGTGCTTCAACAATCCTGCAAATTGCAGTTTTTTCAGTCACATGATATTTGTTAACCTATTAAGTCTTATGAGCCTATTCTTCCTTCCTGTAGAGAATGTTTCAATTTGGAGGAAAATGCTACACAATACTGCCACAAATGCACAATTAGGAAAAGGGTCAAGAAAATCAGCAATACCTTATACAAGCACAAGACACTTATACACATCCTCCTCCAGCCAACTAGACCATGATACTAGCAATGGTCTACTTGATGATCTTTTCTGAATCATTGTGGTATCTTTACCAATCTCTGAAAAAATCTATCTTTGCAAAAATATTTGGTACATTGGATAATTGCAAATATCCAAGTCACTGCATCAATTCTGTGTTTATTTACAGTTTCCTTATATTTGCAGACTTGCATGAATAAAACATTCTAAAAGAATTCATAGTACCTTAGGAAATATGCTGAAACTCCAATAGTAAATGTCTTGGTTACATATACTATGAAAATTATCAGGATCCTTACTTATCTTATAAATCTATGAATATTAACCACAAGTTGTCAGTCAGCAAGATTATAATAAAAGTAGTTGCTTTGTATTTTAGAGATGCATTATCTGCACAGGTGTGATTTTCAATGGTACACAGGAAAGTCTGCAAATCATTTGTTAAATATACATCTGAAAAGATGAAGGCTTCTGATGAGTGAACAGAGCATCAATCATTTTACATCTTAACTAAAAGCTCATCAGGAGGTTGTAAAGAAATATGGGAAAACTGTTATTCATGTTCTCTTTAGTGACATGGGTGTGGAACATGAGGCAGTCTACACTGTGCTTTGACAACCTTATCATGTATCTGTTTATTAACAAGGTTTTCTTAGTAATATTTTCAGGGTAACTCTGCTTTTTTTCAGGGAGTCTGTGAAAACAACAACAACAAACAACAGCACATAAAAGTGTTTGAGGATGCAACTTGCTCTTTAGTACACTGTCTACCATCACTGCTAGGAAACACTTTACTTCTACCTGGAAATGTGTGTTTCTTTAAGGTTAACAGGTTATATAATGAAAATGCCTTCCTTAGTGTAGACCTGTAATACACCAAGTGTTTATTAATGTGCTGGCACTTCAACAATGACAACAACACAGGACAAAAACAACCCTTTAGCACACACAGTCTTTAAACATAAATTTTCTGTACCATATAAAAAGAATACATTCTTAGTAATGAGAATTGCTAGCGATTTATTATCCCATCAATTATTACCTTATTAATGTTGACAAAAGCACAGTAACAAGAAGGATGAGGGACACCATTGGTATTTACTAAAGAAGTCCTGTTCCATGACAGAGATCCTGAACATCATTAACCTAGATACCAGCAATGGACTTTGGTCTCACTGCTAATATTATCCATTTCACTGTGCTGTTTTGATGTACCTTGGAAAGAGGCATTTTGAAATCTTATGTATATATGTCAATCTCAAGGTCACCTTGATATTTCTTCATCCTTAGAGTATTAGAGAAGTTCAGTGATAAGAATTACACTTAGAAGAGATCTTGTAATTTAGCATCCTTCCCAATACTACACATTTCACATCAGCATGGTGGACACAACAACAACAACAACAACAACAAAAATGACCCTTCACTTTTGACACTTCTGCCATTATGTATGTGTGTGTGTTATTAACATTATTTATAGTAACAAAGAGATAGAACAAAAGGTTTACTCAGGTTTTCAGCGCCATATTTATGTGAACAAGCAGGAGAAAAGGAAGAATACCCAACATATTTTTTATATACATAGATGAAAATGAAGTCTTAAATAACGGAAGCTAACCTCAAAACTGTACTCTGCCTCAAATCTTACTAGAAATATCCCAAAAGTTTGAGAATAAAATGGTAGGTATCTTCACTGATTGGATGTTCAAGATCATATGATTTGCAGTGTTAGGTCCAGTTCATTGCTGATAAGTTTTAATCAGCAAGCATTCATTAGTAATATGTTCAGGGACACTCTGCTCTCTTGAGAGGATTATGAAACCAAAAGTCAGGTTAATAGGTATGCTAAGATACAGCTTTATAAGAAATTCTGTCCATTCCTTTGTTCACAGTATTAACAGACACTTCAGCCTCAATGACATCCACTTTGTCTGTAGTTTGGAAGTGTCCATCCTTTCTTGGTCTGCAATCCCAAAAGAAGTGTTATGTTTAGTACTGAGGTGACATAAAATGTAAAGGAAGTAATCCCTCACACAATCAGCCCTTTTATTTTTATAGATTCAACATTAATTTCCAGGCCTTACTGTATATACTGTATATATTGTATGAACTCATCTTTAATAGACTTACTAAGGACACCATGATTTCTTTTTCAAATACGTATAAGAAACAGATGCAGGTAAGAATATCAGAGGACAAGAAGCAGCATCACCAATAGAGAGAAAGATCAGATACCCTGTGCCCCGAGTCAGGGTTATCCTGGAACTTACCCAAATATGAACAAATATACTCTTGAAGCTCTCTTTGAGACAACTTGAGGACTTGACTTGTCTCTAAGAACACATCACACAATACCCATTACTTACTTATAAGTCTCATACTACCTGCCTTTATTAAAACTCCAGAGGACAGTGTATCATTTTGAAAGTCATCTATTCCACATGAATATTTGCAGAAGGCCATGATCACATCCTTGTAGGAGAACTCTTATACTCCTAGGTGGAACTCTATAAAAATCCGACAATCAAAATTGAAGTAATGAACAGAAACGTCATATTTATAATATTTCAGTAAGAGCACACTTCAATTCTGTGCTTATGTGTAATAGTATTCATACCCTTGTATAAAAAAAGTACTCACAACAAAAATATTTGTGGATCCTTAGATTCCTCTATGAATTAATAAAACATATATAAATGATGAAGGTCTAAAGTACTAAATGAGGCAACACCTTATATGAGCACATTAGTCAAAACAGTAACAGTACCTGTTCATAAAACATGGGAACACTGGGCTAGACACACATGCCTCCTCTACTTGGATAGTAGATGTCAAGATCAAGAATACTAAAGATTTGACACAATTACCACTTTATCAATTGTGTGGTTAGGAACAATATTGTCTCAGAATTTCACAGAGATCATTATATACTCATTACCTATGAGAAACTGTAAGCACCATCTGGTAAGGCATATTTATCAACTCAGCTGATAATGTTCACAAACTAAGTTCAGAGCCCACTTGAACTACAGAGTCACTCCAACATAATCCTGGGTAAATAAGCAAGACACTCCCTCAAAAAGAAATAATAATCAGGAAAAGCGTGGGCATAGAGTTTAGAACTAGAACATCTTCAGTGCTTGTGTCAGGCCCATGTTCAACCTCTGCTACTCCCACACACCAAGGAAAAGAAAAAATATGAACAAATGTATTTCCGGATATAACTTCCTCACCAGGATGCCTGATATTACCTTGTCCACCTCCATTGTTAAAGAGCATTTTAACTTCAATTGGATGTGCATCAACTTGACAGTAATGCATTTTTAGATGACATGCTTTTTGGACTAGGCACTTACAAAATATGCTAGGCTTAGTCCTATGTTCAAGATTAATGAGGACAGGAAAAAACATGCACATTTTCAGCATAAAATTTCTCTACTGTATAAAGCACAGAAATTTGTCTTCTGACAGGTTACAAAGGACGTTACAAAGTCGTTTCATCCATGACAATCAGCCCCAAATGCATGCTACAAAAAGCAGATGAGGTGCTCTGTAATTAGGTTAACATCAGCATTTACCTCAACACCAGCAGTGTTATTCTGGATGACATTCTTAATCACTGTAGTCTTTTTGTTGTTTGTTTTTCAAGACAGTCTCTCTGTGTATCCCTTGCTGTCCTGAAACTCACTCTGTAGACAAGGCTGGCATCAGACTCACAGAGATGCACCTGCCTCTGCCTCCTGAGTGCTGAAATAAAAGTATGCACCACCACTCCCCAGCAATCAATGTAGTTTTGACTCTTTTTGAAAAACATTCTCATGTAACTATTTAACCAATTTCATATCTTTTAAAAATAATAATACTAGGCACATCCCCTCATATTAAAGCTGGATGAGGCAACCAGTAGGAGGAAAAGAGTCCTAAAAGCAGGCAAAAGAGTCAGAGGCAGTCCTTGATCACACTATTAGGAGTCCAACATAAACACCAAGCTACACAATCATAACACATATACAAAGGAAGTAGGTCAAAACCATACAGGATTTCTTACCTGTATAGTTACAAATGTTCAAGTGACTGTATCATTTCTTAATTTACCTATAGCACCTAGATAGACATGCCAATGAAAGTACAAGAAGCTTACAGAACACTAACGAACACAAAAGAAAGTCCCCACACCATATAATAATCAAAACACCAAACAAACATACAGAATAAAGAAAGAATATTGAAAGCAGCAAAGGAGAAAGGCCAAATAATATCTAAAGATAAACCTACAAGAATTATACCTGACTTCTCCATGGAAACTCTGAAATCCAAAAGATCCTGGATAGATATTCTACCAACAAAAAGAGATCATATATGTCAGCCCAGACTAGTATGCTCAGCAAAGATTTCAATCACTGAAAATAGATAAAACAAGATATCCCATGACAAAACCAGATTTAAACAATATATATCCAGTAATCTAGCCCCACTGAAAATTCTGGAAGGAAAACTCCAACCCAAAGAAGTTAACTACACCCACAAAAACATAGGCAATTGAGAATTCCACTTTACCAGCAGCCAAGGGGGAGGGGATCCACACACAATACCACCACCCCCAAATCCAAAACAAACAAGAATTATCCATCAATGGTTTTTAATATCCCACAATATGAATAGTCTTAAATTGCTTATAAAAAGACACAGGCTAACAGAATGGATACCAAGACAGAATCCATTAGGTAGTGTAGAAGCTTCTGTAAGGCAACAAGACAAAACAACAATCCACAGAGTAGGAAAAAAAATCTTCATCAACCCCATATATGACAGAAGGCTGTGCTCCAAAAATATACAAAGTCAAGAAGCTAGTCACCAAAACACCAAATAATACAATTAAAAAGTGGGGAAGAGAACTAGAGAATTCTCAATAGAGGAATCTAAAGTGGCTGAAAGACACTTAAGAAAGTACTCAACATCCCTATCCATCAGGGAAATGCAAATCAAAACAACTCTGAGATACCATCTTGTTCCTGTCAGAATGGCTAAAATAAAAAACACCAAAGACAGGTTTTGCAGGAGGACACGGAGAAAGGGGAACACCCCTCCATTCCTGGTGGAAACTGGTACAGCCACTTTGGAAATCAGTATGGTGGTTCCTTAGGAAAATGGGAATCAGTCTGCCACAAGATCCCCCAATTCCACTCTTAGGCATATACTCAAAAGATACACATTCATACAACAAGGATATAAGGATATTTGTTCAACTATGTTCATAGCAGCATTATTTGTAACAGACAGAACCTGGAAGCAACATAGATGCCCTTTAACTGAAGAGTGGATGGAGAAAATGTGGTAATTTACACAATGTACTCCAAAAAAAAAAACAACAAAAAAACAAACAAACAAACAAAAAAATAACCAACAAAAAATGGAATCATGAAATTCGCAGACAAATTGATGGAACTTGAAGAAATCATCCTGAGTGAGGTCACCCAGTCACAAAAAGAGGAACATGGTATGTACTCATTCATATATGGATTGTAGATTGTAGACATAAATCAAAGGATCACCAGCCTATAATTCGCACCACCAGAGAAACTAGGATACAAGGAGGACCCTAAGAGATTCATACAAAGTCCTTACATGTGTCAGGACAGTATCCATGCACACTACATCAATGCTTATAGCCACTTATGGAAACAATGGAACACTTTCACAAGTAGTAGATCTACAGAGGCAGAGCATCCTGAGATAATGGTCTACTTGGGGGACTTGAAAAAATTCAATGCCAATATATGGCCAAGCATTTAAACAATCAGTATTTATTTGATAGATACTAGAAATGTTACCCAGATTCTTGTTTATGTATTTACTATGAGAAGCATTAAATGCATATTACTCTCAGGAAAGATACAATATAACTCATATTATGTAATGTTAGGGACACTTTAATTGTTATTATCATATAAGCCAGAAACGCAGAAATATGAATGACCCCCAAATAGTCACAAAATAACATCTGAAAGTATGTAGTATGTCAGTGTGATATGATCTCATACGCCCACACTACCTAATACATTACTTAGCAGGATGCCTCCAAACACAGGTTGGTACAGCCTTATCATCTACCTAGAAAGTGAAGATCACTTTCTGCACTGTGTTGTGCCTACTTTATCACTGACATGCCCTTTATCAAGGTTACATAAACATTCTTCTATAGATTGGAGCTTGAAAAATAAACATATGTAAATGTTTTAAGATATGAGATGTTCTACCTTGGTAATTGCCCATTCTCTACCTAAAACCAAGTCTGGAGACTTTGAATGGTTAGAAGCTAACAGCATTGTTGGAAGAGTCCTTTCATTCTTTCCCAACTGGGTGTCTCTCAAAAATGCTATTCTACTGCAGAGTGGGCTAGGAATGCTATAACAATTACAATTAACAAGGACAAAATCATTCCCTGCACCCTCAGAGCTGAAACATCAATTTTCTATACACCAAGGCAGTCTTTTTGTTTCTAGAATTGTTAAGGGCATAATCATTTCCTTCCTGAAATTTAGCAACAAAACTTTGGTAATTGCAGGGTCATTAACATTTACCTTTATAAAAGAAGATCACCTGGGATTTAAGCCCATATTAGCATTTACTTCAATACTTGCTATGTAACTTGCTAGGTACCCTGGGTAGACATGAATCTGTAAAACGCATTATTATATTGCACCAAAGAACACAGTTTACTCCTCTGAGACACCTGCGAATAACTTTGCAACTATCCATCTTTGTGGAGCTCATTAATCTGCTTAAATCCTTGGAGGATTTCAAGGTCAAAGCCATTGGCAAATAACACATTTTTGTATTTCCACAGTTACTTGTATGGCTAGGAACATCTGATCATTATTACTTTGGTATGTACAGGCCACTGCTTATGGGAACTAGTATGGGCTCTACTATTCCCCACTAAATGCCTGCAAAGAAGTTGTGGTAGTTCTGAGTGCAAGATACATCACTTTGTATCTGGAGATCAAATGGTCTATATATTATTTTATACACATGAGAATTTACCTGCAAAGTGCCAATAACAGACATTTACTTGCCATTTGACTTTTGTTCTGAACTTACTACAAGATTTTGAAAAAAAGATAGTTATGAAATATATATTAGAGGTAGTTTATACCAAGTCATTTCCTAACTAGATATAGAAGCTTATTGGCACAAGTTCTGTTAGAACAAGTCTTTGCTTGCTCTACTAGGACTATTGGTTGCTTCCCTCCATTGGAAGCTTGCATGGTTCCTTCTGGTACCATAAAAGCTAGTTCTTAGGTACAGGACTTTCAGGTGTGTTCCAGCTCACGTCCTCCGGGCCCTGCATCTGAAGTGTATGTTGGCTTCAACAATAGGAACTTTCCTTCCAGCTATGGGGGACAACCAAGGGCAATCTCAATAGTCTATCATGTTCTGAGAATCTCTAGGACAACTCAAAAGAGGATGTCACATTCCTGCTGGAGGTTTTTCTTGGATGGTCTTTGGCTTTCTGAAGGATCACAGTCAGCCTAGATGAGAAAAGTTTATTCAAAGTACATATGTATATTCACACACTGACTTAAGTATACAGGTATTTTTAGGTAAGTAATTAATAGTAAGGATTTTATGGCCTTTTGTCTTCCTCCCTTCTCCTGTATTTATCTCTCCCCCTCCCTAATTAGAGCCCCCTATTTTCCCATTTACTCTATCAGATCATTTGTACCCAGCTATTCCCCTTTATTGCTCCCCCACCCCCACCACAATGGTCCAATTTACTTTTCTGGTTTCTACAGTTACTTCAAGATATATACTCACATCTGAAGATTTGAAGGTAGGTGCTTCAGATGACAGAAAACATGTGACATTTGTCTTTTTGGGTCCATGTTACCTCACTCAAACCTGAAACCATATGCATACAAACAACAACAAAACATGGACTCAGCATGCTATATTTATGTTTGTGCATATACATATATATGATGTCTTCTAATTCTACCCATTTGTCTACAAAGTACATGATTTCATTTTTTTCATAGCTGAATAGTAAGAATACTATTAGAAACACATTATTGCATAAACACAAGGTGAACAATGATGATAACAATAGATATGATAATGTAGATGTGGAAAGCCCAAGAGGCCTCAGCTCTACACAACAAACTACAACCAACTAAGGAATGGTGAAATCAGAAGAAATACTCTTGCCCAGGGACGAGCATATCAATGTTTATCCAATAAGAAATTGTCAGTTCTGGAAATATATATACAAGTACCATTATATAGACTGAGTAGGTTGTATGTATGTATTCAAGAATGTATGTGTAATAAGAATTAACTTTAAAACATGGCCATGAATTTGAAGGGCAGCACGGAGGGCTAAGTGGGATGACAATGAAGGGGGAAGTGATGTAATTGTATTATACTCTTAAAAAATAAGAGAAAGAATTTTTTAAAGGGTGTCATAAAAAGGACTGGAATAAACACAATATCAATTGACATGCTAATGTGGAAGGGGAGAATCTCATGGGAACCCAATCCTAGGCAAAGAATTACAGACAACTAATGACTGAAAGGAAAGAGAGAATTAGCTTCTCCTAAGATGACCCCCCACCATTGGTTATCCAATACAAAATGTCAGCCCTGAAACCAGACATACACAAACAACAAAATTGAATTAGGCAGGCTATATTAATGTTTGTGCATACATATACATACATATGTATATATATTCACACATAAACATGTATGTATATGCAATAATAATAATCAAATAAAAAGCACAACAATTTGAGAGTGGCCAGACACAGAAGGAATTGGAGGAAAGGGATTTGGGAGGGACTGGAGTGAAAAGGGGAAGGGGGAAAGTGATGTAGTTATATTTTAATTAAAATATATAAAAAGAAATAAAATAAAAAATCCATCCTTTCTGTTAGAAAATTTAAAATTTAAGATTAGAACTGTGCCACAAAGCAACAGATAATAAAGGTATAACGGATCCTTAAACATATGAAAGATTAAGATCAATTTTCCCCATCACATAAAATGAAGACCCAGGTAAGGGAAAATTAATTGCTAAGGATTCCATACTTTCTCACCCAAGCATCAGAAACAAAAGGATGAAGATAAGACTAAGGGGCAACCATCATCACTAACCTGTGTATGTGAAGATCAGATATACTGTACTGTGAGAGAGGAGGCTTACCCTAGCAGTAACTTGAATACCAACAATACATCATATAGTGTGTTATAATTTTATATGAGAAAAAGATATCATGTGACAGAGCTTTAGTGGAGAAGGTTATTTTGGTTTTTTTTTTTTTTGTTTGTTTGTTTTGTTTTTTCAATTGGGGAAAAGTGAATGGGAAAAGGGGTGAGGAGAGAGGGAAGACCCGCCTCTAGGGGCAGGAACGACAGAAGAGAAGAGAGAGAAAGGAACAGACAGACAGAGGAAGAGAGAAGGAGAAGAAGATGGGAGGCAGGCAGAGCCCTTTTAAAAGGGAATACAGTGAATGAGCAGAGGTGGTGCTCTTAGTGGCTGCTGCTGAGGGCATATTTTGTCAGAACCCCAAGAGTAGGCCAGTATAGATGCCTGAATACTAACATAGTGGCATTGTCTATATCACTGTGATATCTTGACATATTTATAAATAACACACCTTGATTAGCCTATGTTGTACATTCCAGTGCCAAGATGAATAATCACTATGATATCCTTAATAATTTGAGAAAACATAAGCCAGGTCTGGTGATGAAGGACTGTCTTAATACTGGATACTCAGAAGGCTAAGGCAAGATCAATGACCTATACAGTAGAAGTAGTTCAACACTACCCTGTACAACTTGGTGGGATATGGTCTCAAAATAAATAGTAGAAAAGTAAGCACAAGAGTGATAAAATGGTTGACTCATGTGTGCAAGGTGGTTTAATCCCACTTTTCTACTCCCCCCCAAAAGAAGGAAAATGAGGAAACAGGCAAAAAAGTGTTTTTGAATATGCAATGTGCTCATCAGGACCCTGGTTTATCACCTTGACAACCACCATTCTTGAAAAATCACTTTAACTACACCTGAATACTTGCATGAATTCAAAATGTACATATCACTTTCCCCTTTTATTAAAAATAGATTCTTTCTCCCATACAGCATATCCTGATTACAATCTCTGTTCCCTCAATACCTACCAGTTTCTCTCTACCTTCCCTCCCATCCAGATGCACTCACTTTTTATCTCTCATTAGAAAAGGAGAGGCTTCTAAGAGACAACAAACTATAACAAAATAATATATAATAAACTAAAACAAAAACCATCACATTGACAAAGAAAATCAACAAAAGGAAAAGAGCCCCCAAAAGACACAAGAATTAGAGAGTCACTCATTCACACGCAGAAAACCTAGCACAGGCCTGTGTATGCCCTGTGCTTGCTGCTTTGATCTCTGAGTTCCTATGAGACTTGCTCAGTTGATTTAGAGGACCTTATTCTCCTGGTGTCCTCCATCCCCTCTGGCTCTTTCAGTCTTTCTGCCTCCTCTTCCACAGGGGCTCTGTGGAGTGAACTGAGTTCTGAGTAGTGAGATTTGATGAAGACATCACATTTAGAACTGTGTGTTTCAAGGTTTCTCTGCATAATGTCTGGCCATGGGTGTCTGTCTTGTTCCCATCTGCTGCAAGAGGAAAGTTCTCTGATAATGGTCAAATACATTACTGATCTATGAGTATCACAGAATATTATTAGGAATTGTTTTATTGTTACTTTTTGTTTTTGACCAGTAGTATTTGGTTTTGCCCTAAAACTTGGGCTACTTGTCTTGGTTATTGATCACTCAAGCAGTGTTAGGTATGGATTCTTCTTATGGAATGGGCCTTAAGTCCAATTGAACATCGATTGATTACTCCCATATGCTTTGTGTTATTATTACCCTAGCATATTTTGCAGGCAGGACAAATTGTAAATGAAAGATTTTGTGATTGTTTTGGGGTTAATGTTTCTTCTTTTTGTAGCCTGTAGAGTCCCCTTCATCTACCAAAGACTCCAGACCATAGAGGTGAAGGGTCTATGTAGATACCAGCTGCACCTCTTCAGGTTCAATTAATTGTATGGATATTGTCTTCAATGAGGCCTTTTTGTCTGTGGAGAGCAATTTATCATGGCAACCACCTGGCTTGTTTGGGGATTTCCATGGGACCTCTTTAGCCAACAACACAATTAGATGTAACCCAGTCACAGTCCTGGAAGCTTCATTTGGTGACAAGAGAGCCAGCTGGAAATTACCTGCCTCATTATTTGAAGACGTCATTAGGACCATTTTCATATTTCATGTTTTAGGATGTTTCCACAGTACTAGGTTTCTATACCATCCCTCAAATGCCCCTCATGTAGGAGTTAGCAAGGCTCCTTCAACAAAATGTTCACAGGCGCTGTGCTCTCCTGAAAGGAACATGAAAAGAAGTCATGTGGAAACAGGTCAGGATAAAGACAAATTCCTACCCATTTTCTTGCTCCTGGCTAGCATTTAGAAATACTTCAATTCTCCCTGGACACTTGGATTACTTCTGATTAAACAGCAATTACAAGTGCTCACACTTTTCTTTTCATCTGAAATTTCAACATTAACTATGTTTGTTATTGGTCTGGCAGGTCAACAGTACCAAAGAACTCTGGTACGATCAAGTCCTCAAAATTCACAGGCTCACCCTCAGTGTTCTGGCCATAAAAAGTCTATGAATTCACTTTCAATGGATTTGCAATTGCTCTGCAATGGGAACAAATAAGGGTTGAAAAGAAGGTTTAGGAGCACCATCACTGCTTCCCTGTGTGTGAGTATTAGTTTCCCTTATAGCAGTGGTTCTCAATCTGTGGGTCACAACCCCTTCAGCCGTCAAAAGACCCTCTTACAGGGGTTTCCTAAAACCATCGGAAAACAGATACTTACATTCTGACTCATAACAGTGGCAAAGTTACAGTTATGAAGTAAAAACAAAAATAAATTTATTTGGTGGTCACTACAACATGAGGAACTTCATTAAGGGGTTGCAACATTAGGAAGGTTGAGAACCACTGCTTTATTGTAACTCAGGATTATACTGCCATTTACCTCAATATAAGTATTTTTACACTTGATCTTTTTGATGCCATGTGAGGTATTAATTTATCTATAAGAAACACAATGAGTAAAAATCATTCAAGACCAGTCTCATTTGACTTGTGTATATAAACATCTCCCCAGGTCATGGTATCATTTCTGGATTCATTTACTCCACCAGGTATTTGCAGATAGCCACATGCTGAGATCAGTAAGAAAACTTACTTTTTTGAGAGAATACTTATAAAAACTCAGAAGTCAATATAAAAATGACAGAGTAAAATTTACATGCTAATGCTAACAATGATAAATTAATATAGTATGTTACTAACCATACAATACATTTTGATGATTTAATGGAATATTTGAAGATAAGAGTCTATGAAAAGTACACATGACTGGCTCTATTTTACACATATACAACAGGCAAAATGGTAATAAATGACTAGACACAAGACACAGCAATAACATGTTGGGGATGACGACCTCAACTATCTAGATGTTGAAGGTTAGGTGGTCTTGGTCTGTACTGTGGTGTGACCCTCTTATCACTTACTTGGTTTAGAACAACATTCAATCAATACTCTTCCAGGGAACAGGTATGGAATCACAGAATTGCAGGAGTCTAAGAGGATCACAGCCAGGCAGTGGAGGCACACACCTGTAGAACCAGCACTTGGTAGGCAGAGGCAGATGGATCTCTAAGTTCAAGGCCAGTCCAATCTACAAAGCAAGTTCCAATACAGCCAGCATTGTTGGATTGTTGCACAAGAAACCCTATCTTGAAAACAAAAAAAAAAAATAAATAAAACAAAACAAAAAAAGGTAAGAGGATCACAAGTTCTAGGCTTGGTTAGGTTACAGAGAGAGTTCAAGGCCAGACTAGACAACACAGTAAGACACTTTTTCAGAATAAAAAGTAAAATGGGCTGTGCATATATGGACATCGTGTTGCACACCTTTAATCCCAGCTCCTGGGAGGCAGAGTCAGGCAGATCTCTGTGAGTCTGAGACCAATATTAAGAAAAGGTGTGTGTAATTTTGAGGAAAGATCACCCCTTCTTCAACCTGCAAAATATTCAAGGCTTACAACTTGGCTTAAAGTCAAGAGCTATGACAAAGTACCAAGAAAGAATCAATGTATCAATTTATAGAGAGTTAACATTCATTTTCTCCTGTGTAAATCATGTAAACTCTTCACTAGTTTTCTAAGGACCCAAATGATTTGTACCTGCACAATCATCACAAATGTGTGGTTATGAAAAGCACTGGTGACATCATCAATAATTCTGCAGGAACAGGAGTATTTGATATCCTACTTTGTAAAGAGGTCATCTTCAGCACTTACTTTGAAACCATCAGTGTTCCACTTAATAACCTCCTTTAGCTCACTTTGAGATATTTTTTCAATTATAAAAAAGGAAAAAATGTGTATCTGGATCCATTTCACATTACAAGGACTCATTCACATTCCTTTGCCCACAACTATTATTGAGGGACCACTTGGCTGTACTTAGATATTTAAATGACTTGCAATTTGACCACAATTCAGACATGCCCATGCTTTCTTGGTCTGAAGACAAAAAAAGTGGTGCTTAACTTAAGCTGAGAAGTCAGTGAAAATGACAACAAGCCCTGATACAATCAATCCCTCAGCATTCACATATGCTGAGAGATTTGATAAAACTCTATGACTTTTTATCCACATACCTATACCTGCAGGACACATATGCTGTAAAGAAAAGCAGGGTTAAGGGATACCATGATCACTCACCTGTGCCAATGACAACCAGTACCCTGGGCAATGATTCCCAATCGCTTACCTACTCTGAGAAACTATGTTCTTGCAGATCTCTTAGAGGCATTGTGAGGTTTTGACCCTGTCACTGAAAAACACATCAAGGAAACCTGCTTAATTATATGTTCCATTCATTGAATCATTTTTAGGTCCACTTGCCTTACTTGAATAGCTACAAATAGCCAAAGACAATGCCAAATTCTTATTCTCCTAAGAGAAGATACCCCTTAAAATGCTACCACCAATATTACCATGGCAGACACAATGAAATAATTATATAGAATTCAAAGTATAACTCTACCATTAAGAATATTAACTTTAGAAGTGCATGAAAAGAATGCATGCCAAAAATACTGCTGCAATATCTGATTCCTCTAAGAATGTACAAAGTATATCTGAAAGTATTAAAGTCTCTAACAACTTTCATGCATACATATAAGGCAATGAAGGTAACAGAGTACTTGATGAAAAGTTACAGCATGGCAAATCCAAGTTAGATATACCCTTCTCATGTACCTGAATATTGAAAATCATGTGGTCTATTCTGTCCATACGATCATTTCACTGGTCAGGATCAAGTTAAATGAAATTTAATGATTAATATGTTCTCCTTAAGAGAATCTTGACAGCTTCTGAAGCCACAGAGTAACCCTGTCTAGGCCACAACCCCCCCAAAAAGAAGAGAATCTCTCAGGTAGTATAATTAAGGTTACTTGATACAGGCATATCATCCCAGCTACTCCATAAGATGAGGCGGGAACAACACACTTCAAGTTTTACCTTTACCTGGGCTACAGAGGGAGTTCAGTACTATTTTGATAGTAAGAGCTTGTTTCATAAAAAGGGAGAAGAGGGGGAAGAGGAAGTAGATGGGGTAGGAGGAGAGGAAAATGGATGATGAAGAGAAGGAGAAGGAAAAATAGGAGAGGAGAAGGAATGGAGAAGGAGGATGGAGGGAGTGCATAAGTAGGAGGAGAGAACAGAAGAGGAGGAGAAGAATCAGAGGAAGATATCTACCTATTACCTTGCTATTATCATTTTAAAAGAACACTCTAATTCCCTCTAGATAGTTGGATGAATTTGATGTGCAGATATTGTCAGAAGGTTGTGTCCTTTTTTGACTGTGTGCCTACAAAATATGCAAAATTTATAACTAAACTCTAGGAAAAAAAACAATGAAAAGAATCAGGCAGTATAAACCCTTAATACTTACATGATCAACCTTAATTTTCTTGACCATATAGCACAAAATTGTCTTCATTAGGATTCCTAAGGACAGCATTATTTTGTACCTTAGCACCTGCCACAAATGCACATTTACAAAAAGTGTTACAGATATTTTCAGAACTTGCCCAAGCACAGGAAACTTGTTTCATTCTGTGAATAGGTCATCCTCAGCTATATACTGAGTTTGTAGCCAGCCTGAGCTATGTGAGACACTGTCTCAAAGGAAATTAAAATTTAAAAGACTGTAATAATGGACACTGAAAAATACTGTTACTTTGTTTATGTTTCTGCCACTATGAGCATAAAATAAACTTTTATGTTTAAAGTTAAAATAAACTTTGATACTTAGTAGTAATAATAGGGATATATTCCAGTTTTAACCACACATAGGCCCAAAAGAGGTGTAAGTAGAAGAACCTAAACCAATCAAATGTAAATCTGAGAATTATAATGAGTAAATTGGGAATCATCTCATACATATGTACTACTCCCAACCAAAGAGAATTCCTACAAAATAATCATGGACACTCAGAGTTAGCCATTCTTCTTAGATAGCTAGATACTGAAGATCAGTCGATCTATAATGAGCTATTACAACTTTACCACTTACCTAGTTCTTTGCAATGTTCCTCCAACAGTCTCTTTTGGAAGTGTTGTATTCTCTTGAATGGAAGCTGAAAAGACATGCAAAGTCTATTTTTAAGATACAATATGCTTCACTAAGACATCTCCTCCTTCTTTTACCCATAGCCACTTCAATACTACTTACACAATTGTATTGCTTTGAGGGTAGCAGGCCTGTCAGGAGACTCCATCCTCTTTTGATTGGGTACGAGAAACACATCCTATATTTATTTCTGGGCTGGCTGGTATGTAACACTGACAATGAAACATGTTACTCTCTACCCTTTAAAACTCACAGATTTAACATTAAATATCTCTACTATATAAAACGTCCAGTCTAGCCAGGCATGGTGTACACACCTGTATCTCAGCACTTAGGAGATATAAGCAGAAGGAACATTGCAAGTTCTATGCAAGTATGGTCTATATAGCAACTTTAGAGTTTCTAAGCAGTGTTTCTCAACATGTAGATCATGATTCCTTTAGGGGGTCGAAAGACCCTTTCACAGGGGTCACCTAAGACTATCAAAAAACACATATGTTTACATTATGATTCATAACTAGCAAAATGAAAATTATGAAGTAACAATGAAAATAATTTTATGGTGGGGGGGTCAACACAACAAGAACTGTATTAAAGGGTTGTACCATTGGGAAGGGTGAGAATCACTGATCTATGTATTTTTAGTAGACCACTAGTTCGCACCCATCCAAAAGCTACACAGGAAGACATTGTCTCAAACATACCAATTGGTTATCCAATACCAAAAGGTCAGCTCTGAAAACATACATACAAATAACATAATACAAACTGAGCACATTGTATTTGTGTATTTAGGAATACACAAATGTGTGTGTGTGTGTTTGTGTGTGTGTGTATGTATGTAAATATACATATAATAACAATTATTGAAAAAAGATGCCATGAATTTGAAAGAGAGTGAGGAGGGGTATATGAGAGAGTTTAAATGGAGCAAATGTAAGGGGGAAGTGATGTAATTATAATATCAAAAAGTGTAAGACAAACTTAAAATTTTAATAACTAAAATTTTAAAGTTCAATCTTACCTGGGCAACATCACCAAAATCATGGTTATTAGAAGGGTCAGAGATCCTGAAGTAGGCAAGGTGATCATAACTTAGAGTTCAGCCTAGGCTACATAATAAGTTCCAGGCCAGCCTGACCTATACAGTGAGGCTCTGTGTCAAAGGGGGTGGGGTGGGGAGTAAAACTACCATTATCACATGTCTATGTATATGAAGATCACATACTCTGTGCTGTAATTTAAACCCACATCAGTACTGATGTGCACTTAGCCAATGTCCTATTGACCTTTGTTAGCTGACTGTGATATCTTCAATTTTCTCTGAAAAGTGTTCTGTGACAGACCCCATTTTTCTTGTTCTATCTATGTACCAAATCACCAGATTATAACACTCTACTACCTGCATAGTCCCAGATCACTATGGACAAGAACTTAATCTTGTAAGAAGATACCTGCAGAGATTCCATGGTTGATACCACAGTGATGGTCACTATGCAAATTTCCTGGAACATTATTTAATTAAATGTGTATGATATACATTATCTATAAACAAGGATATAAAGTCTGATGACTTCTAATAACACTTGGGAAATATTTGTTTTTATGTCATACTAAAAGAGGAAGAAATACAAGATTAGCTAGAAGGGCTAATGAGTGAGAATGTACCCTCTTTTACATGTGATCTAGTGACGTCCTTCACAGGTTTACTACAAAAAATCCAGGTAAACACCATTTAAACACATTCTCTTTGTCTATATGTTAAAGATCAGTATATTACAATTAATAACATACTCAATTGGTTATTAGTAAAAACATAATAATAATAATTTTTTGGATGACAGTGCTTTCTTGAAGGGACCCTGAAATGAAAGATACAAATTATGCTTGAGAACATAGCTTATTCTTCTAGGATACATGCTTATTCCCTTAGCCCATCATCATGGATAATGGATACTCCAAATTTATCTGAAGAGCTAGGTAAATTTGAAGAGAGTCTATTCTTCCTTGATTGGAGATCTGCTAATTATACTATACTTATTGATGGCTTGGTAGATTAATAAAAAAGACACCAAACCAGAGTGCAATCAATGCTTCAACACTCACAGATTCAACATAAATCTCTGTACAATATAAAAACTGTAATCTTTTTTAAGATGGTTTCATTTTGTTTTTTATTATTGATTTTATATATATTATTTTTCCTTATTTTATATGTCCATCCCAGTTCACTCTCTCTCCCTCCCTCCCATGCCCCCCAACACCCCCTTCCATCCCATTTCCATCCCCACTTCCACAGGGAGGGTGATGCCTTCCAGGAGGGATCATCAAAATCTGTCAAGACATTTGGAGTAGGGTATAGGCCCTCCTTCCTGTCTCCAGGCTAAGGGAGTATCCCTCCATGGGGAATGTGCTCCCAAAGTCCTTTTGTGCACCAGGGATGCATCCTGTTTCCCTTATCAGAGGTTCCTTAGACTGACCAGGCCTTCTAACTGAGACCCACGTTTTTAAAGGGGTCTGAGTTGGTCCAATGCTGATTTCCCAGCTATCAGTCTGGGGGTCCATGAGCTCCCCCTTGTTCAGGTCACCTGTCTCTGTGGGTTTCTATAGCCTGGCCTTGACCCTTTTTCTTATCACTCCTCATTTTATGGGTTTTGTTTTTCATATCCTCTTTCAGAAAGTTCAATGATAATGGAATATATCATTAGCAGATACTATTAATAGCAACGTAAGTGGCACAGAGCAGACCTTCTGATCTTCAGCATCCAGGCAGATGAAGAATTGTGTAATTCATTGCTGCCTTGTTTTTGTAGGTATCCTATGGGAGCCTTGACTAATATACAGGTATGTAATGATACCATGTTCACTCACTAGAGGCATATTTACTTTTAGCTATGTCTTTGGTGAGTGTTTCAGCATTCTTATATCCCCCCCACACACCTTTTTTTACATGTATGCATTTATTACTTTGGAGGATATTTTTGAGGCAGAATCTTACTCTGTAGCAAAAACTGGCCTGTAATTCATTATGTAGACCAGGCTTGCCTCAAACTTGTTGCAGTTTCCAGCTTCCTAAATGCTGGGATTACTGGCATGGTTCACAATGTCTAGCTATGTGTGTGCATTTAAAATAGAAACCTGTCTCTAACATGACTAGCAATTGACAGTAAAGTAAGTGAGGGATAAGCAGGGGACAGGTAGTGTTACTGTGGGATAATGATCTGTAGTTTTAGAGTTATCCTCTGAAGAGAATCAAGGTTCTCTTCCATATCTTTGTCTATGAAGCTTTTTGATCATGCAATCATTATAGGTGGCTACTTAAAGATATATTAACTTAGAAATTTTCATGTATATAGAGAGATGGAGGTACCAAACTGTTTTTTATTATATTATTCTGTTATGTTATGACATTACCATGAGCTACGAATATCACCAATTAGACCATTGCTGATATCTAAGTATGTGTGCCTAAATCACATCTGAATGCATCTAATTATCAAATACATAGGTAAGCAATTATGGTGTCCCTAATACTTTTTATAATCATGTTCTTATGTCAGGTGTTCAAATAAGAAAATTTGAATTTATATAACATGGGCTAGCCACAGAAACCAGTAAGATACAAAGAGACCATTTGTGGTGGTACTTGAGAGGAGCATAGCAGGATACAGGTGATATGAAGTGAGAAACAGAGTAACAGAGAATAGGCTCCAACTGGGTAGGAAGAAGGGAGGTCAATAAGAGAAGGAGAAAGAGGAAAAATGGACAAATAATATTAGGGTTTGTTTGATAAAATCTCAAAGAATCATTATATTTACCTATAAATGCATATACATATATGTGTATATCTTATATATAACATATATATCTTATCTTAAAAGAAGTTAAACCACTTGAGCTGACAATGTTCCCTGCAGAAACCATTTACTAACAAAAACCCCAATACTGGGTATGAGAAACCTTCTCTTGAATGGTTGGTCAGAGTAGTTCAAGTGAATTCCAAAGCAATGTAGATTATTGCCTGTCATGGTAGTGCATGCCTTTAATCCAAGCAAAGGCATTAAGATTTCTGTGAGTTTGATGCCATATATATTTTTTCAGTGTAGCCCTTGGTTGCCCCTCAGGGGTCAAGGGCAGGCTACTATTGCTAAAGACACCATAAACTAAGAACACAAGAGTTAGATGATTTGAGCTTTGTCTGACCTAAAAGTCCAGTCAACCTCCTATGGTTCCAGAAAATAATATGCAAGCAGGCTGTCAATGTAAGAATGCAACTAAACAGCCCTACCTAGTTGCAAAACCTATGAACCAAAACAACTATCATTCCAAGATATGCCCAAAGGTACAGTAAGTGGCACTCGCATGCTAGTGGAAACCAACAGCTGTCTAATTGAACTTAAGGCCCATTCAATAGGAAAGCAAGCGTGCTTGGTACTGGAAACATAGCCAGCTTCCCCAGGCTGGTGAGACCATGGATCTTAGAAAATAATCTACCACTAATTTGCTAGACCAGCATACTTCCTTACAATCTTTTAAATCTTATCCTCATATCCACAGATAAAAATAACTACCATTCCTCATCAAGGAAGCTTCTCTTTTTAGCAAATAGAGACCATAATACAAAACCACAACCAGAAACAATGTAGAAATTAACAAACATCTACAGGTAACTAATAACTACTGAAAGAAGGAGAGTTAGTGTCTCCCAGGGATTTGTTGTCCAATTCAAAGTGGTCAGACTTGAAACCATATGCATACCAACCACAAAGGCAGACACACACACACACACACACACACACACACACACACACACACACCGTTAATAAAGAAAAAAAAGGATTATCAACTTGAGAGTTGGGTAAGGGCATGGGAGGGCTTAGAGAAGGAGTAACTGGGAAGGTGCTGGAGGGAAAAGGGGGAAAGTGAAATAATTCTATTTCAATAAAGTCATTTTTTAAAAGGAGATAAATGGTGTGGCTCTCAACAATCTTGTTGATAAGATTAATTATTTTTTAGAGTTAGGAGAAAGAGGAGGGGAGGAGAGGAGAACATGTGGAACTAGGAAGATTGAGTCGGAGGACAAATAGATGAGAGAAAAAAATCCATAATTTCATAATGGAGCCATTATAGGTTTGAAGAGAAAAATGACTCTAGAGAAATGTCCAGAGACCTACAAGGATGACCCCAACTAAGAATCTGAGCAACAATGGAAAGGATACCGTAAATAACCTTCCCTGATAATGAGATTGATAGCTAACTTATATGCCATCATAGAGCCCTCATCTAGTAGCTGATGGAAGTAGAGGCAGACACCCACAGGTAAACACTGAGCCAAACTCCTATAATCCAGTTGTAGAAAAGGAGGAGAGATAAGAAAATAGTGTCAAGTCCAGGCTTCAGAAGCCCACAGAGACAGCTGACCTGAACAAAGGGTAGCTCATGGATCCCCATACTGATAGCAGATAACAGCACTACAGGACACATGCCAATTTCCTCGTCTATACACATTAAGAGACACTTTAACTCTACATAGGCAGTAGATAAATTCAAGCTTTGCAATATTTACAGGAAAGCTACCAGACTTGGAGTACCAGACTTGGAGTTCCATAACAATAACAAAGTAGTAGAAAACCAACACCCTGTTCAATGTGAAGGTTTTCTATCATATGAAAAAGTGTGCAACCATAGTCATATAGTGTTGTAACTTCCGAGGGCTCCATCATTTCTTATGTGAGCAGTAGCAACAAAAGCATGGTGCCAAGAAAAGATAGGCACAACAGCAGCACTTCCTATGGATATTCAGAACACTTACCTGGATCCCATCTATGTTCTACTTGCCATTCATCATCTCTCTCTGATGTCTTGGCTTGTTTCTGAAAAACACAGTTTGGAAAATACATGTTATGCAAGCCTCTTTCTGTGAATACACCTAAAAATTCCCAAGGAGACTGCATCATTTCAAGACCCAGTTATACAATCTGGAAATTTGCAGACCCACTGTAACAAAACCTGGAAATAGATTTCTTAATATCCTGAGTGAATACTATGCTAAATTACACTGTAAAATTACAGTTATAGGCGGTACTAGTACTATAGGTACTCACTTAAGCTTGTATCACTAAGTATTAAATATACACCATCAGTCCTCAAAGTTATAAAACTGATGTTTAATGAGAAACATTAAAGGACATATTATGTGAGCTACGTAGACCCCAAAAGAGGGTAAAATAAAATGGTTTTGAAACGTCATCAAAGGTACATTTTAAAATAAGTGGCAATGAATGAATATGACACCATCTTTCACCTGCTCACTAATAAAGCCCAAAGAGAACATCTATAAAAATATGGCAACACCAGATTAGGGACACATTCTAATCTTGCAGGATACTGAAGGAATGATGGTGTACAATGTAAAATAGTCCCACAATCACTTAGATGATAATACCTGGTTATTATCAGGATTCATCCTTTCTGGATCATCCTGTTCTCTTGAAGAGAAAAATAATATGCAAAACTATGTTTTAAAGCTTTATGTAGTGCCCAGAGATGGGTCCATATGGCATTGTTCTTGATTTCCATGGTAACTTAAAGGGGAACTTACTCAATGTCCAGAGTCCTTGATATCCTCCAGATGAAGGAAGAGGATGTGCTCAAGTTCTTAGCCACAGGAACCCGCTTAGGTGGCACCAACCTTGACTTTCAGATGGAGTGGTACATCTATGAAAAGAAAAGTAATGGGATCTACATTGTAATCTCTAAAGAGGACCTGGGAGAAGCTGTTGCTTTTAGCTCAGGCTTTTGCTGCCATTGAGAACAGTGCTGATGTCAATGTCATCTTCTCCAGGAGCACTGGGCAGCAACCCACGCTGAAGTTTGCTGCTGCCACTGGAGCCACCCCAATTGCTGGCCACTTCATGCCTTAGTCCTTGACTGATCCCAGAACTGACCTTCAGTCCCTCAGAGGCATCTTATGTCAGTGTCCACCACTGCTCTGTGTAACACAGACTCTCCACGACATGTGAACATTGCCATCCCACGCAACAAGGGAGCTCACCCAGTGGCTCTGATGTGGTGGATGCTGGCCTGGGAAATACTCTGCATGTATGACACTATCTATCTTCCATGAATCCCAGTGGAAGGTTATGGCTGATCTTTACTTCTACAGAGACCCAGAGGAGAGTAAGAAGGAGGAACAGGATGTGACCAAGGAGGAATTTCAGGGATCCTGATTTCACTGCTGTTCAGCCAGAAGTGGCAGACTGGTCTGAGGGTGTGCCGGTACCTCTGTACACATCTAGCACTTACCTACTGAAGACTTGAGTGCCCAGCCAGCCACTGAGGACTGGTCAAAAGGTTTCACAGCACAGGCCACTGAGTGGGTTGCAGCCACTGATTGGTTCTGAGCTGCTCTGCAGACACATGAGCAAAGGGGAAAAGGTGGAAGGAAAATAAAGTTCCTAAAAGGTGAAAAAAATAAAACCTATATTCTAGAATATAACCATGACACCAAGCTGTTAGTTTGTCTACAAACATTTTTAAGGAAAAATTCAAATTATCTTAATTCTTAGATTAATTCAGGGTTATAACAGCATTGTTCAGAGTGAGCATTTATTGTGATTGGACACTAATAGAACATCCACTAACTGATTTTATGCTAGCAGTGCCATAGTATATATGGAATCAAAACAATGATTCTCAGTTCCATATAAATATATTACTAAAATAAGCTTATGACTATTAGAACTGCTAAGACTGTCCATCATTTCTTTCTTTTTTGAGGCTGAGTTGTGTCAGTCTTTATTACTACTAGTATTTTGATAGATGATTTTCAAAATTTATTTTTATTAATTATTTCTCCCAGCCCCTATTACACTTTTGCTTCCCTCCTCTCCTCCAAGAGTCTAACACCAACCTCCTCTCTTTCTCCATCCCCAATCCAATCCACCTCCTTTCTCTTCAGGAAAGGGGAGGTCTCCTATGTGTTTCTATATCAGCGCATCTCTGGCATGAGCTAGAAACTTACTGCAAGGAAAACTCCCAGGAGTCGAGGAGAGTGACTCTAGCTATGGGAGATATGGAGACTAAACCAGCTATATCCTGCAGCCAGGCAAGACTTCCAGTGAGGGATTGGGACTCTACCCAGCCATATAACCTTTGACCTACAATTTGCCTGGCCTTCAATTTATGTTGGGGTAGAAAAATATGCTGGCTCAGAAATTATGGGAATGGCCAACCAATGACTGGTTCAGCTTGAGACCCATTCTACTAGAGAAAGCCCATTCTTGACACTATCATTTCTTAAGAAAACTATGGTGAGAAGAAAAGTTAGGGACACCATTGTCACTTATTTATGTATATGGAGATCAGCTGTCCCTTGTTAGGGTTTTAGCCTACATGAGTACTTACATACATATAAGAAATGTTCTACTCGAATGCCTCACTGAGCTACAAAATGTGTTGGCCTGCCTCTGAAAGACATATTATGGAACACTTACTAAATTTATTTCTATAGATGTCATTTCTATAGATGTTGCAGATGAAATAGTCGATACTGGAGTATGCAGACTTTCCCATTTACTTGACTATTTACATATTTCTTTGTTGTTTCAGTGTGTTCTCTCAACTAGAAGTTGAAAAATAGATATTGAAAAATGTGTTTCAGGGAATAATTTGCTCTACCAACACACCTGTCCATTCCCTTGAGCATGAGGATTGCAAGGAGGCACTTAAGCTCTATCTGAAAGTTTTAATTATTTTAAGGTTAACATTTAAGTATTTTGAGGAGAATCCATCATCTCTTGATTGGAAAACTGTAAAATTTATCTTAGGTTTACTGCTAGCTTGGAGTTTCACAAAAGTGATAATTAACCAAAATAAAATCACTCAGTCTTCCAAGTGGGACAAGTTTTATCTATATCATGAAATCACGAACCCATGGTCTCTTGAAGTTTTATGGATGCAAACAGTTCTTCCATGAAATTCAGGAGAAAAGCCCTGTTAACTTTATGGTCATCACCATTACTTTTCTCTATAAAGGTTGACCAGATGTCTTTTGCTGTGATTCAGGCTCACATCAATACTTATTACTACCCTAGGCATTATACCCATCACATCTTGGCAGGCACCTGAGAAACAAATTGTAGAAAAATACATTTAGTATGTCTTAGTTAAGAGTTTTATCACTCTGAAGAGACATCATGACCACAGGAAAACATTTAATTGGGATGACTTACAGTTTCTGTGGTCCAGTCCATTACCATCATTATGAGGAGCATGGCAGCATGCAGACAGAAATGGTGCTAATGAAATAGCTTATAGTCCTACATCTTGCAGGGAACAGGATGAAACACTGTGCAGTCTTCTTATCATAGGAAACCTTAAAGTCTGCTCTCACAGTGACACACTTCCTCCAACAAGTCCATACCTACTCCACACCTCAAAACATTACCACTCCCTATGATATTATGGTGGCCAATTACATTCAAACTAACATAGTATTGTTTGGGTTTAAACAGGATACTGACAAAAGTTTCTTGATCCTTTGTATCATTTTATGGGACGTAAAAATGGGTTGTGAACTCTGATGTGAAAGCCTAGGAAGTGATTTTTTTTTCTCTATAAGAGATTTGCTGAAGTTCCATGGTCAATACTGTTGTGATAGGTGGTAAATCCATTATTTAGCGTATTTGAGAATCATTAAGAATACAGAGATTATTATAAATTATAAATATATGAATTGTAAAATCTCATGCTTATTAGTATTTTTAGTGACAAGCTATTTTCTTAATGAAAGGTTATATGTTGAACATAAAGTTGACCTAATGGTCTCACACTTTTCATCAACATCATGTTAAAATATGTAGGCCCTCTAATGAGTTAATGCCAGCAAAATATTATAGTACATTAGGAAATAATGTGCTACCTGCCCCAAACAAAAAGGGGTAGCATTATTTGGGAACTCTCATTCACTCTTACCTGGAAACACAAAGGTTCATCAGTCTGTATTGGAGTAGTTTTTATAAAATCCCTTGGTAGCAAGATTCCATTCATGACTACTATTAGGTTTACTGTGACCTCACAACTCTAAGTACATTATAAAATCCATTTGAAATGTTCATACAGGACATATTTTCTTTAACAAAGGTAAAAATATAATACTTACTCTGATAATCAGGAAACCTTCAAAACTCTTTGCATACTTCAAAAACTTCAAAGATAAAAATATTATTATTGGCTCCATATTTTCTTGTAAAAAACCTAGTGTCCTCTTGATTAAAGTTCATATTATTTAATTTTTGTTGCCTGTCAAGGCCCTTGTTCAGTTCTGAGGTTAATCACACCATTGTTTCTATATTAAAACCCATGAAAATAATAAAATGGCAACCGTAGTTAGGAACACATCTCCCATAGGACACCTGAAAATCTCATGGGCATTAATATGGTTTAAATTACTACTTCAGTATTACCTTTATGGTTCTACACACATTTCAGGCTTACTAGAAGCTCTTACTTGGAAACAAAACATGTTAAATATTTTGGTCAAAACAGTGCATTGTGACAGACAATTCTTTTATCATATCACCTGGAGAAGCCCATTTCTAACAGATTTAGGAAGATGTTTACAATAAGACCTACAAATTGTCTAGAAAAATATTGTTTGGAACTCATTGTGTCTTACTGGGTAGTTGAAAATATGTTAATACTACAATTATTAGATACCTACCATCCTCAAAGTCACCCCATTTTTAGGAACATCACCATCTCTTACTGCAGATCTTGAAAACTATCTAGTTCATTATTATGGTTGGAATCATCATGATCTCTTTATTGTTTGCCAGAAAAAAATTCATCAAGTCCTGAAGTTAAATGAACAATAATCTTTTTTGCCAGGTTGCTGAAAATATCAGTCATTTTTGAGGTTAGGTGTACCACAATCCCTGAAATATCAATAAAAATGTGTTCATTAACAGGGTAAGGTATATCATCAAATCCAATTGGTCTAAGAAATCTCAGTCTTAACATTGTAGCTTGGAGTGCCATCATCACTTACCTGTATATCTACAAAACACCATTGGTTACTTCTGTGGTTAGGGCAATTGTTATTTCTTAGTTGTAAATTTCAATACCCATTTAATACCTAAGTAGCAGTATTTTACCCTCTTACCTAGGTATTTACAGAATACAGCCAATATTACCATGGGTAAGGACACTATCATCTAATCCCTGGATTCTGTCATAATATATTGGCTACTGTAATAATAAAGACACAATTGTCTTCTACCAAAATATCTACCAAATCTTATTGTCTCTAAATCTCCTACAGACATTCAAGATTCTTTATGCTGACTTTTGGGCCCTCAGCAGCCACAGCCAGGCCTCACCTCTCCTTTCATCTTTGATAGAGTGAACATTCTAAGCAGTTGAACTCCCTTAAACTCTTGTTTTGTCTCTTGATTCCTGACATGAGTGCTGAGAATCAAACTCAGATTCTCTGGACAAGTAGTGTCTTTCATCCATCTCTCCAGCCCTGACAACTAGTGGTGTTTGTATAAGGCACTGGCTCAGGCTCTGATGATTCCTACAGAGTGGGAGAACTTCAGGGTTTTTTTGGGGGGAGGCTCTGTGTTCTTGGCTTTTTTGTCACTACAGTTATTTTTGGCAGTGGAATAATAAGTGGTTTTTATGTTCCTCTATAGATATTTTATAGCTGATAATTTGTATAAAACACATATTTGAATTATTAACGTGAAAGGGAAAAGCAATCTTCAAAGTAACATCCTATTGTATTCTTGACTGCTTATTGGACAAGAACCAAGCCTCGTAAGACTGCTATCAGGACAAAGTAGAAAAACATCTGCAGGCCAGTAGCTCCAAAGATCTTTTCATCATTCTGCCAAGGCCATTTCTAAATTTTTATCTTTGCAATTAATTGGAGTCATGCTGTGTAATTACTAATTTTTCTTATGTATAATGCATACTAGAAAGATTGTAATTTGTAAGGGTGATTTTTTTTGTTACCTTTCATGTAGTTTATTTCTTTTTTTATTTCATTTTACATTCCAACCACAGTTCTCCCTACCACCTCTCCTTCCACTCCCCTTTGCCTCCTCCAATCTCCTCACCTCCCCCATGGCTCACCCCCAGTTAACTCCCATGAGGAGTCAACACAGTCTGGCACAATAGCTTGGGGCAGGGCTCTCCCATGCATCAAGACAGAGCATGGTATCCCACCATAGGGAATGGGCTTCAACAAGCTAGCTCATGTACCAGGTTTGTATCATGGTCCTCTCTAATAGTCCAAGTTTCACAACTGTCTCCCTCATATAGAGGGCCAAAATCAGTCCCCTGGAGTCTACACAGTTTTAGGTCTAGAGTTCATGAGTTTCCATGGGCTTGGTTCAACTATCTTTGTAGGTTTTTCCATCATGATCTAGATGTAAATCAAAGGATAACCAGACTAAAATGCACAGCTCCAGAGAAGCTAGGCACCCTGGGAATGGAAATTAAATAATATCTATGGGGCAAAATCGGGGTGGGGGTGGTAAAGGGGAAGGGAATGGTGATGAGAAAAGGAGGGCCTAGGCAGGGAGGAATACAGTAGAAGAGCAAAGAAAGAGGTATCTTAATAGAGAGAGCCACTATGGGCTTAGAGAGAAACATGATGCTAGGGTAACTCCCAAGAACCCACAAGGAGGACCCCAGCTAAGACGCCTAGCAACGATATAGAGGATGCCTACTCCTATAATCACATTGATGAATACTCCAAGAACCAGGCCAAGCTCCAGTAATCCAGTCAAAGAGAGGGAGGAGGGAATGTATGATCAAGGGAGGTCAAGATTCTTCTTCTTCTTCTTCTTTTTTTTTTTTTTGACTATTTGGATCTTGGTACATACTGCCTCTAGTAAGCATAGTAAGCAAACAATACAGACCAGATGGAATCTAAAATCAGGAGCTGAGCCCCCAAGTTTGCTGCTATGGAATCCTAGAAGAGAACTCAGGATCCAGATTGAAAATCCAGACTGATAAGAGGGAGGAGAAGGGCTGGGGCTCAGTACTCATCAGGACTGGGAGAGACCAACTTTTAAATTTTTCAGTTTGCTTTTCCTATTTCCTGTAGCAGTCTTTATAACCCATAGAAAACGTAAAACAAAAATCAAGTAGTAAGTCTGTGAGATAAATTATCAGAACTAAGTCTTTTTCTGGAAGAGAGTGGTTTTCCCTGGTGTCAGTGTGAGGGCTCTGGTACACTGTTAGAATACTACTGAATCAAACACTGATATGTTGACTTTGTGAGGCCAAACTTAAGGCTATAGGCCTTATGATAAAGGAGTACATATTAAAACAATATCCTTGTACTACTACTGTGTATAAAGAGCTGGGCATAGTGGTCATAGTTATAATTCTGAAGCAGGACGACAAAAGAAATTTAAGGCAAATCTGAGAAATTTAGTGAGACCTGTCTAAAAATAAAAACAAAAAGGAGCCTGGTTGGCTGGGTGTGAATGTGTAAGCTTATAACCACAGCAGGCAGGAGACAGGGGCAGGCAGAACACTGAATTTGAGGCTAGACAGATCTACAGAGTCAGTTTCAGGTCAGTTGGTGCTACAGAGTGAGACTTTGTCTCGAAAATGGTTTTGAGGCTCAGTGACAAGAATCTTGCCTAAATAAATGCAATAGCCTAGGTTCAGTGGTTGGCCCTGGATGATAGAGGGAAAGAAAAAGAGTTCATCAATTAGAAAAAATGAGAATGCTATCATCAGTATTGTCCTACTATAGTCTTAGATAGAGATCACAGGTGCTAATTTCTCACTTTATAGTAGGGCTTTTCTCACCTTAATATCAAAGACATGTTGGACCAGACAATTTTCATTGATTATTTTGGAATTTCACACCATGCACCCCAATCACACTTCCCAGGCCTCGCCTGTCTGCCTCCTACCATTGTGACCTCTGCTCCAAAAAGTAGAAGAAATAAAAAATAAAAATGAGTCAAATTGTGTTATTCATATACTCACAGGAGTATGGTCAAACTCCCAGTGGCCTGTCCCTTAAAGAAAACTGAGTCCTTCCCTACCTGCACCCCCACCAGAAGCCATCAATTGTGAAAAGCTATGCTTCAACATCCTTAACACAATTTTAAGAGTTCTCTCTGAAAGTTTTTCTGCTTAGATTGTTAACTTTTCAGGAGGTATGGGGGTAAGAATTGTCACAGAATCCTTCTATGTCCCTCTTTCTCAATTGTGAGTTCCCAATCATCAATGCCACTATAAAAATAGCTTCCTTGCCTTTTGCAGTCAATGGGATCATGGATCATGGACTTCCACAGTGTTTCTGGTGACAACATGGACTATGGACACCCACATGGTCTCTGATTTCAGGACCTCAGGATAGTCTCTGGTGGCAGCACATACTACAGACATCAACAAGGCCCCCTACCACAGCTTGGGACACAGATACCATCATTGTCCTTAGCAGTAGCACAGGCCAAAGACATCAGCATGGCTTTGGGTCCACACAGGATACTGTGGCTATTTGAATAGGTATTGTTCCCATAGATACATGTGTTTGAATGCTTTGCCCACAGGAAGTGGCACTATTAGGAGGTATGGGCTTGTGGTGTAGGTGTGGCCTTGTTGGAGGAAGTGTGACACTGTGGAGGTGGGCTTTGGGGTTTTATAAACTCAAGTCTGGCCAGTGGGACACACCTTTTGCTGACTATGGATCAAGATATAGAATTCTCAGTTCTTTGAGGCACCATGTTGTAAGGAGTAAGGTTTTTTCCTCCCGCCGCTGGTCTTGCCCCGCCGCCGCTCCAGCCCCAAATAATACACAGAGTCTCTGTATATGATGTAATGCTGTTGGCCAGGTACTAGTTTCTTATCGGCTAGCTCTGTCTTAAATATTAACCCATTTCTGTTAACCTAATATATCCATGTGGTCTTACCGGAGAGCCAGCTGGCATCCTGCTTTCTCCAGATTCTCCATCTTGGCTCCTCCGTACTACTTCCTCTTTCCTCCTTGTCTCCTAGTTCCTCCCCTATCTTCCTTTCCTATTGGCCAACAGTGCTTTATTCCTTAACCAGTATGAGAAACATATATACAGAATGACATCTGCCATCATCATGTCTGCCAGCATGCCACCCATCATGACAATAATGGACTAAACCTCTGAACTATAAACCAGCCCCAATTAAATGTTTTTTTTTTTTTATAAGAACGGCCATGTTCATGGTGTTTCTTTACTTCAGAAACTCTAACTAAAACAGACACTGACACCAATATGGTCCCTAGCAGCAGCCCAACCCAAAACATCATCATAGCTTCAAGCAGCAGCACAGACAATGTCTGCATGGTCTTTGGTGGGAGCACAGGCCATAGACGTCTACATAGGTCATGACCACAGTACCATAGACCCAAGCATGGCCCTTAATGGCAGCACAAGCACGGACATCAAATATGGCCTCTTGTGGCAACCTAGGCCACAGACACTAACATGTCTTCCTACAGTAGCTCAGACTATGGACATCTACCTAGTCTCTGGAGGTAGCACAGACCTCAGACATCCGTATGGCTTCCATGGACATCCACATGAAAAGTTCATGGTGTCTGGTTTCTGAAGAACCATAAATACTGGACCTTACTGAGACTCATCTTAGATATTCTGCTGTTGCCCAGAGTCAAGGTGTTGTAGCTAGGCGGGGTATCTGGGAACAGGTTCTGTGTGAGCTTCTGGCTAGTATAGACCTCCCTGCCTTTAATGTCTGCAACTCTGAGGCTTGCTAGGCTTAACTTTTGTGCTTGTAGTCTGGAGGCAGGACCGCTGCCCAGCACTCTCATTTCCCAGTAGTGTAAGCAGCATGGGCTGCAGCAGTCATAGTGGTTCTACACTGGGGGTCAGCTGGCCACCATAGACTAGCCTTATTCAGTAATGACATCTGGATCTGCAGGACCAGCTACTCCATGAGCTCCAATAGCTTATAGATGGGAGTATATGTTGGGGCACACCAGTCCCAGATAAGAGCAGAGTTGGTCAGCCTGAGATGTCCAGCATCCCCACACAATACTTTTGAAGAAATTCTTAGGTGTAGGAAACTAACATCCCTATGTTTTCATACTATATCCCTGGTCTCTCTATAAGCATGTACCAAAACCCCCCTTACTATCATGACAACTGTAAATGTTTCTAAAACTAAATGTTCTCAGGAGGAAGACTGTACCCAGTTGAGATCAATGGATTATAGTGTTAGGTAGCTAGTCTGTTATTACCTGTAATTCCAATCCTTGGGAGGCTAAGAAAAGGGGATCAATGAAGTTTTGGGCATGGCCTAGGATATATAGTAAGCTCTAGGATAGTCTATGTTATAGAATAAGATTCTATCTCAGAGAGAGAGAGAGAGAGAGATAGGCAGAGAAAGAGAGAGATGGAGATAGATAGATAGATAGATAGATAGATAGATAGATAGATAGATAGATAGAGCTCCCTCTTCCCAGAAGCAGCCAAGTCTATGGTTTTCCCTACTATGCTGTTCTTTCAAACACTATTAATACTGTTCCTGAACTTATTTTTAGGTCTGTTTGTAAATTCTTTTGTCCATAAGACTAGAAACCTCCAAGTGGAATCCCCCATTTACTAGTAACAATAGGAAAAACTAAAAGGAATGATGTTTAGATTTTCCAAAGTCCCTAAATACATGGCTATAATAAGTGTGAATTGGCATTCACCAAACACCTGCTGAGATTTCCATGTTTTTGTGTCCCAGAACAATAAACTGTGCGAGGAACACACGGATGGTTTTAGAAATAGAGGCAATTCATTAAGAAACAAAAGGGCACTTTGGGGGTACAAATGAATTAGTAAGCTGGGAAGGCAGACACTCAAAAGCCTCATGCTTTGTGAGTTTTGATCCTTTCTAGACTACAAATCTCCTGCCCTGTGCTGGAGATCTTTCAGGCTTTTCTCACACATACTCTGCTCCGTCACAAATAGTGCCTGGCTAGAGATGTTTCCAATGTTTCTACCAATTGTCTTCTTTTAAATATTAATACTCAATCACTTTCTCCACACCCCTACTCTCCTCCCTCAAGACTACTAATGGGGACTCAGGGACAGGTCTTAACAAAACTGAAACGGGCACCTACAGGCTACTTTTACTAAAAACCATTGACTCACTTAGCCTATGAAAACTGAAAGTGGTATGAAAGACTGGCATCTCTCTCTTCATTTTGTGTCTGTCTGCCTATTTTTTTCAGCAAAAAGCAGATTGCCCTAAGTTTGCTGTCAACATTGGTTCCAGGAAATAAAGAATTCCAAGAGGGCAGAGTCCCCTAGACAAAGATAGTTCCTTTGATAATGAAGCCACACCTGGAGCAGACACAGCTATCTTTCAGAAATAAGATTGATTGACCTCATAAAATTAGGGGGACAAGATCTTTCAGATCACCTTCAAAACCAGGACAGAGACAGTGGTCAACTAAGCCACATCTTTTTATTATTATTTTATTTATTTTATTTTACATGTCGATCCCAGTTTTCTCTCCCTTCCTCCCTCCCTCTTACCCTTTCTCCCCCCTCATATGCACCCTGACCACTCTCCCCTCCCATCCCCTACCCCAATTCCACATGTAGGGCAATGCCATCCAGGTGAGGTCATGTAAATCTGTCAAGTCTGAAGTAGGGACTAGAGACCTAAGTTAAGGCAGTATCCATGGGGGATGTATCTGTAAGGTCCTGTTGTGCACCAGGAATACATCCTGCTTCCACTGTCTGAGGTCCCTTAGACTGCTCAGTCCTTCTGGCTGAGACCCATATTCAGAGGGTCTTTGTCAGTCCCATGCTGGCTTCCCAGCTATCAGTCTGGGGGCCCCTTAGCTCCTCCTTGTTCAGGTCAGCTGTCTCTAAGTCCAGTACTGCTGAGACATCTGCCTTGACCTATGTTTAAGCCAAAACTTCATGTTAGCTACTCCAAAGCCAGCCTGCAATCAGTAGACCTCTTTATCTGTCCTCTTCCAAAGGTAACCACACTGAATAAATCTCCTCACCGTGCTTTCAACATTATCCAACTCTCTAGTTGGCATATTGGAATGAGTAGATGGGCCTAGTTGAGCTTAGGCTTTTGTCCTAAAATCTCTGACAATGATACTGGCTTAATATAGAAAGATATAATTATATAACTATCTATTTGGATGGAAAGTTGTAATTCTTGAACATATTCACTGCCTGGTCCTTCTAGGTCAGAGTCTAATGAAATGCTTGGTCAGAACCTATGAATATGTTTCTGGTTGAAATGCAAGGAGCTGGAAATGTGTACGGTAGGAGCCTAGGTTTTACTTATAGGGCAGCAGAAGCATGCTCTTGAACTGTTTAAGATCTGACAACTAAAATGAACAGAATTATTAAGAACCCTATTCTTCCGCTGAAAAGACCACTGGAATTTGACAGGAACACAGTATGTACTCACTCATATATGGATTTTAGACATAGAGCAAAGGATCACCAGCCTATAATTCACACCACCAGAGGAACTAGGATACAAGGTGTATTCTAAGAGATCAATATAAAGTCCCTCACAGAACCAGGAAGGGACAAGTACCCCAGAGCACAGGGGAAGTTGGTAGGGCAGCGAATGGAGAGAGAAGTAGGAGAAAACGAGGGGGAGGAAAGGAAAACATGTGCGACCAGGAAGATTGAGCCCGGTTAGGAATAGAAGACAGGAGAGAGAGAGAGAGAGAGAGAGAGAGAGAGAGAGAACATAAAAGAGGGAGCCAATATTGGTTTGAAGATAAAATTGAACACAAAGAAAGGTCTAGAGAACTACAAGTCTGCTGCCAACTAACAATTTAAGCTTCTGTGGAAAGGCTACCATAAATGCCCTTGCTGGAGAGTGAGATCAACAACTAACTTATCAATGGAGCCCTCATCTAATAACTGTTGGAAACAGGAGCAAACACCCATACATAAACACTGAGTTGAAGTAGAACCCAGATGCAGATGGAGAGGACAAGACCATGTCGCAGAAACACATAGAGACAGCTTACCTGAACAAGGAGGAGCTAACAGGCCACCAGACTGATAGCTGGGAAGCCAGCATGGGACTGACTCAGGCCCCCCTGAATATGGGTCTCAGCCAGAAGGACTGAACAGTCTAAGGGACCTCAGACAGTGGAGACAGGATGTATCCCTGGTGCACAAAAGGACCTTGTGAACACATCACCCATGGAGGGATAACTGCCTTAACCTAGAGACAGGAGAGAAGCCCTAGTCCCTACTTCACATGACCTGTCAGATAGACATGACCCCAACTGGATGGTATTCCCCTACATATGGAATTGGGGTGGGGGGATGGGAGGGGAGGGTGGTTAGAGTGCATGTGATAGGGCAGAGAGGGTAAAAGGGAGGGAAGGAGGGAAGGTGGGAGGGAGGGAGAGGGAACTGGGGTTGACATGTAAAATAATAAATTAAATAAAAAAATGATTTGACTCCAAAATTTAAGTTCAAGAACAAGTTACTGGGGAAAAGGATTTCTATTTTTATTTCCACAGAAAATGAAAAGATGTGGATTCCTTCCAGACTAATGTGGTTTGATTAGGCCAGACCGCCTGAAACAGAGTACCAGGGGATCACACATTCAAAACAGGTGGACAAAGGAGCCTTACAGACTACAGCCAGGATTTCTGCATCTTCTTCGAATCCCCCATGACAGCGCCCCTTACCAGCAGGAAGTAGTTTGGAAAAAACGACTCCCAAAGCCCAAAATATTGTCTATAAATGTTTGTTATCATTTAAATGGACTTGGTTATATAAAATAAATAAATAAATAAATAACCTTTTTTATCCATATGAAAAATAAAAAATAAAAAGAAATAATTAAAAGAAGAGATACATAGTAGTACATCATCATGTCCTGTTTCCAACATGAAGATATCATGGACATTCATACCCTTGATAGCACAAAGAATAATTTTCCAGAATTGTATTTTGTTTTTGCTGAATTATTTTCATGATAAATCTGCTCAATTATGAGGGTAATGAATTTTCCAAATATTGGCACACTAAACATTTATATTTGAATGAGAGTTTAATGGGGCATAAGAATCTAAGTTCAAAATCATGTCCCCCCATATATTTAAATTGAGCACGCTATTATTTTCAACTACAACATTCCATTGTATTGTAGTCATTAAAAAGGGCCCTCACTGCTGTAAAGTTTTCTTTCATCAACTGTTAAATTTGAGTTGCTAATAAAAAAATTATGAATTTTTTTAGCTCTTGATTAATCAAAGATTTGTAAAATGATATTAACCAACTTTAATATAAACATTAATGGAAGAATATAGAAACAAGATAGGCAATGAATTCACTGTGTATAGCATTATAATTCTTAATACATACAGAAGGACCTATGATCCAAAGGAAACTATTATAGAAGTACTTGGATTTTCCTTTTTAACTTTCACCTATTCTTCTTTTCTCAAAATCTGGCTTAATATATTGGTATGCATATATTTATAATTCTTGTGGTTTTATGTTACTATTCTAAATCATGATATGTATTATTAAATATGTAGATGCTGTGCTTTTAAGATTGACATAGAATCATCTACACACAGAATTCTGTAACTTGATATGGTCACTCAATATTGTTGCTGAGACCCATCTATCTATATTGCTATATATTCAGTTAGAACACCCAGTTGTCTTAGAGGAGATCCTCTCTTTCCAAGGAGCTGTTTGGGGGAACCTTTAATAAAACAGATCAGGAAGTTCAACTGGGAATGACCATTAGCTGCAGTGAAAATTGGGAATGTTTGGAGTTACTAGGAGTAGAAGCCAGGGAATAGAAGCCAAGAGATGGCTGTAAATATCCTGCAGGGCACAGGACCATGCAAGAACAAAAAAGAAATTCATCTAGTCCAAAGTTGTATACCGCAAATGCTGAGGAACCACAACATATTCAAAAGCCACATACTCTACATTCCTGAAGAAATCCTAGGTATAGAGAAGTAACCCAAACTTATGCCTCAAACAAACATCATGCTTATATCATCATAACTGCCTTTGTTGTGTTATTCTTGTATGTGGATGGAGGAGACCGTTACATGGAAATCACTATTGCATATTTCATGGAGTTATGTGTATATGTATATTTTGTAATGTGTATGTGTGTGGGAATATTACAGAGGGAGATGGGCCTGTAGGCTTATTTTCTCTATTTTGTATGCTTATCGAAAAATATAATGAGAGTTAAACTAGACTTGATATAGTAAAATAACCATGATTTGGTTCCTATGCATTTAAAAGTAACATTTAAACTAATAAAACATGACTTTTCTGTGAAAAAATAAATGTGTACTACAGGTCATATTCAGCTCACTAATTTGGAAAGTTAGGGCATTAACCAAGTCAAGAAGAAGCCAAAGAACACAGTTTTCAGATGAAAACAGTGAAATGAGTGTGTAATCTGACTCAAATCTGGGTTCTCACAGTAGGTGATTTGAGCTCCACTCATCTTCCAGACAGGAAATATTTTGGTATCTATAAATAACTGCATTTTGGATTACTATTAGCTATCATTGATTTTCCAAGTTGCCAAATAGGTCCCAAAGAAGGAGATAAGCTATAGGGATAACCTTATTGTAGACAATTTGTATTCTCCGACTGAAGTAGTTTTTCTTTTTGCAGTGGAATAATTTTGACATTAGAAACTGTATGGCCTACTATTTCAATTATCTTGTTTAAACTATGAATCCCAGAGCAATTCTTTGGGCAGGTCCAAGATAGTCATCGTTCCTCCAGTGAAATAGATTTGTCCCTTGTCAATCTTTCTGGGAAGAGGAAGAAAACAAAGCTGGACTCAGCTATATAAGGTTTGGGGGATTTCTTCTTCCTCTAAGTTAGGAGAAACTGATACCTCAACTTTAAGATAGGTGATACCTGAAGTTGCTCATTTTCTTTTATTTCTCTGCCATGTACTGAGCTGCTGGGAATGAGGCAGAATTTCATATTTTCGGTTTGGACTTCTAGGTTCAAAGGATATTTACTTCTCTTGGCTGTTGTAAGTTATTATGTCTTCTTTAACCTTCAATGATCAAGAAAAATATCACCATTTAGATATGAGAAGTATAGAGGAGGACTAACCTTTGCTTGCAGTCACAGTAAAGACACATCAGCAATGGTCACCAGGAGAGGGGTGTGGTATCCAGGAGTATTACTATGAAGTAGAAAGGCAGAGAGGCAAGTTGAAAGATGGTAACTAGTGCTGAAAAACTGTGAGGCATCACTAGGGGTACAGGGGCCAGAAACAGTTCAGGAAACAGTGTAAGGCCAGTTTTGAGCAACTTGGCTGATGTGAGATAATATCATAGCAATTTGGAGCTGAAATTTAAGTATTTGTTATTTTTGTTGCCACAGACTTATGAAGCCTGGGACTTGAGGTAATTCTGTTAGTAACATAGTATAAAACCAAAAAAGTTCAGTACCAACAAAGATAAAGACAATGGGATAAAAATATGACTTTTTAATATAAAAAATTCACTTGCTACTTTGGTCTGAAAAAGTAAACACAGCATCAATATTTGATAAGTAATGAGATTGACTCCAAAGTAAAAAAAAATTCGAGATCATGTAATTCAGTTCCCTGGATCGCTTAACCATCTACAGTCTAAACAACCGAATACACCTTACTCTGACTTCATTGCACAAACCTGATACAAGAGTTCATAGCATCTGCTTAGAGTTTTAGGCAATAGACTCAGATATAGGTTTTATTCTACAGTCTTAGACTGGAGATCATAAAAATTCACTTTTTTATTAATTTATTAACTAATAAATGGTATTAAGTGGTACTGGAACTATAGCTCAGTTGGCAGAGTCCCTGCTTATCAGACAACACAAAAACAGGGAGTTGTTGCACATCTATAATCCCAGCACTCTAGAAGTGAAAGTAGGAGGATCAGAAATTCAAGGGCATCTTGCTTTAAGTTGCAATGGGTTATATGAAACCCTGTCTCAATAAAAATGAAAATTAGACTTATCCTAAGCCTAATTTATGTATTACCTAGCTTAAATGTCAAAGACTGGGAGTTAAATACTAACTTTTACAGGGGGAAAAAACTAAAATATTTCCTATACTTATGTAAAATGTAACAAAACACAAATTAAAACAATAAAAACATTTAGTTTAGAATTGAAAATATATGAAAGTTTGCTTTTCAAAAAAATCTTTATGTAATGGCATTTGGTGCAAAATGTGATGGCCTGAGCCTAATCAACAGACTCCTAAAAGCTACTGAGCCCCACATATGCATAGTTACATGTACACATCCATGCACATTCAATAAGTAATGTAAAATCATATTTTAAAATATTTATAATATTTTTAATTTCAAAAAATGATCACAAGCATTTAACAATATTATCGCAAAAATGTGTACAATAAAACATAGGTATAATGGATGTCATATAGCTATTAAAAGTTCTATAAAATGTTGAAATTGTATACGATGCAATAATGTTGGGGGAGGGCCCCAGTCCTGCCCCAAATGATGTGACAGACTTTGATGATCCCCCATGGGAGACCTCTCCCTTCCTGGGCAGTGGATGGGAGGTGGGATGGGAGGGGGTTGGTGGGAGCATGGAAGGATGGGAGGGAGAGGGAACTGGGATTGATATATAAAATAAGATTGAAAAAACAAAAAATAATTAAAAAGATGCATGAATTTAAGAAACACACAGTTTGATCAACTCAGAAATTATATATTCACATAGATAGAAGCTGACCTAGAAACAAGCCATTGCACACAGTTTTAATTGTACCATATATACTTGACACAACAGTTTAATCAAAAATCAGTTATTTTATGTGTTGTGCTCTGTTTCATGCATATAGTTAAGATACACAACATGATGTTTTTGTAAGCTATTATTAATATTATTTTGGTTTTTTGAGAAAAGGTTTCTCTGTGTAGCTTTGAAGGCTATGCTGGAACTAGTTCTTGTAGACCAGGCTGGTCTTGAACTCACAGAGATCTGCCTGCCTCTGCCTCCTAAGTGCTGGGATTAAAGACACGTGCCATCACCACCCGGCTGCTATTATTGTTGTTGTTTTCATCATCATCATCATCATTATTATTATTATTATTATATTAGAGTTAAGGTATTACTCCAGTCAAGCTAATTAATATATCCATCATCTTACATAGCTTACTTCCTTTTCTTTCTCCCTCCTTTTCATGTTTTTAATAAAAGAACCTAAAATCCATTCCCAGCAAATTTCTAGTATGCCATACAATTTTATTCACCTATCATCTTCACATTTTCACCAGATTTTGAGATGGGTTCATCTTACACCACTGTGACTTTGTACCTTTTGACACACATCTTTCTAGTTGTTCTCCCCGCTAAACATTCTTATCTTTATAATCAATTTCTTCCTTATGTTCTGCCTTGGGTCTTGGTCTTCCTTCCTTGATAGAGTAAGTAGGTTAGCACTTAGCTAGGCAGCCAGGAAGAAGACATGGCACTAAATTTGCTAATAATAGCTCAATTCTTTCAATCCATTCTCTTTTAAGAGTAAAGAGTGTAATTACATGACTATTGAGGGCCAGGGCCAATACACAATCCCTCTATCCAGACCACAGGGACCAAATATTTTCAGGAAAGAGAAGGGGCTGCTGAGGCAATGACAACAAGCAGCATCTTTGGTTACTTCTCATTCCTTATATTTTAGTCCACGAAATTGACCATGCAGTCCATTATCTTCTAGCAGTGCTATTCTCTAACATTTCTATAACACGTTCTCAAATCTAGAAAACATAATAATATGGAACAGCAAATGGCTTAGCAGCTAAAGGTACTTGCTTCAAGCCTGAAGACCTGAGTTCAATTCCTGGGATCCACATGGTGGAGAAGAGGAACCAACTCTCACAAGTACCATGTACACATGCACACAAATAAATGTAAAAAAATAATGACATATTTAGCAATGTTATCTTTTATGTTTTTTCATAGCATGAATTTAAATGAGTCTTAATTTTCATTATCTTTATTCTTTGAAGAATCTCATACATACAATGTACTTTTAACATATTTATCCCTACTGCTCCCCTAAATTCCTCTCTGACCCACCTCCCACTACCTAGGCCCTCACAACATCTCTCAATTTTTAGTTGAATGAAGTATTTTTATTAAAAGGCCTTTTAGCCAGTTGTAGTGTTATACACCTTTAATCTAAGCACTTAGAAGCTGTTGCAAGTCAATTTCTTTGAGTTCAAGGCCAACCTGGTCTATACAAAGAGTTCCAGGACATCCAGGGCTACATAGTCAGACTGCATCTTCTGAAACAGGGGTATTAAAAAGTAAGTTAAAATTAGAATAATTTTAGCAGCTAAAAACCATCATTAGAGTAGTTATGAATACTACCTAATATTTTTTTGTTTTTGTGAATTTTAAAAATGTATCATTATTATTATTATTATTTTATTTCTAAGGCAGGATCTTACTATATAGCCTGGGTTAGACTCAAATTTGCCTCTCTAGTGCTAGTAATAAAGACAGTTATCACTATACCTAGGTGAACTGAATTTTATACTCATATTCAGGACTTTTGGTAAACACTTTTTTATTTTTCCTTTTACTGAAAATAGATATTTTTCTCATATAATATATCCTCATAATGGCTTTCCCTCCCTTTACTACTCACAGTTCCTCCCCATCTTCCCTTCCCATCCAGATTCACTCTCTTTCTGTCTCTCATTAGAAAACAAACGGAAATTATTCTACAAGACAAACCAATAGAAAGAAAAGAGCCCAAGAGGAGGCTTAAGTCAGAGACCCCCACACCTCATTTGCACACTCGGGAATCCCATAAAAATACTAAAATGAAAGTCAGGGTGTGGTACTGATCCATGTAAGCCCCATGGATGTTGCTTCAATCTCTGTGAGTTCACAGATGCTCAGCTCATGCTCATTTAGAGACCCTTGCTTTCTTAGTGTTTCCCATCCCCTCTGGCTCCTAAAGGAAGGGATTTCATGGAAACATCCCATTTAGAGCTGAGTGTCCCAGGGTCTCACTCTCTGAACACTGTCTGGCTGCGGGTCTCTGTATTTGTTCCTATCTGCTGGAGGACCAAGCTTCTCTGATGATGACTGAACAAAGCACTGATCTATGAGGATGGCAGAATATCATTAGGAGTCATTTATTACTACATTTTTTTCCTTTTCCTTTTTAGACCAGTATTTTTTTTTTTTGTTTTTGTTTTTGTTTTACCCTAGGTTCCTAGGCCATCTAGTCTCAGATTCTTGGTCATCCAATCAATATAAGGTATGTGTTCCATCTGGTTGAGTGGGCCTTACCTCAAATCACACATTGGTTGACAAGACCTCATGTATCCTTTTCAATGAAACAAAATAGCTCATAATTCATTTCTTTTTTGAAACTTGGGGAACACCTTATTATATTTTATCATTTCTGCCCTTCTTTCTGAAAACCTATGCAACTCTTCTTTTTCTGTTTAAATGTTTTAAATCGCACTTGTTTATTTAATGTGTGAATGTGTATGGCTGTGCATTTGCACCTGTATGTGTGTGAAAGTGAGAGGACAACCTTCAGGGGCCAGTTCTTTCCTTCTATCTTGAATTCAGATGGCTCTCGTGTCTATCAGCAAGTGCCCACTGAATTGTGTTGGCAGCCCACTGTCACATTCTTTATATTTGAAGTTTAAAACTTTCATTGTTTGTATTCTATCCGTATGGGACATTTTTTGACTTTTGGCCATATATTCATCTGGCCATATTTTGCCTCAGCCCTAAGAAATCAGTTTTGTTTTTGTTTTTGCTTTTTTAAAAATACTATTGCTCTTCCATTTGTTCTGGGATTATTTCAAACACGTCCATATTTTACACATTGAAACACTACATTGAGGGCAGCAATGAGAATGGGTCTTACCACGCAGCCCACTCCATCTTTGAATTCACGATTGTTCTCAAGCTTGTGCCATTAAAGCCCAGCTGGGACAGTTTTTGCGGCTTTTTATTTCATAGAACTGGGTGGAGGCTGAAGACACTAACCATTTTTTTTTCTAAACACAGAACTTTAACTAACCTCTCATAGGGATGACTGTTGGCACACCTCACTCACATCCGAGCCAGTCAGTGAGGCTTGTGTTGGAACTCCTGGAGCTATGGCGTCAAGCCTTATAAAACAGCTTAAAGCCCCCACTTCCGTCTGAGAAAGAACACGTGTAGAATACCCGGATCTTGTCCTGTTGTCATCGTATGGAACAAGCACACACACATTGCTGATGCTTTCACAAGTGAGTAGTGATGGCCAGGGTGCCAGACATAATTGTTTCTGGGTGCCATAGTTTGCCAAACGGTGAGCTAGAACTGGGGTGTGACAGGCAAATGGAGATAGTATGGACTATTTTTAATATTTTCCACATTTATTTATTGCTGGTGGGGTAGTAGTCAGAAGACACCTGGTAAGTTTGTTCACTTCTCCTAATTGATGACTGGAGAGAATCACACTCAGATTACAAGGTTTAGCAGCAAGCATATTTACTAGTTGATCCACCTGGCAAGCCCAATAGTGGTTTTTTTGTTTTGTTTTGTTTTGTTTTTTATTGTTGCTGTTTATAACTATCTATGCGATCTAACACTCTATTAAGGACCATACATTGTAGTGTACTGTCCCTTTAGTTTGGTCTTTTTTAATCTGTGGTGTTTTTTTTTTTTTCCTCCTAGGCTTATATGAATGTTGACATTTGGACAGGACATTGTTTTTTAAGTATTGGGGGTAGAATACAGAGGCTCCTGTTTGCTAGATAAAGTGTTCTACTGTTGAGTTACATCTCCAGGGTTGGCACTGACAATTTTGAAAAAAAAAAAGTTAGCTTTTTTTTTTTGCAATCTAATCCCTCTATTCATAGTTGCCTGATGTTCTGTTATCGTTAGAATCAGATTATGAATTGGTGAGAACTTCATAAGTGCTGTTTATATCCTTGCTAGTATATTACTTCAGAAGACACAGCACATAATAGTGGCATTGACTTGTCATTTACTTAGGCAAGATCCTCCTGCTTTCTCTACAAAAAATCCCCCCCATTGCAGTTAATACAGAATCTACAAGCCACAGCCTGTTTTTTTATTCCTGTTTGCACTGGATAATCCATAGGTGTTTTTACTACAGCATGTCGAGAGTCAGCCTCTTTAGCTTCAAGCTGACTTTGCTCTTGTTTCTAAATTTCCTTTTTCAGATGACATTATCACCATCCACCAGATGCTCTACATCAGGCACCTGTAACTTCTTCCTGCATTCAGCCAAGACATCCTACTAATTCTCAGAACCAGCTCCTAAATCAGGTACCTCCTCTATTCCAGTAATTTAACAGCCTTTTAATCAAACAGTTCTCTTAGAGCATCCTTTCTCTTCAAGACCATTCTCTATGCTCTTTCCTGATTTTCCCCCTACACTTAAATCTGATAGAGTCACTCATTACCCTGGTCAATATTTATTTTGTATCTATTGATCTTGATTTCTGTATAGAAGGATCTGTACAGTACCATACAAAACTCTGTAATTTGACCCTAATCTACCTCATTATCATCTAATACTCCCTGCTTTTCTTCTAAACTCAGACCAGAATGAATTCACTATCCTTCAAATACTTCAAGCTCATTGCCAATTTCACACATCCATTCCTGTCACTTCCTTCACTTGGGATTCCTCTCCTTGCTTATCCCAAGCACATTCACTTACTCTTTCCAGACTTCTATGCATTACAATCTTGTATTTCAAGATGTTCTGTTCCCTTCTTTACCACAGTGAGTTGCCCTCTGCTCAGGCCAATATACTCCCCAGTTCTCATGACTTTCTTACTGGGTGTTATGCCCATAGATAGTGTATGGTGTAAGGAAGAAGGGCTTGGTGAAGTAAATTGACCAAGTATAAATAGGAGGACAGCATACAGATTTATTACAAGTAATAGAAGTAGAGGGAAAACCTTCGAGACGGGAAACAAAAGTTACCCATTTACTGAACGGTACCCAGAAACTTATACAGCACTTTTTCTATAGCAAAGGGGGAGAGCAGGCGGGTGAGACAATTCTGGGGATTTAGGAATGCTTATTAGGGGGATTGATGGGATTGGAGACATTCTCTTGAATTGTAATGAGCCCAAGGGACAGACATTATCCTGTAATGGAAGATAGATGTCCACTCGGTTTTAGCTTCATTCCCCAATCTTTCAAACTTCTAAGCTAGGCAATAGGAGTGGGAGGCAGGTAGAAGGCAATTATGTTTCTTTGGTAGCTTTGCAGTCTGTTCTTAAAGCAGATAAGGGGGAAGGGAAAGATGGAAGTTTCATTTCCTCTAGGTAAGAGTGGCAAGAATATTTTCAAGTCATTTTCATTTTCTTTAGATTAGGTTGCTCAATATGCTAACAAAACAAAACAAAAATCCCACCATATTTTGGAGGCATTGTTTTCTGAGCCCTCAAACATTATTTAATGTGTGTGTGTGTGTGTGTGTGTGTGTGTGTGTGTGTAAAAAGTAATGCCGCTAACAGGAGGCCTCAATAGTTTTTTGGAGAGACATGACACGGATATAAAGCTTTGCAGATCATTATGTGAAATGTATTTTTATTTCACACAGACTGCAGCAATATATGTAGCCTCAACTTATGGCACTTTCCATTTCTAAAATTGCTTAATTTGTAATTAGTGGACTTAAGAACATGAAAAAAAATTGAAGAGTCAAGGAGTTTTCCTTTTCACATGAATACATATTTAATAGTAATAGAACACAGCAAAGAACATGCTTTGTTCAAGGTGACACATCTCATGCCAAAAGATTCAAACCCAAACCCTCAGGATGAAGACTTTAGTATTATAATGGACAACATTACTCTAGGTCCCCTAAAAGAACGAATCAGTGGCCCAGGATTTTGGCTGCCTCCTTATGAGTGTCTCCAAAGGGCCTCAGCTGAAACAAATGATCACAAAAAAATCATGTAATAATTACAAAGGGCTGTGCCTTCTCAGGAATATAGGAGGTTGCCTCTAAAAATGCCTGCCTAGTAAATAACAGTTGACTGAAAAATTCAGCCTAAGGGTGAGATTCAACTGTTTTTCAGCATTATTCCCATGGAAGTAGATATAAACCTTGCCAAGTCGGGCAAAACTTAGTTCCATTTCCTTATCAAAACACATATATTTATTCACGCAGATAAAAGAACAATATCTACTTTTCAAGGATTATAGGAAAATACTGCCCCAAGTGAAGAGCAGCTTGTGCTTTTCCCCAAAGTGACTCCATTTTATAAAGTACCAGTTTATCCTGAGCTACTCCATGTTTGAGTGAAAATGTGAAGGTGTAATCAGTTGGTAATTTATTTGCGTAAGTAGATGTCACCAGATGTTGGCCATATACAACCTATTGCAAGGAACAACACCTCACTGCCCAGGATGATAATAAAGCCTGGACTGATCAATTATTTTTTTTCATTTACATTTATTTTACATGTGTGTATGTGTGTCATGGGGGTATGCACATATTACATCATGAATGTGTAGGTTAGAGGACAATCAACAGTAGTCAGTCCACCATGTAGGTGCAGGGGTCCTCAGATCCTCAGGTCCTCAGACTTGTCAGCAAGAGCATGTTCCCACTGAGCCAACTCACTGATCCCTAAATAATTTATTCTTGTTAATAAAAATGAAAAATCAACTGTGAATTTATCAAATTGAGTTAGGAGAAAATGGGCATATAGACTCTTTTAAAAAATGAAACAGAAGCAGTCACCCACAGCTAAACAATGAGCCAAACTGGAATCCAGATGCAGAGAGAGAGGGCAAGACCATGCTGCAGAAACCCACAGAGACAGCTGACCTGAACAAGGAGGAGCTAACTGGCCCCCTGACTGATAGCTGGGAAGCCAGCATGGATGGACTCAGACCCCCTGAACATGGGTCTCAGAAGGCATGGCCAGTCTAAGGGACCACGAACAGTGGAACCAGGATGTATCCCTGGTGCCCAAAAGGACTTTGAGAGCACATTCCCCATGGAGGGATACTCCCTTAACCTAGAGGCAGGAGGGAGGGCCTAGTCCCTACTCCAAATGACTTGACAGGTTTAGATGACCCCTCCTGGAAGGCACCACCTTCCCTGTGGAGTGTGGGGGGAATGGGATGGGAGGGTGGCAGGGGAAGGGAATGGGAGGGAGGAGAGAGGAAGAGAGGGAGGGAAAGGAAAATGGGATTGATATATAAAATAAGAAAAAAATAAAACATAAAAAAACATACCAGAGAAACCAGAATATGAATGATACTACCCCATCATCTGAGAGCTATAAAAGGAGAGAACCCAAAGACTAACACAGACATATATACTGACAGGTCATCTTAGCAGCTTCTGGGTGTACATTCCAGACAACAAAATTCCCACTCTGTCCTTGAGCTTCAGATTGGCATGATTCCCCTGTTTTATGTGACTCAATTTTAAACCCAGTCAAGAATCTCACCTTGACAACTCTGTGCCTAAAGAGCTCTCTGCCTTTATATTGGATTTGTTAGAACTACCTGTGTTGGCTTTACATTTGTGTAGCCCTCCATCTTTGTTCTGGGTCAGGCCTCTTTAAAATAGTGTGACTACTTCCCTATCTTTTTAGTTGTCTGAAAGTCCTCACGTGCAATGTAACATGGGCTCTAAGTAGTTAAGACTGGAATGAAACCCATAGATTAATATAGCTTTAATCATTATCAAAGAAGCTTCTTTGTGGATAGTAGTTAACACAGAAGCTCACAACCAATTATAGAGATTATGTGTCTGCCTAATCTTTAGCCACAAATGAGATGTCTATTACACACACACACACACACACACACACACACACACACACACACACACAATCACACACAAACTCACAAACACACCAAGGCTCAGAGTATACTCAGACAGAAAGATTGTTACGAGCCAAACATTGGGGAAACAATGTCTTCTGTAGATGGTAATGTTGCTGAACTCATAAACTCAAGCAGTTTCATGTTGCCTACACAAGAACAAGCCAGGCAACATTATAGCCTTGTTGGTGGATGACCTAGCAACAGTTGGCAGCTGTTAGAGGAGAGAGAATCTGTTTGCTTTATGGGTGTGGTCCGTGGCAGATTACCCCACACACACATGTGTAAATGGGACAGCATTAACTGAACTCAGTGGAATATAAAAAGTGGGGGCATGAAATCAAGAGGGAAATAGAGGAATATAGGAGGAGTTGGGGGGGATGTTATTGAAATGCATTATATGCATGTATGCTATCAGATAGTACCTGAAACCAATAGCAGTTTCCATGTTTGCTCTATCCCACTTATAAAAGACCCCAGTAATTGCCCATCCATCCTCCTTTTTGCAATGGAGTCTCCTGTAGCCCAGTGTGGTAGTTTGAATATAATTGGCTACCATAAACTCATAGGGATACATTATTAGGAAGTGTGGCTCTATTGGAGTAGGTATGGCCTTGTTGGTGGAAGTGTGTCACTGTGGGCATGGATTTTTAGGTCTCCTACACTGAAGCAAGTGCAGTGTATCACTTCCTGTTGACTGTGGACTAAGATGTAGGACTCTTAGCTACCTCTCCAGGACCATGTCTGTGTGCATGTCACCATGCTTCTCCCCATGATAATAATGGACTATACCTCTGAAACTGTGAGCCAGCCTCAATTAAATGTTCCTTTATAAGAGTTGCTATGGTCATGGAGTCCCTTCACATCCAGGCCAGGCTAATCTCAAACTCACTGTGTAGCCAAGGATGACCTGGATCTTCAGATCCTCCTGTCTTCCCTTTCTGAGTAATGAGATTGCAAGCCTTTTCCACCATGCTTGGTTTTCTTTGATGTTAGGAACATAGTTTTGTGCATGTTAGCAAGGACTTTACCAATTGAGCTACAGTTTCAGCCTTCACAGTTGCCCTTCTTTAAGATTTAAATGTGATGCTCTTTGTGGACTCCACAAGGAAGGCCTTACCCTCCCTCCCCCCTCTGAGGAGTACATTAGGGTGGGAATGGGGTGGGAGAAGGGGAGGGAGAAGAGGAGAGAGAAGGGGAGAGAAGGGAACTAGATTTGGTATATAAAAGGAAAAATAATTTTTTAAATAAGAAAAAAAGATTTAAAATACAGAAGAGAAAGGTGCATGGTCATAGGTGAACCACTTACTCAGCCATGTCCTGCTGTTACCTGGTGCCTCTATAGTCTATTTGACCCTCATTTACCAACATACACTAGTAAGTCCTACTGTAGGACTTCTTTCCCTACCCAACCATCTCCCCTGCCACTGGTTTCTGACATGATGGGAAAGAAATGCCTCCCACTCCCAGAGCATGATCCTTGATCATCAGTTTCTTGGAATTAATCAATGGGAAATGAATCTGCTCATAGTAACACTAATGGCATCTTTCCCTTCCTCTAGCTTCACCATGGATTTGCAAGAAAAGATAAAATCACTATGCTTCCTATAACCAACCCTCTCTTTTTTTCTGTACTCTCTTAGAAATGAATCAGAGCTCCAATTTGAGGTGGAATAGACAAAACTCTAACCTTCCTAATCAGGGAGTCAGGGCTCCAGAGCACATTTCCTCCGTGGAACCAACCATCTAGGATGCCAACAACCCCTAGAGGGTGGACTTGGATACACAGACTCCCTCAACTATGTACATGCATATGCATATATCTGTATCTATAATGTATATACTTGTGTATATACATGTATGGGTATGTACCCCAAATATATATATATATATATATATATATATATATATATATATATTTGGTGAAGTTGCTGAAAGTTCTTCATCTGGATCCACAGGCACAGAAGGGGGAGGGGAAAGGAAGGAGAGAGAGAGAGAGAGAGGAAAGGAAGGAGAGAGAGAAGACAGAGAGAGAGAAGAGAGAGAGAGAGAGAAAAGGAAGGAGAGAGAAGAGAGAGAGAGACTGTGCATGACTTGAGATTTTACAACCCCAGAATCCACCCTCAATGACACACATCTCCAACAAGGCCACACCTACTCCAACAAGGCTACATACACCTCCTAATCCCTCTAAAGCAGTACCACTCTGTGATGACCAGTCATTCAAATACATGAGCCCACGGGGGCATTCTTCAAATCATGACAATATGTTATTTTTCCTCCTAACTTTAAAATCTACAGTGTTACATGATATTTAATGTAAAGAATGGAATTGGAGTCTCATCTCTGCCCTGGGAGGAGATATGAGTTTCTGAAGGCTGTAAAAATATTGTCTAGCAGACTTCCTTATGACGAACACAAACTACTATCCTCTTCTTTTGAAATTAATCTAATGGGGGCTGTTAATTACCTGGATGGAAAAGCTACATGTTCTTGAAACCTCAGAAAAATGGTGTAAAGGTTCCATAAACATATAAGTCAGCATGTTTCGATCTCCCTGGCCATTGTCCATTCTCACCCTGCCAGTGTTTTCCTCCACAATGGTCACTGTCCAATCTTCAAAATAGCTCATGTTTATTCCATAATAAAATCTACCTGTCTTCTACTTTATGTCCTGTTTTATGTGAATTCAACAGAGATTGTGAGAGTGCTCAAGAGCCAAAGGGAGAGCATAATCCTGGTAACAATACTAAGTCATAAGGGAGTTAAGAGATGTGGCTGATTGAAAACCAGGTAAATATTATTCTTTGTGATGTTCTTAGAAAGTTTATAGCTGAGGAAAAGTAGGCTAAAATCAAAGGTTATATGTACCTTGACTTGAAGCATGGCTCATTGCTATTTAACATAGGTGTGTGTGTGTGTGTGTGTGTGTGTGTGTGTGTGTGTGTAAAATGGAGAACAACTGTGGATGTTGTTCCATCTCCCTAATCCCCTGCTTCAACATTCTTATGTAGATACAAAAATATCCTTCACCACAGTAGAAGACACAGTTTATTCTTTAGCCAAATATTACTTACTATGGTCCAGGAACAGTGAGTGATTCAAGTTGCTCAGGAAGGCATATTGCACTGTAGAAGTGGTTACATGGAATTTTATTATTTATGAAAAAAGAAAATTTTAAGTCAGTCAAGGCATTCACCAAATATATTTCTGGGGACCACAGGTATGTGAGCTAGAGCAAAGGGGGAAACCTGTTGTGGGTGCCAGATCCTATCAACTGACATTATTAGCTTTTGGATGGGTGGAAACTAATGGTCTACTAAGAATACATTTTAAAGGTTTAAACCAGTGGTTCTCACCCTTCCTAATGGTGCAACCCTGTAATATATTTCTTGATGTTGTGGTGAACCCCAACCATAAAATTATTTTCATTGATACTTCATAACCATAATTCTTCTATTGATATGAATCATAATGTAAATATCTGATATACAACTCCTGTGAAAGCGTCATTTCACCCCCAAAGGGATCATGACCCACAAGTTGAGAGTTAGTTAGTCATGAGGATATTAGGTCAGGTGCATGATGAATGACCTTCAACAGGACTGAAAATAGCCTGAGATAGCTTGGTTCTGATCTGCAACATTTTACCTCTTTGAACTCTTGATGTTCAGTCATTTGGCCTTATATAATCTTATATACAGGTGTAGCTTGTCTTTTTCTCCTGAGAGTTTCAGTTCATACTTATTAGGAATATCTTCCTAAAATGGATGTTGTCTTATTTTTATTTTATTTGTATATTCTTTTGTCTTCTCTTTTTACCATACAGGTGCCCTGCATATATATTACACCTTCCAGTTCAATGCTTTTATGGGACTCCTGAGTGTGTGAGTAAGTAGTTCTTGGATTCTTGTGCCCTTTCTTGGGTTCTTTCCCTTATGTTGGTTTATCTTATCTGACTTTTTTGGGATAGCTTTTGTTTTATGCTATTATATTTTATTTTGTTTTATTATTATCCCATAGAAGCCTATTTGTTATCTAATGAGAAATAGAAAGGGTTGAGTCCATATGTGAGAGATGGAGCTGGAGAAGTAGGGAGAGGAAAAACCATAATCAGGGTATATAATGTGAGAAGAAAAATCCATGTTCAATAAAAGAAAAATGGATGCTGTTTCTATATATGCTATTTTCACAGTGAGTTTTGTCACTCTGTATTGAGAATTCTTGACTCTTGGCTGATAAGAGGCTTCTACCAGACTTGAATATGAGTGGCCCATTTCCACTCATAGCTTCTTAGTTTTTCCTTTCTATCTCCTCTCAGTCATCTTTCAGGTGACATTAACAAGCCAGAGTGGTATACTTACCCAGACTCTAAAGAATGAAAATGTATCACTGCTATTTGGGATATAAATAATACTCTTGGTAGTACAGCTGGATGGCCTGTAACCCTAGCATTTGAGTTTGGGCTGAATTCATATCTAACTTAGGTAGAGGGGTGGACATTCCTGTTATAGGACGGTGCTTGTGGGGGAGTTAAATAAACCAGATCTAGAGTAATTTTATGTCTATTGTTACTTCAATGCAGTCACATAACTATACCTACTTTCAAGAGCAGCTGAGAAATGCAGTTCAGATAAATGCCCAGGAGGAAGAGAACCAGGATTTATTCAACAACTATGCCAAGACAATTTGATCTTATACGTCTCCAATTCTGGAGGTGTATCCAGCAACAACTAATGATTCTAATTACAAACCCAAGACAGAGAACTTAACTGCCATTTCAAAACCCTTAGCAATTTAGTACATGGTACTTACTAAAGCAGTGAAACCAAGATTTGGAAACCAAAGGACATTTTAAGTTTATCATGAGTTGGGTAACAATTAAACTAAATGCAGAGATGCGCGGTTCTGGAGTCTTGCTGCTAAATCAGATTTTACTGTTATTGTCACACAGAGAGCTCTCAAGTTACATCATCAGAAATATTGACATGGACTCTGGATTAATGCATTGTGCTTAAATAATAGTCTCTGTTCGATGCTGAAACACAAGTGGATGTATGCACATAGGAAGCCATTTAGGGGGAGGCAATTTAATGTGATTGTAATTGCATGACTAAGCCGAGTGACAGTATGGAATCACAAGATTCAGGAAAGACTGGGTTGTGTAGGAGTGAAATTGTGTCATTAAACTGAGGAAGTAACTACCTAGACCCAAGAACAATCCGTCAAACACCTTTGGGGTTTTCTTTCTTTTTTCTTTAATTTCTCTTCATAGAAGAGTTTAGAAAAGCAGGGCAAAAATATCAGGCCAATGGAGTGAGGAAAATGGAAGAACTGTTTTTCCTTTAAATCATGAATAGCAGACTCATCAGATTTTAAAGATGCAGGAAATTTCATGAACTGTACAGAAATAGAGGGATGGGGCTCTGACAGTCATCTTGTTTCTTCTTATAATGTCATCTCCTGATGCCTTCTTGTTGAAAGATACCTTGGCATGAAATGATACATCCACCTTTCCTGAAAGATAAAGCACAAAATGGCAACATCTGCTATCACAAGGTAAACAGCACATCCAAGTCCCCTGTAAGGTTATATACCTTTCAGAAAATGATTGTTTGTCAAAGGTGTTTGATAGGGTTTGTTCCTTTTCCTTGGCTATGCTAAATGGGTAAAGTATATCAAACTCCATTAAGAATTAGCACCTTTTGTGTTGCCCATATACTTACTGGAGCATGGCCAATCTTCCAGTGGCCAGTCCTTTAAAGAAAACTTCTTTCCTTATTTTTTGAGGGGAGGGAAGGTCACAAGCGTGGGAGAGCGAAACTTGGAGAAGGGGAAAATGGGTGTGATCAGGGTGCATTATGTGAAAATTCCCATATAATAAAATATTATGTTGGAAGAAAAGATGTAGCACATTTGCCCCCATATCCCCCTTCTCAAAATATAGTAGGATATTGTTTGTAAGAGATACATTTCAAGGCTGGAAATGTAATCCAGTTGGTAGAGTGCTTGCCTAGAAGAGGGCATGAAACCCTGGGTTGGCTCACTAGCATCACATGAAATTGGATATGTTGCATATACCGAAAATTCTAGCACTTGAGAGGCAAAGGAAAGGGGTCAGAAGTTTAAGTTAGAAGCAAACCTGGGCCACATGAGACCCTGTCTCAAACATACAATAAAAAGGCTATATCCTAGAACATAAATTTTAAACTTTTTATTAAAATAATAAAATGAGTCCATCTGGATTAAGCAGATTTTACTCCTCCTGGAACCTATTCTCTAAAGAATTAATCAATGAATGAAAAATATTTTAGAAGAAATTATGGCCCAGATTGTATGGAAGGAGACTCCACATTAACTAAATTCTATTAGTGGAAAATGTGAAGATTGTATGGGCACAAATCCAGGTTTTGTTTGTTGACTTGTTTGTGGCTTTTGTTATGTTTTGTTTTCTTGAGACATGGTCTCACTGTGTAGCTCTGGCGGGCCTAGAACTCATTATGTAGACCAGGCTGCTTTGAATTAAAACATCCACCTGCCTCCTCCTCCCAAGTCCTGGGATTTAAAGGTGTGTGCCACCATGCTGGGGTTCGATTTCCTTCCTTCCTCCCTCCCTCCCTCCCTCCCTTCCTTCCTTCATGCCTGCCTGCTTGCCTGCCCCCCCCCCTCCATTTTTCCTTCTGCTCTTACGTTCTTTATTTCTTTGACATGGTTTTACTAAATAGCCTATAGTGTCTGGAACTTACTAGGTAGTATATGCTGAACTCAGCTTGTAGAAGTGCTGAGATTATAGTCATGTACCCCATGCCTTTTTCCAAGTCTCTTGAGGTGCCAGGAATGCTCAGGACCACTATCCCAAGTGTGGCATCACCCATGGTGTGCTGGGCCCTCCCACATCAATCATCAATCAGGGAAATGCACCACAGGCTTGTTTATAGGCTTATCTTGTGCGGGCATTTTCTCAGTTGAGTTCACTCTTCCAAAATGAACCTTGTGTCAAGTTGACAGAAACGTAGGTTGACAGAAACGTAGGCCACAGCACAGTTACCCTCTGTCATTTACCTTTCATTTCTTTATTACCAAGCACTTTTCCTGGTATCTCTTGTATTGATGATGGAGAGGGAGAGGCAGAATGAAAAAGAAGAATGGTTGAGAAGGGGAAAGAAAGAGAAGGATAAAGAACATGAGTGGGAATCTGGTTTCTCAGACTAATATTAAGTGAAATATTTATAATTCTGTGATTTAAGGCTCAGACCTAGCAATCAAGCAATATTGCATTGACCAGCTACAGGATATAGAAGTCACGTGTATTAGTCAGACGAGGATAGGTTATGCCTGCATAATGATGCCAACTGTTTACATCTTCTGTGTCAGAGGTTTATTTATTTTGGTTTTTAAGTATTATACCTTTTTTTAAATACAAAGAAACATTAGCATAGAAATACCAAAAGTTAAAGACTGATGTTATACATCCATGCATATATATGTACACATATACATATGTATGTGTATATATACACACTCGCACACACACATATGTATATATATGTGTGTGTATGTATGTGTGTGTATATATATATGCATATATATATATGTCATATATATCAACTAGGGTCAGAATTTACTATTTTAGCTAATTTACCATCAACATGTGACCATTTTACCAATTTTGTGCAAGGCACTCTCCTAACAATCTATCACTCAGAAAGGAAATGTATGTACTCTTCAGAACATAGCATTTAGTAAACATGTTTTTATCTTTTTTTTCTGTCCTGCTTAAACAAGGAGGAATAGGAGTAAAAGGGGGTAATTGTATAAACAGCATTTCATTTAACAGAATCAAATGAAAACTCTTGATTTCAATGGTTTTAAATCCATTTCCTTTTCCATGTGTGATCAATTAAGTATCTGATTTTTATATTCCATGATCCTGTAAGAGACCTTTGCTAGGCCTCTGTTGTTGACATATTTGAAAAAAATTATTACTCTTACTTAAGAAATGGTTTCATAGAAAAGTACATACACATGTATGTATGCTAAAATAAAAGAATGCATTGCAAGTTGTAAAAGCATCATTACTTAATAACTTAGAGAATGAATAGAATTTTATTAAAGGTGGAAACTTGTACCGTATTTTGGTTTTAATGTGAAATGTTCCCATAGCCTTGTGTTGAGCAATTGATTGGCCTTCAAATTCTGAAACAATTTTTAGAGATCATACAAATGTGGAAGGTACATGTGAGATGACTCTATATTATTAGGATATTAGCTATATTTATGACACTGTGATCAAATATGTGGCAGAAACAAATTGGGTATTTAAGTGGTTTTAGAAAGGTTTACTTCAAACAGGTCCACTTCTTATACTATGTATACACAGAAGGCAGCAGGCTTATAAGGCAGTTATCATCTTGGATATTTCCAGTAGCCATGGCTGAAGGGAAAAGAGTCTGGGCAATCTTTGTGCTACAATTAACAGCTTAGCCTGAAAATGGCACCTGAATATTCTTTACTATTTCATTGATGAGGACGGTGAAATATGGGTCACCCAAACACCAGGTCTAACATGATCCCTGGAAATGGGAGAATATTTGCTGACCACGCCTATGAATTCTATAGCCATTTATGTATTATCTTCATCTAAGTAATGTAGCTGCCAACACTGCAGAAACTGCTAGATGGGGCAATGTACATAAAACACTGGGATCCCCATCAATAAAAGATAGCCCTCTACCAGTGACTGGTGCTAATATTTAGTTGTATACCACAGGAATAGTCACATGACAAAGTCATACAGGTTGCTAGGTCATTACAATGATGTGTAGGGTGAGCTAAAGAGAATAAAGAATATCAAGTGGTACTCCACTTCAGCATTGCATTTACAGTTTTGATAGGTAATTCTACATCTTCTGTTTCTATATCTTCTGTCACATTTACCTACAGGAAGACATTGAGCCTTTAACACAAAAGGTGCAGGGGACACAAGCTAGAATAGATGACAAATACATTAACACTGTACCCTTAAATGCAACCAGTGCAGTTTAATAGTAGTAAACTTATTGACTCTTTGACAGCACTGTAAAACTCTCCCCTCCCTAGCTCATGAACATGTCATGAGAAGTCCACTAGCTTGTCTAATACTTAAATCCAAGGTAAAGTCAGTTTTGAGATGAGATCTCATGTATCCCAGGTGGCTTTGACCTCTCTGTGCAGCAGCTAAGAATGAGACCGAATTTCTGATACTCCTGTCGGGTGACACTGAATTCATCACTCTAGAGTGTGTTGATTACTGGTGTGCATGACCAGACCCTGATTAGGAACTGCTGGGGACTGAACCTAGGGCTTCATGCATACTAAGCAAGCACAATACCAACTGAGCTGTGTCCCCAGTCTGTTAATAAGGTGTTTTCTTTTTTCATTTAAAAGAGCTTTATTTAAATTTTTGAGATCATAATATAATTACATCACTTCCCCCTTCCCTTTCCACCCTCCAGTACCTGTCATTTAATGCTCCTTTACCATCCTTTCAAATTCATGGCTGCTTTTTTTTTATTGTTGTTTTGCAAACACACACACACACACACACACACACACACACACACACACATACACACACACACTTTCTGGACAGACCATATGGTATTGGATAACCTAATGGCTGAGCTCTTTCCTGGGGAAGAATATTTCTCCTGCTCTCAAGATTCCTTATTTGCCTGTAGTAGGATAAGGCTTCATGACTTTTCCCCATTCCATGTTAGCATGCTTATTGGAGTCATCCTTGCTTGTTTGTATTTTTGATACAGAATGCCACATTGTAAGCCAGAATGGCTTTGAACTTACAGAAATCCTGCTTCAGGTTCCACAAATAATAGCCACACAGCCAGCTAGAAAGGAGTGTTTTCATGTATTGAAGGTCATCGGGTGCCCTTGCTGGCTGTCTAGAGCAGATTTGCAGACCCCAAAGTTACAAGGACCTGAATGCCTTTGATTACTATCAAGGAAAACTGCTGTGAGTGATCCATGCAGTTCTTGCTTCAGGTATAGAGACAAAACAGTGGGGAGAGCAATCAGACACAGATTTTCCTGTCAGAAGGAGCCCACTACTGTAGCTCTCACATTCAAAGACATAAAAACATGGAGGACACGTTTCAGGATGACACTGCCTATAAATTGCAGTCATTTTTTTTTTTTTTGGTCCTGCTCACTCTTGAGCTGAACAGTGAAGAAAAACACACCCACAACATTTGCTAAATAAGGACACTGGAAAATTGTCATGCGAATTCATCCATCTTTTCTCTCTAACTGCCATGTGAGGCTCCTTTCTAATCCAGCAAACAGATTTGTCTTACATCATGCAGGCAATGCCACGAAGCTCATAAAGCACAATGGGACAACTTCTCCATCACTGTAACACCTTTTCAAAGGAGTGAATCTATTACTCTATAATTTATCTCCCTAGTTCTAAAACTCTTAAAAATGACATGAACATAAGGAAAAAAATCACATCTAAAGTGGGAATTTGAAATGTAAGAGAAAATTAAACTGTTAAGGAAAAGAAGACCAGGTTGGCCCTCCTCATGTCCTTTAACAACAGGACAAAGGCATACGCGGCTCCAGCACACCCAACAGTCGGAATGTTATTCTACACTGTTTATTTTACAAAGGCAATTTCCATATTCTGGAGACTAACTCTCCCCACTGCCCCATAACTACAAATCCAATTTAATTATATCTGAAGATAGTTCTAATTCATGTGTCTATTAGCTACCAGGGTTTGCAGATACTTGGAAATATGACAATGACAAAAGGGTTTTCCTTCCTCCAACCTCAAGATAAACTTTGACTCCTGGTGATGAATGTGTTTCAAAATATTCAGCTCTGAGAGAAATTTAATGTGCTGTTTGTGTTTGTGTGTTTATTTGATGGAGGTAGGCTTAGTGGGAAAAACCAGACCAGTATTAAGGTTAGAAATTTCCACGCAAAATATCAAATTTCAAGAATGTTCCAGACTAGAAATATAGCTTCATTTCCTTGGCAGAATGCTTTGGTAGCATTGACAAAACTTGGCTTTGATTGCCCAGAACCACAGAAGTGGGGTGGTGCACACCTATAATAGCAGCAAGATGGAAGCAAGATGAACAGAGGTTCAAGATCATCCTGTGCTATATGGTGAGTTTGAAACCAGTCTGGATTAGAAAACCTGTCTAAGGAAATTCCAAATAGAAATGGATTGGTGCTCTCCTGACCAGTGTAGTTTTATCAATGTTCTCTTGAGCAATGTGGTTATTTTTTTCTAACATACCTACTTTTTAATGCCTCAAAACAATCATACACACAACTTTGAACCTTTATGTTCATGAAGATATCATCCAATAGATGAAGTAAAAAGCCAGACAACTGCATGGAGAGATGAAGTCACTCAAAGCACAGAATATATGAACGATCCTGCTCCTGAGTGCTCATATGTTCACCTATAGTCTCTTCTGCATGCCTGCTCTGAATCCCCTTCCTGAAAACATATCACTGTCTTCCCAGAAATTATAACCTTTTTACATGTGATTTTATGGAATTAAAATGTAATTCCTGAATTAATTCTATAAGAAAATAATGAAACAATAAGGAACTATTGGGATTTATGAAAGATCACAGGGTCTGGAATTTAAAAACCTAGTTCTTGCAAATCTTGCACAACCTAAGGACAATGACATTTATTTATAGGTCTATATGAAATCTCCTATAAATAAACTATATATACATATATAATATACAGTGACTTGTAATTATAAAATATAAAATTGGGCTCATATACTAGAAAAATAAGTTATAAAAGATAAAACCTCTAAATATGTAAGTCACAACATCTTTGATTCATGATCAACAAACATAAAATTTTCCATGAGCAAAATATAAGCAGAATCATTACACATTATTATTCTTATATTGTAGAGGCACAATTTCTTTGAACATTAAAATAGCAAATCCCAAGTTTCTCATTCTGGGTACCCTGAATAACATACTCTATTGGATAATGATTTCAGGCATCTCTCAAATTTAAGTATGCGACTGTAAAATGTTTATGTACCAAAGGCCAATAACATATTTAGAATGGAGACTGTATGAGCTGTGTGTGGAGACATATGCCTATAGTCTAATCATTCAGGAGGCAGAGGCAGGAGGATCTTTAATAAGTTTGAGGCCTGACAGATTGCTTAGCAAGACTTTGTCCTAAGGTAGAGGAATAGTATTAACTTGGGACCCACATATCTAGACTCTATGGATAAAAAGCAAAGGATCTATGGTGTTGGGAAGGAAAAATTACACCCTATTTTCATCAGATTTTAACGTTCGTTGCACAGTGAATGAGGACATGTGCATACAGTTTAAGGGGTGTTTTGTTTGTTGGTTTGGGTTTCAGTTTCTTGAGACTGTTTCCTGTAGCTCAGGCTGAACTCAAATTCATGATCTCCCTGCCTCTCCCTCCCAGGTGCTGGAATTATAAGTCTACTCCACCAGACACAGATGAATACAGTTTTATTTGTTCTGTTTTCCTGATGTTGAAAATCAAGCCTAGGGATTTGTACATGCTAGGCCAGTGTCTTACCATTAAGCAACACCTCCAACTCTGCATCCACTTTTATTAACATCCAAAATATTTGCAAGCAGTGGAAATTATTGATTTATTTTTCCAAATTAGTTGCTTCAGATGCCTCAAAATTGTATTTATTGTAATCATTTCTTCAAAAACATGAATTCTAGTAGGCCTTGGGTCACTTTGCAGCAGTTTAAAAGAAAAATATATACCATTCAACTGTATTTTACTTAACACAGGTGGTTTTCATTGTAAGTACATGTATCTTTTTTTATTTGTTCATTTAAGCTCTTACTCTGTGATGGCTCCAAAGTACTATGGACATAAAAAGATCACATGCTTGCTCCAAGATAATAGACATTTTGAATAGGCACTAAGAATTTAACCCCAACATAATAAAAAAAAAAACTATCTAACTTGATAGGAGTGCAAAGTTCAAAATAATTGTTATGAGTATAGGGCTTGAAAACCTAGAGGGGAATAAGATTTCGTGGCTCTTAAATTATATACCCTTTTCTGTTCAAAAACAATCCATGACCCAGAGTACCTGCTAAAATTATGAAGAATAATGAGTGAGCAAGATTGAACGAGCCATATGCCTCACTTTGTAAATTCCACCCTAGTCATGTCTGTTTCACTTGTTTATGAGTGTTTTCTCAATGTTATCCTCCAGGCATGACAGGGCTGTTAGCGTCTTAATGAAAGTAACTGTGATTACTTTGAAGAGACCATCACAAGAACCTGCCTATTGACTCTTCGTCATAGGAGGAGGTGGAGCGGGTCATTAGACTCTCAAATGAAATTCCCACCAATCTTTTCTGAACCACCCTCGGTTGTATATAATTCTACCTTAGCTGCTTACGGTTTCAGGAGGTTCTAAAGTATACAGTGTGGAAGGTTCAGCAAAAGGGGGTGCAATATATTTTGGGTAGGCTGTCATGCTATGGTGAGCTTTTGGTCATGCTACTATTTGAGAGTCCTACATTCTTGTGAGTAAACCCTCACATGTGCCAAACTCATTAGTTTATCAAGGTGAACTTGAGTGGATTTGGTATTTTGGTCCTGTGTTGGTGTCTTGTGTGGGTGTGAATAGATTTTAGTTCATGTCTTCCCAGGTAAATCTCATGCAACAATGAGTACTGCCTTTATCTGAAACCACTTACTCCTTAATTAAGTTCACAAGAAGGAACCCAATCTGATGAATTATAGAAAAATGGCCCCAAGGTAGGCCAGATTCTAATATTATCAATTTATTGTAATATATTATAAGAATGTTTATTGTATCATTCTATTGTCAGAGACAATTTGTCAATATATTCTTTATATTTTGAAGTATTTTAAACCTAATTTTATCCTGCTTAAGGGTGCAAGAAATATTTGACTCCCTTTTATGAATGTATAACATACATAGTATAACATGCTATTTGTATGTATACTAAGAAGTTATTTGAACTATTAGAAAGTGACCATATTTGTGTAAAGGAAACTCAGTTGGAGAAAACGAAGTGTGTAGACCCTAAAGACTCTCTTTATGTACACCTTAGACTCACTCTTTATGGACACCCTAGACCTCTTCCTGTCGTTATGCTGTCACTCTACCCCATGAAGGGTGGCCATAATATTTTGCTTAGATTTTCATACTTTATAGAACCAAAATCATAAAGTATTATTGCGTTTGGATCTGGCTTCTTTCACTTAATACTGTCTTTGCCAGGTTCCTATTACTGGAAAGTTTTAAACTCAAAAGTTCAGACTGTGTTTATCCTTTTTTTTTTTTTTTTTTTTTTTTTTTGAGGCTTAGTATATGGTATGAGAAAGAGAACAAAAATATTTCTTTTAGAAAACTTGACTCTCAGGGGACCTAAGAATCCGGCCCTCATAGTTTAGATAAGACTATTTTTTCCCTTGTTCTGTGTTTTCTTTTTCTTAGAAATTGAGCTCTGGTTATAATTCTGCTTCCTGTTAAGATTTTGAGTTGAATACAGTAAGGCTGTGGATTTGGGTGTGTTTGAAGCCTTGCAGAGAAATTGTATCTGAACTCCTAAAAGCAATTATACTTGAAAGTTACTCTTCACTACTATTTAAACCCAGCCAGAGCATCATCTATGCATTAAAACTAAAGCAAAATGTGTTGAATATATTACTCATTCAGCATTCTTTTTCATTGTTGCCTTTCTGTGATGCATGACTTAAAGTGCCGAAGAGTCTAGTCATCGTGGTCTGCCTTGTGCAAAGAAGGCTGACCTGGGAATGAAAGATGAGGTTTTGTTTTTTGTACTGACAGTAGGTTTATCCAGCTGTATTGCATCAATCCTCTAGGCCTTGGTCAGTCTCACTCAAGCTCTCTCTGGAGATCAGAATGAGGTCATATATGCGAAAGGCTTGGCAAACTCCACTGTCACATACAATTTTATCCCCCACATCACTGGACTCTCTTGTTCTATTCTCTGTCTTTGGGTTGTGTCTTTTTGTGGTGCTGGGAAATAAACATAGCGCTTTGCACATGACTAGTATGTGAAGCAACTCTTGTACCACTGGACTACATCTCTAGCCCTTGTTCTTCTTATTTGCAGTAAATTTGATTCTTTCTGTATGCCTGCTACTACTTTTCCAGGACTCTTTTCCCTCAGTTGACCTGTTTCCTCTGCTCCTTGTCTTTTTTGAGCTCTAGCTCAGCATTAGCATTTCCATGACAACTCTCCTGTACCTGGGTCCACCTGCTTACCTCTCTTCTTTGAACATCTGTTGTTTTCATGTTATACTACTTTGTTTGGTACTTCCAGTTTGCTTTCTCTTCTCAAATAGACTATGTATACCATGAAAAAAAGGTGTGAGTTTTAGGAAAAAAAATCCACTAGCTTAAAAATAACCTGATAGGCATGACATGGATAATATTGATTGTTTGTGATTTTTTTCAAAGACAGAACAAAATTCAGTGGTGTGCTCATAAAAGCCCGAATTCTTAGCATTTTCTAACCCCCACATTGCAACTCCTGTTACTAACATTCTGTCAACAAACAAACCAAATCCATCAACATTTATCAATCAGCATTTTTAGCTGGGTAGTGGTGACACATGCCTTTAATCCCAGCATCCAGGAGGCAGAAGAAGGAAGCTCTCTGTGAATTCAAGGTCAAACTGGTTTACACAAGTACCAAGACAGCCAGGACTGTTTCACAGCGAAATCCTGTCCTGGAATCAACAAAACTAAACAATCAGCTTTCACAGGCCAGTATGACCCAACTACTCAAATGAGCATTCTCAGTTTCTAACTGATTCTTTAAAGAATCTTGTTATCTTGTTACTTTCTAATCTCCTAAAAGAAGGTCAAATGAGAACACTTTTAAAGAAGTAAGTTTGGAGCTCAGAAATTAACAGCACCTCCTGCTCAGGGGTTCAGGGAGACTCATAACTGCATGAAGCTCTAGTTCCAGAGGACCCATTGCCCTCTGCTGACCTCTGTAGGCTCCTGAGTTAATGTGGTGCACATAAACTCACACAAGCATACATTTTTTTTAATTTAAAAAGAACTATTAAAAAAAAAACAAGTTCACATGAATAGGTATTAGAAGTCAGTTTCTTACTCTTAAATGTTCATCACGCTGTGTCTGTAAAGCAGTGGTTCTCAATCTGTGGGTCACAACCCCTTTAGGGACACATATCAGATATTCTGCATATTACATATTTTTATTACAATCTATAACCATAACAAAATCACAGTTATGAAGTAGCAATGAAAACAGTTTTATGTTTGGGAGTCACCACACATGAGGAACTGTATTAAATGACTGCAGCATTAGGAAGGTTGAGAACCACTGCTTTAGACCATAATAAACTTCAAAAATTAATGCATTTGTAGCATATGTAGTTCGCTGTCATCTAAATTAAAATAATAATAATATTGAGGCTGGGGAAATGGATCACTGGGTATGACCTGAGTTTGAATCCACAGTATCCATGGATGTACATGCCTGTATAAACCCAGCATGGAGGGGGGCAGACCCCCAACATGGCTTGCTGGCTCCCCAGCCTAACAGATATGTCAAGCTTCTACTTTAGGCTCACTGAGAAATCCTGTATCAAAGCAATAAAATATAAGATAGAAAGTGATGGAGGATGCCGCCTCGTATCCTACTATGGCCTCTGCACATTCACATCTATGTACCATACACACAAACAATGCACTAATCTTCATGCATGTGCGTGCACGAGTTTGTGTGAGTGCACACACACACACACACACACACACACACACGTGCAAACTAAAAAAAAATGATAGTTTTCTAATCTCAGAGCTATGCTGTTTGGTTTTGTATACAGTGTTCCCATGGAAAGAATTTTGTCACCAGCCTATTAAAACTTTCAATAGAAAGAGCCGAATTGTGTGAATAGGCTCTTTAAAATTGGCAGGAATGTCTATTAAGCAGCTTGTGGGCTGGATATTATCAAGGGTAGCTATAAATGCAGCCTAATACAGAATCACAAAGCATTAAAGTGCTATGAGATTGTCTTGTGAGTTTTTAACTTCATAAGATTTTAAAATCCTATTATTTGTATATGTGTTTGTGGATATGAGTAGCATGTATGTTTTGTGGTGTATTGCTGTGTTGAGGTGTACAAAGCAGAGGAGAACACTTGACATCCTGCCCTGTCACTCTACCTTATTTTTATTTATTTATTTTTAGACAAATCTGGAGTTAGGCTGGTGACCAAGAAGCCCAGTGATCTTATCTCTTCAGTGCTTGAGTTACAGGTATGGGCATTACCAATTTTGCATGGGCTCTTCACCTGGGTCCTGGGATCAAACTTGGGTCCTTATACATATGCCACAAGTGTTCTTACCTACTAAGCTATCAGCTCTGCTACTGCATTTTAACTTGATTTTGTGGTCCTCAAGCATAAGCTTCGTGCACAGCAGCGTGTCACAATGCCAAAATATAGAATATACCTGAATGTACATTAATCTAAGTTGCATGGTGCCAATGTATGTGTGTGTGGGGGGCATGTCAGAATTCCAGGGTAGCTTCTTAAAAAGAAAGGTACACAAGACACAACAGCACCATTTAGAAAACACTCTAGACATTATAAGGAGTAGGTTTTTCCTCCTGCCGTTGGTCTTGTCCTGCCACTGCACCAGCCCCAAACAACACACAGAGACTCTGCATTAGATATAATGCTGTTGGCCAGTTACTTGTTTCTTATCAGCTAGCTCGGTCTTAAGAATTATCCCATTCTTATTAATCTAAGTATTTCCACGTGGTCTTACCTACTGGGGAGTGGGGCCAGCGTCTGGTCTCCCCAGTCTCTCCATGTTGATTCCTCATTACTACTTCCTCTTTCCTCCTTCTCTCCTAGTTCCACCTATCTTGCTTTCCTATTGGCCAACAGTGCTTTATTCATTAACCAGTATGAGAAACATATTTACAGAATGATATCTCCCATCAACACATCACATCCGTGTTTTGAAAGATTGTGTATGAAATTCTCAGCAAAGTGCTTAATTTCCTTCAAGGTGTGCATGTGTTTGTGTATACAAACATATGTAGTGTATAATTTTAGAAAAAATAGTATAATGCCTTGAAGTCTTATTAAACATCCCTAGTGTTAATGGTTCCTCACCCATCCTCTGGCTTACCTCTGCCTAACCATTAGCACTATTGCAGAAGTGATAATGATAGGATATAAATTCTGAGACTAGGGAGTGAAAGACTCTCATCTTGGGGCTTATGTTGTGTTGGATTTTGTCACTTTGATAAAGGATATGTTCAAGTCCTGACTGATAGTATCTCAGAATGTGACCTTAGTTGGAGATGTAATTAGTTAAGATAGGGTAATACTCATACTCAAGAATCCTCAATAAAACACTAGAAAACTGAATTCAATAGCACATTATTGAGATTATACACCATGACCAAGTGAAATGTGTTCCTGGAATGTTTCCTGGAATGCCAGGGCGGTTTAGTCTATGAAAACCATTAAGATAATATGCCACATGAACAGAATAAAGGATGAAATCATGTGATAATCTCAACCTACACTAAAAATGTATCTGTAAAGATTTAATACCCTTTCATAGTAAAAGCACTCAATAAACTAGACATAAGAAACAAATCCATGCCACATATGAAAAGCTCCCAGCTGACACTCAAGCTTTTCTTTCTTGTGTCAGAAGACAAAAATCCCTACTCTTTCTACTTCTATTCAGCATAGTAATTAGGAAGACTCAGCCAGACCAATTATTCAAGAAGAAGAAGAAAAAACATTGAAAGTGTAAAGGAACAAGTAAAAGGATTTATGTTCACATTAGCATAGCATTGTATGTAGAAACGTTTAAAACTCAGACACACACACACACACACACACACACACACACACACACACACACCCTGTTAGACACCTGATCAAGCAAGTCAGTAAAGATGCAGGATATAAAAGATACGCAAATGTCATTTCATTTCTACATACTTACAATGAATGATCTGAAGAGGAAATTAAGAGGAAAACCCCATTTAACAGTAGCATCAAAATTAGTAAAACCCTCAGAAGTGGATAGGTAACACCCATTCTGGTCAACAGCATAACTATACTCTCATGAGTCCCCCTGAGCCAGAACCACAATCTATTGGGCTCTTGAATTCTGTCCTCACAGAAACTGGTCTAATATATGTTTCCTGGCTCAGGCTACTGAAACTTCAATCAATTCATTTTATAGCAGTAGACAACTAAAGGGTAGCCACAGCACTAGTATTTTGAGTGAAACATTTAAATGTACTATAGAGAAGATCCATGTTTTTCAGTTCTCCTTGCTGTTCTATACTTGTGAGGGTGTGGGAAACTAGGCATTCATTGCCTAAAGGTTTTTTTTTTAAATGTATGTAAACATGGTTGCTTTTATAGTGGTGAGAATAGTGGAATCAGATATCAGACTAAAACATGCAGAGAATTAAACAATATTCAATCAGAATGTGACCAGCAATGCTTGAGGGGGCCAAAACACTACAAATTCTTCCAAATGATTTGGAAAATGTTGGCTTTGAATGCACTAGCAGTATTTCCTTATTTCTTGATTAAATATCCTGATTATATGCTGCATTCCTTACTATCATTGCCTGTCCCCAAATCCTAGAGCATTGCCTCCACTTATCATGATTTGGGGACATTCTGTTTCACTGAAATTACAGTTTGCAAGGATGAGAGCTGCTGAGTAATTATAGAAAATTTGCTTTAGCCCTCTATAGAATTTACATGCTCTACAAAATGATGTTTATTAAGAATATAATCCTTATGTTTTTGGTTGTGAGCCTAGCCTTTAATGGCTGAGCCATAAAATTGAACACAAAGAAAGGTCTAGAGAACTACAAGACTGCTTCCAACTAACAATCTCAGCTTCCGTGGAAAGGCTATCATAAATGCCCTTCCCGGAGAGTGAGATCAACAACTAACTTCTCCGTGGAGCCCTCAACTAATGCCTGTTGGAAACAGGATCAAACACCCATACATAAACACTGAGTCGAACTAGAACCCAGATGCAGATGGAGAGGAAAAGACCATACGGCAGAAACACATAGAGACAGGTTACCTGAACAAGGAGGAGCTAAGGGCCACTAGACTGATAGCTGGGAAGCCAGCATGGGACTGATTCAGGCCCCCCTGAATATGGGTCTCAGCCAGAAGGACTGAGCAGTCTAAGAGACCTCAGACAGTGGAGCCAGGATGTATCCCTGGTGCACAAAAGGACTTTGTGAACATATCCCCCATGGAGGGATAACTGCCTTAATCTAGAGACAGGAGAGAAGCCCTAGTCCCTACTTCACAGGACCTGTCAGATCTACATGACCCCAACTGGATGGCATTCCCCTACATATGGAATTGGGGTGGGGGGATGGGAGGGGAGGGTGGTTAGAGTGCATGTGAGAGGGCAGAGAGGGTAAAAGGGAAGGAAGGAGGGAGTGAGGGATTGGGGGAGGGAGGGAGGGAGGGAGAGGGAACTGGGATCGACATGTAAAATAATAAATTGAATTAAAAAAAGAATATAATCCTACCTCTTACAGAGGTAGATAGAGGTCATAAAAAATACATACATAAGTTATAAGAGTCCATTTAGAGTCCCTGGCTGTCTTATTGCATCAGGCAAATTAATAACTTAAAAACTGTGAATTATGTATTCAACAAGTTTTTGTTGTTTTGTTCATTCACAGTTGTCATTTTCAAAATCATAGAATGTATATAGCTGCCTTGAATGAAATAATGTAATAGAGGATGATCTGGGATGTTTATTTTATGTTAAAGAATGTAAATATATCTAAGAGACAGTGAGATGTCTTCATGTGCCTTCTTGGGATCAGCTAGCATATGATCCTATGGAAAGGAGCCAGTCCTCTCTTATTTACAATAGGAAGCAGATGGATGAGTAAAATGTAGACTATCCTTTTGAGGATGGAATTCTATACGTACATAGATTTCAGTGAAGATCTAATAACCCTGGACAACGTGGAAAGCCTGCTAGTAAGCTCCCTTCTGTTAATATGCAACATGTCTAAGGAAATCAGAGCCCTAGGAGCCAAAAAAGTCTGATCTTGGATCAAGATGCAATGGAGAAAAGAAATACATCTGTTCATTTATTACAGGGGATTCAACATCGAGAACAGAAATGACAAAGAGAAAATATCAAGGTATTTTAAATAATCTGGTAACAAAACTATCAAACATTTGGTCCCATTTTATTCCTTGCTGTTTCCAAAGTAACTTGACAAGTCAACCCCTAGTCATAGTTAGATTCCCACATTGTTGCTTTCAGGCAAACCCAGGAAGTAATTAGAAATCCTGTGACTTCTGAGTAATAAAGTTTGGGCTATGTTTCATCATTAAAGTACAACATTTATCACATCTAGAGGATGTATGAACGTGTAATATAAAATTACTAATGCACCTATGAATAAACACTTTCCTCAGCTACAGCCTATTATATTGGGACTAGTATTAACAGGAAGTCAGATTCTGGACTCAACAGAGCTGAAGGGATATGGAAAAGCCCCACATTTTGTCATATTATCTTTGGAATTCCCCCACTGTGACTTTTTTTCTTATTGTTTATATGGTAAAGTTTCTAGGAGCATTCACATTTCAAGCTTTTTCCCTTTTACAAAAATTTGGTCCTAGATTTCCTCTGGGAAAACTTTTTCCTGAGTCTCAGATGTATGGTAATCCATCATCCTAGGTTTCTGGAACTTGATACTTTTGGGGATATACCAGGCAACTTGCCAGCCAGGTTGAGTTGGTCACCCCCTGAACAGAGCTTGAGGAATAATTCTTCAGCAGGCGTCTTCCTTGCCCAGGTTCTTTGACTCTGCGTACTAACAGTTTTCATCAGTTGTTATGTAAGAATAACTGATTTTGTTTATATGCAAATACACAGTTTCATAAGAGTAAGATCATGGAGTCCCACTCTCCCTCTCTTATGTTTTCCACATCAAAATAGCCTTATAAAAGAATATGTCATTTTCTTTTCTGTGGCTCATAGTCCAAAGTCCAAAAGGTCTACTTTTGGCATCTTTACTGAAAAACTGGCCAAGTTTAAGCCTAAGGTAAATTTAATTATAAAATATCTTTGTATAGCTGGTTGTGCTGTCTCATGCCAGTCATGTTAGGATTATAGTCAGATTGAGGCTGACCTGAGCTGCATAGTTAGATCTTAACTCAAATAAATAAACCAACCAACAAACAAGCAAACATATAGTAAAAATTCTAACTGATTTTCCTAATATTATGACGTTTGAGACTTAATTACAAATTACCAAAAATTATTTATAAGTTGTTTATAATTTTCTATAGCATGCTTTATCAGTTTATGAACAATATGCAATATTAAATCATTTAAGATTTTTAAGGCCAGGAAGCTCACCAGACCATACCCAGTGGAGAAAGAACCAGAACTTAGAGTATGGAGGGATGGAAGCATGCATTCTTTTTTATTTAAATTTTTTTTCATTTACATACCAAATCTAGCTTCCCCTCCCTCCCCTTCCTATCCTCCCATCCACTCCTCAGAGGGGTAAGTCCTTCCTTGGGGAGTCAACAAAATGTGTTATACCAAGTTGAGGTAGAACCACGCCTCTCCCGTCTGTATCAAGGCTGAGTAAGATATCCCACCATAGAGAATGGGCTCCAAAAAAAACCAGTTCACAAACTAGGGATAGATCCTGGTGCCACTGCCAGGGACACCCAATAAGTCAAGCCACATAACTGTCACCCACTTTCAGAGGGTCTAGTTCAGTCCCATGCAGGTTCCCCAGCTATCAGTCCAGAGTCTGTGAGCTCCAACTAGCTTGGGTCAGCTGTCTCTGTGGTTTTCCTCATCATGATTTTGAGGACCCAACCCCTTGTTCATATGCTTTCTCCTCACTCTCCAATTGGACTCTAAGAGCTCAACCCAGTACTTGGCTGTGGGTCATTGCATCTGCTTCTATCAGTTACTGGATGTGGGTTCTATGATGACAATTAGGATAGCCAATAATATGATTAAAAGGGAAGGCACCCTCTCTGCTATTGCTAAGAGTCTTAGCTGGGGTCATCCTTGTAGGTCCCTGAGAATTTCTGTAGCACCAGATTTTTCCCTAACCCCATAATGGCTCCCTCTATCAAGATATCTCTTTCATTGCTCTGCCCCTCTGTCTTCGAGATCTCTCATGTTCCTGTCCTCCATCCTCTCCCTTCTACCCACCTCACAGTTTACCCAGGAGATCTTAACTATTTCCCCTTCCTGGGACCTTCTATGTCTGTCCCTCTTAAGACATCCCTTTTTTCCTAGCTTCTCTGGGGTTGTAGATTATAGCCTGGTTATTCTTTGCTTTGGGTCTAATATCCACTTATGAGTGAATACATACCATGCTTGTCTTTCTGGGTCTGGGTTACCTTACTCATGGTGGTTTTTTTTGTTTTCTTTGTTGATGTTGTTTTTTCTAGTTCCAACCATTTGATTGCGAATTTCAAGATGTTATTGTGTTTTTACTGCCAAGGAATACTCCTCTGTGTAAATATACCACACTTTCTTTATCCATTCTTTGGTTGAGGGGCATCTAGGTTGTTTCCAGTTTCTGGCTATTATGAGTAAAGCTGCTATGAACATAGTTGAGCAAGTGTCTTTGTGGTATGATTGAGCATCTTTTGGGTAAATGCCCAAGGGTGAGATAATTTGATTCCCAATTGTCTAAGAAATCACCATACCAATTTGCAAAAGTGACTGTACAGATATGCACTCCCACCAACAGTGGAGGAGTATTCATTCGCCTTATAACACATCCTCTCCAGCATAAGCTGTCACGAGTATTTTTTTTTACCCTAGCCATTCTAATAGGTATAAGATGGTATGTCAGAGTCATTTTGATTTGCATTTCCCTGGTGGGTAAGGATGCTGAGCAATTCCTTAAATGTTTTTCAGCCATTTGAGTTTCTTCTGTTGGGAAGTCTCTATTTAGATCTGTACCCCATTTTTAATTGGATTATTTGGTATTTTGGTGCCTAGTTTCTTGAGTTCTTTATATATTTTGGAGACCAACCCTCTGTCAGATGTGGGGTTGGTGAAGATATTTTCCCATTCTGCAGGCTGCTGTTTTGTCTTATTGATCATCTCCTTTGCCTTACAGAAGCTTTTCAGTTTTAGGAGGTCCCATTTATTGATTGTGGTTCTCAGTGTCTGTGCAACTGGTGTTATATTTAGGAAGTGGCCTCCTGTGCCCATGCATTCAAGGCTATTTCCCACTTTCTCTTGTATCAGGTTCAGTGTATCTGGATTTGTATTGAGATCTTTGATCCATTTGGGCTTGAGTTTTGTGCACACAGATAGGTATGGATCTATTTCCATTCTTCTACATGTCACAGCATTCTTGTTTTACAGTCTGTCCTCTATAACTAAGGATGTTAGTTCTGTAGCTGCCTACTCAACCAACTGCAGATGAAAGTGTTTGAAAAAAAGAATGCCTTGTCACATATAGACTGTTCCTCTTACAATTGTTTCCTAATCAATACACTATAAACACTTAATACACCCCTGACATTGTATTCAGTATTATATGTAACTCAGAGATAAGTTAAAGAGGAAGATTATATGACTTGTATGGAAATGTATATTGTTTTATTATTATTGTTGGCTCCTCTACCTCCTCTCCCTTCGTACTGATGATTAAATCTAGGGTCTCACATACGTTGAGGAAATTTGTGAGATTTCTCTCCATGACAATTGTTACCTAAAATTAAATAGTTTGGGTTTCATACAACTATAATTGTTAAAAACCAAGATCATCAAGTGGCATTTTCACTTAATGTTCAAATTTTAACATAGTTTTTTTTAAAGGCTATGCTACAATATATTTTTTTTTCTGTCTCTTCTTTCACTTTTCGTTTTCAATGGTATTTTTTCTATAAAGATCTTGAGTAGTCTCTGACTTGTGGATTTGCAGATGTTAGTGTCTGGGGTTGGGATGAGTCTGCTAATGTTGCTATATTCTGCTGCTTCTCTCAGTTCTTTAAGGAATTCTCACCATTGAGGGTAGCAATCTCAACTATGAATCCAGGAATATGGTCTCCTGCTAAAGATACTCTTTTCATCCACCCCTGAACCACTGCCTTTGCAAGACTAACACAGCAAATGATCCTGCTTATGCCTGGGTTAATAATGTTTAATGCAGTCTGTGCTTCACAATTTCCCTGTGCGTGCGTGTGTGTGTGTGTGTGTGTGTGTGTGTGTGTGTGTGTGTGATTGTGTGAGTGAGTTTGAGTGTGTGAGTGTGTCTATTGTGGTGATTTTGTTTAGTTATGATAGCAATGTCACATCCTCAGCCATTGATATTCAGCTTCAACCAGTCTAGTGAAGTCTAAGAACTCTTGACAAAGCACATCTTTCACCTCAAACCAAGTAAGAAATAATCAGGAAAGATGAGTTCCACTATGTAAGCAGTTACATGAAATTTTAGTTGTTACAGAAAAGACAAAGTCAAATATAAAAGCTTTTTACCAAATATATTGACGGGAACTGCTTACATCAAAGCAAGGGGTATCTTCTGTAGATTTTGGGTGCTTTCTAGTTATAACCTTAGCTTTTAGGTTGGTGGAAGCTAGTGGTCTGCTAAAAAGACATTTTCAAGTTTTGGTAATCCCAATACTGTTAAACCAGACAGGAGTAGGTAATGAATGGCTTTCAGAGAGGCTAAAAATACCCAAAGATAATTTGCCTCTGATCTGCAATATTCTGACTTCATATAATCACAGAGCTCAGTCATTTGTACCATTTTTAACACAGGTGTAGATTTTATTTTTTCCTGGGAACTGGAGTTCCCAGAAATAAATATGACTTCAGAGCCCAATTAATTCTAACATCAACTACTGTGGTAGTATATACAACACCATGTTTTATAGAAAATAAAAATATGTTAACCAGTTGCAAAAAACCTTTACCAGAGAGTATACTAAAATATTTAAAATAACTAAAATATTTTAATTGCCTTGGGCTTAATTCTTAGTCAATCAGGTGTTTTTAATAACAAGTTTGAACCAAAGGACTATCTATCATCAACCTATTCCAAAAGATATTTAAAGATGAATTAAGGGAATTAATTTGCTATTTGTTTGTTTTTGGACTTTCTGTTTTGAGATGGGGTTTGTATAGCCCAGGGTGACCTTGAACTCAATTTGTAACTGACTATAACCTTGAACTCCTGATCTTCTTGTCTCTACTGCTTGAGTGCTGGGATTATAGTCATGTGCCACCACAACCAGCTGGTCTCCATTTCATATTTTTTACAATAGCCATTATAATAATCTGTGATTATTTTTCTGGCCAAAATGCACTTTATCCTTCAAAACGACAATTAATATCAAGTATCAATGACTAAAATAAGAGGTGATGAATATTGCTCAGTGTTTTTAATCTGTAGCATTTTGATAAATGTGCAGGAGAACTTACATCTAAGAAATATAATATACATTTCTGTCTCTGTATCTGCTGACCTATGCATTTGATATATGCATTTATTTGATAAGAAGTGCTCTAATTTATAGCTATTGAACTGAAATTTTAGAACCGAACAAACAAGATATTAAAATTAAACTACTGCAACCTGTAGTTTTTATATAAACTTGATTATCTATTTATCTATTTAATTGAACAACTGTATAATGCACTCCAAAAAGTCATTTTCTAAAAGGCTATAAAAAATTTCAACTGAGGAGGAAGAATTATTCAATCTAATTTTATGCCATTTTGATTATATTTAAGACTCAATTGAGCATGAAGTTAAGATGCAATTTCTCTTTTGCTTTAAGAAAGTCAAATGGCTGCATTTTCACCTCTCCATACTCAATATATAATTTTCTAAGATTTGATACCCGTTGCTTAGATTAAATCTCTCAATGATGCAGCTGAAGATTAGCTATTATAGTTTAAACTTTACTTGTCTAGCACTGTTCAGCACTCTAAATTAATGTAATGAACATAGGGATGGAGCTACATCCCTTATTGATAAAGTACCCATTTATTGATATTAACTTTTCTGTATATGAATCTATAAATTATGTTCATAAAGAAGACTATAGAATAGTGGTTCTCAACCTTCCTACTGTTGTGACCCTTTAATACAGTTCCTCATGTTGTGCTGAACCCCAAGCATAAAATTATTTCATTACTATTTCATAACTGCCATTTTGCTACATTATGAATCTTAATGTAAATATCTGATATGTAGGATGTATGATATATGATACATGATATATGACATATGATATATGATAAATGAGAGGTCAGTTGAACCTAAGGAGTCAAGACACACAGGTTGAGAACTATTGCTATAGACCAAATTCCCAGGAATGACACTATTGACATTTTAAGCCAAGCTTCTCTGGCTTGTCAGATTCTCACGCTAGCAGTTTGAATGCAAAGTGTCTCCAGACATTACCCAGTATTCCTTGGGGATAAAATTGTTATGGACTTAAGCCATTCCAACAAAGCATAGGATATTGATCCCCAACTTCTTCGATGGAAAATCAGCACGTAAATGTATCCTTTCTACTAAGCATCTTTTTTCCCTTCCAAAATAGTCTAAGATGACTGGTTCCTGAGAAGAGGCTCTGTGACATGAATAGGGATTCAGTCTCAGTCATCAAGTTATGTTTCAAATAAAAGTTTCAAGGTTAAGGAAGGAGCGGAAACAAACTTCTGGTTACAGCTGAAACTTTGTCTTCCTTTTAGCAAAAGAGAGGTGTGGGTGTGGCTTTTTCTTGGGAAGGAACTATGCCTGGGTAGGGGGCCCAGCTGCAGTCTTCTGAACAGATAAAGTGGTGATGGGAGGATGGGGGAGTGGAAGACTTCGGTCGCCCCCCAAAATATGTCAACATCTGTCTATCACAGCAGCCTTGGCCAGATGATCATTTTTTCTGCTTCTGTAAGCACCAATAAGACAATGCCACTGAACTGTGTCTTTTGTTGGCTGAAGCATTTCCCACCACTGCAGCCACCTCTGATATGCTAATAGAGAAACTGGAGGTTTTGTGTGATTGAAAAGGCTTTCAGACCCAATCAGTGGGTCAACAATTCTAACTCTGTGAGAGACCGGGCCTGCTGTGTGAGAGGGTTCTCTTAACCCCCAGTGCCTCCTCACACCTTTTCTGGGGATGTGTTAGTGCCCAAAGTAAGGCAATTAACCATCTGTCCCCAAGAGCAATGCACAGAACCTAAAACACAATAAACCTGCACCTTGAAAATGGCCAGGAGGCACATGAGTGTCTACTCCACTCTGGGGACTAGATGCTAAAGCAATGGTCTCAATGGTTCACCGGTTTGTAGGAAAGATTCGATGAAGGCATTTTGTGTGAGTTCTGACTCCATAATGTGTGGTTCTCAGCGTAAAACTCTACAACGTCACTGTCAAAGCATAAAAAGGACATAGTAGGTGTTCCCAGTTGTAAGGTCAGAGAATTACAAAATGTTAACTGGCAGAAGTATTTGTTCTCATTTGTGACACACATCTGCTTGTGGGACTTTGCAGGGAATTTTTCTTCTCTAGAACTTATTTGAATCTTAAAAATTATTTAAAATGATGTAATCATTATTGGGTTTTGATCTAAGAACTCCAAAGTTTGTTTTTATCCAAATAAATTTGTGCTCACAAAGGGGTCAAGACCAGGCTGGAGAAACCCTCAGAAATGGCTGACCTGAACAATGGGGAGCTCATGGACCCCAGTCTGACTACTGGGAAACCAACATAGGACAAACCCAGACCCCCTGAATGTGGGTGTTATTTAGGAGGCCTGGGAAGTCTATGGGGCCTCCGGTAATGGAACAGCATTCTTCCCTAGTGTACGAATGGACTTTGGGAGCCTATTCCACATAGAGGAATACTCTATCAGCCTAGACACATGGGGGAGGGCCTAAGCACTGCTCCAAATGATGTGACAGACTTTGAAGACTCCTCATGGAAGGCTTCACCCTCCCTGGGGAGCAAAAAAGGGATGGGTGGGGAAGGGGGAACAGGGGAGGAGGGGAGGGTGAGGGAACTGGGATTGACATGTAAAATAAGCTTGTTTCATATTTAAATAAAAATATTATCAAAAAGTATTTGTGCTCGCAAAATACTTCTCCACTTTGTATTCCTTGCCTACTACTTCTACTTATGCTGTTAAGTGTTTCATAAAATGGTGTTGTTCTCCATTAAGGTCCGAACATCCCAAAACTTATTTATGAGCCAAAGCCTTACTGTGCTGCCAGATATCTTGGCAGATTCAGAGAAGAATAAAATATTGTTTCAGACTTCAACACATAGTCCCTTGAGGGAATTAGTATGTAATAAAATGTGGTTGGTATATAAGCAACCAGTACACATGGTGATGTAGGAATATGAAAACCAGCCAGGGAATCAAGGAGGACTTCTCAGAAGAGGTGAATGTGCTGACTTTCAACATTGCTTATCATATGGTGAGGCAAAGAGACATTAAACAGAATCCTAAGCAGCAGACTAATGTTTGTTGCCAGGAGAGGTTAACCACTGTGAGAGTCTATGGCCAATGATAACGAAGACTTGTTTTTTGCTCTTGTCACAATCCCATCCAAATTGAATTGTGTGGCAGGAAGTAGAATGATGCACTCAATATGATCTTTCAAGCTCCTCCCCTTAATGCTCCAGTATAATGCTCCAGTATGATATAAGCTCTTGAGACACCCCAAACATAGAATCCTTATCTTCTTTCCCAGACTGCTGACACTAGGCACATCTTCAACAAAATCAGTCCAGTTCCTGCTCTCATGAAACAAAGGCAATATATAAGAAATACAAGGCTCCTTTGGACAAAGAGGTCAGGGAAAGCCTCTCTGAAGAGAGGACATTGAAACCGGCAGACTAAACACAGGGACAATTAGCCATAAGAATGCCAGGGAAGGAAGCACATTCGAGGCCACAGGATCAGTTAGAGCTAAGGCCCTTAGGGGCAGGAGCAGAAAGAACTGTGATGTGGCTGAGTGAGATTTGTAGTGTCTGATGAGTGACTGGGTGAGATCTCAAAGGTGGATAGAGGGACATTAGAAGCTAGTTTAGAGATTTTTTTTTCACCCAACTACCAGAAGTTATTAGATTTGAGTTATGAAGTAATGTGATATGATTTACATTTTTCAAAATTTTCATGCAATAACAATGAAGACTAGAATAAATTCCTGTATGAGCTCCAGGTGACAAACAGTGGTGACACAGGTGAACATGGAGATGAATGGACATATTTGAGAAATAGTTTGGAAATTGAATTCCTTGGAGTTGTTGTTCCAGTAGGACTGTTTGTGGAGGGTGAGAGGAAGCATAAAGCAGAAACTAAGAGCCATGACTTGAGGGGACATAGCTCAGTTGCAGAGTGCTTTCCTAGCATGCACAATCTCTAACACTGCAGCGAATTAAAATAATATCATAAAACAACTTGTGCAGTGAGTAGGTGACATCATTCACTGAGTTGAGAGGCATGAGTGAGAAACCCTGAGTCCCAAAGGGAAAAACTCTCTTTGCTTCATGTTGAGATCACAGGGCTCACAAGCCTCCACTTAGGGATAGCTCCTTGACCATTGTGTTACCAACCTAGAATTCTGGTACTGGACATTTCAAAGACAAAGAATGACATGGGTTTGCCCTGTCGAGCATGCAGAGAAGAGAGAGGGCCCAGATAAAATCCCTACAGCCCTCCACAACAGAAATCCAGGCAAGATAGAAGCAAGAGAAGACTGTATATAGGGAACCTCCAGTGTGTAGGAGAAAGAGAAGGGGGAGGGTTAGAGTTTAGACCATATAGAGTCTGTTTCAGTATGTCTTTATTCTCTATGTCCCACAGCCTCAGAAAAAAATATTCCTTTTTTTGCTTGCTATATTTTGAGACAAGGTCTTGAGTAGCCAGGGCTAGTCTTACAGGAAGCAGAGGTCTTTGAGTTCACAGATAAGCACTAGGGGAACGTGGAATAATAAACACACAGGGTTGTCCTTTTAAAAAGGGGTTGCATGACCTGTTGTCTGCCTAGAATGCTGGAAGCAGGTGTGGTCAATAGCCTTGTAATCTTTACATTATCTGTGTGACCAAGACTATTCCATACGGGATCCTCCCACAGACACTTATCATGAGCTTATTTTTCTCAATCTATAGACATTATCTTTATGGAAGCTGTCACATATAGTCAATCTTATAGAATGAGATTTTGTGGATGATGTCATATGACTTTATAGGACTTTCAGTGTAGTCACATCTGATCTTTAGTTAGTTTGCTTTGCGACTCTAGGAGATTTACTTTGCGTTGTTGTACAAACAGAATTGATTGAGTTAATCATCACCAGCAAAGGTTTTACTAAATTGTGTTGTGCTTAAAAATAAACTACTTGGAGCTAGACTCCTCGAGTCAGAACTAACACCAGATACTGAGTTATGTTGAACCAAATTACCTTCTTACCTCCCTCATATTGTTACTCTACTGGCTGTGGTAGTCTCAGAGACCCCCAAATAGTATAAACTTGCTATGTAGCTGAAGATGCCCATGAACATCTGATCCTCTTACTCCTATGTCCCAAGTGCTGGGATTACAAGCCTGGGCCACCATGGCCATTTAAAAAACCTTTAAAATATGATTTCCACTGGGACACATCTGATAAAGTTAATGTTTTCACTAACAGTATCTCCACAGTGCCGTTTTCTACAAGATTCATCCAGTAAGGGAATGCAGAACCAGGGGTGGGCAATATGGGGAACTCTTAAGCAACCCTTCCAATATGGAGCCATTTAAAAAATGGATAATTTGAAGCTCTTCCCCAAATGCATATGAAGCTTCATGTTCAAAGATTCAAATTCATATCTGTACACTAACAACTGTGTGATTCTGGAAAAGGTGTCTAAGAACTTTAAGTTTCAGTTTCCTTCTCTGTACAATGGGTCAAATATTACAACATATTCTTCGTGCTCTGACAGATGCAACTTTTCTGCACAGTAATACAGCCTTTCCCTTTCCAACAGCCTTTATTAATTCAAGAATAATAAAGCCTGTTCTTGACTTTGCATTACTCTTAAACATAGTGCAGATATGGAAACAACTACTTATAGTAAGACTTGACTAGAATGTGATAGACATTCCAGTTGGTGGATCAATAGTGAATGGAGTGATTGTTCGTGATTCAGAGAGCTGGGGTGGGAGGAGTTTGGAAAGACATTTGAATTGCATCTTAAGATCAAGTATGAGCCTGCCAAATGAAAGGTCACCCATGGCAAAGAAAACAACATGTGCCAAGAGTCCAGGTAAACCTGGTCTCTCCTGCAATGGCACAGGTTACACAAAGGAAATCAGGGAGTAGAGAAGGCTTTGGAGAAGACAAGTGAAGTCAGGTTAAATATCTTTTTTGACAAGTTGAATGTGTGAAATTTTATATGTATGGGTGTTTTGTCTGCAGGTATGTCTAGGCACCATATACATGTCTGGTGCTTGGGAAGACCAGACAAGGGCATTGCATCTTTTGAACTGGAGCTACAGATGCTTGTGAGCTACCATGTGAGTTGCTAGTAATTGAACCCAGGCTCTCTGGAAGAGCAGCCAGTGCTGAGCCATCTCTCCAGCCCCACCCAAGATTAAATTCCTTAAGTCACACGTAGTAGTGACTAGCCCATTAGACAGTGCAGGGCTTGAATATTTCTCTGTAGAGAAGTGGGAATGGAAGAGAAGCACTGCCCATGCCAGTGAGGGCAGAAATAAAAGGATTAGAAAAAGGATAATTAGCCTTTTGTTTCTTTCAATGACATAGATCTTTTATAATATTTAAATAACTTGGGTGTTAATTTTTATATTTGAATATAGGCTACAAATAAATAGGAGCAATTTAGTTTACATGCCTATAATCCTAAAAAGCCTGTAATACGAGCCCCATCAATAGTCCTCTTTCTAGGCTGAGAATGTGCTATTAAATGAGAAAGGAATACTACTACTATGTAGTGGGGGAGGGGAGGCAGAGATGCTGCTAAGCATCATGGCAGCCCTCAAACCAAAGAATGATGTAGCTCAAAGTATCAAGAGCGCTGAGTTAGAGAAATCTAATTTAGAGCCCCGATCGATCCCACCTTGTTAAACTGTGGATCCGGACCCTAATATGGAATCCTTATCTGAATGTGGAAGTTTTAAAGAAAAAAAAAAAAAAACAAAAGCAAAAACTGTGGGGCTGGAGAGATGGCTCAGCGGTTAAAGGTTAGGCTCACCACCAAAAAACAAAAACAAACAAAAGCAAAAACTGTGGCATTAGTAAAAGGTTATTGGCTCTTAAGTGACAAAAAATAATCCAAAATCAAGTGAATGCTGAATCCTAGATATTTCTGATAGCATTTGCTCATGTTGCATAGTGCAACTTCGTTATAGCCTAGGTCTGACCACATAGCAGACACTCCTTGCACTGTACTTATCTTCACAACAATGCATCACCAACAAATGTTGCCTGAAGAACATTAATTCACAGTCTAGACTACTGTATGCTAGGAATCATACTGTTTTTACTGGACATGCAATATTTTATGCTCTTATGAAATCACGTTGTTTAATTATGGAAAACAAAGATTTTCAATGTTTTCCTACTGTCATTCCTCAGCATATCAGTATGAAATGATTGTATTTTTGGATTGTGTTGCATTAGAATAATTAATTTTAAAAATTGCTGTTTGAGAATAGAGTTTTATAAAAAAAATACTTAGTGAATTTTGGCTAGGGTGTATGACAGAATTTCTGGCAATTTCTGAGGTGGCCCTAAACATGCTTCTGCAAGTTTGCACTACATATTTTTATGGCATTCTTAGAGTTGATGACTATAAAATCAAAATAATCATTCAAGTCTGAAAATCATTGAAGATGATCTGTGTCTTGGGGTAGCAAATATTCTGGCAAAATTTAATTATTTGTATGAAAAATAAGCAACAATATCCATTTCATTAGTATGTAGATTTGTTTTCATTTTAATAACTGACAAAATTATATATGTACACCAAATAATTGCTTAAAAATAAACTTCTTCATGATTTATCAAGAGTAAGTGGGATCTTTATACCTATTGTATATGCCCACATCCACATCCAAAGCCACATAAATATTTCTTAGGATAAAAAGCAGATAAGTGTGGAAAAGTTTTAAGAAGCTTTGGTCTAAAGTACTGCATGTTTTCTTTCATTTGTGAAGCATACATCCCTCCACCCCCACACACCATGTAAATCAAGAAGTTCAAATCTTCATGTTCACTTTAAGAACACCTGTGAAACTGCACATGTGATCAAGGATATGAATATATGGAAAACCACCAAGTATCTGAAAAATGTCACCCCAAAGAAGTCATGTGTGCTGTTCTTGCATTTCAATAGTGGAGTTGGTTGGGCCAGCGCTAGGGGTGGACACAGGGCCAAACAGTGATGAATTTTATAGCACATGTTTGAAAATATAGGTGGCTTAGATATAGGTTCTCTAGTCATTGAATACATCCACATGACCATATCACCCAAGATCCATCTCTTTACTTATGGAGTTCAGAGTCAAATTAACCTATGCATGAGGTCTCCCTGACCCACTGAGGTAATTCACTCTGAAGTAGAATGAAGTTGCTCAAAAGAAATAAGAAGCTGCTACAAAAGGAATACATTCAGCACAAAATAAAAGCAAATAAAATTTAAGGTAAATTTGTGTGTGTGTGTGTGTGTGTGTGTGTGTGTGTGTGTGTGTGTGTGTGTCACAAAACAAGAAGTGAGTGCATGAAAAGGGACAAATATATTTTAAGGGAGATAGGAAATAGGGTCATGGAATACATGTTATCAGAAAGCAGAGGGAGTACTAACTGGGGGAAGGAAGGGAACCAGTTTGGGAAGGGGAAAGGATATTGAGGGAGGGAAGTGACAGAAAACATTGTTCTAAATAATTGGTTCTCAGTCCTCAAGGCTCATTAGAGTCATTTGGGATTTTTTTTTTAATCCAGTATCCTGGGACTTCCCCAAGTCAACTAAATCAGGAACAGTGAACATGGAGCCCCCAACATACATTATGTGTTTTCCAACTGTTCCCCCAGAAGGCTCTAGTATGTAGCCAGAGTTGAGAATTGCAGGTATGACCAATTCCATTTTAACAAATGTTAAAAGATGTTTTTCTAGAAGAAAAAAAAATCATGTTTTTTGTGAGAGATCAAAACTGTGTCTGTGTCATTCTTTCAGTAACCCAGGATAATTCAGGGCACGTTACTTGTCCTTATTCTTTAAGACTGACAGCTTGGAGTGAGGAGCAAAGGTAGGAATGAAGTCAGGATATGTTTTCTGCAAATTCTGTATTTAGTTGTGTCTAATCCATGGTTCAAAGATTTTGTGTCTATCCTTGGTGACCTTGAAAATAACCTATCCATACCTGTGGCTTTGTTTTTTAATTAGGGGTATGATTTGCTGAATGTATGTAAACTCTGAGCACTCTTTCTCTGTGCTGTTTCTTGATAAGGATGCTTGCTTCTTTCAGGAGAACTCGGGCTCACTTTACTAGCCTCTTTTTTTATTTTTTTATTTTATTTTATTATTTTATTTTATTTTATATAAGAAAGTCCAATTAAATGAAAACAAACATTTATACACAATATTTGGGAATTTGGGTGTCGTTCTTTCCAAACTACTTCCTGCTGGTAAGGGGCGCTGTCATGGGGGATTCGAAGAAGATGCAGAAATCCTGGCTGTAGTCTGTAGGGCTGCTTTGTCCAACTGTTTTGAATGTAGGATCACCTTGTACTCTGTTTCAGGCGGTCTGGCGTGATCAAACCACATTAGTCTGGAAGGAATCCACATCTTTTCATTTTCTGTAGAAACAAAAATAGAAATACTTTTCCCCAGTAACTCGTCCTTCAACTTAAATTTTGGAGTCAAAGCATTTTTTTAATTTAATTTATTATTTTACATGTCGATCCCAGTTCCCTCTCCCTCCCTCCCTCCCTCCCTCCCTCCCTCCCTCCCTCCCTCCCTCCCTCCCTCCCTCCTTCCCTCCCTTTTACCCTCTCTGCCCTATCACATGCACTCTAACCACCCTCCCATCCTATCCTCCCACCCCAATTCCATATGTAGGGGAATGCCATCCAGTTGGGGTCATGTAGATCTGACAGGTCCTATGAAGTAGGGACTAGGGCTTCTCTCCTGTCTCTAGATTAAGGCAGTTATCCCTCCATGGGGGATATGTTCGCAAAGTCCTTTTGTGCACCAGGGATACATCCTGTCTCCACTGTCTAAGTTCTCTTAGACTGCTCAGTCCTTCTGGCTGAGACCCATATTCAGGGGGGCCTGAGTCAGTCCCATGCTGGCTTCCCAGCTATCAGTCTAGTGGCCCTTAGCTCCTCCTTGTTCAGATAACCTGTCTTTATGTGTTTCTGCCGCATGGTCTTGTCCTCTCCATCTGCATTTGTGTTCTAGTTCGACTCAATGTTTATGTATGGGTGTTTGCTCCTATTTTCAACAGGCATTAGTTGAGGGCTCCATGGAGAAGTTAGTTGTTGATCTCACTCTCCAGGAAGGGCATTTATGAGATAGCCTTTCCACGGGAGCTGAGATTGTTATTTGGGAGCAGTCTTGTAGTTCTCTAGACCTTTCTTTGTGTTCAATTTTATCTTCAAACCAATATTGGCTCCCTCTTTTATGTTCTCTCTCTCTGTCTCTGTCTCTCTCTCTTTCCTATCTTCTATTCCTAACCAGGCTCAATCTTCCTGGTCACACATGTTTTCCTTTCCTCCCCCTCATTTTCTCCTACTTCTCTCTCCATTCGCTGCCCCCCCCCACTTTACCTGAGCTCTGGGGGACTTGTCCCTTCCCAGTTCTGTGAGGGACTTTATATGAATCTCTTAGAATACACTTTACTAGCATCTTTATGGAGGCACTCCTTGCTCCTCCCTCACAGCAGTTAGAAGGAGTGACCTAAGGAAGGTCTTCATCAACACAGAGGAAAAGAATTTCCCAGCTAGAGTTAGATACAGTGCTCCCCGACTCTCATGGGTCAGATTTCCAAACTCAGCACATTGGCATTGGTACTAGACATGTTTTTCTCATGGGACTTGTACTGAGCCTTGCAGGATATTTAGTAGTATCCTTGGCTTCTTCCACTGAATGCTAAAATCATTTAGTGTTGATAACAACAACAAAAAAAGTCTCATAGCATTGTCTCTCATTTCAGGAATTCTATTGTAGCCTTAGCCTTTAGCCAGCAATCCTAGGGGAACTACTGGATGGCTTTGAGTACCTGAAGCAAGAAGGGAGGAGTCTTGTGATATGGACTGAGGTCTGATTCCCTCTTTGAGGATTCTTGACTGCTGCACAGGAAATGGGAAGAAAGGAAATGAGATGGTATTCCTAGAGACCTGTTACCTGAGGTACTAGAACACTTTTTTTAATTCAAAATTTTATTTTATTTTGTTTTTTATTCATTTTATGTATCAACCACAGTTCCTTTTCCCTTCCCTCCTCTCCCTTCCCCACCTCCCCCCAATCCATTCCTATCCACTCATTGGAAAATATAAGCCACCCATGGACACATGGGTCACTATGGAAAGGGAAAATAGATGAGATCTCCTGGGTAAACTGGGGGTGGGGAGGCTGTAGACGTGATTTTTAACACTGGAAGTGGAAAAGATAGACTCAAGGACTGATTAGAGAGAGAACCCTGAGTCACCAGGAGCAGGTGAGAAGGAAGCATGCAAGAGCAGAACCCAAAATGGCTCTGTGGTTGATGGTTCTCAGGCCGATGTCATGAGGTGGAGAATGTTGGAGAGAAACTGATGAAAAAAGACAAAGAGCTTCAGGGGATCTTCCTCCTTCCCTCCATCTCTCCCTGCCTCCTACACCCTACCCCCAACCCGTGTGTGTGTGTGTGTGTGTGTGTGTGTGTGTGTGTGTGCTCACGTGCACACGCATGTGGACTCCTGCCTTAACATGCCATGTATAAAACTGTCTGGCAGGAGTGGTCTAGTTAGTTACCCATTAGGCAACTTTGTCTAAGAGTATTGAGTTGTACAGAGAGGACTTGGGGAAATTAGTCAGAAAAAAGATAATATCTAAAGGCATGAGACAATGTCTGCAGGTAGAAAATAATCAAGTCCTTCATAGTCTTGGCAGCTCAATAATGCCAAGCTGTCTCTGCAGCTTTCACACCCAGTTAGGTTTGAGTCATGAAATCAGAAGTAGGAAAGCAGTAGGGTATATTCACAATGGTCACATTTATCAGGAAGCTCAGTGAAAGTGAACTTTAAATTTCATATAACAATGAAATATATATATATATACATATATATATATATATACTAATTAAAATTCAAAACATACATCATTTATGTGGTAAAGGCCAAGGGAGGCCAGCACACCAGTAGAAGACAGCCACTGAGCTGGTCATACATAAGTATACTGAGAAGAGTGAATAGATCAATGCTTGACTTCTTTGTTTGGAAAGAAGAAGGGATTTGTGTTGGAAAGAAGAAGGGATTTGTGTTGGAAAATGTATTTTTAAAATGTAATATGTGCTAATGAATCAAACACTCCTCTGCAAGTCCATGATTATTCCCCAAAGAAGCCTTAACAAGAACCAACTTTCTGTGCTACAAAACCATAGGTGAATATTCTGGATGATTCTGTGGGCTACAGGGACGAGAACATGTCTTAGTAGATGGAAGAAGGTGAGAAAAGGGATGGAAGTGAGAACTGATCATGTACTAGTGAGAAATCCTAAAATAATCACAAAACACAACACAAACACTCTGAACTTTAGGTTATATGGGTGAAGGAACAGAAACCTCATTGTGATATTAGTAATAACAAAATCCTGGTCATCTGAATCCTGAGTGTGATCTTTAACTAAAGATGCCATATTGGCAGTGGGACACAAAGTTGAATCCTTCAGTCGACCCAACCTACCCACTACTGGGAAGGGAACCTGGGTAGCTCAAGGTGATGTTTCCATGCTTCCTGACTTTTGAATGTGGATAGTTTCTCATCTGGTCAGACATATTGATGCACATAGACTGAATATTGATCTTGTTGCTAGTTTGTTTTCTACCAGCTGCTTTTCTGCTGGGTCCCATCTCTACTTGTTTGATAAAATACAGAAATGTGTTTCTGGTGTAATAGAAGAAAAGATGAGAGAGAAACCAGATTGTATGCTCCCTTGAGCATTTGTAGATCAACAACTTTTAAACAGAAGCACATGCATGGAGTTCTGAAAGCAGTTCAGAACAGTGAGTCCCAGATACAGATTCCTGTAGGGAGAGAAAATCAAGTTCCTGGCCTGATTCTTGAACAGGGAAAGGAGCTGACTGTTGAGGGGGCAGCTGTTTATTCTCTGTGTCCCTTTCTGCCTCCCCCCCTCTCTCTCTCTGTATCTCTGTCTGTCTCTCTGTGACTCTGTCTCTTTGTCTCTATTTGTCTCTCTGTGTCTGTCTCTTTCATTCTCTCTCTCCCACCCTCCCTTTCTATGTTAAAATTATTTTTATAATCACATTTAATTTTATTTGTGTGTGTGTGTGTGTGTGTGTGTGTGTGTTTACTGAAAACTTTTGGAGGACAGAAGCTCACTTTCAGGAGTCATTTTTTTTTATTCTACCATATGACACCTGGGGATGGAACTGAGGCCACTGGACTCATGACAAGCGATTTTACCTGAGGAGCTGGAAACAGGTCTCTGTTCCATGTGAAGCCTCAAAGCTAAGAAAGCTATGGGCCACACTTTGAGTAGCAATTTCTGGTGAAAGTAGTGATTGCTTAGAATGTTTCCATAGTATGTGCCATGAACTTTCAAACCCAGTCTACACATATCATCTATCATTAATAAGATTTAGATATTAGAAGTATGTAACGTATTATTTCCATAGACTTCAAGTGAAGTTATAAAGGTCCACAAATTGCTTGTTTTCACTGCTAGTGAGACTTCATCAAAGCTCAAAGGGCGGAAAGGAAAACTGGTGGTAAGTGGAAAGAATAAAGACAGCAGAGTGTCTTTCTTGCCTATACTCCAAACGGTTTGTTTAAATCTGATACCATCACTGTTTTATCCCATGAGTCCTTGGTACTCTTAGAACACTAGATCTTGTCATTTTCAATGTCTTTTCCTGACTGTGTAATGGAGAAACCACCTGATGTGTACCAGCATGACTCGTTTTTGTGCTTGGTACTGCTCATCCATTTGGGCAGACTAAACATTGTAAAATTTTTCATTTTCTTTCTATAAATAATAAACTTTATGTTCCCAAGCTACAAATAAATTCTCATTGATTTCCCAGAAACATTAACTTCTGCTTGGCACAGCCATTTATTATCTCCTTAACAAGTTTAACTTCAATAGCTTTTTCTTCATAGCTGCATATTGCTGAATTTGAGGACCTACTACAATGCCACATACCTAAGTATAGAGTCACCCTAGAATACACCTTAGTCATCTTTTGGTTCATAATAAACTATCCAAAATTCCACCAACAAAACAAAACACTATCTTAAAAAGTCATTGGGCCCTCATGCTCAACATCTCTCATTGGCTTCAATAAAAGCAACAGCCATCTCAAGACTAAAGTGGATATGGCATCATTTTCAAGTTCAATGGAGTGGTTATAGGTAGAGTTTACCTCCTCACAGACCTTGAAACTGAGGCTTCAGTTCCTTAATAGCTATTAGCTAGAGGCCTCTTTCCATTCCTTGCCAAGTGGTTCTTTCTGTAAGGGAGGTCACAACATGCTTTTTACTTCAAAGAGCAAAATAAATGAGTGGAAAAGAATCCCAGCTAAGGTAGCAGTCTTTAGAAGACTATTTAGGGGTTTGTAGTCCATCATTCCCATTACATATTACTTAACGGCAAACTACTAAAACCAGCCCTCACTCAAGGGAGGGCATAAGCTCCAGGATCTAGGAATCATGGGAGACATTTTAGAAATTGCCAAGCACAAGAGTAGTATTATAACACTACTGTTATACTGCATGCCCTAACTGTTATCAGAAAGGGGGCTTCTCCCAACTACTGATGGGAACAGATTCAGAGACCTATGGCCACATATTAGGTGCAGAAGACAGGGAGGATGGATTTTAAGAGCCACAGGGATCAAGAACACCACAACAAAATGTGGAGAATCAACTACCCTAGGTTCATAGGGGCTCATACAGACTGAACTGACAATCAGGGAGCCTGCATGGGACTGACATAGGCCCTCTGCATATATGTGTCACTTGTATAGCTTGGTCTTCTTGTGAGACTCTCAGTAGTGAGAACAGGGTATGTCTCTGACTCTGTTGCCTGCTCTTGGTACCCATTTTCCTGCCTCAAACAGCTTTGGTGGAGGAGGATGTGCCTGGTCTCACTGCAGCTTGATATACCATGGCTTGCTGACATCCATTAGCTGTCTGCCTGGATCTGGAAAAAAGCAGTAACAGTGGAGGAGGAGTGGATGGGTAGCGGGTTCAGGGCAGGACTAGGAAGAGGGGAGAGGGGGGAAGGTTTGGTTAGGATGTAAAAAAAGAAAATACAATTTAAAAAGTAAAAAAAAAAATGAGTAGTATTATAATGTGGCATAAAACTATGAAAGCCACATGGGGTTAAGCAGCCAAATGTTTGGACAGCACTGCTCCTTGCCAGTTTATTTCCAAATACCTAATCCACACAGAACATGGGTGAAGTCTAGGCTGATTCTGTATACACAAATTAATTTGTCGGCCAACCAAAGCACTTAATGTGATGAGCATTTTCTTGGATTTTCAAATTTAAAAAAACTGAGTCTGGTGCTATACACCTGCAATCCTAAGAGTCAAACAAAAATGAGGGAGGAGGACTGTGAGTTTGAGGTCAGTCTGAGTTACCTAGGAGACCTTATCAAAAGAAACCGAAAACCTCACATAGTGGCCTTTGTGAGACATCAATGAAACATTGCTTCATGTCCTACATTCGGCAAAAATATTTTAATGTTAACTAACACAAGGTTTTCTCTGTGTGAAAATACAATGAATTCATTTTTTCTTTTAGTTTTATGCACCATTTGTTGCATAACTAAATTTGACCTTAAATCAGTTAATACTCACTCATTCCTTCTTCATATATTGTTTATATGGAACAAAGCAATTTATCATCTCAGATTTCCATTATTTAAGAGCAAACATGTCTAACACCTACCAGGTCCAGTCTCTCTTTTTAAAGGGATTACTGAGTTCATGTTGCTTGTCTAGGTACATCACTGCTCTTGATTTCTTTTGCTGAGATGAAGTAACTGACCTAGTTTCTTTCTCCCACAGAGTCTACCAAAATTGAGGCTCATTAATGCCTCCAGTGGCTCTGCCTGGATCAATAGAGAACATAGGATAATGTTTGGAGACTCTCTCTCTCTCTCTCTCTCTATCTATCTATCTATCTATCTCTATCTCTATCTCTATCTCTATCTCTATCTCTATCTTTCTGTGTGTGTGTGTTTGTGTGCGTGCACATGTGTGTGCTGGATGGGCCAAATTGTGTGTACATGTGTCTGCCCATAGGGCCAAGAGGATGACATTGGATGTCCTGCTTTATCACCCTCTGACTTATCCTCTTGAGACAGAATCTCCCTGAACTTAGAGTTAGGCTGGCAGACATTAAACCCGGGTGGGTAGTTGTCCTGCCTCTTCCCTCCCACCCCAATGCTGAAGTTATAAGCATATGTGACCATGCCTGGTTTTTTTGTGGGTTTTCAAAGAATTTGAACACGGGTCCTCATGCATGTGATACAAGCGTTCTTACCTCCTTAACCATTTCCCCAGACATGGAGACACTTTTCCTTTTTATAACGTGAGATGAGGAGTCTATGAACACGTTGTGAGTCAAGGCTACCAAACTCTCTATGCTTTACAGAATTCACCCCACCAGTGCTGAGGTTGAGAAACAATGGGTCAGATTGATATTATTCACAGGGGAACTTTGAATCTCTTGTTCAGGAAGGAAGGTGGGTCAACCTCAAGCGATATGGGTTTGGCCTTGTTCTTAGTTCACTCTGACTCTGATAGCCCAAGTCCTATAATCAGGGTCATTGGTATTCAGGTATCACACAGTTTGAACTCTGGCTGCCTTGCTCTGTATGGTTTTCACATGGTCAAACCCTGCCTGTGGTACTTTGAACATAAGCTCTGAGGCCTCAGCCAAAACCCCACCATTGACTAATTCATGTTCTTTTAAATAAACTACTTCATCATCATCCTGGTTCCTATGTAACTAGTCACCTGCCAGTTTGTCCACCAGCCACACTGTTTTGATACCTATGATAGTATTTATTGTATGTTCCTCTTTCTAATGCTATGCATCTAGCATCTTCCAGGTGGTTTACTGATGAACTCATTGGAAATAGTCATCTAACTGTCTAGTCTGGACCACACTTCCATTCATTACTAATCTAGAAGTCTAGTTTCAAGAACCTTGATTCTCTTAGTATAGTCTTTCCAGTTGCCCGATTAACTCCTACTTTGTTTCCCACAACAAATAGGACTGAACATTGTATGTGAGAATAGCAACAAAATTCATGGAAAAGAAATTCATTAGATTAGGCTGGATATATAGCTCAGTAGGTAGAGTGCGTGCCAAGCATATATAAGGTACTGGGTTTCATTCCCAACACTGCATAAGCTAGACACAACTTCACAAGCATGTAATGCCATCAGTCAAGAGGTGGAGGCTGGAGAATAAGGAGTTCAGAAACATTCTTATAAAACAAGTTTGAGGTCAGCCCAGGATACATGAAATTCTGTTGGAAGAAAGTGGGAGTGATGTAAAATGACAGGTGATTTTTAATTGGATGAAAAGATAGCCTTCAATTCAGATAGACTGAATATTCCAACTGAGGCAGCTCTGTTGTTGTATAGATACAGTTGAGAGGCTGGAGAGTTCTTTTTGTTTCTATTTTTTTTAAAGACATGGTCTTTCTGTGGCACAGGCTAGCTTCAAACTTACTACATAGCTAAGGTGAGCCTAGAACTCCTGATCTTTTTATTCCCATCACCCAAATGCTGGGTGCCACCACACATGACAAAACAACAACAACAACAACAACAAAATATTTTTATCTTTTTAAAAAACAGAGTCTCATGCATCTTAAGCTGGCCATTAACTTGATATGTAGCCAAAGATGACTTTGAATTCCTGATCCCCTTGCCTCTATGTTCAAAGTACTGGGATGAGAAGCATGCAACACCATACTTGATACTGGGTGAAGACTTCTTGATTTTAAATTATTTTTTAAATGGAGATTGTAATATAATTACAGTATCTCTCCCTTTTCTTCCTTCCAAATCCCCTCATATACCCCACCCCACTCTTCTTCAAATTCATGGCCCCTTTTCTCACTAATTTTTGCTACATGCTTATATTCATAAATATAACCTCATCAGTGTGTATAATGTTATTTGTATGTTTCCAGAGCTTACCAGTTGGCACTGGACAGCCAATTATTGTACTCTTCCCTGGGAAAGACGGCCTGTCCCACTTCTAGTTTTCTTCATTTGACTATAGTTCTTTGTGTAGGGTTTAGGTGTCATGGGCTTTTCCCTATCCAGTGTGGCATATCCACTGGTTTTTACTTGTTCAGATCATGTTTGGGCAGTCATGTAGATGAAATTTAATGGTTGTAGATATTGATATTACTAGGAGGTATAATCTCACAACAAACTTCCTGTTTTTATTCTTATAATCTCTCAACCCCTCTTTTATAATGCTCACCAAGCTTTAGGTATGGGTGTGTTTTAAAGATGTATCCATTGTGACTGGGTCCCACAGCTCTGTATTTTGATTGGTTGTGGCTTCCTTTAGTGGTTTCCATCCCTTTCAAAGAAAATGTTCCTTGATGAGGGGTGATTGCTATATTTATCTGTGGGTATAAGGACAAATGTTCACAGATTATTGCTAAGAATTGTCTTAGGGATTTTTTTTTTTTTTTTTTTTTTTTTTTTTTTGCTATGAAAAGACACTGTGACCATGGCAACTCTTATAAGGAAAACATTATTTAATTGGGGATGGCTTATGGGTTCAGAGGTTTAGTCCATTACTATCATAGTAGTACTGTAGGCAGAAATGGTACTGGAGAAAGGCCAAGAATTTGTCATTTGGATTAGAAATCTGCTAGGAGAGAGAGAGACACTGGCTTGAGCATCTGAACCTTCAAAGCCCACCCCCAGTGACACACTTCCTCCAATAAAGCCACACCTACTCCAACAAGGCCACATGTCCTAATCCTTTCAAATAATGCTACACCATGTGGGCATATGGGGTCCATTTTCATTCAAACTACCACAGGGATTGTGTTGGATAAGTAAAGGAGTGGTGAAGATTCTCTTCCAATAACCACAACTTCAGTAGCACTGAGTAGTTAGCTAAGTTTTCCACAACCAGACAGGCCTTTCCTCTTGTTAAGTTGATCTTAAGTCCAGTTAGAGAACTATTGGTTACCACCACCAAGGTATGCATGCCACTGTTGTACCCATGGGGTTATCATGCCATGCTCGCTGTTGATATGGTTCATAGACATCAGAGCTGGGTAGGACTGTGTGGGTTACCTCTCTCCTTTAGAAGCTTGCATGGATCTTTCTGGTACCATGAAAGCTAGTCCTCAGTGAGAGGGCATTCAGAGGTCTTTGAGCTCTGTGTCTGAAGTGCATGGTGTAGTAAACAATAGTGTTTTATCTTGAAGATGGAGACTTCCTAAGATCCCATTGTGATGCTTATTGTCTTAGGCAAAATGCAGAGGAGGGTAACCAAAAGGCAACAGATTTAACTAGGAGAAATGAGCCATAAACGCAACATGTTATCCTGAGAGGGATTCTAGAATGAGCAACAAATAAAAGAACATTAGTTGGAAACCGGTAAAATCTGAATAAAGTCTGGGATTTAGTCCATTGTAATGCATTAATGTCAGTTGCTCAATGTTAATAATGAGCCCAGTCGCATAGATATGAACAATAGTGAAACTGGGTGAGAAGTTAAAAAATAAACAGAAGGGGGAAATTGGGAGAATTTTCATATTATGAAGGAACCTTTCAAAATGTATAAGGATGTGGTTTTTGTTTTGTTTTGTTTTGTGAAAGGACACAATGCCAATACCACTTCTATTTCCTTCCCAGTCCAGAGGACCTCTCTTAGGTCAAGACTGTGTAACAAGTACTTGGTGAGAGAAAATTATGGCCAGCCCCCACATTCTTCCCACAATGGTTTGAAACAGATGTTTTCATAGACCCACATTGAGACAGAATCAGTTAGTATGCTAAGAAGGTCACAACCACCTTCATATCTAGCTAAGTTCCTCCCAGTGTGTCATCTTTCATTAGCACTAGATTCTTCCCATCAGAAACTATAAGGTCTCCAACATAGTGGCTTCATAGAAGTGTGCACTGTTAGCAGAAAGCCTGGACCAGATCCCTAGAAGAGGAAAGATGTGACCTTTACTTCAGAATATCTTCAGTGTGAGCAAGTGCCACTGTTCTCCCTAATGGAAAGTATACTGCTGAAGGGGCAGGTTCTGGTGGATGTAGTAAACTCATTATAGAAGAACTATAGTGAACTCATATCCCTTGTGACCTTCAGATTTTCAAAGAATGTGTTCCATGTGACATCTACTAATTGTGACATTTTCCTACAGCTGGCACAAATTGGAGAAGTTGGGGAGGACTTCCAGCAAGCATGTGGTTCAGATAATCCTCCAGGGTTTTCCCTAGGGTATTTTTCTAGGGTAACATGATCGAGTTTAGTTTGTAGTCATACTCTGCAGGATAATAAGGCATCTGTACCTGCCTCATACGGCATGGGTTTGCTCTCTTCAATACTAACTGTGACAAGGTTTTCAAAATGGGTGATCCAGTTCTCACTCAAGATTGTACCTGCTTTATAAAGTCCTTATTTTGTTTTTTGGGGTTTTTTTTGCCACTATTAGGCTATTATCCACACAGCCAGTGTCAATCTTGCATGAAAAAAGAAATCACCTTCTATAAATAGGTTAGCTGGTTAGTTAAAAATCAATAAATAAACATTGATAGTAGAGACCATGCAGATAAGAAACTAATTTATTTTTCTGCCACCCAATACATTAGAAAGTGGTAAGACTAATGTGCTTTCTCTTTTGTTTTTTGTTAATTTGTTTCTATAGATCATGTTGTTCATGTGCTCTGAATATGATTCTAAATCTGTTCAGGCTTATTCTTCCTAGGAAGACTTGTATGCCTATGTTACAAATTGGTGAACATGGAAGAATTGACTTCCATTTTATAGCTCTGTGATGTGTCTAGGACAATATAAACATAGTCAATAAATTACAAAACTGATGCTCCTGATTTCCTTAGGGAGTTCAAGAACACTCTCCTACATGCAGTTTCAGCATTTGGCATCATACATCTCAGAGCCCAGGAAAATTGGTACTGTCTTGATAATAGTGCTTCAAAATAAGCAGTTGGTGGTATTTTTAATTAGATGGAGGTGGCTCAGAAAAAAATGACACCTCAGTGTATGACACTTTGGTATCCTGAGAACCTTGAACTGAAGAAGATTGAAAAGGCACAGAAGGAAAAAAATCAAACAAAACGGCACAAAAAATTTGGAGTTTTTCTGCATCCCCTATCTTTTTAACCCCCTAAACTGAGTCAAAAAACATGTATTCCTCTTCCCAAAGTTGGTTCAAATCATACCTCTCTCCCCTAAGAAAGCCCTCACCCTTTTGTGTAACAGAGCAGTTTTTCCTGCAGAATGCTACAGAAGATCCTATGAACAATCTGAACAAACAGGCCTTCCTGGATTTTCCCACTCAGTCTACTGCCATTAGATTAAAACCCTCTATCTAACCACATTTCCACATGCTTCTTCATTCTTCCCTCAAACTAAGACTAAAAAAATTTCCATCGGTCTTACAGTCTCCATTTTTGAAGATGCTTTTGTTACATAAAACTTTGATTAAATAATTTTCTGTTTCTCTTGTTAAGTGTCTTTTCTTGACATTTTCCTCTCCTACAGTGTCAATGTTACGTTAATCATGAGTTGCCCAACCCAACCCTATTGACATTTTGTGCTAAAGTATACATTACTGGAGGGTCAAGGGAGTCCTGTTCACAGTTGGATATTTACTAATGCCTCTAGCCTAAGCCTGCTAGATAGATAGATAGATGCTACAGTTTTTCTCCAAATCCTTATATCCAAACAATCTCTAGACAGTGCTTAATGTCCCCTGTGAAGCACAAAACACCCCCTTTCACCATTTGAGGACCTCTGCTATGAAAATAGAAACAAAACACAAGCAAATACAGGCAAACTAGGTGTGGTGGCAGAGGCAGGTGGACTCTGTGAGTTCCAGGCCCCCCTGAGTTCCAGAACATCCAGGGCTATATAAAGAGACTCTGTCTCAAAACAACAGTAATAAAACCAGACAAGATTGTTGTGGAATATTCCTTTACACTATGTGAAGATATCTCACTGTGATTGGTTTAATAAAACCTGAACTTACAATTGCTAGGCAGTATGTCCAGGCACAGAGGACATATTGGCCTGAGCATCTGAGAATTCAAAGCCTGCCCCAATGACCACTTCTTCCAACAAGGCCATACCTACCCCAACAAGGATACCTCCTAACAGTACCTGTGGGTCCATGGAGGCTGTTTTATTTTTTCAAACTACCACAGTTTGTGAGGCTTTGTAGTTACCTCAAGAGAAGGCTACCATGATCTAAGCCATAGGTACCAACACACCAGAGCAATAATGACTGAGAAGAGAGTCAATGAATCCAAGCTCAGGTAAATAAGCCAGCTTTGCCAAAAGAGGCTAGGGCAAGAAGAATTGGTCAGTCAAGAATGCATTTCTTGGCTGGAAACTTTTCTTTTAAAATATAAGTTGTAATTCACATGATATAAAATCCAACTGTTAAGGATGGTGTGGGTGTGTGTTCATGTATGTAAAGACACATGGACAAATGAATGTCCAGAGAATGATCTTGGTTGATGTTCCTTCCACAATGTCATCCATCTACCCATATCTGCCTCCTCAGCACTAGGTGTGCAAACATGTACCTACCATACCCAACTTTCTCACCTGGATTCTGTGGCTCAAACTGAACCCCTCACTCTTGGACAACAAGCATTTTATTGATCGAGCTAACTCCCAGTCCCAACCTTGTAAACTTTTAAGCCTTTAATGTAAGACTTAGTTTACCTATGCAGCTGTCCCCTTTGTTTTACTTGTGTCTCCTATTTCTGAGATAAATACTCTGAGAAAAACAAATTAAGGAAGAAAGAATTTCTTTCAGCTTAAAGTTCTAGCTCATGGTCCATTATGGCTTGGAAGAGACTGTAGCAAAAGCTCAAGGAACACAGTCTTGCTGCATCTGGATTCAAGAAGCAAAGAACAATGCATGGTTATGCTCCGCTCACTTTCTTCACTTTTATATTTTAAGATTTTGTTTTTATTGATATGCATGTGTATGTGTCTTTATGACTATACACTATATATATGTAGGAGCCCACAGAGGACAGAAGAATGTTTCCAATCCCTTGGAAACAGAGGTACAGATGGGTTGTAAGCTGACCAACATGAGTCCTGGGAATTTAAGTCAGGTCCTCTGGAAGAGCAGTAAGTGCTCTAAACAACTGTGCCATCTCTCCAGCCACACATTTTTCTCCTTTTAAAAATACAGTTCAGAGCTGGGTGGTGGTGGCACATGCCTTTTAATCTCAGTACTCAGGAAGCAGAGGCCAGTGGATTTCTGTGAGTTTGAGGCCAGCCTGGTCTACAGAGCAAGTTCCAGGACAGGTTCCAAAGCAATGCAGAGAAATCCTGTCTTGAAAAACCAAAAATGAAAAAAATACAGTTCAGAATCTCAGTCCATGAAAACTGTTCTAACTATAGTGGGCAGGTCTTCCCATTTCAATTGAGGACCCCCCCTCCCGAGGAATGCCAGAAGTTCACCAGATTCTGGATCTCATCAAGTTGATGATTGAGATTAGCCATCACACCCTTTAATCCCCAAACTTTTCATCATCCCCAAAGAAATCTATATCCAAGAATACATGACAGAAAGACAAAGGAAACTGTCAAAAGAGAAAATTTTATTGTTAAAACAAAGAGTAGCTGTTCAACCTGAACTCTTTAATTACTAATATTTCTAATCACAAAATCAAACACATTTTCAATCTTGCATAGGAAGACCGGATCACAAGTATGCTTTGTTATACTAGTCTCTTTTTTCTGTGCTTGAAACAGTTCACAATGTTGAAATGATCAATTGAGGGTATAAGTCATGTCCATTTTCTATGGCAATTTTCTCCTAAATATTTTCTTGGTGGATTTTTCTATTATATAGGATTGTATTTTACCTAAACTTCACAAATAATGAAGCATACAAATCTTAGATGGCCATCCAATGAGTTTTGATACATTTCTATCACATAACCTTAACCCTAAATCCTATGAAAGTGGATTATTATCTTCATTCTAGAATGTTCCTTCTTGTCCTTTCTTCCTAGCTCCAGCTCCTAAATTACTTTTCTTTTTTAGAGGTAATTACTGCCTGATTCTTTTTTTTTTTTTATTCTTGTTGAATTTTGACATGTCTGGAAGTAGGAGAAGGAGGAAGCAAATTTCTCCAAGTTCTTATTCATTAAATAAATTAAAGTGTGGGATTACCCAAGGGGGCTGTCTTCTCAGTGTTAGACTGGAAGCCCAATTCCCACAAGTGGGCTTTTGATTAAAGCCTCACTGAAATTCATGTTCCTCAAAAGTTAGTTCTTCATCCAGGGGCCTAATAACCTTGGTGTTATGTTTAAGAGCTGCCACTACCTAAGATCCAGGGAGAGGGGGTTACCTTAGTAACAAAGCCAAGACAGAAAGGTTTCAAATCTACCCAGTAATAACTTTCAATTTTTATGTCCATCTTTTATAGCAAGAGGCTGCAGAAGGGGATCAGAGCTTCTGGCCTAGCTCCAGCTTGGACTGGCTATGACCTTGGAGAAATTATTTCCCATCCCTTAATTTCCAGCTGTCAAACGAACGCCACTATATTGATTTCTACCATAATGGATGGCGTAAATCTGGCAGCTGATATTTGAGATGATGGCTTGTTTGTGGTTTCTCAGCCTTCTTCACTCTCAAGGAAAGAAAGCAATCCTGGTGTGTGAAATCTAATGAACTGAAAACAAACTCCTTATATCACAATGGAAGATGTGGCAAAGATTAAGTTCAGTAACAAAATTAGTCTTTAACTGATGCACTGCTTAATGAGAGAATGGTGGATTTACTAGAATGTTCCAGAATTTTTATTAATTAGCACATACATCTTGTTACGATGTTTGCCACCCGATTATTTTTCAGCTTCCACTCTTCAGAAACATGCAGGGAAAAAAAGCAGTGTGACTCCCCAACTCTGCTAAAGTTGCATCTGTGTTGTTTTGTTCATTAGAACCTAGCTCAAGAAGGATTCAGTGTTATTTGCTTCATACAATAAAATAGCTACAAATGCTAATGACTCCAAAATGGTACTTTGTTCCCAAAGAATCACATGCCAGAACATTGAGGGGGCTGACTTCTGCAGTGGGAACTCAGCAGCACCATTTGTTCTGACAGGAACCAGCAGCTCTCCTCTCTGTAAGCGAGTCATTCCCCTTGGCAGTCTCTTTTCTTCCCTTCTTGAAGTCTAGATACCCTGTATGGCCTTTGTTCCCATACCTTCTTTTTCCTACTCCTGTCCTGCCCAGAAAGACACAAGTAGAAGCTCAGTGTGAGTATTAAACAGAAGCAATCAACAAGTCAAGCAAGCAAATCATGAGGTCACAAGCCCTGGGGACTGAACCCAGGGACTCAGCTATAGATGCCTTTTCTCTCCTCTCATGCTGAATTGGGAGGCAAGTTCATTTTGAATGTGAGGTTTATGTGATGGACACCTCACTGTACTCTCTAAACCTGTGTGTGTGTAGCAATGTTCATTCTAGCTTGAGATAGAAAATAACATCCTCCACAGATAACTAGGATTTGAGATAGCAGGAACATCCAAGAGGATCCAGGGAGTCAAAGCTTGGAATGCCTGCTATGGGGCTCGAGACCTGGTTATCCTCAGCGGGAATGAAGTGAGCCATTAGGCTCTGTGTGTTTGGGAAATCTGTCTACTTCTGTTGTGCCCCTTGTTACAGAGACACATGCACTTCCAGCCTGGAGATCATGTGAAGATGCAGGTTGTGAGCTACGAGGGTGGAGGTGGGGGCTGAGACTGCTTTTCTCGCAGGCAGCAAGCATATGCCACTGCTATAGGAGATGTGTGGCTCCAAAGAGCACAGTCTGTGGCCAGGTGTGGGTGAGGTGATTGGTGTTATAAAATCTCATCATGGAATTGGCACAAAATCAAATCAGATGAGGCGACAATGGTTTCAATGTGGCAGAGAAGGAGACCTAGAGACGTCAGAAGGTCTGGTGTTCCACAGCTAGTGACCATTGGAACTGGGGTTCTTTTGTGAGAACAACTCTTACTTCATACTCCATCACTGAGACAAGTGAAAACAGGAACTCCAGGCATGAGCTGATGCAGAGACCATGGAGAAACATGGCTTACTGGCTTGTTCCCCAGTCAGCTTTCTTTCCTTCCTTCCTTCCTTCCTTCCTTCCTTCCTTCCTTCCTTCCTTCCTTCCTTCCTTCCTTGCTTCCTTCTCTTTTTTATTATTTCAAATATAGCTTAAATTTAAATATATTTTGATCATATTCTTCCCAAACACCAAGTCCTTCCAGGTCCTCTCCCACTCCCTATCCATTCATCTTTTAGTTCTTCCTCAAAAAATAAGCTAGATCCCCCCCAACAAAACTTCCCCGAGGCAATAAAACAACACCCAAAAGAAACAAAAAGCAGTACAACCCACCAAACTTCTTGTGGTACTTCTAACAGAGAGAGAGAGAGAGAGAGAAAGAGAGAGAGAGAGACAGACAGACAGACAGAGAGAGACAGAGGAGAGAGAGAGAGTAGGGCTGTGTCTGACTCTGTTATCTGTTTTTGGGTTCCTTTCCTCCTACTGGATTGCCTTGTCCAGTCTTAATAGGAGAAGATGTACCTATTCTCACTGAAACTTGATATATCATGTTTGGTTGATATCCATGGGAGGCCTGCCCTGTGTTTTTCTGAATAGAAATGGAGAAGTAGATGGGGATGGGATGCAGGGAGGGGCTGGAAGGAGAGGAAGGAGGGCAAACTGTGGTATGGATATAAAAATAATCAAATAGATAAATAAACCCCACTTAACTATAGTCAATTAAAAGTCCATGCAAAAAACTGTGAAGTCTTTTACATGTTGGTTCACTACTGTCCTCGAGGCCTGTCCTAGAGTGGTTGATATACCCAGTGTCATTCCACTGAACAAAAATTGATTTTCCCTCTTCCAGCAGGTATAAGTGACAGTTCAGTTGTTAACCTTTACCTTACTGGCTAAGTTTTCATTCCTTCATTCATTTTTTAACAAAATAAAATTTAATAAGATGAAATAGGAAGTATCACACTGAAGTTGGACAAGACAAATGAACAGAAGGAAGGGAAACCCCAGGAGAAGGTGCAAGAGTCAGAGACCCACTCCTTTTCACACTCAGGAATCTCATAAAAACACTGGACTTGAAGCCATAATAAATACACAGAAATCATATTACAAACCTGTGCATGCTTCAGACCATTTTTGTTGTTGTTGTTGTTGTTGTTTTTTCACAACTGGGACTATTGCCCAACAGTAGCACTACCTACAGTGAGCTGGGGCCTCCTATATTAATCATTAATCAAGAAAATGGTAGGGACTTTTTCTTTCTGTTGGGGGTTCTTCTTCTCAAATGCATCAAATTGATAAAAACTAACCAAGCCAATGAATAAACTTGGGAGTATTGGATTCTTTAAGAAATGAGGGGAGTGATTTAAACAAATATTTCCCAGTGTGTGGGCCCCAGGCTCTCAGCATCACCTGGAAACATGTTGGACGCAGAAATTTTTAGGTCCCATTTCGGACCTAGTCCATCAGCAACTAAAGGTGCCACCTCTGTAACCTATACTCTAACTAGTCAACTCCCCTCAAGTGACTCTGCTGAACATGCAACTTCAAGACCACTAAGTCAAAACAGTGCTGATGAACCAGTAATTTGCATATGAATCACCAAAGAATTTGTTAAACTGCCTATTCTCATCCCGCAGGTCCAGAGTATAGCGTGCAATGGTACTTTTCCCACAAGCTTCCAAATGATGCTGATATAGCTGGTCCTTGGACCACACTTTGGGTACAAGGAATAGGGTTAGTTTTCTGCCCAGTAGCAAGACTTCAGTAAGTGGTCTGTGGGTTTTGTTCTTCACACACTGCCTGGGTTATGAGAAAGAAGGACACATTCCTGAATTTAACCATCCAATGGCTCAAAGCAGAAAGGTCCAAATTCAACCTAAAAGTTCAGGGATAAGCAAGAATGCAGTGAAATGCCAAATGACAAGATGTTCAGTTATTTCAAATAGAAACTTTGGTTGAGTTCAGCACTGCCCTTAAAACAATGTTGTTCCTTGAGAGTTACAGCCTTCCTGTATCTTTACCTTAGGAGAGACTCTGTTGCTCAATCTTCTCTATAAAAACAGCACATCTAACCAGCTAATTGCCTCTACTGAAATGATCCTTGAGATCAAAGAACATGCATTTCCAAGTTCATCACTTACTTCAATACAGAGAAATAAAAGAATGAAAGTGATAGTCTGTCACAGTGATTCCTGGGCTTGGAGACAAATGCACTTAGTTATGTGAGACCCTGTTTGACTTTCTCTTCTCACTACCATATGTACCTAATATAGCCAGAATCTGTGTTGTTTTCCTCCAAGAAAAGCCTTTTTCCATTACAGATCCAAGAGGTAACTGGAGTTTTTAGGGTAAAGCCTGAGCTCCAGTAGCCCCAACAAAGTAACCTTTGCTACTGTCCCCAATACACAAATTGAAGAAATGGGTAACTGGGAAGAAGAACAAACGAAGTGATCCAGGGGCCCTATGTCTGTCTTGGAGGCACTAATGTGAGCTTTGTTTATACAGAGAAAGAGTTGAGGAAACAATCAAGAAGCTTGTATAATTTAGCATCCCTGTCCAAGGTGTGGTCTTGTTGATCATGCTCAGTTCAGGTTCTTCAAGGTGATCCAAAGAAGTCCTCCACACTATTATCTTTGGAGGCATCAGTCTGGTTCCTAGAAGATGATCACTTCTGCTCCAGGGTGGGTGTGGTCTTGCCATCACAGATGACTGCTATCATCTCTGGAGAATGGGGAGGCTGTCTGTCCTGTACAGTTCCGCTATTGCGGGATCTAAGGTGGTTCCAATACAAATGTTTAGGACAATGACTCATCCCTGTGTCTTCAGCCAAATGTAAAGAGATAAATAAAAGCAAAGACAGTGGTGCCAGACTTTCATACTGTAGGCCCAAGTGTGGAGTCATTGCTTTTTAGCAAGAGGAGTTTTTGAATGCCTGTTTCAAGTGAGACTTGTAGCCCTCTCACTTGAGCCTAGTATAGAGTTTTCTTTAGAGACTCACTGTGTATCATCAAGCTTCAGCTTCCCAAAGCCAGACAAGCTAAGTATTAAAACTTTGCTTTTACAGTGAACTTCCTCCTCTGCTGGTCACTTTTCATCTCACATTTTCTCATTGCTTTTATGGCTGCCCACTGTTTTGTGTCTGCTGATAATTCCAAGAAAAGGGAGAAATTCTTTGGTTTATATTTGGGTAGGTTTTCAATGTGAAAACAGAGCTGACCTGGTATGTTATGTCGAGGTTATGACAGGTGGTTTGGAACCTGCCAGTCCAGATAGTACCTGTTGTCTACCCAACAGAAAATTCTTGGTTCCTTTCCGAAGAGTGCTAAGTGGTCATTAAACAGGCATAATTAATTTTTATTTTTTAATGTTTTAACAAAGTATCTTGTACAAAATTCAGATTTTAATTATGGCATTTCATATATGTACCTGTACATGTATATGTGCATGGTGTATATGCATATACACATCATATTATAGTGTCATACTTTGTTTTTATTTATCCCCAACCTTCAATGCCCTACCCCATCCTCTCTGCCACTGTTGTAGTATGGCTTTTTCTGTAGCAAAACATGATTGTCCTATCTTGACCTTGTAGTAGAAATAAAATTGTCCTGGTAGCCATGACAACTGAACAAGTACCACTGTACTATGGTAACTAGGTCTATGACAATGCTAGTTGGATTTGCAATAGTATTATAAAATTGACAATATTGAGGAACAGCTAAAAGACAATGGTGATATCTGTAGGCATGTCTGCGAGAGTCTCTATATTAGGCAAATTGAGATGGGAAAATCTATGCCAAATGTGGATGGCACCATTCCATGCACTGAAGTTCTAGAACAGTGGTTCTCAACTTTCCTAATGCTTTGACATTTTAATACAGTGCCTGATGTTATGGTGACATCCCCCTGCCAACCACAAAATTATTTTCATTGCCACTTTGTAACTGTAATCTTGCTACTGTTAATGAATTACAATGTAAATTGTTTTGGCAATAGAAGTTTGATGACAGAGTCATGACCCACAGGTTGAGAACCATTATCCTAGAATGCACAAAAGGAGAATGCCATCCAAGAAGCAACATGCATCACCTTTGGCTTCCTGACTTCCCACAAAATGCATCCAATACCTCACAGTCCTCCTCCAACACCTTCCTGCCATGATGCCTTGTACTCGAAAGCTGGGAGCCAAAAGAAACCATTTCTTATGTTTCTTTTGTTTGGTATTTTGTCATAGCAGCCTGAAAAGTAGGTGACATTCCTTAGTCAAAGAAGGGTATAACAGTCACAGGACCCTCACTAGGGCTTCCAACTTTATACTCACCTGCTGACCCCTTGCCACAAGTAATCTTGGGAGATGCTAGAAGTGGACAATTAAAAGAAAGTAGACTTCATGATGTAGCTTCACGCATGCCCTTACTTGTGATGGAGTGACATTTTATGACAACATAGCAATTTTGGCATCTCCCATGATCCTGAAAGTAACCCTTCACTTAATCACTTGTGAGTAAACCAGATAATCACATTGGTTCACCAAGCTCAGCTTGGGATGAGGTTGTTATTTTGGTGTGTCTGTTAGTGCCTGGGGTAAATATGCATTTGTTAAAATCTTTCCGGGAAAAAAAGGTAACATGATAATGGAATATTCATTTCATCCTCTTAAATAGCATTTTTGTATCTGATTATTAACAGCAATATTCATATGATGGTTTCAAGTGAACTATGTACAAGCACAGAATACTTTTTTCTTGTCTGGATAATTAACCATGTATTTTTATACCTACTTATGAAAAGCTTTCTTATTTACTTCTAACTTTGGCAACTGTGAAAATCTTCCACAAACAGTTGTGAATAAGTGGCAGAACTTGAAGTCATCTGCTAGTTCTTGTTCACCAAGTTTTCCACATTAGCAATGCACAATTCCTTCACCATTTTTCACCTTCCTCAAAGTACATTGTAGCTACTTTTCACAGACCCTTACCCATGAATCTTCAGAACAAAATAAAGTTGCTGGTGTAAAATTTAGTCTTGTAAAAATCCAAAAGAATGCAGCTTTCAAGTTGATAGAGTATTGATTGTACAATCCTGACAGTAAATGTAGCTATAGGAACTTTTGGTTTTAGATTATTTGAATTACTTAGTGAGAAACTTGGAACAGAATTCTTTTTTGCAGTGATTTGAATGTCAGGTTGTATTAGGAAAGGCCACATGATTGGTTTCTAATCAGTTGGAGATCTAGTTCCATCCATCTTGTTCCAACACTTCCCTAGTTACCTGCTCACCAGATCCTATCATGGATATTACATTAATTCTTCCTCCTTCCTTGCATCTCAAAGTCAGTCTCACTGGAAGACTGAAACTTACTTCTGGCTTTGCCTCCTGCCAGTACATATTTGAGTCATCTATGGAGAGTCTTTGTTCTGAATTCATGCTGTGGATGATGATTTGGTTTTCTACAAATGGTGGGCTACAGAGAATTTGTGTATTGCTCCTCACAAAGCACATTATAAAAAAAATGTGGACATCCTGGTGTTACATAATCATGGCAGCTTTCGCGGACATCACTGAAACTTTCCAATACAGTTCCACCCAGTATGACAAACATGTAAGATTCTGAGCCTACAGAGGTACTGATTATGTCCTGGGCCATTTTGATTCGCCCAGATTGTGAAGTTTATTCTTAGATGGGGGTGTATATGCAGGAAGTTTTCAGGGATCAGTACTTATAAGCAGAATATAGTTGAAGTGCAAAGAACTTTGTGACATAGGTCACAGTAAATTTGCAAAGGGGTGATGAATTTAGAATCCAGAGGGGGAAATATATATATTCCGTCTTCCCCACTTTCTGTCCTTTGTTGCTTAAGCTTGGCTGTTCTGAAACTAAATCTGTAGATCAGGTTGACCTCAAACTCAGAGATCCTCCAGCCTTTACCTTCTGAGTACTGGGATTAAAAGTATGCCCCACCACACCCAGCTCTAAGCTTTTCTTTAATTTCTTTGTACAAATTGGAATTTTACCTGGGTGGTATCTTGCCTTGAGGTCACCACTCCTTTTATTCCATTTCTTAATCCATTTATCTCCTTGAACACAGGACTTAGCTCCATCCTAATTCCTCTTGCTCCCTCTCTCCTTAAATATTATATTTTATAATTTACTCTGCTCAGTTTGCTCCATTTCATTACAAATCTTCATTAGACTTAACACTAATTGTCACATCACAGAATCTTTATAGGCTGTTTTGATATTTTTTCTGCCAACAGAATAAATTTAAACCTGTTCAAATTTGCCTCAGACAGACTCTTCAGGCAAAGGCAAAAGGCAGCCACATTCTTCACCAAACTATCACAAAAAAGATCTCTAGGATACATATTAATATTCTCCTCTGAAACCTCTTGAGACAGTCATCCCCACACACAGTTCATCAAGTCACATTCAACATGACTGTCTTCCATACTACCTACTGGAATGGTCTATTAAGCAGCACTTAAAGAGTTCAACTGCTTTTCTAATCTAGTTCCAAGGTCCATATTCCTTCAGGAAAAGAAAAAAAAAAAAAAAACATGTTCAGGCCTATCACAACAATTCTCCAGTCTGTTTTTACCAACTTTTGTCTTAGTTAGGATTTCTATTGTTGTGGGGGAAAAAAAAACCATGACCACAGCAACTCTTATAAAGGAAAACAGTTAATTAGGGCTCACTTACAGTTCACAGTTTTAGTCTGTTTTCATCATGGTAGGACGTGTGGTATGTAGGCACACATGGTATTGAAGAAGTAACTGAGAGTCTTACATCTTGCAGGCAACAGGAAATAGTCTATCTCACTGGCATGACTAGGCCATATATGAAACCTCAAAGCCTGCCTCCACAATGACACACTTCCTGCAACAAGGCCAAACCTCCTCCAACAAAGCCACACCTCCCAATAGTACCACTGTCCTTCAGAGGTCATTTTCTTTCCAACCACCACAGTGTGTAATGACTGTGCATTTCCAAACATGCATACAAGGTGCATGAATATACCATCAGAACACATACTTTATCTCTTTATGTTTGAGTCCACATTCAGCACAGTATCTGATATGAGAAATAAGAAGCCCCGTGTTCAGTCTTCAACACCACAGAAAAATAAGCATGATGGCATATACCTGTAATTCTAGTGCTGAGGAGGTAGAAGCTGAAGGATCAAAAGTTCAAGGTCATTCTCCACAGCATAGCAAGTTTGAGTCAAGCCTGGAGTACATGAGACCTTGCTTCAAAACCATTAGATGGGTCCAGCAAGATGGCTTCATGGATTGGTTTATCCTGCAAACCTGATGACCTCTGAACTCTACATATTTTCTGTGGCACACTTGTACTCGATACATCACACACAATGATAATTGAAAATTTAAGAAACAAAATATTTGCAATTTTAAATGATGTTTTTATTATGATTAAATGTAGCTTCTTTGTTTTCTCTTAGTGACCAAAAAAAAAAAAAAAAAAAAAATGTGTGTATTTCTAAGATGTAAGATATTTCTAGGATCTTGCATTTAATATTGCTTACTTTTTTAATTACTTGTTTTCCATCTAAAACACTGTCTAGTCAAACCCTTGACTATGATGGGAAAATTCTACACTGTCTAGCACAGACCTCGGTCTCCTCTGATTTGCCTTGGTGGCTGGATGCCCTGGTACCAAGAACATAGGCCCTGGGCTAACAAAATGAGCAGGAAGCCAAGATCTATCCATTCCGATGATGTGATAGATGTGACTCCTCATGGGGAAAGTCAAACATTGATCCTCCAGCTGGAGGGATATTTACTCCAACTCCACTGCAAATCCATTCTAGAAATTCACTCTAGGTAAGCAGTTTCCTCAGTGTGGACTGTTTGGGATTTGCTATGGCTTAGGTGAAGTTCCCTATGGCCTGTGATTTGTGATATTTACTCAATGAAACCATTGCATAAATGAAGTTTGCTTTCCGTATTTGAGTTAAAGCAAACAAGTTAAATGAGACTCACTTGTCCATCTTCTCTTTCTGGCTCAAGGACATTTTAATTTATTTTTATTTTTATTTTTAAAGTCTGTGAATTTAATCCTAGAACTGTTCAGCTATTAAAATAATATGGAAACTAAGGTAAAAACAAAAACCTTTCTCTTCAAGTCCTATGATAGCAACACCATTTAGTCGATTGAAGCATCTTTCTATTAAAAGAAATTATAAAAAGAAAAGATTTACAAACAGTATCAAAATCAGGTTTTCAATTCAAATCTACCTGTGTATGGTAGACTCATTTCTATAATCCCAGCACTGTTGGGAAGGAGGGGAGGAAGGAGGATTGGTAAATTCAAGGTCAGCCAGAGAGTACTACAATATAAGTGTGTTTCATAAAAGCAAAACAACAAGAACAACAACAACAAAAATCCCCAAAATCAAAATCTTTGAGTTCTTTACAATTTTTTAAAATTATTTTCTGGTCTTGCCAATGAGTATTATAAGATTTTTTTAAATTGTCAATTTTGCATCTAGAAAGTGTTTGGTAAAAATGCACAGCAGGCTAGCAGCAATAGGGTTTCTCTCTGTTCCATTTCCATTTGTTATGACATTTTCAGTTACATAATGCCTGCATAGAGAAAGAAGAGAACCTCTGGGAATTAAGTGTGTCAGGTACATGGGTGTGGGTCTCTCTCTTGATCTGAGCACTTAGTCCTTAATGCACAAATCTTTCCAGGATGCACCCTTGGTAGTTGCTGGACTCAGTAATTTTTAAAAATCACTTTTCATTCTCCATATGCAATTCTAACATCCATTCTTCTCCCCTGTTATTTTAATGCCACTGATTCCAATAATGAGAACAGTGTATTCCATCCAAGTGCCAAGCCCATCATGTAGTAAGTGGTATAAAAAAGGCAGAGGAGGAACAATCAATCATCGATGAAGAAGCCCCTGTCTTTGTCATATGAATTAAACAGAAAGGAACATACGAATCTCAACATTTATCTACTCCTTATTGAGTAGAGGGAAAAATGTCATGCCTCATTTGCAATCCCCACACATTGTTCTCACTGCAATTTGGGATCTAAAAGCTAATTCTCATGATATCAAGGGAGACAGATGAGCTCCGCAGAAGACCACCAAATGCAATCGCCACCCTTTGCTATGAAAGAAGGTCTAATTGTGTGAAACATATTAAATCCATTTGATGGCGAATTGCTATTTCAGTCACACAAACTAGCTCTAAATCTCACAGGGAGATAATATATATTCATGATTTTTTAAACTCAAATGTTTCATGTTGGATTGCTACATGAAACCATGAAAAATAAACTTGGAAAAGATATGAAAAATCTATGCCTCATGCCTCTTGTACATTTCAATACCAGATTTTTGTGTGATATATAGTGATGGTTTCCATAGCAACGGTGATCCAGGACCTTGATTATGCATATAAGAAAACTGGCAGCAAGGTGGAGCAGCCTTTTCCCAGAAATAAATGCCTTGCTTACAGTCACCTAGTTGTTTCGCCTTTACATCAATTATCTGGATCTGTGATGTGTAAATTACTGGTCAACTAAGTAAATTGTGGGCTCTGTGCTGATTCTCTTGATAGCTTTCAGAACAGGAGGACAGAAAAAGACAAAGTGCATACGAATTAGATCCCCTTGTCTCAATTGCTTAAGAAATCAAGAAAATTGTTGACTGTTGAAACAGTCATTGTAATTAGGGAAAAGGAAAACCCCTGTAGTTTTGTATTAAGTAGTATAGTAACCGATAGTTATTTACCTAAATGATTCAAGGTTGCTTTGGAATAAAACTACTGCACACATGGTCTAGCATAAGTTGTATTGCTCGAGTTTTCAACAAAATGGCTGAAAGTGTTTAGTATGCTGGCATAGAACTATAGGTCTTTAGCTGATTTCTTATTCTAAATTATTGGTGTTGAAACCTTGTATTCAAAATGAACTTACAATAGGCATTGAGTCAAAACTAAACCATGGCACCACAGTTTCTCTAAAAGGTTTTCATGAAAATAGCTTTGAGGGGAAAAATAAAATGGAGAGCTTCTTCTAGTCTAGTTTCTAACTTTTGAAACTTAGTGAAAATGCTGCTTTCCAGATAGGTGCAATGATTGTACAATATTTGGCACTATGTAGTGCTTTTACCTTGAAGCAAGAAAAAAAATTACTCAATGACAGAACCTCTATAAAAATAGTAGAAATTGTTCATGATGAGTTAACTACTATAGTTATTATAGTTCAGCTTTCTAATACTTAGACTCCATCTCAGAAACGAAAGTCATGAGGTTAAGCAAATTCCTCAATACCAAATACATTTGATAATGTCTCCTTTTATTATATATTTGTGGAATTTGATGTGAAATCTATTTTCTTTACCATATCGTATCTACCATATAGTCTATATTCAGTCATATTGTCAATGCTACATGATCTTTATATGGAATCTTTTCAGAGAGTTTTCCATCAATCACATTCTGTGATGAGCTGTATTAGCTATTAGACTAGTTACATTTCCTCTTGCTATGACACACAGTGACAAGAAGCAATTTTAAGGAGGAAGTACTTATTTTGACCAATGCTTTGAAGGTCCAGTCCAACATGGCAGGAAATGCATAGCAGCAGGATCATACTATGACTGTGTATGTTTTGTCTGCAGTGAGATGGATGCAGACAATCAGCTGGCCTTCTCCTTTGTATTCAGTCTGAGACCCCAGTGCATAAAGATAGTACAGCCCAAATTCAGAATTGGCTTTCCTTCCTCCACTGAACCTCTCAGCAAATGCCTTCACAGATATGTCCAGAAGTGTGATCTAGTTGATTCCAAGCCTAGTCAACTTAACAATGAAGATAAACACTCACAGTTCTCAATGTAACACATTAACATTTGATGATTCCAAATAATCAGCATTGCTATTTCAGTTTCAGAGGGTTAGTTATTTTGGATCAATTTAGTAATTTGCCTCAGGGTCTCTTCTGAGGGTAGAGTTAGGACATCAGCAGGTATGCAGATGTCTGACAGTTGACAGGGGCTGGAAGACCCGCTTCTAAGTTAGTTAGTTCCATGACATGACTACCATCAAGAGGCGTTAGTCCTGTCATGTGAGTCTCTCCATAGAATTGCTTGGCTCTTTGCACAATTTGCCAGTCAATTTCCCTGATGTGAGTGATCTAAGGGACCATGGGCAGGTGCCAATACATAAGTCACACACCTTTGGTCACTTTCTCCACATATTTTTTAAACACAAACCACTAACTTTAGCCCTTTCACTTTTTTAAGGAAAGCAGTATCAAAAAAAAATTATGAACACAATTTCAAGCTATCACAAAGCTCACTTTGGAGTTCAGAAAACACTGTAGCCATGGAAACCTAGAGAATAGAAAAACAATCCAATTTCATGTACTTAAAGGAGCTAGCAATATGGCCACAGTGAAGCTGCCTACACTAAATATGATGAGTAATGCTAGGAAGTTTTCATTATTCAAAGACTAAGTCCTGGTAATACTCTAATATGTATGAATAATATAGAGAGAACAATTTAAATGATACTGTGTCACTGAAATGCAATTATAGTAATGTCAAGGTCACAGTTGGCACCATTACTTATAAATATTTAAGAACAAGACATATTAGAAATGAGAACTATCATGTTTAGAAAATCTATTAATAGCTACTGATGTCTTTTTTGCTTTTACTAAATGTATTAATTAATAATTGTTTGGTTTGGTTTTGTGTTTGCTATATGGCCCTGACTGGCCTAAAATACTGTTTATAGATTAGGTTGGTCTCATACATGTGATCATCCTACCTCAAACCCTGGATGCTGGGATTGCAGGATCTTTCAGTACTCACAAATTTACATCACCTTCAGCCCCTGTGGTCTAATTTCACAGTCATTCAAATTACCTCCTCCAACTCCTGTAATAATTTAAAGCCAGACAGAATAGGTGAGGGTTTTCAAAAACTGAGCAAATCAGGGGGAGGGGGTGGGTGAGCAGTGGTGGCACACGCCTTTAATCTTAGCACTCGGGAGGAAGAATCAGGTGAACCTCTGTGAGTTTGAGGACAACCTGGTCTAAAGAACAAGTCCCAGGAGAGGCTCCAAAGCTACAGAGAAACCTTGTCTTAAAAAATAAAACAAACAAACATACAAAAATCGGTGAGTAACCAAAGGCATCTCCTTTGTGTGATAAAGACCATGTCTACCTTGTAAGCTGAAAAATTGAGTAGCCAAGTTAATTCTCTTATGTCTGAATATGATGAGAAAAATAAGCAAAGATCTAAATAGAACCTTATGATCACTGATGTCTTTTGTTCCCCAGAAACATGCGCAGCGCCTTCTAAGACTATTAAATATAGCCAGTGGGGAGAGAATTTCCTGGTGAGTTTAAGATTGAGTCCTGCATCCAGAGTAGGTGGGAGAGAGACCAGTTGGTGGTTCTCGGGAGAGTGGAGAAGGGATAGAGAAAAACAAAGCATGCATGCAACTTCAAAAAACATAAAACAAAGTATTAATGGCTGGGCTTCATTGAACTTATTCTGGGACCGTATCCTACATTTTTTTTTTATTTTACTATCAGCAATGTCTTTGAAACTGTTGTTAAGGAACTACATACCCATTATAGAGAAATTGCGAATGTGAAAGAAGCAAAGAGTTGAATCACCACCTGAAGTCATCATCCATCTTAAGGAGAAGTATATTTCCTTGGCTACTTTAGTTCATGCATATTTTACATTGTGGAAAATTATACTGTCCACAGACTTTTGATAACCTTCTTTACTCACATAATTTATCTAAATTATTTTGCAGCTCGTTCCTGCTGTTTTGGGTGGCAATGTAATTAATTGTCCAGTGATTTGCCATTGATAATATTTAATGTCTCCATCTTAATGGACCAGTTAGATGTTGTAATCACTTCACTTGATAATGCTTTTACTTGCTCTCCCAGTTCTGCTGATGGCTGTTGGCTCTTGCTTGATTGCTAGATTTGATGATGTTTCTGCATCTATTCATCTCCTACTTGCTGCTTGTTCTTCACTTTTGCTTGTCACATGCTTAATAAACTCCTTATTTGAAACTAGATGCAAGGTTATCATTGATCATTACCCAGAGGGCAGCATTAGTAGTATCGCAAGGAGCTTCCATGTATCTTCGTGTGCCAAATTCTGTGCATTAATCATTTGAAAGTTAGGAAACTTCATTATTTTTATGTATATCCACAAACAACCCATGTTTTGAATAAGAACATGCTATGTAAAACTTAATGATTTGACCTTCTTCCTCCTTTTTTTTTTTACCCCAAACTAAAAACAAGTTTTTAAATGGTGCCTTAGTTTCTACTGCTATGAATAGACACCATGGCCACAGTAACCCTTATAAAGAAAAACATTTAATTTGGGCTCACTTACAGTTTCAGGGGTTTAGTCCATTATCATCATGGTGGGAAGTATGACAGCACACAGGCAGACAGGGTACTGGTTACATCTTTATCATAAGGCAATCAAAACTGTCACACTGAGTGAAGCTTAGGCAAATGAGACCTCAAGGCCTGTCCTCACAGTGACACACTTCCTCCAACAAGGCCACACCTCCCAGTAGTGCCACTCCCTATGAGCTTATGGGTGCCAATTACATTCACACTCCCGAAAATGGCATCTACACATATCACCTCATGATGAAAATTACTTCATTTGCTCCTATCATCTTTGGAAGTTTTTCTGTTTATTTAACTCAGATTGTTTTATCTTTATGTAAAGAGGTTTAAACAAATTCAAGGCCACTCCTGGTCTACATAGTGAAACCCTGTCTCAAAAAAAAAAAAAAAAAAAATCCAAAATGAAACAAAAAAGTAGTCAAGCAGGTTTTGCATGACCATTTCCCTTAAGAAAATTTCACCTGTGCAGGAAGGCTTTTTAGATGCTAAGCAAAATCACCTTTCTTTCCCTCCACTTTAGTAATCATCATGATTATAGTATATAGTACTTACTTCCAGACAACCCATGCTAACCAAACTCACAGCAGACTGGCACACACTTCTGCAATATCAGGAGTAGTCCTCACTACTCCTGATAAGTAGGTCAGAATTTTCATGTCAGCTTTTAATGTATTCTCTGAGGGAGCAAGGAACAAAAGGCAAAGTGTTTTCTATAATAGCTAGTATCACTGCTCTTTCCATGCCCTCCATGAACATGCATGTGCCACATATTCAAAGATATCTAGCCCTAATTTTAGAGCTAAAGACATGAAGAACCTCTCCTTCCTCCACCTAACTTTTAGTAAGTTCAGCTATCAGCAGGACAGAACATATAACTTCCAATGTGTTTGCGAAGCCATTGCTTGACTGTAGACTCACTTGGTCTCCTGAGTTGAAACATGTCATGTTTTCAACTCCTTAATTGTAAATGTCTAGACTATAGTTGTGAGCTATTTATCTCTGAATTCATGTGAAGAGATTACTCTTATTATTAGACATTAGGAGACCCTGACTTCCATGCCATTTGACACTACAGAGAATGTTTTTGGTGGTTATGCTGACAAGGAGTTTGTGTTAAATAGTGGAAAGTCTATTTGGGCATCTGCCTGCACACACATGCGCACTCACACACACACACACACACACAGAGAGAGAGAGAGAGAGGGGGGTTCATTCACATTACAGGCAGCTATGGAAATGCTCCTGCACACTTAATTCTGTTCACTTATCCTCAGAGAAATGTCACCCAAACTGTCAACCAATTAGGAATTACTTAGTACTACAAGCCCAGGAAGTGGCAACTGTGGTAAATAAAAACATTGCAGCAAGACCCTCCATCCTTGTAAGAACTCTATTATAGGTTGTCTCTCCAAGAACCACCCTCTAAGACAGATTAATTCAAAGCCATTCATGGAAAACAGCAACTGTGAACATTGGAGAATAAAGAAAGGACTAGGTGATGGATGTCAAGTTGTAGCCCAAGCACAGAATAGACTCCACCCACTGCACTGGGGGTTTTGCTGTTGGAAATACCCTTCAGGGGCATCTAGAATGGTTGTGTAGCTGAGCCTTTTCCCTGCATTAATCAGTAAATGAATGCGCAGCCTCCCAGGAGGGCATTTGATCTTGTATAGAGTACTTCCTGCAGCTCAGCAGTCCCCAAAGTTCATCTCTCTCTGCCCTTCCTAGTAGTTTTGGATAGAAAGGTCTTCACTCAAGGTTGTTACCGGTTGGATGTGGTCTTTGAAAAGATAACCCCAGAAGGTTAAACTCCTAACCTTATTACTATCCATGAATACCCATGAATATGACCTCATTTAAAAGTATGGTGGATATAGTCAAGATTAGTATGCCTAATCTAATATAAACTGTGTGATTATGAAAAGGAAGAATATATAGCAGGCACAGGGGTGTTGGCAGGATGATCCAAAGTCATTCTCTGCTATATGGTGTATTTGAAGTCAGTCTGGGCTATAGGAGACCCTGTCTCTCTCACACAAACACAAAAGAAAAATAAATAAAACGAAGAGGTGCATGCCATGCAGATCCACATACAGATATTCAGAGTGTGTGTGTGTGTGTGTGTGTGTGTGTGTGTGTGTGTGTGTGTGTGTGTGTGGCTACAAACCAGGGAATGTTGAGAATTGCTGGTCATCACTAGAAGTTATTTGGGGAAGATAGATTCTACCATTCCTCTCAAGCCACACAGTTTGTGGTACTTTGTTGCCAGAGCCCTAATAGATTGCTATAGGTAGCAAACTGGGTAGAAGATAACAAACACAGTGTCTTAGGATGAAGCTTACCTGTAAATGAGATCTGTAGGTGTGCAAGTACCCTGTACATGGGTATGTCTTATGCTTTGAGCAGTTAGCAATGTAATTGGTAATACATGGTTCACATACATAGTAGAAAGAGACAGTATATGTAAGACACGAACTGGAAAATGAAACTTCCATTTAGAAATTATTGTCTACTTTTCATTAACAAGAAAACTGTGAGAGCCAGAAAGCATTAGTCACTTATCAACAGCTAGAGACTGAGCATCCAAAGCCTGTCTCGTGACCACTGAGTGAGTCTGGCTGTACAGTAATACTCACACAGTCACTGTGGACTAAGCCCTGTGAGAGACAGGGGCAGAAAGAGCTGACAAAGGGTCCCTGCTGAGGGAATGTGCCTGGAACAAAGCAAACTTCTTTCCATTCCTGGAACAGAGCCCAGAATACAGGTCATATGGATAACAGGTTGGTGAGATCATTTCCAGTGCTTTTTGTGACCACATTTTCTTTCCCAGAATTATATTAATACCAGCCACTCAAAAAAGTAACATTCCCCTTTCAATCTGGTAGGAACAAAGCACTCATATGACAATAGAAGGTTTTTTAAGATGAGAAAAGAGAATGGGGCAGGGTTTCATTTGTATAAGTAAGTATCCCAACCTTAGCCCTGACTGCCCTCTTACCAGATGACAGTATGATTTTCATACTCTGACATCATTAGAAATGTAGAAACTGAACTTGCTGCTAACTTACAACCAAGAGAGAAAAATACGAGTAGAAACACTTCCTATTCTGCTTCAAATCAACATCAACTAAGTAATGTTGTATTTAAAAGTGATCATCTAAACGGTGACACAGCTTTCTGATGAACTAAAAGTAGAATCAACTCCCTAGAAAAAGTTTTCCTCTCAAACATCCCTCAGTCAAAAGAAGAGTATGGAGTGAATTCAGAAAGTTAATTATAAGGCACATGGAAAACACCCAGGAAGTCCTGAACAGCAGGGTGTAAGAAGAAGCCTCAGACAAGCATACATTTTCCAAATAGACTAAAGTTTAGAAGTGACTTGAATTAAAAATAGAAGTTGCTTGTTGTGGTAATGCATGCAGGTAAGATGTGCTGAAAGAGGCAGAAGTAGGAGGATCACAAGTTCAAGGCCTGCCTATCCTACACATTTAAAAAGGAAAGAAATAAAATAAGGAAGATATCTTAGACTGTAAAAGTAGAAATGTAGACACTTTTGGGTTATTATATTTAGTAGAGTGTGTGTGACAAGAGTGGTAAACCACAGGACATGACGAAGGTTAAGGATAGACCACTTCGGAGACGTTGAACAGCACATTGAAGGGAGTAGCAAGGTATCAATGTGAATTTAGGAAGATTGTCACACAGTGGTTTGGAAAGTAAGTAAGGTGGTAATAAGGTAGGGCTGGGGACTGAGGCAAGACTTACTTCTTGTAATGGTCAAGCTAAAAAATCAGAAGTCCTTTTTCAAGACAATTTTCCAAGATGAGGAAAGGATATAGCTGGAGAAAACAGACATGGAATCAGTATTTTAGAGGCTGGTTGTTGCGATTGGAGTGTAGAGGTGAGAATAAAGAATTTAATCTGCACAAGGAAGCCAGTGAAGTTCAATTTGTCCTGTCCCCAGGGATCATCAAGAAACCATGTGTTTCCACCATATTGACAGTTTGATCTGGGTGGATTTACTCACACATGAAGAAGCACTTCCCAGTGTGGTTGTAAGCTGGTGCTCCAAAAGTTTCAGAAGGAAAGATTTTGAAGAAAATGATGGATACTGGCATATGCTCTGAAATGGTTACATCAGAGGAAAGGCCTCCAGATTTAAAAATTAGGACAGTCATCAGTGTCATTCCCCTAACCAGCTTCAGAACAGTTAGGGCAGAAGACCTCAGTTCCAGTGATTGTGGACAGAAAGAACTTACAGCTGCCTCCATGCTTGAAGCCAATAGCTACACCACAACAGTAAATGGCAACAAATACCTGAGTCTGTAGTGTTCATCGAAGTTAGGACGAACACACCCACTGATTATCTTTTCATTCAGAAAATAAGTATTGCCTAGCCATTTGTGATGACCATTAGAGTAGCTAATTTGGGCTGTGTGAGATCAAGGGGTGTAGACTTGTTTCCCCCTATGTATTTATAGAAGGAATCATCACAGTTCTTAAATGTATCTACCAATGCCAGTACCCATATCAGGCTACTTTCAACTACCTATAACTCTAGTCCCAGGGATCTCATCACCTCTGCATCTCTGCATGCATATAGTAAACACAAAGTCACACAAGCACACAATAAATATAAGTAAAATAATAAATACCTTAAGCAGCATATATATATATATATATATATATATATATATATATATATATGTATGTATGTATGTATCCCCATCTACATAACAAGTTCAAACCCAGTTTGGGCTGTGTGAGATCTAGAGGATGTAGATTTATATTTTCCTTTATATATTTGTAGAAAGAACCTTTACAAATCTTGGACTATACTTGCCAAAGCTAATATAGTATTTTGTCTTGTTTTCATTTTTTGAGATCAGGTCTCAAACTCCTAAATGCTGGGTATGTACATACGTGTGTGTGTGTGTGTGTGTGTGTGTGTGTGTGTGTGTGTGTGTGTGTGTAAAGCCTGTCTGGTTTAATAATATTTACTAAAATGTTTTTTGACCACAGGTGAAAGGAATAGGAATGATTAATGAATCAAAGTTCAATTATAAATCGGTTCTAGATAAAGTTTTTAAAGAAACCCTAATAAAGACTGTTATATAAGAGATAATATAATAAGGCCTATTTAGGCAAACCAACTTTTTTTCTGTTTTTATGATATGGTTCAAATGTATCCCAAACTGGCCTGGAACTCTTTATGTAGCCCAGGCTGGCCAAGAGTTTACAACAGTCCTGTTTCTGCTTCTTGAGTGTTAGGATTACAGGCATGTGCCACACAATGCCCTGTTGGGCTTTTGATGTTTGTTATTGTTTGTACATTTTATTGTTTCCATAATAACTTGGAACATTTTAATCATTTTGGTAGCATATAAATAATGATATTTTGTTTAAATTTCTCTGGGAAAGTATTAAGTTCAAAGAAGTGATTGAATGCATTTTAATCAACCTGAAAAGCAAAAGTCCTGCTTCGTTTGGGAAAAATAACTCAATGATAAATGATTGCTTTTTGTTTTTAACAACTTTAAGTCATGGTCCTAGCACAGTTTTTCCAACAGGAAGTGTTGGAGGAGTTAAAGAGGAGTATGTATGTGCAGCAAAGCATGTGAATAGAGCTGGGGGTGGAGCTCAGCTTGTAGCATTCATGCATGAGGATCAGAAGTTCAAAATCAGTCTCAGTTTCCTAAGGAGTTCAAGGCTATCCTGATGTATATGAAGCTCTGTTTTAAAGTTTGCATACATAAAATCATGGGTAGATTTAGAGATACAGAACAGGGGAGGTTCTAGAGACCTATTATTTCCCTCAATAAGTTGCCCAAGCAACCAATGAAGCATAAGGGCTTTGAAGTATACTTGGTCTTCTTCCAAGATAATGTGTTTATATGTTCACACACTTTTGTAAAGTTTGCAAAAGAATGTTATCCATAAATAAATAATATGTTTACCTCTTTCCACTATAGTTTTTCATTTTCATGTACATTGGGGATATCAACAGCATTAAAAACACATTATGGAAATTTGTGTTATAAGATATATCTTCCTTCCTTCCTTTCTTCCTTCCTCCCTTATTTATTTTTTTTTGTGTGTGTGTTTTGGTTTGTTCTTTCAAGACAGGATTTTTCTGTGTATACCTAGCTGTCCTGGAACTGATTGTGTAGACCAATCTGGCTTTAAACTCAGAGATCCCTCAGCTTTTGCCTCCCGCTTGTCCTTTTACATTTGTCTTTCATATTTGTATCTGACCAGTCATCCTGATATAGGAAGGACTTTTAGGAATGTCTCTGCCATCCGCTGTGATGCCTTACCTAGAATCATAATATAAAGATACAAGCATGGGGGGCTATAACATAATGCGTGACACCATGCCTGGCACTAGCAATATGGAGTAGTGAGGAAAAAGAAGGCTAGGGATATGAAAGACAAAGGCTAGTCTTCTTGAAAGCTCCCAATTATAAGATCTATAGACCTATGTGAAGAGAATTTAGTTCTTAATGACCTTAAGTCAAAATGGAAGTTCTCATCTACCAAGAATAAACCAAGTTGTGATACATCAGTGTATATAGCTATGCATACATTATATAGAGCGAAATGTTTCCTATGTGTTCAGAATGGGTAAATGACAAGAAACTATTATGACATTGTGAGGAATGGATGAAATCCTGAGTGACTATGTGCTGTTAATAAGAACGCAGATATGCAAAGGACCCCAGTGCCTCAGACCCATGGAAATGGCACAGCCTTCTCCAGGCCAAGCCAGGGGATGGCAAAGCCTTTCTGTGGTATAGGTATGAATGTTTAAAAACTACTGAGCAGTGCATGTAGAAACTAACTACAGCTTCCTCCTCAAAATCAAACAAGCTGCAGACAAGCAGAATCCAGATCCACTCCTGCCTGTCCTCTCCCTGCGATGCAGGCACAAGGAAGCTCCTACATAAACTCACAGGTCTACGGCATCACTGCGGGTCTCCTCGTCTCTTTCCTTCCTTTTTCCATTCTCATGTGTGTTGTGTGATATATTCATTGTGTTCTGACAAATAAAGCTTGCTTAGAGTCAGAGGGCGGAGCTAGCCACTAGCTGACCAAAATTAACCAAAGACGTTTGGGGGACTAGAGACAGATAGAAGACAGGAAGTAGTAAGGTAGGCCTGAGAGAGGATCTTGGCCCTTTTGGAGGAAGGGATGGAAGAGGTAGGAAGTCACTGGTGGCTGCTTCCCTGCTTCTCTGATCTCTCAGGTACTTACCCCAATATCTGACTTCAGATATTTTTTTTTTCTGTTGCTGATAAGGAATTGATGCTAAGAGTGTTCTTTGATGAGTATGTCTCTCTGATCTCAGCTATCTCTCTGTAGTTACAAAAGCTAGCCTAGACTCAGCTCTGACTTACTCTTGATGCAACTCTCACTCGCTTTGTCAGTCTCCACCGCAATCCAATCCAATTTAGGTAGACTAAAAATTTGCTGGAGGTCATAGTGTCAGGTGTTAGGAATACGGTGCAAAGGTGGGACCACAGTAGATCCCATGATGGGGACAAATGGCAGGTGAGAAGCATAGGCCTATAGACAGAACTTATGTGAGAAGTTTATTGAGGGGAAGTAAGAGAGTAAGGGAAGGGAAAAGAGGAGAGGGAAAAAAAGGAGGAAGATGCAGAGGGACAGACAGAGATCTGTCTGCCTCCTCAGAGAAATGGTGGAGAGAGGGGACATGGACCGAGTTTGTCTCTTAAACAAATCTTTGCACCTTTGTGCGGACAACATAGTGACATAGCAGCCATAGGACCCTGGGCGGGCCAGGGTACTGTCTGAGAGCATCCTGCCAGGTGACAGTGGATAGGCCAGCATAAGGCCTGAATCCTGATATCAGTAGCCCATCATATCTTTGACATGTGAAATTTCTTTGAAAACTCAGTATGGTGTGTGATTGAATGTGTGTTTGTGTGTGTGTGTGTGTGTGTGTGTGTGTGTGTGTGTGTGTACATGTATAGATCACAAAAGTTGATGTGGAATATCTTCCTCTATCACTCTCTACCTCATTTTTTGAGATAGTCTCATCAAACCTTAAGCTCTCTGCTTTTGCCAAACGAACTAGGCAGACAGCTCCCAGGGATGGATCCTTCCGTCTACCTCCCCAGCTGAGATTGCAGCTTTTTTTCTTACATGGTTACTGGGTTTACAGACTCTTGGTGTTTGTACTGCAAGCACTTTACAGACTGAGCCACTCCCTTCACGTACTTTCTCCCAACTGAGTGCTCTCTCTAGCTTTTCCTTGCTCTGGCTTAAACCGGCTCAGTTTCTTTGTGCTTCTCTTCTTTCTATAGCATGAAATCTGAGTACCACCACAGTTCTCAACCCCGTAGCCTTCCTTCTCTTCAGTGAACTTGGCAATCCTTGTTTTCGATTTCTCAAATGAGACTGATCTGACACTCTACAGGAATGCTAGTACCAACTGCTCAACTGCTAACCCATCTTTCCACCAGCTACCTAGAAAACGTGGGAAGGAATGTTGCTCTCCTCTCACAGCTGAACCTGTTAGCGTCATTGCAACTTTCTTGACGGGATTTTCATTTACAAGGGGTCATCTTTTTTCATATAGGTTCATTAAAGGATGTTTGGGAAATTGGTGCAGTGAAAAAGATGAGTCCACCACCCACATTACTCATAGTTCAGATTTGTATGGATTTCTCCCAGAAATTTTTATGCATTCCTTTGTTTATTAGCTTTCCAATTGTAATTTTAGATACACATATGTGCCTATAACCACATTGCTTTTTAAATATAGATTCTAAATATAATGCATGTAACAATATAAGCTCCACAGGTACCACTGAAATATTTACATGACAAAGACTCAAATTTGTTTGACTGACTTTGTTAGCATCCTATTACTACTGTAACAAATCACCATAAAGGTAGCAACTTTAAAAACCACAAATGAATTATCTAACCATTCTGGAGGTTCAAAGTCTGAGTTGGTCTTCCTGACTTGAAATGTGTATGTGGACTGGGTCACATTACTTTCCAGGAATTAGATCATCAACACCTTTAGGCAGCTACTTTTCTGCCTGCTGCTACCATGTATTTCCTATTATTGGGCCTTTAGGCTGCTTTTCTGATGGACTGTAATATATAAAACTATCACAAATGCCATCATTCATTTTACTGCTTTCTCCTATGGCAAGACAGTCTCTCACTTACAAGTCTTTTCTCCTAAAGAAAGAAATTATAGAGTAGAAATGTTCTGACCAGAGATGTTCACTTCTATTGACATCAAAGCAATGGAGGTTAGAGATTCTGGGATTCTGTTTTGTTTGTCTTTTGCAACATGGTCTCATGGAGCCCATCCCGGTCCTGAACTCCAGATCCTCCTGCTATACTCCTCAAATGTTAGGATTATTAGTATGCACCAGTATGTCCAGTAGGTCACATAGTGTATCTGAAAACTTCCTTAAGGGTGAAGTAGCAAAGTAACCCCTTTTCAGTACTGTCACTGCCAGATGAGATGATGTAATCCATAATATGACACTGTACTATTAGTGGCAAATTATAGAGATTAGAGTAATAGCTAATAGAACAGTTACAAGAAGACAAGATAGCATGGCCTTATTATTGTTTCTAGTAATTTCTAACACTCATACATCTGGTATCTTGGATGATTGATCTTGTCTACATGGAGAGGAAATTCAGAAACCTCTATTGGTCAGAATCAATGTGAGAGTGCTTTTTCAAATTTTAATAGTTCTGCTATGGTTTGAATGTTCCCTTCCTACAAAACTCACATTGAGATTTAATTACCATCCCAACAGCATAACAGGTGAGGTCTATTGGAGATTAGGTTGTGAAGGCTTCACCATCATGAAAGAATGAGTGGTTTTATCACAGGACTGTCTTTATTATGGTGACAGTGAATTCTTGCTCCCTCCCCTAAATTATTGTTTTGAAGATGGGTGTGGCAGTGCACACCTATAATCCCAGCACTCCAAACCTGGAGGTAGGAGAATGAGGAGAACAAGGCCAGTGTGAGCTACATTAGACCTTGCTTCAATCAATAACCAAGCAAGCAAGCAAGCAAGCAAGCAAGCAAGCAAGCAAGCAAGCACTCCTGTCAATGAAACAGGTAGGATAATAGCAGATCTTCACCTCTCCCTCCATTCCTCCAAATCCAATGACCTCATCTCATCCCTAATGCTGCAGCAAACCACCTGCTAGGGTCCCCTTCCCTCTGCCTCTATCTCCAGGGCTACGGACAGTGCCAGGGACAGGACCAGACCACACAGACCTTATCCTCCTAACCTTCCTACAACTGATTGTTTTATCCCAGCCCTCAATTCAACAGCCACTATCTTTGAACAAACAGGCCACTCCACCACTTGAGCCAGGGAAGTAGATAGGCTAACTACAGACCTTCACTTCTCCCTCTATTCCTCCAAGGCCAGTTACCTACTCTCAATTTGAATATGTTAATTTTGTGCATTTTATGAACTCTCCTTTGTAGTGGTTTTGTTTTCTTTGATAGAGGGAGGGAGGGAGAGAAGGAGGGAAGGGAGAGAGACAGACAGACAGACACACAGAGAGAGACAGTTGTCTGCAATGTCCACTGTGCTGCCTAGGCTGGCCCGGCACCCACTACATAGCCCAGACTGGTCATTCATTCATGAAGCATTTTAAAACTTTTCTAGAATGTAACTGTCCTTTACTCAGGAACAAGAGGGTCTCTGTCCCTGCCCCACACTCCACTTGGACCTGCTGTTACTTTGTAACTCATGTCTAATTTTATTCCCCTAGCTAAAGAAAACAGAACAGCTCTTTTCCCAGCTTCCTGACTGTTTGCTCAACTTCCTCTCTCTTCCCTTCTTCTACTCCAGGCCCAAGTGGTTTATTTTGGAGCAAGTTTTCAAAACACCAAGACAGATAAAGATCTGAGTATCATAACTCTTGCATACTTCTTTTTTCCACCCTGTCTCCCTAACAGTGAAACCTTGCCAAGAGTCTATCTCAAAAGTACAGCCAAGATGTTGCCCCTTGCAACTAGCAGAGATAAACAGCTTTCTATCTAATCCTAAAGTGGATGATCAAGTAGACATTGATTCCTGGCTTTGGGTTTCACTGACATACTCTCTTTCCAATGGTGTCCCATTGTTCATCAACTGTTGTTTTAGTTCTTTTGTGTGGGGATGTATTATTTTTCTGCGGACATGAAGTCTATAGTTCTGCTGGTATTCAGGGACTTTTCAAAATCCATGTGCATAAAGCTGAAAGGAAGCATATGTCATGTTTGGAGAGAACATCTACTCTAAAAGTCACTTCCTTCAACCAAAATGGTAATAGAGCTGCTAGGAAAAATAGGCCTTTTCACCCCAGAACTATTTCAGTAGACTCTGGTCTCATATACTGACTTAGTAACAGCCAAGCCTCTGTTTTAGAGTAAAAGGAGAGTAGACATAGAAGGTAAATTGGAGTCCATTGTCAGCATAACATGTGTAGTTTCAGCCTGCTGTATTAGTGGTGGGGAGAAATTGGCCTGTTTCAAGAAAGTCTTGGAGTTCAGTGGGAATCTATAAGTGGAGAGACTACCTTAAATGCACTTCCCCTATAATGAGATTGATGACTTCCTTAAATGCCATCCTAGAGCCTTGATCCAGTAGATGATGGAAGCAGAAGCAGAAATTGACAGCTAAGCACTGAGCTGAACTCCTGGAATCCAGTTGTAGAGAGGGAGGAGGGATGAACATAAGGATCAAGTTCATGCTGGGGAAACCCACAGAAAGAGTTGACCTGAGCAAGTAGGAACTCATGGACCCCAGAATGACAGCTTGGGAACCAGCATAGGACCGAACCAGGCCCCCTGTTTGGGGCCTCTGGTGGTGGAACAAGTATTTATTCCTAATGCATGAGTGGACTTTGGAAGCCCATTCACGCATGGAGGGATACTCTCTCAGCCTAAATATATGAGGCAGGACCTAGGCCCTGCCCCAAATGATGTGTCAGACTTTGATAATCTCCCATGGAATACCTCACTCTCCCTGGGGAGTGAAAGGGTGGTGGGATTGAGGGGGAGTGGCATGGGAAGATGGGAAGGAGAGGGAACTAGGATTGATATGTAAAATAAGATTGTTTCAAATTTAAATAAAAATATTTTTTTAAAAATCTGAAAAAAGAAAATATTTGTGGAGAGCAGAACTTGGAATATGAATCAGTTTAATAGTTGCACATGTGGGGCAGAAGATGGAGCTCAATATAAAGTATTTTCCAGGTATGACTAAAGCCCAAGACTTGCTCTAGTGTGCAGGGGTTCATGGGTGGGGAGAGTACCAGGGCTGGGAATTTAACTCAGCTGTCAAAGGGATTGCCAAACATGCACTAAGGTCCTAGGTTTGATCCTGAGCATACCCTAACAACTGATGTGATTAATACTGCAAGCCTGTAATCTCAGCACTCTGTGGGAGAGGGCAGAATGATAGGAAGTTTAAGCTCCATCCTTAGCTACATAGCAAGTTTGTGATCAGACTGGGCTACATGGAATTCCATCACAAAATAAAATAGCAAAACAGAACAGAGGAGATGGTAGCTGCAAGATTCCTTCAGTGGATCCAAGCTAGAGACCATCTAAGGAACAGTTAACTAATACCTCCATTTAAGGATAGAAATTAAAAACAAAACTAATGCTTCTCTGAAAGGTAAGATTAATTTGACAGGGGGATGATTGAAAGCAAATGATTGAAATACCAAGAATTCACCAGCAAAATGGACTTTGGGAAATGTGAGACATCTGATAAACTATTGGAAACTCTAGAGTTTATTTTATCTTGGCAACCAAGAAAAGAGAACATTCCTTAACTCGGGGCCAACACCCCCTCCATATCTGGCATATGGGCAAAGGCTGATTAGGGATGTTTGGGGCAGCACAGGGGGACACTGGAAGTAAGACTCCTCCAAGCAGGTTCTGAGAGGAAGGACTGGGTATCTTCCCAGTGACTATGGGCTACAGAGAGTCAGGGGTCCTAAGAGTCTTAAAGACTAAGAAACAAAGGAGGAGAATCTGAAGAATTGCACTTCTCCTCTCTAGTTAGCCTCCCTTCTCCTCTTTAGTTAGCCTCACCCTTGTTGGCCTCTCATTTTTTTTAAAAAGCAGGTCTTAAATTAATAACATTTTCCCAGGGGCCAGAGATATGGCTCAGCAGTTAAGAGATCTCTTACTGCTCTTGCAGAAGACTTGAATTTAATTCCCAGCACCCACATCAGGTGCTCCACAACCTTTAATTCCAGTTGCAGTGGATCTAACATCTTCTTCTAGGCTCTTTAGACACCTGAACTCATAAGAACATATTCACACACACAGGTACCACAGAAACACACACTCAAACATATACATACACACACACACACACACACACAATATAGACACACACTGTCACACTGTCACTCTCACACAAAAATACACCTAATTCAAAGTAAAATAAATATTAAATAAAAATTTCCCAGAAATAAACCTGTTTTTTAAATCATTGAGTCCTTTTTTAATTTTTCAAAGATCTCCACCCCCAATAACTCACATTTTTGAAATTCATAATCTAAAACAATATATAGGAATCTTAGATCTTATAGATCTTATGGTAACGTTCCAGTTTTTGATTCAGACCTACAGGACTTGAAATTTTATGACTATAAAATACAACATGAAATTCCCAATGCCTGGCATTTTTTAAGACGCTGTACACTCTATTTCTTTTATTCCAAGAAATTTTGGAGTAAGTTCATTGTGAAACTATAAACAGAATGGCCTGAGAACAGAAATGCTGTCAGGAGAGGACAGGGACAAACCTACCTAGTAGAGACATTACAAGCATAAAATGTCCTTAAAATGTGGTGGAGATAGCTCAGTGAAGAAAGTGTAGTCAGGTTTTTCTTTGGGCTTCTAGCTCACAAATAACAACACAGAGACTTATTATTAGTTATGAAAGTTCAGTCTTAGCTTAGGATTGTCCCACTAGCTCTTATAACTTACATTCATCTACTTTTATTAATCTATGTTTTACCACATGACTTTTATCTTTCTTTCATTCTGTATATCCGTCTCCCTCCATGTCTCCTTGGCGGCTTCTTTGGGCATCTATGTTCCTCCTACTACTTCCTTTCTCTCCCTGGAAGTCCTGCCTTCACATCCAGCCTAGGCACTGGCTATGCAGATTTTTATTACACCAATATACCTTCATACAGTGTACAAATATCCCATAAAAATAAAGTGCTTGCTACACATGCCTAGAGACCTGAATTCTGGTCTGGTACAGAGCTCCATATTTTCATTCCAGCATTGGGTTGGTGCAGAGAAAGATGGGTCCTGGGCTACTTGCAAGCTAGCCAGTATAACTCAAAATAGTGAGCTCTAGTGTCAATGAGAAATCTTGTCTTAAATCTAAGGTGGAATCTGACCTCCTACACACACACACACACACACAGAGAGAGAGAGAGAGAGAGAGAGAGACAGAGACAGAGACAGAGACAGAGACAGAGAGAGACACAGAAAGAGAGAGATTTAAAAAATACTTTATTGGTCCATGTTTCTGGCTTAGTCCTGAGACTTCAAACATCTCATTGGCACACATGATATTTGCAAAAATTAGCATGGACACTGTTGACTGACTTTCTTCTCACTGGGCCTTTGACACTCACAACAAGTCTCAGAGCTGCCCAAAGTCTTCTCCATTAGTCCAAATGCAACAAGTCTCATTCCTAGCTTGAAGAACACTGACTCATAGAAGGCCTGGATTCTTTGTACATTCTCTCCTTCCTCTACTGTAGGAGTTAGCTGCCATTTTGGAGAAATTAGACGTGAAAGAGCTGGGAAACTGTGACCCTCCAACTTGTGTGTTACTTCAATAAAAATTATTTTAAAAACAGCCTATTTTTGTTAAAGTTTATCAAATTCTTAAGTGAAATATCTTTTAAACTTGGGGTTTGTTTGGGTTTTGTCATTGTAAGCATAGGTAGAATGCTTTCCTCCTTCCCAAATCTCAGAGTGAAAACTGGCACAGGGTGGCCATGGGTGGGCCATTTTCACCAAATCAACAAAAAGGCACTGTCTTCAGACCTCTGATGCTAACCTGCCAAGTCACAGCATGGTTCCTCTTTATCCCAAGTCTGCCAGGTGCATAGCAGATGATAAGAGGAAAATGCCTGGAAAATGAAGGGATGCTGAGAGCAGGAGCAGTAGTCTTTCCCAGGAATGAGGACCTTAGTTGGACATCCAACACAAAGTGGCCATCCCCTGAAATCATACACACAAGCAGCACTAAACAGATTGAAGAGGCTTTATTTACATATTTGTTCATATATAGATACAGATATAAATCTGAGAGGGAGAAAGGGGGTTGCCATGGGAGGAGTTGGAGGAAGGAAAGGAAAAGGAGAAAATCATTAATAAAAATTAATAAAAGTTTTATTTCTACTATACAAAAAAGGAAAAACAAACAATAAAACACCTGGACATTTTACTGTATCATGTTCCAAGTAATTTTGTTTTCCTTTGCTTTTCTGGTACCAGTAGCAGCATCTAGGAACTTGTTACAAATACAAGTTTGGAAATATACAACACGTATAACACCTTCTTTTGCAACAGACCACAAAGGCTTGGTAAATTCTCAAGGTAGTAGATGAATACATTAAATACCACCCTTGGGTTATTATATAATTATGTAATGTATTGAAACACAGAACTGAATCCCAGAAATGTTAAATTATTATGTAGCAATTGGAAACAAAGTAAGCCCTTAAGAGATAACAGGGCATAGTGGGACTTGCCTTTAATCCCAGATCTTGGGAGCAGAAAACAGGACGATCAGGACTTCAAGACCATCCTCAACCATCAGAAGGCCATCAGAAGGCAGCCTGCTGAAGGAAATTCTACAAATAAATAAATAAATAAATAAGGAAAAGAAATGCTCATTTTCTGGTCTCATGTAACCTAAGCTGACCTTGAGCTCCTAATTCTCCTGTCTTCACCTCCCAAATTCTGGAATTTCAGGAGTACCACACCTGCTTGTTTTCCAAACTCAGAGTAAAAGACCTCAATTTTCCCACCCACTTTAAGTAGAACAAATAAACCACAGTCAGTTAAAAAAGAAGAAAGGAAGGAAAGGGGGAGGGAAAAAATTTTTAAAAATCCTGAGCCAGATGTGGTGGTAAATAGCTGTAAACCTAACATGTAAGAAGCGAAGGCAGATAGGACTGACACCAGTTTGAGGTCAGTCTAGGCTACATGTTGTCAACCTGTTTCAAAATAACATTAGAAAAAATGCTCAGGCATGAGCCTTGGTGGAAGATTGGAATGGCATGAGAAACTCTCAGAACAAGCAAATAAAACTTTAGACCAATTAAAGCAGAGTCTCTGGGAGTGCAGCTCTTTGTTGTTGCTTTTAGTTCTTCAAGTAATCCCATGAGCCCACAGTTTAGTGAAGAACCAACTGGGCAGGCTTACCATGGTAGAGGGCACTGTGCCCTAAACTTTCTCTAGATAAATAACCTGAACTCCAGCACCAGTGTTTAGGGTAAGGCATTCTCCTCTCCTGTTGCCTTCCACCACAGACCACCTGCATATTGCCCTGAAGAAGAAAAAATGATGTTCTAAAGATCCCTGTGTTTAGCTCTTTGAGTATCAGACTATTGAAACAGTGATCTCCAAGAAATTGAAATGTCCTCAGAAATCTCATGCCTGAAGAAGGAAAAGACTCAAAGGCTGCTACCAGCAGGGAAAATGCACGGGTTCTTAACAGTTTGCTATCCCGGATCCCTAGTCCGAAAGAAACATAGAGAATGTCCTGACAAGTAAAACACTGGAGGTGTTTTTCACTTTGAATCAGCACCTGGCCTTTTGCCTTGGTATACCAGCCATCTTCCATGGTGGGTGAACTGCATCATTGGGGGTAGACTTTTCAGTGCAGATGCAATCAATATTCCTGTCAAAGAGCAGGTGTGCAAACCATTGCTGAAGTTGACCAACTCATTAGCAAATTTTCCAGCCCCTTCCTTGACTATACCCATCCGGTGTACATGAAAAAAAATAAATAATAATAAAAAAAAAAGCTATGTACCCAGGAGAAGAACAAATAGAGCTTGGGAGCAAAAAAACTACAAAACACTCCATCTTCCCCTGGAACAGATTCTGTGCCCTACCCTGCTCTAGCATCACTAACAAAATTTTCCTCTCCTGCCAACAGACCCACCAGAGCTGCAGCCTTTTTTTTCCACGATCCTACAGAGTTCTGTCTTCAACTCAAGCACATTGACTGCCAATTGCTGATTCTGTACAGCTGACTTTCAGCATCCTCACCAGGGCCAACATGAATCAACAACACTCCTCTGGCCTTATCTGCCATGGCCTTGGGCAGCCATGATCTGATTCTAACAGATGCTTTCTCCCTCTTTCTCCTAGAACTCTAACAATGGCTTCTCCCTGGGTTACTTCTGAGAATCACGAACTGAATTAGTTATGCTATTATTCACTGTAATAGTACTTTACACACACACACACACACACACACACACACACACGCACGCACACGCACACACAAATATATATATATATATATACATATATATATATATCCTAGAATTTTTTTTTCATTTTATCATAATGAGCTGTTTATAATCCCTTCTCTGTCAAGAAACTTTAGGTTCTTTGCAGCCTATTTCTTGAAGAGAGAATTTTTTTCAATTAAAGTTTAAAAAAGAAAAGAAGAAACCTAGCTTCATGCCACCTAAGAGGCTGAAGTTGAAAAAGAGAAAGATCACAAATGCACAAGGGTGAAGTGGGGTATGACAGAATTGATAATGTGCTGCCTATGAGAGCACGAGGGCTTGAATTCAATTCCCAGAATCTACAAAAACAAAACAAAGAAATAAACATAAAAAAAAAAAAAAAACAGAAGGACTACTGGTACTTCCTGGCTATCCAGCCCAATCTAATCTGTGAGCACCTAGGTCCCACTTAGAGGGCCTATCTCAAAAAATAAGATGAATGGTGCCTGCGGAACACCTAAAGTTGACCTCTACCTTCTACGTGTACATGCTAACACAAATACACACATTAATGTGTGTGTGCACATATGTACACACAAAGTTGAAAAAAAAAATAGAGAACTAGTTTCATGGGGAGATAAGGCAGGAGATCTGATTTCAACAGAAAAGTATGTTAGTGTATCACACACACACACACACACACACACACACACACACACACACACAAACACACACGGATACATTGGAGCTTAAACATATCTGAGAACAACAAATATTGTTTACAGGTTTGATGTAAATGCATTCTAAAATCATCTAGGTTGATGTTTTTTTGAGTCCTGTGTGTAAAACCAAGGTAGCCTACTTAGAGGACCAGTAAGGATTGTCTGTTGAGCCTTGAAGATGGAAGAAGTGTCATGGTTTGCAAAAGCATTCACAGTGAAGTGAATATAGTGAGCAGTCATCTAGAGCTGCATCTGTACAGAACATGGCAGAGAATGAGGTCCAGAGGCTGTCCATGCTCAAAGCCTTACAAAGTTAGCATATAAGAAGTATAAGGAACATATAAGAAGAGAGGAGAGAGGGGAAGGGAAGGAGAGTGGAGAAGGGGGAGGGAGGGAAAGGTAAAGGGAGAGAGATTCCCATAGCAGAGTAAACAGTGTTGGCCAAGAGGAAGGCTGAAAGCCCATCCTAGCTAACTAAGAGCAGCTAAAGTTGGCTGCTGGAGCAGATGTTCCAGGGTATCTGAAGGTTACCTATAGCACATTAGAATACATCCCTGGATGAAGATTTAAGAAGCTAATGAGATATGTGATGCACAAAGTTGTATAGAGAACTGCATGTATTGGTTAGGACATATAAATGAAAATAATCCAAAAAGTTCATGCTGTATTATAGGTTAGCACATCATGCCCTCTCTCTGGTAAGATGAGACCATGTGGAAATACTTAGGTTAATAGAAATGGGTTAATATTTAAGACAGAGCTAGCCGATAAGAAACCAGTAACAGACCAACAGAATTATATCTAATACAGTGTCTCTGTGTGTCATTTGGGGCTGGTGTGGCTCTGGGACTAGACCAGTGGAAAAACATACTCATAACATAACATGGCGCCTTCAACGAGGCTAATAAGAACTTCCACTTAAAACTTAACAAAAACTTAAGAAAGGGTTTTAGAAACAAAAGAACAAAGACAAGCAAGTCTTCTTGGTAGGAGCATTTTTCTCAGTTGGACTCTGCTTTGCTAGAGACAAGCAGAGACTTGTGCGGCTCCTTTAAGGGAGGTTTCCTGACTCAGCATAAGCGCCAAAAAAAAAAAAAAAAAAAAAAAAAAAAAAAAACTGCAAGGCTTATAAAAGAGCTCTGCTAACAACTTAATGGAGTGTACTAGAGCTGGCAATGGCAGTGACCACATCTCCAAGCCGGCAGCATGCTGCTGGATGGTAGCGTAGATCAAGGCAGTGAACATAGCTCTCAGTTCTGGCAGTAAAGATACCCGCTGCCATCTTTGATAGACCACAGCTAATACATCTGTGGCTTTGATTTTAGCAATGTTGTTTACCAGATAAAAGACTAGTGGCCAGAAAAAAATAAAGATTTACAGTAAAGACAGATTCAGATTAAGAAAAACCACTAAAGGTTTACAGTGTGTTTTAAAAATATACATAGGCTTGGGAGAGAAAATGAAACAGGATAAAATGGTTTTAAGAAGAATAAAAAGACAGAGAGTAGCTGACACATGCCTTTATTTCCAGCATTTGGGAGGCAGAGGCAAGCAAATCTTTGTGACTTCAAAGTAAACCTGGTATACAGTGTTAATTCCAGGACAGATAAAAGTTACACAGAGAAACTGTGTCTCAAAAAAATGAGAAATAGAAGTAGAAGAAATAGACTGATAAAAAAGCCACATAAAGATGGAAAGCATAGAGAGAATCTGGATACTATACGGTATTATATTGTCTTTGTATCGTTTGACTACTGAGGAAATAACAACTGTTAAAAGAAATGCTGCTGGATTAATTCAATTTATATATTTTAAAAATGCTTTGACTCCAAAATTTAAGTCTAAGGACAGGTTACTGGGGAAAAGGATTTCTATTTTTGTTTCCACATAAAATGAAAAGCTATGGATTCCTTACAAACTAATGTGGTTTGATCAAGCAAGACCCCCTGAAGCACTGTCCCAGGTGATCCACCCTTCAAAACAGCTGGGACAAAGCAGCTTTGCAGACCACTACCAGCAGGAAGCAGTTTGGAAAGAACAATGCCCAAATTCCCAAATATTGTCTATAAATGTTTGTGTTAATTTATATGGCTTTGGTTATAAATGGTTAATAATCACAACCAATCTCTTTTTAAAGGTAAAAAGGGGATTATGGTATAGAAATGTATACTTTGTTTGGGAATAGATTTTCTTTTATTGATACAAACTTAAGGTCAATTTTGTGATATGTATATTTCTCCTTTTGTTTAGGTATTGTGTTTATATAGCTCACTTAGAAAAATAATGTATAATTTAGTACAGTTCTAGATAGTTACCTATGATAGTCAAAACTTATAGTTAAGTTAGTTAGGTTTTTCAATATACACAGAGATTTATTTTAGATAGATAGGGATTCTTCAAACCTTTCAAAGACCTACAGAAAATGGCATTTAAAATCGTTTAGGGTTTTTCTTAGCAGTGAGGCATAACTGCTCCTGACAATACCACCTGCATCAGAAAGGAAGATGGACATCGAAGAAACTCATTATGGGGTTTGCTTTCAATACGGAAAGACTAGCCATTTGGACAAGATACTGCTCTTGTCTGGACTGTTTGACTTTATGTTCTATAAACTGACTTGCAGGACCCACAGGAAAGTGACTGTTGATACAAGGTGAACAGTGCTGTGGGGTTTCTGCTTCATGAAAGAGTCTGCCAGACAGTCTGCAGGACACAGAGAAAAGTGACCGACAAACTGCCAATACAAGAAGATAGTTTAAAGTTTCCTGTTTTGCTGAATAGTCTGCCAGACGCACTATGGCCTATAGGCTGAAGATGGAACATTAGAGAAGAACTTTGAATGACTGACCAGGTAGCAAGATGTCTCTGTCATTTCTAGAGTTTCTATATTATCCTTCTGTGGTCTTTGATAGAGTTGAAGGCAGATAGTTACGGTTATAGTTTTCCTTATTTAGGAGAAAAGATAAGTTACATATAAGACTTTAGTCTCACAAAGAAGGATAGATGATAGAATATTTTCTTTAAATCTTACTAAATGTTAATAGACTAAATATTGTTAACTGTGATTCTTATTTGATAAATGTTGTGTGATATATTTTGCTATACTAAGGTTAAAACCCTTCTTTTTATTTTAGACAGAAAAGAGATGTCATTCTGTAAATTCGTTTCTAGTATTGATAAATGAATAAAGCACTGTTGGCCAATAGGAAAGCAAGATAGGCGGGACTAGGAGACAAGAAGGAGAGAGGAAGGAATAGCGAGGAGTTTCAAGATGGACGACCTACAGGGTAGTACGCTGGGCCCTCTCTCTGGTAAGATGAGACCATGTGGAAATACTTAGATTAATAGAAATGGGTCAATATTTAAGACAGTGCTAGCCAATAAGAAACCAGTAATAGGCCAACAGAATTATATCTAATTCAGTGTCTGTGTGTTATTTGGGGCTGGCACAATGGTGGGACCAGACCGGCTGGCAGAAAACCTGCTCCTAACACTGTATCATAGAAAAGTCCCCATCCATTGTACAGTGACAGTGTTGAGGAATGAACTTTGTCTTTGCTCTAGATGGCTTGCCCGCCCTTGGGAATGTACTGTCCCTTTAACTGCCTCTGCTCCTGCCCCAGCTCCCTGTCTCTGCTCAATTCTTTGTTTTGGAGCACAGTATCTTGGGACGCCCTTCTGGAGTTACCTGGGAAGCCTAATATCAGCTTATGTAAATAGAATGTGACATACTCATGCAAACCATACCAAATTTTAAATTTATAGCGACCAAATTTTTGCCTGTATTCATATGTGTGTGTTAGTGTGTGTGTTACTGCATATGAATATGGAGGCTAGTGAAAAACCTCAAGTGTCATGTCTCATGCATCATCCAACTTGTGTTTTTTAGACAGGATCATTCATTGGATGGAGTTCGTCTAGTGGGCTAGGCTGGCTGGACAGAGAGCCCTGGGATCTGCCTGTCTCTACCTCTCCAGCATTGAGATTTAAAGCATGTGCCAGCAGGCCTTCTGCCATTTTAAATATAGTTTCTAGGGATCAAAGTCAGGTCCTTGTGCTTATAAGGCAAGCATTTTACCAACTGAACCACTGTTTTTTTTAATAGCAAAAATAAGTTGGTGAAATTAATTTTTATTATATATTTAAAAATGTTCTTTCAACATATAATTGGTGTCAATGTCAAGGCATTCTATATCCTTTTTCTTGTCTGGAGTTGTATTTTATTATTATAATGGGGTCTGTGTGTGTGTGTGTGTGTGTGTGTGTGTGTGTGTATGTGTGTATGTGTGTGTGTACTCAAGCAAATGTCACAGGGTGCATGCAGAGGTCAGAGGACTTCTGCCATTGACTCTCCTTCCACCATGGAACCTGGGGATTACATTCAAGTGGTCAGGCTTGTATGACCAGTATTCTCTCCTTCTGAGCCACCTTGCTGGCTCTTGTTTAATGTCTTTAGAATCAGCCTTTTTTTTTTTTCTTACTCTTTCTTATTACACATCTCTATTCAAACTAGCCATATTTCAGTTATTCAATAGCACCATGTGGCTCAAAACTATCATATTGTACAGTACATTCTAAAAAACAGAAGCTGTGCAGCAAGCAAAAGTCAACCCCTCTTCTAGCTCTTCAGGATGATTTAGAGGAAGCCAAATATAAATGGCTCCTCAAAGGAAAATACGGCTTGGGATTCCATGGGATGCAGAATGGCTTGCAGTAAGAGCCTGATGCTGCCATAGATAGGGCAGAGCTATGTTTTCAAGCATTCAAGGAAAATAAAGCTAAGCAGCAATTTGAACAAGTCTCCCCATTTGATTTCAGTTTTATACCATTCGGTGCTATTATGGGAGAATAACTCTCTGGTGTTTCAGATAAATGACCTGACCAACAGTTTATGAGGGGTCATTAATCTCAGCCTCACAACAGGATTGAAGGAGGAAAATAGATGAGTTCTCCTCACAAACCCAATGAAGTAACACAGGAAATGAGAGGGAAAGAAGGGTGGGTGGGAGATGGGGGAGGGAGGGACAGTGAGATTTTCATAGTAGAAAGAACAGTGTTAGAAACAATAGAATAGTGTAAAGTAGAAGCAGACCCCCTACTTTTATGTGAAACAAGAGAGAACCTTGAAATTAGAACTTGCTGGAAAATGCAAAGGAATGTTAAGTCTTGTCAAAGGAGGCAGCAATATTTCAGGAAGATTCTACCCTCCCTCCCAAATAATCTGTTGCACAGTGACCACCATGAAATCCATTTCAGGAAAACACAGTATATTTGGGCCCCCTATTTTCCTCCCTGTAGTTCCTTCCAGATAAGCTGAGAAAGGAAAACTAATTAAAATAGAAATATTAATTCATTTAATAAAAGAGAATGGTATGTGGGAGCAGAGTGGAGGAACCAGGGAAAGTAAGATGAACAAAACTGTTTAGCCTGACACTTCTTCAGAAAACAGGGAGAGAATGTCACAAGCATATTTCTGATCTGGGCCCTGAGCACAAAGTTAAGGAAGGCCCCAATCAGATGATCTGTGACAGGAAGACCTTCCAGCAGCCTTGACCCTCTGCTCTGCTTTCCAGATCTATACAAAGGCAAATTCTTAGACTGAGGCAAAATTAAATGTGTGAATAAATAAGGGGTTAGGCTTATGGTTCAATGGGTATAGTGACTGCTGAATGAATGACATGACTTGAGTTCAAATCCCCAGAACCCATGTGAAAGGCAGGAGCAGCAGTGGCCCACATATGTAACAGGGGCACCAGAGACAGAGGATCCTTGGAGTTCTTAGATGGCTAACCTCGATGTCATCAACCAATAGGTGAGCTCCAGGTGTAGTGAGAAGCCCTGTGCCAAAAAAATGAAGGTAGAGAGTGATAGAGGAAGATACCTGACATTGACCTTGGACCTCCAAATATACGAACACTCACATGCACTATACCATATACCCAATTAAAAAATAGATGTGTACAAATTAACAGCCTAGGTATTTTTAACCACTCAGGAAAATGCATCCAGGAAAGCTCTGAGGACTGGGCCATAGAGTATCCTTTTTGTTCCCAGCTCCTAAGCACAAAGCACCTTCACTAAAGAATTGCCACAATATGATTCTAGTCATGGTAATCCTAGCACTTGAGAGACTGAGGCAGGAGGATCACTGTGTGTTTGGGGTCAACCTAAGTAATAGGAAGATGGGGGATAGAGAGTCAGAGACAGAGAGACAGAGACAGAGAGAGCCTCTTTCTCAAAAAGAAAAGTAAACAAACAAACAAAAAATGAGGAAAACTACCAAAATATGAAATGACTGTTTTTAGTGAAGGAAAACTCTATTTTAAAAATAAGATTCACATTTAATGTCTGCTATGAACCAAACCATGAAATGTCTATAAAAATTTAAGAGCTGGAATATTTGATGCTTTATGTCCCACACTTTCTGTGTACATGTGTATGCTCTCTCTCATGCTTGTATGGTGGGATTGAACACAGAGCCTTGACAATGCTCTGCAATTTCTACCACTTACCTCTGTGCCCAGAGAGTGAGACAGAACTCTAATGGGACTCTAGCTGTTTAAATATTTTATTGCCAACAAATTTCACAAGCAGGGTATGTGTCCTTGGTGGAGGAAAACTTTTCTTTGTCTTGGAGTTCATGGGGACCCTCCAGGCATCTAGAGCCTACAGGTTCTTAAGAAGCATTTGCTGCTCTGACTTTGCCTTTGAGACAGACATTTAAAAACTAGTTGAATCTGGCCACGGCAGCACAAGCCAGCAATCCTAGAACTTAAAAGGTATAAGCTGCAGGGTCAGAAGTTCAAAACCCGCCTCAGCTACACAGAGAGTTCAAGGCAAGTCTGAGCTACATGAGACAGTGTCTCATAAATAAACAAATTTAGATGCTTGTGATTTTGCTTATATTGTTATATTTTCCTTTGATATTTTGTTTGTTATTGTTTTGAGATAGGATCTCACGTGACCCAGACTAGAATTGAATTTACTGTGTAGCCCAAGACAACTATGAACTTCTCATCCTCCTGCACCTACCTCCCACGTGTTGCAATTAGAGCTGTGCGCCACGAGGCTTGGCTTTAAGTATCATTTTTGAAAATCCAATTTCTTTTCCTAGTTTGTACTCAAGGAAATGTCCTTTGTTGCATAGGATTGCAATATGCTATGTGCAGACCTGCATTCACCATGCTCCCACCTTCCACCAAAACCTGACCAGACAGTTCGGAGGCCATAAAAACTATGTGATATTCATATTCCTCTTAAAGTTAATGTCATAGGATAACTTTTCTGGGGGTCCTGGGTGAAGTTAATACATTTTCTGTATTTTGACCACTTGTGGATCTTTGTAATAGTCTTTATTTTGGACACATCTCCATTTGTCTCTCTCTCTCTCTCTCTCTCTCTCTCTCTCTCTGTATGTGTGTGTGTGTGTGTGTGTGTGTGTGTGTGTGTGTGTGTGTGTGTGATGAGTATTCATATGTGTATGTGAATGCCTGTTGTAGAGTGCATGTGCTGTGATGAACATGTGGAGGTCAGAAGGAAGACAACCTCAGTTGTTGGTCCTCACTCTCCGCCTTGTTTGAAACAGGTTTTCCTTGTTATTCAATGCTGCATACACCAGGCTAACTGGCCCAAGAGCTTTCAGGTGTTCTCCTGTCTCCATCTTCCTGCTGTTTCAATTTGAAACAAACCATGAAATGTCTATAAAATTTGAGAGCTGGAAAATTTCAAGCACCACTATCTGATAACTTAGTTTGGGAAGCAGCTTATGACTGACATTTGACTCTGAACAATACTCTCTACTTACGAGAAAGCACATGCACACTTGTTCCATACCCACCATAGAAGAGCCTCTTTGTTTATCTTGTGTAATTATTCAACACTACTCTTCAACAGGCCACAGAACAATGGTCAAAAAGGAGAACAAAGTGTAGCAGATGAAAAGCTGAGCTATGGAGCCAGGCTCAGGATTTGGGGTGAGAGTATGGGAGAGGAAAACTGATAGAGGTTAGAATATCCTAGGAAAGGCCATGATTCTGAGCATTTGGAACCAATGCTGGAGGAAGGCTTCTGAAAGGATAGGAAGGCTGCAGGTGTGGAGACAGGGCCATGAGAAATAGCATGCTTAGTGGAAGCAGAGGTGTGCAGAGAGCCGGGACAGCCTGGATATCAAGTTTGGTTTTGAAAAATTCACTAGAAGGACTAGGGAATGTAGCTCAGCTGATAGAGTACTTGCCTAGTTCTTGCCTGTCAGAGCATGTACAAAGCCCTGAGATCCATCCCCAACATTGCATACATTAGGCATGGTGACCTATGCCCATAATTCTAGCACTCAGGAGGTAGAAGACAGAAGAATCTGGAGTTCAAGACCAGTTTGGGCTGCATAATGGTTTTCTTTTCTTTTTTAATTAATTAATATTTTACACCCCAACCATAGTTGCCCCTCCTTCCTCTATTTCCCCCACCTGACCCCTGCTTCTGCTGCCAACCCTTTGCCCCCCTACCCCATCCATCCATCCACTCCTCTGTCTTCATTCACAAAGGCAGGCCTTCCATCAGTTTCAACAAAGCATGGCACATGCAAGTTTAGGCAGGACAAAGCTCGTCTCCCTGTATCAAGGCTGGGCCAGGCAACCCGGTATGGGAAATAGATTCCCAAAAGCCAGCTAAGCACCCAAAACAGGTCCTGATCTCACTGCTAAGAAACTTACAAACAGACCAAGCTACACACTGTCACCTACATGCAGAGGGTCTAGGTTGGTACCATGCAGGTTCCCTAGCTATTGGTCCAGAGTCCATGAGCTCCCATTAGCTCAGGTTATCTATCTCTGTGACCCCCCTAATCTTGACCTCCTCTTGTTTATACAATCTTTTCTCTCTTAAGCAGGACTCCCGGACCTTGGCCCAGTGCTTGGCTGTGGGTCTCTGCATCTGTTTTCATCAGGTACTGTATGAAGGCCCTCTGATGACAATTAGGGTAGTCATCAACCTGTGATCACAAGAAATGGCCAGTTCAGGCACTCTCTCCACTTTTGCTAGGAGTTTTTGCTGTGGAATCCTTATGGATTACTGCCAGTTTCCCTAGCACCAAGTTTCTCCTTAACCCTGAAATGCAACCCCCCATCAAGACACCTCTTTCATTACTTTCTTGCTCTGTCTCACCCCCAACCCACCCTCATGTTCCCTCATGTTCCCTGATCCCTCATGTTCCCATCTGCACCCACACCATCTGTGCCCCAGTTTACCCAAGAGATCTCTTCTATTGCCCCTTCCCATGGAAATCCATGTGTCAGTCTTTGGAACCTCCTTCTTACCCAACCTCTCTGATTATCCTTTATTTCACCTCTAATATCCACTTATGAGTGAGTACATACCATGTTTGTCTTTCTGGGTCTGGGTTACCTCACTCAGGGTGATTTTTTTTTTCTGGATCCATACATTTGTCTGCAAATTTCATTTATCCATTCTTCACTTGAGGGGCATCTAGGTTGTTTCCAAATTCTGGCTATTACAAACAATACTGCTATGAACATATTTGAGTAAGTGTCCTTGTGGTATGTTTGAGTATTCTTCAGGTGTATGCGCAAAATTGGTATAGCTGGGTTTTGAGGTAGATTGATTCCCAATTTTCTGAGAAACTGCCATATTGATTTCCAAAGTAACTGTACAAGTTTTCACTCTCACCAGCAGTGAAGGAGTGTTCCCCTTACTTCACATCATCTCCAGCATAAATTGTCATTTGTGTTTCTGATCTTAGCCACTCTGACAGGTGTAAGATGGTATCTCAGAGATATTTTGACTTGCATTTCCCTGATGGCTAAGGATGTCAAACATTTCTTTAAGTGTATTAGGCCCTTTGATATTCTTCTGTTGAATATTCTTCTTTTTAGAGCAATACACCATTTTTAATTGGATTATTTGGTATTTTGATGTCTAGTTTCTTGATTTCTTTATGTATTTTGGAGATGATTCTTCTGTCAGATGGGGTTGGTGAAGATTTCTTCCCATTCTCTAGGCTGACGTTTTGTCTTTTTTACCATATTCTTTGCCTTACAGAAAGTTTCAGGTGGTCCCATTTATTAATTGTCGATCTCAATGTCTTTGCTACCGGTGTTATATTCAGGAAGTAGACTCCTGTGCCAATGAATTCAAGGTTACTTCCCACTTTCTTTTCTATCAGGTTTAATGTAACTGGATTTATGTTGAGGTGTTTGATCCACTTGGACTTAAGTTTTGTTTGCTGCATAGTGATTTTTGAAACCACACTGTGCTACATGAGACCCTATCCGAAAACAAAAGGGATGGGAAACTAGTAAAACAACTCAGTTAGTAAAGCACTTGCCACAAAAATATAGGAAACCAAGTTTAAATCTTTAACACTAATAGTAAAATAGAGGCATTGTGTCACACACTGTAGAGGCAAAAACGGAGATCTGTTCACTAGCCATTGAAGTTTAGGCTAGTGAAAGACCCTGACTAAAAAAAAAAAAAAAAAAAAAAAAAAATAATGTCAAGTGTTCCTGAGGTTTCCTCAGGTTCCTGCACAGGTATGTATGCCTGTTCACACAACACAGACACACAGACACACAGACACACACACACACACACACACACACACAGAGAGAGAGAGAGAGAGAGAGAGAGAGAGAGAGAGAGAGAGAGAGAGAGAACACCTTTCAGTCATGTTAAGGGTAATGGGCCTTGCAGGGGGATTGCATCTCTAAACTATTTTAGAACTGATGTACAGTGATAATAAAAAGCAGACTGCCTCTTAGTTTCTTTAATGTATTTGCATAACCAAGGACCACCCACGGGAGAACAAACAGAGGCTCTTTATTTAAACTGCCATCACTTGTGTTGGGCAGAAACTCCAGAACTGGAAGAGTAGAAGGAAAACACTCTAATGGCCAAAGAAAAAGGAGGAAAAGGAGGAAAAGAAAAGAAACAGTTAAGGGGCTTCACTAGATGCTGCTGGTATGGTAACTTCATGAAGCAAGATGATTAAAAAAGGGCAGCTTATGTAATCTATTGGAGGAGACTCCTTAGCTTTCTCTGGTTGGCCCTAAGCTGAAAGCAGACAGCGAAGAAATAGAAAAACTAGTAATTGTGATCTTGAGCACCCTGGGCAGATGTGGATCTGGATTCTGTTGTTATATATGATGCTGACATTGTCCACTTGCATACGCTTCCTTTTGATTGCTCTTGGTCTTCCATTTGCATCTCTTTATTGCCTTTACACTAAAAGATGAGACTCTTAGTATGATGTGGTTATAAAGACAGCTTCCTTTGTACTGAAGTGTCACTGAGCTAGGCATGATGGCACAAAACTATAACTCTAGCATCAAGAGGCTGAGACAAAAACATCATGAGAGACTCTACTTAAAAAACAAAACAGTATGGTTCCCAATCACCAACAATTTCTGCATAAACCTGCTAAACTGCAGGTTCCTGGATTGTGGAATTGCCACTATAAATTACACTCCATAGTGGCTCTCAACCTTTCTAATGCTGTGAACCTTTAATACAGTTCTTCATGTTGGGGTGACCTTCAACCATAAAATTACTTTTATTGCTGCTTCACAACTGTAATGTTGCTACTGTTATTAATCAGAATGTAAATATCTGTGTTTTCTGGTTGTCTTAAGAGTCCCCTGTGAAAGGGTCCTTTGATCCCTGAAGTGGTAGCAACCAACAGGTTGAGAACCGATGCTCCAGGGAGTTCTTTATCTTTCTTTCTTTCTTTTTTTGTTTGTTTGTTTGTTTTGTTTTGTTTTGTTTTGTTTGTTTTGTTCCTATTTTGTTTTATTTTGATTTTTGTTTTTCGAGACAGGGTTTCTCAGTATTTCTCAGTATTGCTTTGGAGTCCGTCCTGGAACTTGCTCTGTAGATGAAGCTAGCCTCAGACTCACAGAGATCCACCTGCCTCTGCCTCCTGAGTGCTGGGACTAAAGGTGTGTGTCACCACCACCCAGGTCCCAGGGAGTTCTTATGCATACCAGAACTCGGAAGCCCTGGTAAAGACTGGGCTTAGTGTCACCACTATATGAGAAGGAGAAATGCTAGGATTGTTTCCCAATTTACAGTCTGAGGGCCAGCTGTTATCCCCTTCCTTTAATTCCTTCAGCTGACAGAAAACATTGACAGTGGAAGAATGGCCCTTCTACTGGAGACACCTGGCAGTATCTCTTAGTGAAAGGATGCCAACCAAGTAAGGCAGGTGGTGGAGCATGCCTCTAATCCCAGCACTTGGGAAATAGAGGCAGAAAGATCAGGAGTTCAAGACCATTTTCTGCTCCAGCCTGAGGTCTAGGCTAGCCTGCACTACCTGACAACCTAGAAAAAAAAAAAACCCAGCAAATTAAAACGAAGGGCTTCGCAAAATTCTCAGAATCTAAAGTAGAGAAGAGACTAAAAGTAAAAGCTTCTAAAACCCAATTCTATCTTTGAAAAATCATTTAATGTTCAACAGTCTAACAAGTTTCCATTAAGTTATCCAAATATTTGAAGTTTGGACAAATAAAACTATTTCAACAACAATAACAGAATCTTCTGACTTCTTCGTGGCTTGAAATTGTATCATAGGAGAAAGGGAATAAAGAATATAGGGGAAAATGAAGTAGTAATGATGAAATATTTGTATTTCACTTTCTGTATATGTGTCGTAGCTGCATTTGTCTTGCTGGGAGAAATACTCGGGCAATAAGCAAATTAGAGGAAGAGGGTTTCATTTGGTTTACAATTCCAGATTATGACCCATTATTATGGAGAGGTCAAAGAAGGAACTTAAAGCATCACACCCAAGAGTAGAGAAGGAATGAAGCATTGCTTACTTGGTCTCATCTGGCTATTTCCTGTCTTATGTAGTTTAGGACACTCAGTCTATGGAAGCACACCACTCACAATGGACTAGATTTTCCTTAATTAATTCATAATCAAGATATCCCCCCAACAGGCCAACTAATCTAGACATCCCTCAGTTGAGGATTTCTTGTCAGGTGACTCTAGGTTGTGGCAAGTTGACAATTAAAAACAAATCATTATGACATAGATGCTTCAAGTTACTTGCTACCATATGCAAGGCCACAAGTTCTAGACTCAACACACACACACACACACACACACAGATACACATATATGCATGAAAGTATATATAAGGAAAAGAACAAAAATGATAAAAGGTAAATATAACAAAGTCTATAAACATATATTCTTCTTTCTTTTAGGCTTCCTTAAAACATGTAAGATTATATAAAACAATGTACTATTAGGTCTCTAACATATATAGGCAAATATATAAAGAAGTAATAATCCAAAATGCAAACATAGAAAAAAGCTATACATGCAGCAATAAAATGTATGTGTCTAACTGTAAATATGTATAGTATCATAAGTTAAAATGCTTATTACATGCCCTAGTTGAACTAATAAAACAAAACTAATAAACTGATGCCATTCAAGAAATTATGACGCTGGAGTAGAAAATACCAACTTATTACAGATGGAAAGGAAACAAGATCCAAATACAGGTTAGTCACAGGAGATAGATACCCTTTAGCTCACTCAGTATTAATATATGTTCATATTTAAGAATGGGGTAGGCATTGAATGTCAAAAAGTTTAATATACTGGGGTACACTAATTAAACACTGGAGTGCAACAGCTCTTTGTTTTAATTATAATTCTTTTTGTTTTTTTAATGGAAGGACTTGCACGTATCAGTTCCTCCAAGGAGCACCCTGGAAGATTCAATATCCTCTCCCAATCAATTCAAAGACAAAATAGGGATGAAGCTATGAAGCTAGGCAATACAAATTATAATTTTCTAAATGTTAAGAACACAATTACACTTACAGCAAGTTAGAATGTTTTAAAGACTTAACTGAAATTTCATGAGGGTCAGCAGAGTGGTATAGCAGGCCTAATGGAGAATATGTCTCAATTTGTCAATTTCATATAACTTACTTAATTTTATTTCATAAAGTCTTATGGCCTAGATGAACATAATTCACAAAGTCTCAGTTGCTTACCTAGGGCATGGAAGTCAAACATTAACAAAGCTCCGTACATCAGCTTCCCTTTAAGATTCAGAGTTTAAATGAATTTGGAAATAATGTTCTAGTGTGTTATTAAAATGGCACCAGATAAACTAAGTGGTGTTGCCAGTCTCTAATTCCAGTACCTGGGATGAGAAGACAAAAGGAACAGGAGTTCTGGGGCATTTTCTGGCTTGTACTCTCTCTCTCTCTCTCTCTCTCTCTCTCTCTCTCTCTCTCTCTCTCTCTCTCTCTCTTGCACACACACGCATACACACACACACACACACACACACACACACACACACACACACACACAAATAATATACAAAGTTAAAAACACAAACAACAGAATTCCTGGAGTTGTGGTTCATATTTGTAATCTCAGAGCTAAGAAAATTGAGATGTAAGAATTATTGCGATTTGAAACCAGCCGGGTCACACAGTTTAATTCCAATATAGCCTGAGGTACAAAGTGATACTATCTCAGAGTACAAGAAGAAATAAGAGAAAGTGAGAAGAAAGGAAGGAAAGAAGGAAGGGAAGGAGGGAGGGAGGAGGGAGGATGGAGGGAGGACAGAGGAAGGGAGGAAGATAGAAGAAAAGAGGGGCAAGGAGGGAGGGAGGATAGAGTTCCCTTTTGGTATTCTAAATGTTGGAAAGCTTTTATCCACAGTAGTATTACTAGTTGTGAAATAATTTTACTATACCACCACCACCAAGCTCATGACTAATATTTACTGTTGATGTTCTTCTGGCACACTACTGAGTACTTTCCATACTTGAGATCACTTCCTCCTCACTGAAATACTTAGGGGTGACTGGATAATAATCACCTCTCATTTTAGACGAGGAGATTAAGGCTCAGATAAATGAAGCACACTGTGGAATGTCACATTCACAGTAGTAGATGTAGCTATGATTTGAACTGTGGTTCCATACAAGCCAAATTTTTGTGTTTTACAAGGAGACCTTCAGAATGTTTCTGTATTCACAGTAGTGCCTTGGGGGACGTAATAAAATTCTAAACAATACAAATAATAAAAGAAAGAATTAACAGCCAAATTATGGCTCATATCTTTAATCCCAGCACTTGAGAGGCAGAGCTAAGTGGGTCTCTGTGAGTTCAAGGCCCACCAGGTCTACAGATTGAGTTCTAGGACAGCCAGCCAGGGCTGTTGCACAGAGAAACCTTATCTTGAAAAAACAAAAAAGAAAGAGATGGGGGGGAGGGAGGGAAGGAGGGGAAGAGCGAGGGAGGGAGGGAAGGAAAGGAAAGAAGGAAGGAAGGAAGAGAGAGAAAGAAAGAAAGGGAAGGAAGGAAGGAAGAAAGGGAAAGGAAGGAAGAAAGGAAGGAAGGAAGGAAGGAAGGAAGAAAAGAAGGAGGGAAGATTTAACAAGTAAATTTGAAAGATCCTTCCCTTTTGTGCTCCTGTGTACTCTCTCCTCTGGCCTGGATATTATTCATTTCACCCAGATTCCTTTTATCCTCTCTTATTAGAAAAGGTATGTGAAATTGTACAATAACTACATCATTCTAAAATACTATGCAGGTTAGGGACAAGACTGAGCATATATCGTCACCATTTATCACAAGGTTCTGTCAGTGGAAATGTACTAGCTCTTGTCACAGGAGTTAGTATAAAAAAATTCACCTAGTATTTCTCCAAGGTAGACAAAAGAACTTCATATTCAATAATCATTTAATAGATCAGTTATGAAAATACAGACTTAAATTTTTACTTTTTCCAGATGGAAGACCAGATAAATCCAAGGTTACAGAGAAAGTCCTTGGAAGAATGCAGAAACAAAAGCCAAATCTGTCACTTGAAATAGAGTTTTAACCAAGGGACCACTCTTCTCTCTCTTTTTCACATCTTTTTATTTTTCTTTTACATTTAGCATGTGCACATGCATGTATGAAGGTCAGAGGACAACTTGAGGGAAATGGTTCTATCTTTCCACTGTGTGGGCTCCAGGGTTCAAACTCTGATCATTAGGTTTAATGACAAGTGCCTCTATCTGCTAGGCCATCTCAATATGTCCCTTCTTAAGGAAAAATGATGCAAAATAAAGGGAAAAAACACTTTAGAAAAATTATCTCCAATATGTCTGTAGGAGATAATTTTCTTGATTCAGGGAATGATTTTTATATCTCCACATGAGTTACCATGTTCAGCACGACAAAACTGCCTAGTACCTGCTGTTGTCACATCCTTCTAACCAAAAACAAAGCTGTGGGAATGTTTAACACATTTATGATCATGACACAGAGACGCTTTTAAGTCAGTAATCAAAATGATTATCTAGATATTTTGGCTCCAAATGCTGCACTTTCAATTTCTGAATCTTGGGTGTGTGTAGATGTTCTGTGTGACCTGAATTTCCATTGTTGCCAAATTGATCTTTTCTTCAGAGGCACCTTATCAATGAGTCAAGCAAATAATCTAATCATGTCTTTACATGCACACATCATCTAGGTTTTGTTCCAGTAGACAATTTAGGTATATGACACAGGCAAGTGCTGACCATAGTGCTGACCTGGCTCCATCCAAAGAATCACATTTGAGAAAGCCTTGATATTTGGACATGAGCAAGGGGAAGATGAGAGACAAAGAATGAAGAGAATAAAGGTGAGAGTTCTGGCAGCATCTGAAGCTTCTCCATCAATCAGAGCCAGGTGGCTTTGTGGGTCATACATCTCTGTCACAGCTGGTTGGCTCTACTAGGGTCATATGAAAGCAACCATATATGATTAAAAAATAAGTGGGTGTGACTATACACCAATAAAGCTTTGTTTACAGAGGAGATGGTTGGTTACACCTATGGGTGTAATTTGCCTCCTACTGAATTAGAGGAATAAGCATCCCAATATGATCTGACCTTGAACTTAGAATTTAGAAGTAGAGACATCAAGATTAGAAATGGGATTCTTAGAATCCCCCATGACAGCGCCCCTTACCAGCAGGAAGTAGTTTGGAAAGAACGACGCCCAAATTCCCAAATATTGTCTATAAATGTTTGTTTTCATTTAAATGGACTTGGTTATATAAAATAAATATATTAAAAAAAAAAGAAATGGAATTTCTTGCCTTCTTTACACACCCCAGAAAGTGGGTGTTTTCAAAGTCAAGGTTTTAAGGGGTGGAGATTGTTGTTGCTTTTTTTGTTTGCTTGCTTGCCTGTTTCACTGTTAGGCCAATCAGCATAAATGGAGCACATAAACCAACAGCCAGATTACAAAATACTTGAAAGATTATCAGCAACTCTGCCCCCCAGAAGCTCAGCACAGGTCTTCGAGACACGTGCTTGGTGTGTGTAGTTGTCTAGTTAAAGATCCTTTAATTCTATAGCTAGATAATTGTTCCATGATGTAAATCCACTACAGTAAATTTATTCATTATATTGCCACAGATACCAGGTAATTCCATATTTCATTATTTTGAATCATGCTAATATCAAAAGTCAAAGTAATGTACTTTAGTGAAAATATGGAAAAATATTGTTGATTCTGTATCTAAAAAAATTATTGGAATTCCTGGGAGATCTTTAATAGACACCTACAAACTGTTTTTAAAATTTGTAATTCCAATCCCAACACTTGGAAAGTAGAGGCAGGGGCAGCATCCTCAGCCACATCAAGAGATTGAGTTCAGCCAGGGTACAGGAGATCCTGCATCAAATTGAATAAATCGATACGATTTTAAAGTTTTAAAACACAAAGAAAAAACTAAAACCACACTTTATGAAAACCAGTTTTCCAAAGTAGTTTTGTCTAGCCAGGATCCTGGCTGGTATTATCAAGAGGCACATAGTACTTACTGTTTCCCAAGGGCAGCCTATTTGCACAGTTAGGACTGTATTCTCACCAAAGAAGACCAGGATTCCAGTTTCTTCACATCTTTGCTAAGTGGAATTTTCTAACTTTCCCACTGTAGCGAGCATATAGTGTCTCACTGTGGGTTTTATTCTTGTTTCCTGATAATGGCAATAAGCCATTTTAGTGTACCTACTGATCATTTGGACATTAATTTTGTGAAGTGTCTCCTCGGATCTTTTGCTTTTAATTTTTTAAAAAATCTTACTGATTGTAAAGGGATGCTCATATCCCAAACATCTCCTCTGAATTCTAGTTGTACTGCCGTATAAGAAGTTATGAAAAACTGAGTACATTCTGGAGGATGAGACAGGACAATGGCTATGAATTTAAAGGCAGCTTGAAGGACATTTGGAGACCTTGCCTCAAAACATCAACAAATCAACTACATACTTTATATTTCCTGTGAGTCATGAATTTAGGCATGGTTGATCAGGTCAGCTATGACTGTAGACTTTTCAGGGGAAAGGATTCAGAAGGTGGATTGAGTGGGGAGGATCTAATTTCACTGCAACATACTCATGTTACTCTATATTGGTGCAGGCTGTTGATCCAAGACCTGGATTCTGTCCGCATGTGCTTCTCTTTGATGCTTAAGTGTCCTCAGTATACAATCGTTAACGTCTTTAAGAGTGCCGAATCTATATAAGCATGAGTGTTAAGCCAATGCTCTTTAAGTGTTAGCCCAGGAAGTCACATCAGTTAGATACAGACTCCAACTCAATGCAGGATACATATTATATACAAAAACATAAATACCATCAGAGGAGACTCTTTGGAAGCAATCCTAGAGGACTTCGACCACATGAGCTCTTTGACATATCAATATTTTTTAGAAGGAAAACAAGAAAAGATGAAAAATCCTTTGTGATGTACCTTTTTAATGCTGACTACTTAGCCATTATTCAGGCTCAGCTCAAGTTCTTTCTGTGATTCCATGTTTATTTGCATAGACATACTGCCTGCTAATCACTATGATTTCTTAGGTTCTCTGGCGGTAGCTGCTCTCCTGTAGTATTCTATTCCCCTAAATCATACTCCAAATCCTACTTAAGTGATTGCTTGCTTTTCTCCTTCTCCATCTTTTGCTGTTTTGAGGCAGGATATTATGTAGCCCAGACTGGCTTTGAACTCACTGTGTAGTCATAGATGACTTTGAACTTCTAATACTCCTGCATCACTGCATCCAGTACTAGAAACAAACCAAGGTTTTTGCACATGTTAGACAACCACTGTACTTACTTCAGGTTAGGGAGAGTTACTGGGCATATGCATGAATAAGGAAATGAGCAATTTCTCAGCCTGATAAGGAGGACTGGCAAAGAGGCTGGGAAAGAGGAGTGGCAAGAGAAGTACTTCAGGGACATTTAAGGGTGCACTTCCTCTTAGTTATGAAGTGAGCACCTGAGAGGGAGTGCCTTCTTAAATTTTGCACCTTTGACATTTCACACAGATCTGACTTATGTGCACACAGTCACAATAACAATCCCAAAGATAATGACCTTAGGTGAATTGCAGTGCTATAGGCCTTTTCAGCCATTCACAATCATTCTTCTGACTATTTTCTCATTATCAGGCACTTTGCTTACAGACTTTTTTCTATAAAACTGTTTAAGGGATTTTCTATTGTTGGGTGTTTTCTTGTATTGCTGTCTTCCCATCACTTCTTCCAGTGGGTGCAGGTGGAGTCTCTATCCTACTCTCCTGGTGGGTGTATGTGGGTCAGGAAAGAGATACCATAGTAGAGGAAGCCATTACAGGTTGGAAGAGAAAACTGACTCTAGAGAAATGTCCAGAGATTCCACAGCCTTGCTCATGCTGAGTATATGTTTCCCTACTGAGCCAGATCCAAGGCTCCTGTTCAAATAACCATTAACCCTTTGCACAACCTTTGCAGAACAAATATCGTACCCAGCTGAGGAAGGCAAAGCTTGATATAACTGCAAACCTCATCCAAACTCACTCTGTTAGTAAGAGGTGGGAATCAGAGCTGGGCAAGGAGTACATGCCTGCTGCAACCCTAACACTTGCGAAATGGGTGCTGAAAGATCAGGAGTTCAGAACCATCTTGACTATATCAGGACTTCAAGGCCAGCCTGGGCTTCATGAAGTTCCTGCCTCAAACAAAACAAAACAAATGACTAGGTTGGCTTAATTCCCACACCCACGCTCTTTCTTACTACACTGTATATTTCTGCAATAAGATGGAAATTGACAGCTATGGGTGTGGTGTAACTTGAGGCTATTCAAGCAGAGGTTTATTATGTTAGCACTGACCTGCTATCACCCATGTTATGCAAACATATTCATACCACATTTCAAGTGAATTGTAGACATTTAAATGTTCACAGAAGACAGCCTAGGCAGAGGTGGTTGGTAAATGTTCCCACAAATAACCAGGTACAATGGACATAACTCCTATATGTGGAGTCGAATGGATCTTGGCCAAAGAGCTGCCAAAATGGTACTGTTTTTAAGCCAGTGAGGCAGTTTGTTCTTTGCCTGTTTTCTGAAAAAAAAAATCAATAGGTTATATTTACTTTTATGGTTTTGCATATGAGAAGGTAGATTTATTGATAAAGAAACTTCTGATTGTGAATTTTGGTTAAGAGCTCCAATAACAATAAGTTTTAGTCTGCAATAAAAAGAATACCAGTTTGCAGTGGAATCACTATACATTTCTTTTAAAATGAGTCAGATGAAAATGTAAGTCAAGTATTCAAAGCTAATATGTGACCAAAAGCATCTGACTGGTGTTCAATCCCCAGAATCCACATTAAAAATAAAACCTGAGTTTGATGATATACACTTGTGTTTCTAGTACTGATAAGGTAAAGGCAAGTAGATCTTTGAAACTCACTGGTCAGCCTACTTGACAAATTTTAGACCTGTGGGAAACCCTGTCAGAAGAAGGAAGGAAGGAAGGAAGGAAGAAGGAAGAAAAACAACATCCAAGGTTCACCTCTGTCTTTTCATATACATGTGCCCACCCACATACAAACACATAAATATAAATACACACACACACACACACACACACACACACACAATGTACATGATTGGATATGGCTGGATTTCAGTAAAAGTTCATTTACTTCATTTACTTCAAATGTGGCTGTTTTGAATTTTTTGTTTGTTTCCTGGTTTTTGGCAGATATCTTTCTCTTTCTTCTTTTTAGGACCATTTAAATACTAGTGGTATTAGCAAACAAGAAGAAAATGGGGAGAAAGGCGAAAGAGGGCCTGAATAGGTTATCCTAGCTGGTGTACAGCTTCTCTGTAGGGCAGAGAAACGCTTTTGACCAGAGTACATGCAATTTAAAGGGCCAGCTGTTTTCTCTCTGCATAGCTAGATGGAAGAGCCATCCGGTCCCCTAACAAGTTCCAAGCTTCAATTTGGTATTTCAAAAATAGAACTCATTGCTGGAACATCTCTATCGCTAAGCATTTGGAGGAGTTGTCAAATAAATAGCATAGGCCAAATATGTCACGTGCCCAATGCTATTATTGGGTAATATGTGAAAACCTTTGATTTATGTGTAGAAAAATTCAATTTTGCATGTGCAAATAAGAACACTGTATGGGGGAGAAATGTGAAAGATTAACTTAGTGAATGAACAAAATAGGTACAACTGAATGTGGTAGACAGTAGTGGAGTGTATGTATTGATGCATGCTGGCTCTCGGTATGACTGTCATAGCTCTGGGTCTCATTTAATTATTGAACTTTATTCATAGCATTATCCATAGTGTTTGGCCTATATGCCAGTTCCTTCCTCATCTTTAAAATGAAGAGGATACATAAGATCATAGAGTAGCGACCAGGACTCTGAGGACCAGAATAATAACAGAATATAAACACAGAGTAAAAGACTAGGCGTTAAGGTGTTTGCCCTAATAATCTCTTTTTCTGTCATTTTGAATAAGATGGAGGATAAACAATATTTTCAAAGTGCATCGTTGGTCTGATGGATTAACAACCTGTGGTCCTCAGACCTGGTAGGGTTACTTTTCTAGTGACTGGTCAGAATATTTGGAGTTAGAGTGATAGCTGGGTCTTTTGGCTCAGTCAAAAAACTGAGTTTGAGTCTCAAGAGGCCATGTTTTAAAAAGAGAGAGAAAGCAAGGGAGGGAGGGAGGAAAAAGGTGAGACTGTCAGCATACATGCGATCACAGCTCTGAGGAGGTTGACGCAGGTGGGACCAGCAGAGTTCACAGGCCAGCCAGGCCAGCCTACTGAATTAAATTCCAGGTCCTAGTGAGATACCCTGATTCAAAAGATAAGGTAGGCAGCCACCGAGGAAATGGCATCTGAGGTCGTCTGACCGTGCACACATTGTGAGGGTGCACACACACTTATACACAAGGGGCTGGGTGCTTAATGAAGGAGAAAAGAGTTTGTATTAGTTGATCGTTTGAGGAGATTTAGTTCATAATGGAGGAGAAGGCATGGTCTTCAAAACATAACCACCAGCTGGGGACCAAGTGTTCAGACACACGAAATTATGGGCAATATTTCATACTCAAACTAAAACTAATAGGTTTCCCAGCCTGTACTACTGACATTTTGTCCTAGGTAATGCGTTGTTTGTAGTGGCTATCTTGTGCAATAGAAGATTTTTTCACAGCATTTCTGGCCTGTACCCACTAGATGCTCTCAGCACCTTCCCCTACCCCTGCACTAATAGCAATAAAAAAAAATGCTGCCAGATAATGTCAAGTTTGCTGTAGGGGCCAGATTGCATCTAGATGAAACCTATTATATTTTTAGATTACTGTGCAAGCACAGGTTTGATTTTATATTTCACTTAGAAAGATTTACGTCACTCTCTCCCTCTCTCTCTCTCTCTCTGTCCCTGAGAGAGAGGGAGAGAGGGAGAGAGAGAGAGAGAGAGAGAGAGAGAGAGAGAGAGAGAGAGAGAGAGAGAGATGTGGGTACCTCTGAAGGCCAGAGGAAGGCATCAGGTCCAGTAGACATGTAGTTATACAGTTGTGTGCTACCAGATGTGGGTTTTGGGAACAGAAAGTCTGCTTTGAAAGAACAACAGACACTTTTAGTCACCGAGCCATCTCTCCAGCCAAATTTTATTTAGTGTGTATGTGGAGGGGATAAATGAAGAGTCTACCTATGTGAAGGCCAGAGGGTAATGTTATGTGTCATCCTCAGGAATGCAGCCCACTTCCTTTGATTCAGGGCCTCTCATTGACCTGAAGCTCACTAATTATGCTAGAATGTTTGGTCACCATGCTCCAAGGATTATTCCATCCCTGCTTCCCCAGCCCTGGGATTACTAGTATGCCATCTCATCATGCTTGGGGTTTTCCCATGAGTTTGGGAGATTAAATTAGGGTCCTTATGCTTACAAGGCAAGTGCTTTACTTACCGAGTCATCCCATACTCATTTCATTTTGTTATCTTTCTGACAACGCCTCATGTAACTCAAGCTGGCCTTGTGCTCCCTATGGAGCCAAGGAAGACCTTAAGTACTGACCCCTCTGCCTCCATCTCCCATGTTCTGGGATTATAGGCCTGTGCCACCATACCTAGTTTTATAAGATGCTGGGGAGAGAACTCAGGGCTTCATTTGTTAGGCAAGCACTGTGTCAGCTAAGTTCCACCTTTATCCCCAGACATAGATATTAAGGCGCAAGCTTTAATATCACTACTTGAAGTGTAGCCCATGATTAGCAGGATCAGCATTACCTGGAAGCTTGTTAGAAATACAAGTTAAAAGGCCTCAGTTAGTACTGATGGACTTCTGGGGGACTAGGCTTTCCAGCTGACTCCAACGCTTACTGAAGTTGAAGCAGCAATGAAGTGGATTCTTAGGGAAACAATTGAAGCCTCCTCTCTTCATGAATGGGACTGAGAATAAATAGAAATGATCAGGATTTTAACAGGCAGGGGAGACAACAAAATGTTGGAGGGAGATAAACAGAAGCCCACTTCATCCTCTATCAGCGAGAAGAAGGAAAATGGAGAGGCAGTCCAGATTTTAGTGGCAGTTGATGGATGTCCTTTAAGGATTTTAAATTAACATGGATTTGTGAGAAATAAATTCTTTTGATTACCTACCTGTGCTTGCATTCTATGTTCAGGCTATGTATGTGCACACAATATTAGATGTCAGCCACAATGGCTGGAACTCCAGGGTAATCTCACCCCCCCCCCCAGGATTAGGACTCCTCTACTTGTTCTGTTTCTAGTGACAAGGCCATCCTTTCTTTCCCTTGCCTGCTATCTGCAACAGAGTATACTTCTACCTCACATTCCTCAGTCAGTCAGCAATGACATAGATTATCTAGCACCTGCCTAAGAATCATGACTTGGATTTAGGGTTGTAAAATACATTATAGAATAGCATGCTTGGTAGACCATCATGAAAAGGGCACTGTGCTTTAAAGGGCACATCATTTTAATTTATTTATAATTTGATTAAGAAAAAAAAGATTTTTCTTCTTTTCTCATGTTGATATTCACTTAGGGAAAAAAATCCTTTTTATACTTTGTTCAATGAACTAGATCCCACCAAATGAGATAGGGAGCAGGATAGTTGCTGTGGCATATTTGCATGTGGTGTGATTATATAGAAAGTGTTCACTGAAAGACAGCTGACCTGAACAAGGGGAAGCACATGGCCCCCCACACTGATAGCTGGGAAACCAGCATCGGACTGACTCAGACCCCCCTGAACATGGGTCTCAGTTAGAAGGCCTGGGCAGTCTAAGGAACCTCTGACAGTGGAACCAGGATGTATCCCTGGTGCACAAAGGGACTTTGGGAGCACATTCCCCATGGAGGAATATTCCCTTATCCTAGAGGCAGGAGGAAGGGCCTAGTCCCTACTCCAAATGACTTGACAGATTTAGATGACCCCTCCTGGAAGATATCACCTTCCCTGTGGAGAGGAGGTATAGAATGGGATGGGTGGGTGGTTGGGGGCATGGGAGGGAGGGAGAGAGGGAGAGGGAACTGGGATCGATATGTAAAATAAGAAAAAGAAAAGAAAGAAAGAAAGAGAATAAAAGAAAGAAAATAAAAGGAAAATAAAACATTTACAATGAGCCTATAGCACATAAGTTAGAGTGCCAGGAAATAAAGAAGTCTTAAACATAAAAAAGATACCATGTACACAGAGTGTATAGCCATTGTAAAGATACAGTATATACAGCATGTAGCCATGATAAAGATACAAGGTATACAAACTGTATAGCCATGGTAATGATACAATGTATTACAATGTATACAGACTGTATAGCCATGGTGAAGATACAATGTATACAGACTGTGCCATGGCAGATTTAAAAAAAAGAATAAAGAAAGGCATTTGGAAAAGAAAAGGAGAATATTAATTTATAATCCTGCTATTCAAAGTAAACATGATTTGTAGTTTTTTGTTTCATTAAGAAACTTTGTCTATGTGTTTATATATAAATATAAGAGAGGGTAGAAGTACCATGTGTGCCTTTCTGCACACACAGTCAGAAGAAACTATCAGTCTTCTGCTCTGCAGCTGTTTGCCTTGTTCTATTGAGACAGGGCCTTTCACTGAACCTGGGGCTCACCATGTTTTAGCTAGTCTGGCTGACAAGCCATCCCTATGACTCCTATTTCTCTGGTTCCAATGCTGAGAGTACAGAACCATGTGTGGCCACAGCTGGCTTCTTTCTTTTCCTTTCTTCTTGTTTTGGTTTTGTTATTGTGGTTTCATAAAGGGAATCCACACTCAGGTCCTCATGCTTACACAGCCAGCACTGTCACCCATTAAGTCATCTAACTCCCCAGCCCCGACTTGCAAAGATTATAGGCCAGTACCACTGCTTTTATTACTTTTATTTTATTATATTATTATTTTACTTAGTGCATTATATTGTAGATTTTATTTTTATTATTTTCTTATCTATTTCTGTTTCCTTCCTTTCTTTCTGTCTTTCTTTTCCTTATTTTACATATCGATCTTCTCCTTCCCTCTCTCCCTCCCTCCCATGCCCCACCCACCCTCCCATCCCATCCCCCCCACTCCACAGGGAGGGTGGTGCCTTCCAGGAGGGGTCAACAAAATCTGTCAAGTCATTTGGCATAAGGACTAGGCCCTCCCTCCTGCCTCTAGGTTAAGGGAGTATCCCTCCATGGGGAATGTGCCCCCAAAGTCCTTTCGTGCACCAGGGATACATCCTGGGTTCCACTGTCAGAGGTCCCTTAAACTGTCCAGGCTTTCTAACTGAGACCCATGTTCAGGAGGTCTGAGTCAGTCGATGCTGGTTTCCCAGCTATCAGTCTGGGGGCCCATTAGCTCCTCCTTGTCCAGGTCAGTTTTCTCTGTGGGTTTCTGTAGCCTGGTCTTGTCCTCCCTCTCTGAATCTGGATTCCAGTTCAGATCACGGTTTAGTTGTGGGTGTCTGCTTCTGTTTCCATCAGCTACTAGATGAGGGCTCTATGATGGTGGATGAGTTAGTCATCAATCTCATTATCAGGGAAGGGCATTTATGTAGCCTTTTCACTGTTGCTCAAATTGTTAGTTGGGGTCATTCTTGTAGGTCTTTGGCCGTTTCTCTAGAGTCAGTTTTCTTTCTTTCTTTTTCTTTCTTTCTTTTTTTTAGAGTCAGTTTTCTCTTCCAACCTATAATGGCTCCCTCTTGTATGGTGTCTCTCTCTCTTTCTCTCTCTCTTCTCTCATATATTCCTCCCCTGACTGAATCTTCCTAGTCCCAAGTGCTTTCCTCTCCTCCCCTTCTTTTTCTTCTAGCTCCCTCTCCACTCACTGCCCCCCATCCAATCCCAATGTGCTCAGGAGATCTTGTTCCTTTCCTCTTCAGTGTGGGACCTTGTATGAATCTCTTATATTCCTCCTTATATCCTGGTTTCTCTGGTGGTGTGAATTATAGGCTGGTGATCCTTTGCTCTATGTCTAAAATCCATATATGAGTGAGTACATACCCTGTTCCTCTTTTTGTGACTGGGTTACCTCATTCATGATGTTTTTTTTCAAGTTCCATCTATTTGCTTGTGAATTTCAAGATTCCACTGTTCCCCCCCTGCAGAGTAGGATTATTTCTGTTTCTTTAATAATGTTCCTCTTCATATAAGGAAGTTAAAAGTACACACTGAGATATATGTATTGGGCAGGTAAGGTTCTGCTGACCTCTTTAAAAAAAGCTCTCTTCCAGATGCAGTGACCCCAGAATCTGTAGGTAGAAACAGAGGATCAGGAGTTCAAGGTCATCCTCTACTATAAGGGGACTTTGAGACCTGGATGTCTTGGAACCTTGTATACAAAACAAAATGAAAACAACCCAAACATCCAACAATAACAACAAAACAACCTAGTTATTGCTTATTTATGACTTGTGGATACTTACAATTTTAGATGATTCTAAACCTGTTTCTCTGAAAAGCCAGCTGCTAAGGCCACAGTGCCCTCTTCCAATGACTAAAGTCTTCCTACTTCAATGGCAAGCAGCCAAGGATGACATAAAATGTGTATGGCTATGTCTCAATGCCACTATTTACAAAATTAGGCATGCAGAATAGGTTGCTAAGTCCTAATGAAAACAGAACCCCAGGGCCAGCATTTTAGTGCCAACCAGCGAAAGATGCCTATATTAAGTGACTACTGTTCACTTGGTAAAGAATGAGGAATAATACTTCCATCGCATAGAGCCATCACGAAAGGAGAACAAGATGTGGCTTTTGAGATAAAATGCACACCCTCAGGTGTTTACACACCATCAGGAACGTGTGAATGTGTGAGGAAATGATTCTAAGACAGTAAGTCAATTAATTGAATTGTCTTCAAGCTTGGGCTCATAGCTTCATGGCTAGAACTTGGCTTATGCATATCTGCTGGCAAAGTAGAAGCTGTATTGGTGCTTATCTAAGAGACAACACTTCTCTTTCCTAACATTTATTTCTGTCAGTAAAAGTAAAGGGAGAAGAGCATCATGACAGCTTGATGTAGATGAAATTCCCTGAAATGACTTAGACCATCATGTGCCCTCACTCCAGGGTGGCAAAGGTGACTAGAAACTCTTCTACACTGGATCAATTTGGAAGTTCCCTGGTTTGAATTTTCTTCTTACACAAGTCAAGGGAAGAGTGCTATTATCCACTTCTGTGCTCATTCCTGGGACTTCTGCTGGCTCTCCAGAAAGCACTGGGACAGGAGCAAGATGACACTGCATCACCTTTCAAAATGAAATGGTAAAGATCTTCACAAGCCTTGACATGTCAGTGAGCCTTCTCCGATGACAGAGCTGACTCATAGATGTGCTGTAGCCAAGATACCTCAAGAGCCAGGACAGAAAGGAGAAAGTTGTGGTGTTCAATCCCCAAAGGCAGCAGAACATTGCCTGGTATTTTACTCTGGGGAGCCTTAGGGTACACTCTAGTACAACAGGTCTCAACCTGCAAGTCACCACCCCTTTGCTGGGTTGAACAGCCCTACACAAAGGTTGCTTAAGACCCTCGGAAAACACATGCTTTATGACTCACAACAGTAGCAAAATTACAGTTAGGAAGTAGCGATGAAGAAAAGTTTTATGGTCGGGTGTCACAACATGAGGAACTGTATCAAAGAGTCACAGCATTAGGAAGGTTGAGAACCGCTGCTCTAGGAGTTAAAACTAGGGTAATACTAACAAAAGCTGAGGCTTTGAAGATGGCCACACTGAAGTGGTAGCCATGGAGAAACTTACTCATATATGTAATGCCATGGGGCTGCAGTCTGGAGAGCTAGCTTGGTGGGTAAGAGCATTAGAAGCTCTTCCAAAGGACTTGAGTTCAATTCTTAGCACCTATGTCAGGTGGTTCACAACCACTTCTAACTCTACCACCAGGGAATCTGACACTATCTTCTATAGTTGCTATGCACCTGTACACTTGTGACATACACTGACATAGGCACATGCATGGGCACACATATAAATAAAACCCTTTTTAAAATGGGAGTGTAAGGGAAACTAAGATACCACTGGAATCCATAAGACTGAGATTTGGGAAGGAACAGAATAAAATGTAATTGTTTTATAAGTTTTACCCTTAGCAAAAGAGACTTATTTCTTTAAAAAAATAACAATTAGAAATTCTTATTTTATTTATATGGGTGTTCTTGCCTGAATGTATATAGCCTGGTGCCGGGGGAGGGGGTGGGGTAAGAAGAGGCCTTTTGATCAGCTACAACTGGACATGGGTGGCTATGAACTACCATGTGGGTATTCTAAATGAAACCCAGGTCATCTGGAAGAACTATGACATCTCTCCAGTTCTTTTTTTTTTTTTTTTTTTTTTTTTTGGACAATTACTTGTTTTCTGTGTCTATGTATGTGTGCATCATACACATACCAAGTAGCTTGTATATAGTTCAGAGCACAACTTGTAGGAGTTAGATGTCTCTTTGTACCACATAGGTTCTAGGGATTGAATACAGATGATAAGGCTTGACAGCAAGTACACTAACAACTGAGATACACTGCTGCCCCGTGAGGATTGTTTTAATTCACTAGGTCCTAGGATGGTTTGGTAATTGGCACTGATTCCTGAAACACTACTATGAACTTGTCCAAAACTCACAAGAAACAGGTTAGAGAAAAGCAAGACCAGCAAAACAGTAAGTCTAGCAATAAAAGACATTTGGGAGAAATGCAAGCAATACTTTTTCCTGAAGTATTTGAGGTTATTTTGATCATTTTATTTTACCTGGGCTTTCTGACAAAAAGGAATATATGACAGTTTAAGCACTCTTCGCAAACTACTTGAACTATTATTACTAGTGGTCTTATTCAAAGGCCGTTCTAACTCAACAGATCTAGAATAGGTCTCAAGTTCATAGACCCCCTTCTTTTTTTTAGAGTCTTTTATATTCCAGGTAGGACTCAAATTCCTTATGTAGCTGAGAATAATCTTGATATCTAATGTTCTTGCTTCTCTCTTATAATTGCTATGTTATGGATGTGTTCCACTATGCTTGTTTATGGGGTTCTAGAAGTTAAAACCCAGGACTTCAAGAATACTAGGCAATCACTCTACCAAATGCACTGTAGCTGCAGCCTCAGGTTCATGCATTCATTCATTGTTTTTTTGTTTGTTTGTTTTTTCTTTGGTAACCACTTGCTACACTAAAGTTCGGGCTATCTTAGAATTCACCATGTAGCCCACACTGACCTTAAACTCAACATAATTTTCCTGCTTCAGTCTCTTTAGTCTCATAAGTGCTGAGGTCCTAAGTGTGAATAACCACAGCTAGAGATATTTCTGTTTCTAGAAAACACCCGGAGGATATCCAAACTGTTGTTCCTGTAACTGCAGACTCACTCTGTCTTCCTTTCAGGCTTTCCAGTCCTTGTGATCTCCTTTGAAAGATTCCTGGATAAGACACAAGAGAACATAGCATAAAAGATAGATAAGGGACCCCACATCTTTATTGAGCAATATGCACCCCTCTCCAAACAAAGCAACCAGTCACTCTGCCCTGATAACTTCAATAACTTCATAGCACCATTCGTGGTAATTCCCTCCCCCCCTTTTTTTTCTGGTCAGACCCACCCCGAAACTTATCTTGGACCTGGAGGCAATAAACTCATCTAGCCTAGACTGGTCTTGGGAATACACCCAATAAAGCCAAACTGTACTCAAATGAAATTTTAGGGAAAATTTCTATGCCTAGTCATGATTGGGCATGCATGTGATTAGAAAGGATATGTGCAGTGAACAAAAGTTGTCAATCAAAACAGTAAACTACCCACACCCTGACCTAGTAAGCAGTCATCTTCTTCTTCTTGGATCCACAGAAGGAGGTCCTGAGAAGGCACTGGAGGCTCATGAGCAATCTCAATTGAGCCTCCCTGCACTTACATTTTACTTTTAACTAAAATCCCTTGTCGTTTTGCTATTTTTGTGTACTTCTTCAATTATTTGAACAAGAATCCAATAACCTAGAAACATTCAATCCAGATAGAGACCCCTGGTCAAATGAGTAAGGTTTATTTACAGAGTAATAGAAACACTCTCAAAGGTAAAAGTGAGCCTGCTCTTGAGAGTATTTCTTCTACAGTGATCCCTTTGGTCAGGCTCACTGTAGAAGAAATACTCTCAAGAGATGAGAGTGGACAACTGCTAAAAGGACCACTTGTGGACCACTTTTTTTGTTTGTTTGTTTGTTTTAGGTTTTCCTTGACAAGGTTTCTTTTGGAGCCTGTCCTGGAACTCATTTTGTAGACCAGGCTGGCCTTTAACTCACACTCTGTATCCAGAGTGCTGGGATTAAATGTGTGCACCACCACCACCTGGCTGGGCCACACTTTTGAGGAGCAAAAGCCAACAGTGGGCAAAGGAATCATTGTGCAACCTAAATTTTTATGTCAGCTTTATACTATTTCTTAAAGTCTCTAGAACAAAGAGTGTTGGGTAATTTAAAGCCCACTTTGGTTAATTGTTAAAAGAGAGAACAATGGTATGCCTTTCTTCTTTACCAGAAAAACCCAGGCTAGACATAATCTCATAGTCATATCTCCACACATGGCCAGTGATACATTCAAGTCCTATTCTTTTGACCAGTAGTTAAATCTTGCCATTTTAATTGCTGGTTTTGCAACCTACTCATTATGAGAGAGGGTTCTAGTACAATGACTATTACATTCGTGAAGTTTTGACAAGCTTCCTAATATTCCCAGAACCACACTTGGAAAAGTGAGCATGCCAGGTGTCTTTGGCAACTTTGCTGCATATGTCAAAATGAGCTTCATGTGGCTGCTTTTAGAACAGCTATTTCTTATAGAATGAACACATCCGCTGAAGGAGAGTCCCCAAGTAACCTGTGAAGGGTCAAGGCAATCACAGTCAAGCTGAAGACTTGCTTAGGCATTCCATTAGCCCAAGCCGATATTTTTTTTTTTATACCCAAGGATGTACTTCATTTTCTTTAGGAAATACTCTAAAAATATTACTTCTCAAATTAGTCAAGGTTAACATTTGTGGTGAGAACACGGTGCCAGACAGGTTCTGTTGCCAATTAAGGAGAGATCCATGTTTCACTTATCAGAAAGATAGGATAGAGTTTAGGTTATCTTAGGAAATTGAAAATATCAAGCCAAGACAGGTGTTGGGGTGAATGTGCACATAGCTTATCACATGTGGAAAGTGAACCAAAAGTATACCCACTATAGTAGAGTTCTCCGTAGAAACTGCCATAGCAGAATGATAGAGAAGGGCTGTTTACTAGTTCATAAAACTGTGTGAACTGTGTGTGTGCATGTGTTAGGTTTTTTTTTTTTCTGTGAAGAGACACCATGACTAGGGCAACTCTTCTTAAAATAAAAAGCATTTAATTGGGACTTGCTTACAATTAGAGGTTTAGTCCATTATCATCACGGAGGGAACAATGGTTGCACATAGGCAGACACATTACTGGAGACAGGTGAGAGTTCAATATCCAGATCCAAAGATAGCAGAAAGAGAGAGAGAGCCACAGGGTCCAGCTTGGGCTTCTGAAGCCACAAAGCTTCTAGGCAATTGAGATGGGAAGATCCACATAAATATGGAGACACCATTCCATGAGTCCAAGACTGGATAAAAGGGAGCAAGTGAGCAGAGCACCAGTATTCATCTTTCCCTGCTTTGTGACTGTGAATGCAAGGTGACCAGCTGCCTCACCCTCCTCCCACCATGCCTTCCTCACCATGAGGGATTGCAACCTCAAATTCTAAAACCAAATAAACTTTTTCTTCCTTAAGTTGCTTTTGTCAGAGCAATGAATAACAGCTGCTATGGCTTTCTTGCCCGAGGCCAAGTGTAAAGAAGGGGTTGTGAGTAGCACTGGACACATGGTGTGGAAACCAAATATGTAAGAACACTGATGCCTCGACTTAAGAAGGAAGCAAATTTGTCATATTATCTCTGGGCCTTTGAATTAGATAACACAACCCACTTTTCTTGAGGGTCTATCTCTACTCAGTTTACTGATTCAAGCATTTATTTCTTCTGGACTGATCCTGACAAACACTCATAAATAATGTTTTATCAGCTATTTGGGCATGCTTAACTAACCCAGGCTGACCCATAAAATCAAACATTGCACTTGGGGAAAGGATCAGTAACTCTCTCAGCAAATAGTTATGGACTGTTTCAACTTACAAAGAAATGGAGAGTTAAAGCCTCATTGTATGTGTGAGTAGGAATTCTACATAGTAACTATTATCTGCTCTTTGTTAAAGGACAATTGGTACTGAACATGACTTTAAATTTTGTAACAACATAATTGAATTGGTACAGATACAGGAATAGATAATATATTTTTTTCATGATTAATTCATGTAACTTAGCACTTAAGTGATATCTATCCATAATGGTAAAGGCTGGGAAATGACCATTGGAAACTAAAGACAACTGGATGCTTTCTGACACATAAGTCTCTGCAAGTATTAAGAGTTGATCTAGTCAGGTGACTCAATGGGTAAAAGCAACCAAACTAGTTTCCCTAGGAAGGAGGCCACTAATTGGTTATCCAACACCAAGTGATCTTCCTGGAAATCACATACATGCCAGCAACACTGAGAAGACATGGGAGGAGTTGGAAGAAGGAAAGGTAATGGATAGGAATGATATAATTCTATTTTAATTAAAAATGGGTATCTGCTGATGTTTAAAACGTACCTCCTAGTTAGCTTAGAAAATATTTGCTTTTCTACTCTGACTTGAGTCCTATGATAATATTAAAATAGTTAACTCCTCTAAAGTTTACCATTGCTAACATTTACTAAGGAATTTAGTTCTCAGAAGAAGTGATCCATTTGCATAATACAAAAACCAATCTGATAATTGCCAGTCAGTTGAAAGCTCCCTAAAACCCTATAGGTCATATTTCACCTACCTTTGCCTCCAGGTAAATATTATCTTTGGCTTCATGTGCCTTTGATTTTTAATTTAGGCAAAAAAAAGGGGAATGTTGACTCTTCTTCTCTTTTACATTTTTATTTCTTTATTGAGACAAGGTCTCTTATAGCCAAGATTGGCCACAATCTCCCTACATAGCTAAGGATGATGTTGAACTTCTGATGTTGGAATTATAAGTGTGCACCACTATATCTGGCTTATGCAGGGTTAGGAGGTAAAACCAAGGGCTTTGTGCTTATTAGGCTAGCACTTTACCAACTGAACACCTTCCTCCTGATTTACATGAATTATTTCTGACAAATACTGAGTTTACCCAATAAATGTTGGTGTCATGTAGAACATAAATTAACAGTAAACTTGTAATTAAATATTAAAGACTGAACACTCAACTTTACCTCTGATCTACCCTCAAAACTATTGAAAAGATAAATGATGAAAATAGTGTAATTTCACACACAAAAAATTTAGGAACAGGAGAAATGAAACCAGGTAGCATGAAATACCACGCTAGATTTTATTTTTTCATATTTATTTCTTCATTGCCTGTACTTGTTCTGCCAAGGTAATCACATTGTCTGATGAACTTTGACCTCTTTTGACCAATGGAATGTGAACAAATGCTGCAAAAGACGTGTGTGAGGAGAAGAGCGTATGGTTTGGTTCTTTTCATTGTTTGTGTCCTTCATCAGAATGAAAGTGCCCAGATAGTGTCTGCTCTTAAGCCAGAGTGCCAGAATGCAAATATATATAGAGACAAAACTACCAAAGCCTAGCAGAAACACTCTCATGTAACTTCAGTCAAAAACGAAAGTTGTTGGGGTTTGGCATGTAGCTCAGTTAGGAGAATGCTTGATTAGCACCCAGAAGGCCATGGGTTCACTCTTCAGCACCACATAACCCTGGTATGGTAGTGCGCACATGTAATGGCAATTCTGCAGGAGGAAAGAAAATTCAAGACCTACCTAGATGACATAGTGACCCCTAGCCTTGCCTGGGCAACTTACTGGGACCTTATTTCAGAAAGAATGCAAAATTTAAAAGGGAGCTGGGGATATAGCTCAGTGAGTTCTTTATGGTTGTGGAATGAGATGTCCCCCATAGGATTCAGACATGTCTCCAAATGGTGGCCTTGCTGGCCGAAATCAGTCATTGCAAGAAGGCTTTGATTTTTAAAAGACCCATGGCACTTTGAGTGCATGCTGCTTCCTGTTGGTGGTCCAGCTATGTGTTGCTGTTGTTCTAGATGCCTGACACCTGCTTCCTTTCCCTCTGCTACCGTAGACTCTAATGCCCTAGAACTCTAAACGTTGCCTTGGTCATGTTGTTTTGTTACAGAAATCAAAGAATAACTAAGGAACCGGAGAAGCAGCTTGGTAGTTAAGAAGACTGGCTGCTCTTGCAGAAGGCCTGGGTTCAAGTCCCAGCACCTACATGGTAGCTCAAGACCATGAGCAACTCTGGTTCCAGGGAATTCATTGGGCTGGTCTGGCTTCTGTGGACACTGCATGAACCCAAAGCACAAACATACATACAGGTAAAATGTTCACACATAAAAATAATTGATAAGACACAATTTTAAAAAGTTACAAAGAAAATTAAATAAGACAATGTCCCAAAGGTCCTACATGGTGCCTTAGAGAAGTGCTGCTGATCCGATAGACACCACAGAGGTTCAGGGATTCCTATGGTACAGTTTCAGGATTCACATGGCATCACTTCCGCCATCCTCCATTTGAAACTGCCACACATCCACTTATAAGCAAGAAAAGGGGGTAGAGACACCAACAGTGCTTGGAAGCATGTCAAAGAAGTTGTAGCATTGCTTTTAAAACATGATTGTGGGACGATCTACCACACAGTGGTATCTACCACACAGTGAGAAGAAATCCAGGGATGATAGTCATATCTATGTAAACTTTAGAAGAATTAATATTAATTTTATTATGACTAAGGAAGCACAATTGTTCTTTCTCCTAAAGCCATAACCAATAGAATATCGTTCTGTTTGATGCCTGAGTCCAGTTGCCTAATATGTAAAGTGAAAGTGTTTTATTTAATCTGGAATGTCACCTCCTCTTTCCTGTTGATACAATTCAAATTTCTTATGGGTGAATAATTGCTGTTCAAGTCAGAATGGAGAAGCAAATCTTTCATAAACCAGCTCTCATGGCTTTGTTTGGAAGTATGTTTGAGGCATTCATATAAAAACCACAAAAATGTGTGTGTGTGTGTGTGTGTGTGTGTGTGTGTGTGTGTGTGTGTGTGTGTATTTCCTCTCATTATTGGCTGCTGAGAAAGGGAAATTGGTAGAGACTGGAATGCAAACACTGGAAAGTCTCCACAGTCAACTGAAAGGTTGGGAAAGAGAGGCAGGCAAAAGCTAAGCTCCTTTGTAACAGGCAGCCTTCCTCAGCAAGCAGGAAGTAAAAGAGTTCATAAGTTCAGTGAAGAGGCCATCCAGAGCAGGTTCCTCTAGAAACATTATCGCCTTCATCGGGGATATATTCATCTTAATGCATAGCAGCTGCCTTCACAGAGCCCTGGGGGAGTTTCTAACCCCAGAGGGAGGCAGAATTCACCACTATGCCCATGCAGATTTCATACCTGCTCTGTATTTTTTAACTGAAAGGAAAATGATCCTTTTATGAGGAGGTCTGCCTCCTCCCTTCACACTGAGTTCCTCCTCTCTTCACACTGATTTATCAGTAAGGCTAGTGGCCATTGCTGTTTTGTCACTTATCCTACGAAAATGTGAAATCTGTATTTAGAGGGGGGTGATATTATGGAAAGAAGGCAGGGAGGTGCAGAGTTAGCATGAAGCCCCAGCCAACAGCTGCAACCAACACTGTCATTTTAACTGAAGTACAAGTACAAGGGTCCTTCTCTTCTTCTAGGGACACCAGCAGCAAAGGGTCCTTCTCTTCTTCTAGGGACACAGAGCAGCCAGCAGACAACCTTAGAATTTTAAAGATCAACATTTTCCTGGGAGAGACATTTTACTTAAATCTCAACAGTGGATTAAAAAAAATATTACATTTCACTTACCGTGGGTATGAATGTATGGGTGTGTGGGAATGGGTTATTTCTCTGCTTTCACTCTGTGGGTACTGAGGATAGGATTTAGGTCATAAGGCCGGTTAACACCTGCTTTTACTTGCTGAACCATTTCACAGGTTCAAGAGTGGGTGTTTTGAAGGAACTGTCTAATATAGGCAGGAAAATTCTGCAAATCCATTAATGGGAGCTTGTGAGCTGATAGAAAGCACCTTTTTTCTTAACAGAAGTGCTCTGACTACTGGTATCTGTATCACATGCTTGCCTTGTTGCTCCAACAAAATATTTGACAAAAGCAATGTAAAGAAGTGTTTATTTTGACTTAGAGTTCCAGTGGATACAGTCCATCATGGCAGGGAAGATAGGGCAGGAGCAGATGGCAGCTGAACACATTGTGTCCACAGTCAGGAAGTCAACAAATGCTGGTCCTCTGCTCCCTTCTCCTTTTTACTCTGGGCAGGACTCCAGGCCTTAGGATGATGCAGCCCAAAATTAGGGTGGGTCTTCCATTGTCAGTTTTCCTAATCTAGATAATCCCTCCCAGGTGTGTCCAGCGTCTTGTTTCTATGGAGATTCTAAATTCTATCAAATTAATGATCAAGATTAACCATCACAGTCTCTTCTTGCAGTTATTCTTTAAATCATCAAGATTTCATAGATATACCTTTTTTTTTACTTTCTGACATATGTATTGTTTGGGGAAATGATAAGACCTTTAATTCTATGACTCTATCTTCTGTCCTCTGGGCATTTTCATCTCCAAGTTACATTCATTCCATTGGATACCACACCTAGACTAAACTCCTTCCCCACCAGCAACGCTCACCCTCTCATCTTGTTTTTAATATGTTCTCAGAAAAGGGCCTCAATACTCACCCAAGTATTTTCCTTAGAAATCTGGCTGTAGGGCTGGTGAAATGGGTGAGCAAAAAAGGCACCTATTTTCAAGTCTAATGACTTGACTTCAAACCCAGGTCCCCAAATGGTAGAAGGAGAAAACCAACTCCACCAAGTTGTCCTGTGACTCCCACGGACTTACATATATATACAAATGAATAAGTAGGAACTTGGAGTTAATGTCAGAGGACTTCCTCTTTTCATGTGAATAACCAAACAGATGGCATTATTGCCTGTGTTAGCTCTGCTTTCTCCATGATCTTTCTTCAGATCCTATCTCCTACATGACTGCAATGACCACTTTTCTGAGAGACCAGCTCCCAAACTGCTGTAACTAGTCTGTTTCCACATGGCCTTTATGATTCATCATTGAAAGCATATGTTCAAAGAGTCTAACATAGGGCTAAACAGTCGTCTTATGAGTCAGTTTTTTAGTATTCCAATAAGAAAGTAGTTTAGTGGCTGTGAAGCCCAAATCCTCAGCTGAACTCCTGCCCTTGAGACTTACTGGATCTTGGAGCTGGCCTGTCATGTAAATCTCCCTGTTCCATAGTTTTCTCATCAGGAGAAAAAACAGGGACAAAGCTAGCTGTAAGAGTTAAATAAGATGATAAATAGAACATATCTAGAACTGCATTGCTATAACTGGTTTTACTAATATCATAGATGCTTATATTTATTAATTCCCTGCTGAGCCAATACTCTGGAGTTACCGTGCCTTCTCCAAGAAGTATGTGTAATTAGTGAGGCATCTAGGAACATAATGCTTAAGTCAGAAAACTATGTCCTATGGGTTGCCTCTATAATATAGCAGTCCGTGTGCCAAATCTTATTCAACCTTCATTCCCCAATAACAGCATAGTTCTTGGCAGATATTAGAGATAAGAATACAGATCTGGAGGGTGAAAGTACCTAATTAGGCTCAGAAACCAAAAAAAAATATCATAAACTATATAAGTTAAACAAATAATACAGCCCATACTTCTGAGAGATTGCTTGATTACTACTTCAATGTTTCCAAGACTTTTAAATGAATTTTCCAGAGCATACTAGATAACACACATTTCCCCCTTAACATCACCATAGCCTTCTTTGATCTGGGTCTTGAAATGAACTTGGTCCCATTATCACTAAACCTTCATTTTCTTCTTTTCACACCTTGAAGCTCAGTGTGTGACATCTCCTTTGGAAACTAGAATACCTATAAGAGTACTAGAGTTAAGGACTAGTCAATAAAACAATAGATGGAGTGATCTTTGGTCCTTTGCTTTTGAGACAGGATCTCATGTGGCTGCTTTTGAACTCGAATTCCTTATCCTCCTGTCTTAAACTCCTAAGTCCTGGTTTTACAAGTGTGCACAACCAGGCTGGACTGAACAATCTTGCTAACAAAATGACTAATATATTAAATGGCCTGTGTTGTCTTGGCACAATGACACAATGTATCTGTCTAAGGAGTTTGCAAGAAAATGACTACTCAAGATTCCTGAAGAGGCTTCTAGAAGGATAGGTAATTTACAACGTGTAAGAAAAGCTAAGTAATGGCATTCAACATTTTGATAGCTGTGCATAAACTGTATGTATATATAGTTTTTTCATAAGCCCAATTGGAACTAGAAGAAAGTTTGGATTATGGAGCAAAGTGTATTGAATTCTATTCCTAGTTTTGTCTTAAAATGAATGTGCTGTCACAAGCACATTAAAGTACCTGGGATTCAAATTACCATTAAAAAGGAAGGAGTAGAATTGATGCTTTTGGTATGAATGCTTGTTATAATCATTCTAGATCAAGAATGGCATTTTATTGTCCCATTGTCAGGAAGCTTTAGGTCCCATATGGCATATGAACAAGTATGGTGGTCTTTTTTACACTGACTATTGGTCAGCAGTGAATTTGCCAACAGTAAGCACTTAAAAAAAACCTGAAAACACAGCAATGGGCTGGAGATAAGGTTGGGAGGCATGGTGAGGTCAAAGCCACAACCTGTTTTCATGTAAGGCAGGTTGCAAAATCAGCTAATGTTCGTCTAGTCTTTTAGGCAAGATAAGCTAAGCAGATAGGGGTGTGTGTGTGTGTGTGTGTGTGTGTGTGTGTGTGTGTGTGTAGATATGAAGGCTAATTTATTATACCCACACTTCCTGGTACAATTAGCACTGGTTGGTACTTCCTGAGTACTTTCAGAGAAAAAGAAAGTAGTTTGTGCTGATATATTCACATGTGTTATTTTGCTCAATTTTCATTGTATCCATTAAAGCCACACACACCCTATTTTGTAATTGTGCAAACTAAATTTCAGGGTAATTGAGTCACTTTTTCAAAAATGTAAACACCAGCATATGTGAGAAAGAAAGAAAAATAGACCAAAATCAAAGCGAGGGAGGGAGAGATAAAAAGAGAGAGGGGGGAGGAAAGAAAGGAAGGCAGGTTGTGGCTGTAGTCCTTGTTGTTCTTGCCTAGCTTGCACAAGTCTCTAGATTCAACTTGTAACTCCATTAAAAACAAGAGTAGGAGAAACTGAGGAAATTCCTCTGCATTGCCAGGCTGCCAAACTAGCCTTATAGATAGAGAAAAGGCAAAGGTCAGTTTTTATTCATTTCTGATGCCCCTTCACCAAGGTCTATCGCCTTTCTTTGTGTGTTGCCAGGTATTCTGGGAATTCTGGGCTTTTCTCTAGCTCCTGGGCACTCCTTTCTATTGAATGGTCACCAAGTTCCAGACTACTTACTCTACTTTGTTCTACAGTAGGTAGATCTTCCTTTCTGCTGCACAGGTGATTCAGCCTAAGTGGAAAACAATGCTGTTGAACCAGTCCTTATCTGGGTTTGAGTGCCTAGAAGGCTCCCACATAGTCTTTTGTTGTTGCTGCTGCTGTTGCTGTTGTTGTTGGAAACCAGATTTCATGTAGCCCATGCTAACTAACCCTCTATGTAACTGTGAATAACTTTGTAGTTCTGATCCTCCTGCCTCCACCTGGGATGACAGTTGTGAGCCACTGTGACTGGTTTACGTGGTCCAGAGTCTAGGACACAGGGCTTTATGCATGTTAGGGAAGCCCTCTACCAATGGAGCTCCATTCTTAGCCTGTTGAGAGTCTTGCATGTGATAATCTAGCTAATGACATTACAAATAGAGTAATAGAAGAGGAGGAGAAAAGGGGGGAGAGATTCGCGCTGTTGGAAGGAGATAAGATATCTCAGAGAAAGAAATGTCCACAGAGGCATTGAGATGTGTGTGAATGCTCCAACTACAGTTTCATGGCAATAGAAGAACTGAAATGGAATCACAAAACACTCTTATTGCTTTAGGGGTTGCTATGTGGAACAGCATCTGTGTATGAAAAATAAGGCAGAGCCTAAGCTGAAGCAAAGACACCAACTCATGGAAGACAAGGAATCTTCTGTCACTGAATATAAACCCACAATGAACTCCATCCAAAGCCACCGCCATTATCTGGGAAGGGATGGACCTCCACAGAGGCAATGTGTTTTCTGCTTTCAAGTACACAAGTTAGTGCTTGCAGCTCTGGGCCTGGACTTCCAACCCTACCTAGCTGTTGGCCCTGCTACCTTCAGAACCAAGAGAAAGCAACTCCTACATATGGCTCTCCATTCCCATTCCTTATGCTAATGCAATGAAAAGAAGCAAACAAACCACTTTTAAATGCAGTGCTAATAAAGGCATGATTTCTTCCCAGCTGCGTGGTTACTGACATAACCTCCCTGCAACAAAAGATGAAATAAATAACAGAGACTAAAAGACTCCTGCATCTCTGGTTTAAAACTGACTTGGAACCTAGATCCTCACACCAAGAGTTACCAGAAGGTCCTTAATGTTGAAATGACTTATCCAAAGCCAGTGGGCAAGCCACTGGCTTCAACCCATGAATCTGCAACAAGTAACCACACAATCAGTCAGAGAGGAGGAATTCTGTTAGACTCCCTCCATATTTTCACACAGTTCTCTCAAAGTTAATATCACTTGCAAACTCTCAGACACATTTCTTGGCACCTTAAGAAAGTCCCACTCCTGGGCTAGGGAAGTAGTTCCATTGCCAGAGTGCTTGCCTAACATGCACAAAGCACTGTCATTGCCAGAATCACATAAATCAGACACAGTGGCACACAATTGTGAATCTTGTAACAGGGAGGAGGCGGCAAGAAGACCAGAATTTCAAGATCATCCTCACCTACTGTTGCTTTAATTTTGTCTCAGGGAAAGACTTAAGCAACATCTGTACCTTCTCCTAATGACAAACTGAGACATGATTCTATCACAGTTCGCTCTGGGGAGCCAATAAGTGTATTGGCTTCATTATAGAGCATGGTTGAAGAGTTACTTATAGGAGTGTGAGTGCTCCTTCTTCTAATAGGCTACATTTGGAAAGCCTTTACCCAATAGGGATGAGAGATTCCCCCATAGCCACATTGATAAAGCCCCAATCCCCAGTCTTCCCTTGCCTATATACTTTAGCTCAGCAGTTCTCAACCTTGTAGTTCGAGGCCTCTTTGGGGATCAAATGACCCTTTCACAAGGGTCGCTTATCAGACATCCTATATATCAGATATTTATATTACAATTCATAACACTATCAAAATTACAGTTATGCAGTAGCAATGAAGTAATTTTATGGTTGGGGGTCACCCCAACTTGAGGAACTGTATTAAAGGGTCATAGCATTAGGAAGATTGAGAACCACTGCTTTAGCCCCTTCCAGGGAGCAGTTGGATACTCAAGTAAGGGTTTTCTGATCCTTTACACCCCTGCATGAAAGGGTGTTAACCTTCAACAAGCCCAGCTGATATAATCATTTTGTAAGAGAGCACAGCTGAACTCCCCAAGATGGCCATTGCTTGGCTAAGAGAACAGTCAGTCACAGCATCTACAGAGTGAGTTTTTTTTTTTTAAAAAAAAACCTTACCATATTTATTAAAGATATCTAAAATACTTATTTTACATTACCATTTCATGCCTCAAATACAGTTATCTACTCTCATGAAGTAGAATGTGTACTCTATTCCATGCTATATTGATTTTATAAGCCCACAAAACCTACATGATTTTTTAACATTCTTTTTATTTATTCGTTGTGTCTTTCACATCATGCACCTCCATCTCATTCATTTATTCATCCCTTCCAATGAACCTGAGGATGTGAAAGCAAGAAAACTAACTCTGCCCCTTGCTCATTGCTGCGAGGAGTGAACTAGAGAGAACAATGCTGGAGAACTCACTCTGGTGGTGAAGGCAGGGGAGACCTGGTGGGCTGACCAACCCTGTAACTACACAGACCCAGAACCAGGATTATGAATTGGTCCATTCCAACATCCACCCATCTATGATCTGCAGACCAAAGCTGCAGGATCTCCTCCACACAGGGCAACAACAGGATATCCAAGAGGAGTCCTGGTAAGGGCCCAGTGTAGATAGTGTAGAGAAACCAGACACCTGGAACCAGACCAATGACTCTTTGCAATGAACACTTGCAAGTAAAGGTATGGTTAAAAGGGTATGCTATGTGACTCACTGTGTCACACTACAGCTTCCATAACAAGATTGATTTTTTTTCCTTTTTTTTTCCTCTTCTTTTAAATTTTATTTTATTTTCTGGGGGAGGGTTACAAAGGCAGAGGGTAGAATAAATTTGAAGTAAGCCTGGGATGAGATCCTACCTCAAAAAGAAAAAACAGAAAATAAATAAGATGCATGATTCAAGCCTCAATGTGGAACAGAAAGAAATATCACTCTGGGCTTTCCATCTAAATTTTACCTACTGACATGTTCTTTCTATACATTCGTAAGACTATTATCTGGAGGCCAAGCCTTCCTGAAATAAGGTAAGAGTGAGAAGTCTTACCTTGCCGGAGAATAAGGAAAATGATGGACATGGGAATTTGACAAAATTAAATGCTTGATGGGCTGGCTGGTGTTGCTTCCAGCTAGATAGCTACTCCAGGCTGTAACTTAATTAATATTCCTCTGGGGAGTGTGTTTGAAATACCAAGCAATAGAACGGTCTGGGAGTTGACATGTTTAATTAAGTTGAGGTTTATTTACCATCATCAGTGGCTCGTCTGCCTCCCTGTTCCCTGGACACTGGCATCCCTGAAGACTGGCCTCAACCCATTTGGGTCACTTACACTTTGTCAGCTCTAAGATTCATAGCTCAGTGTGGTAGCACACACCTGCAACCATGTCACTTGAGAGACATTGGCAGGAGGGTTGACAGAAGCTCAGGGCAGCTCACTCCAGCACAGCAATTTCCAGGCCAGGCAAGAAATAGTGAGTACAGAATGAAACCCTGTCTCATGACAAAAGAGAGGCTGGGAAAATGGTTTAGTCAATAAAGTGCTTGCTGCATAAGGAAAGTAATGGGATCACCAACATTAATTAAAAAACAGCAATGAAGAGGCATAGATAGGACAATTCCTAGGGCTTACTAGGCAACCATTCTGGCCAAATTGGTGAGCCCTAGGTTCAGCAAGAGACTCACAAAAATTAAGGGGAAGTGCAATTGAGGGAAATCTGCATCATCTACCTCTGGTACACACACATGAATCACAATCGCAGGCCACATCTTCTAAAGCTCTCTTTAGTGTGCTAGCAAACTCCTTCTGTAAAAGAATAAATGTTAAGGTCTGTGGAAATTAGAGTCTCTGTTGATACTACTCCACTCTGCCTTCACAGTATGTAAGTCTCCATATACGATATAGAAAAGAATGGCATGCCTGGTTCAATAAAACTTTATTTATGAATGCTAAATTTGCATTTCATGTAAATTTTACTTGTCATATTGCATTCCTTTAGATTTTTCCAGCCTTTTATAATAAAATTTAACTCATGTGTCTAAGAAAGCAAGCCTGACTCCAAAATGGGCCTGTATGCCAGACTTTTTCATTTGTCATTTTTAAAAATGGGCCTTACTTTAAAAAAAAAAGAAAAGGCCCTAGTTAGCCCAGTACTTGCTACATAGCCCAGATTGGCCTCAAATTTGTGACAATCTCTGTGTCTTTCTGCCTCTTGTAACTTTTCTTCAAATTCTAGCCCTCCACCTGTCTAAATTACCATTATATATCTATCAGATTGAACATTGCATTTCTTTTTTGTCCCCTCCCCCCCACCATAGGTGTGTGACAGGGATTATACAACCTAAGGTGACCTTGAACTCATGACTCTCCTACTTTAGCCTCAAGAGTATTGAGATTATAATACTCTTGAGTACCCAGCCAGACTTGAATTTCTTAAGTACTTGGGAATTGAACCTAAGGCTTCTCACATGCTAAGAGAGTGTTACACTACCCTTCTCCCCCTTTATCCACATTGTGAGGTATGGTGCCCTTAAATTTCACAAGCTGGTCTTGAATTTTTTTTTTTTTTAACGTCCTGTCTTTAGCTAGGATTACAGGCCTGCACCTTCAGTCCTAGCTTTGATGTCCTTTGTAACTCTTGTTGTAGAAGAATTCTCCTGAAGACTCTGGCTAGAAGTCAGAGGGCTGCCTTAGTTCACATTTGTCAGCCCTTAGGTAAAACCAAAGGCTGCTATCTGATTGCTTATATCTTGCAATACATCCAACATGAATACTTGTCTTCTGCCCAGTAAGTTCTATATACACAAATTAATTCTCATAGCGCAGAAATTTCATCGAAGAACTCCTTTCAGTATCTCTGCCAATTCATCGTGTGTGTGTGTGTGTGTGTGTGTGTGTGTGTGTGTGTGTGTGTTATACATTGAATGTCTTTCTCAATTGCTTCTCCAGTTTATTTTTGACACAGGATATCTCACTGAACCTAAAGCTCACTGGTTCTGATAAACCTGGTAACCCATGACCTTCAAAGATCTGACATCGCTATCTCCCTAATGCTGAGATTACAGATGGACACCACCCCTCTTTCCAACTTCTTACACAGTGATATGGATCTAACTTAGTTCTTAATGCTTGGGTAGCATGAATTTAGCCAATGGAACCATCTCCTCAGCCTTTTTCATTGTTTCTAATGTCTATTCATACATGCCTTAACAACCTCCCTTCTTTAGAGGCTGTTTAACCCCAAGTTCTTTTTTTTTCTTAGACTTTCATCCTACACTGTGTTTTGTGCAACTGAAAGGCCTTACACAGGGAAAGAAGGAAATGGAGAAATTGGAATTCTCATCTGGGTGGGAATCCTCATTTAGTTGCTTTGGGATTACCAGAAACCCTGTAAGGATTCAGGCATTATGCTGGCCTGCCCCAGTCACCTGGAAGAATGCACTAGGCAGCACTCTGGTGAGCCCAGGGTTCCAATTCACACCTTAGCAAGTTGATTTCCATATCCTCAAAAGAACCTGAGGAAGTTTCTAAAGGGACAAAGCCATGTGCAAATTCTTGATTCAGATGGCACACAATTGTCTGGATTGCCCCCCCCCCCCAACCAAGTTTTGCAGAGGCTTTTTATCCTTGGGAAACTCTCAGGCAAGATTCACATATAGGGCAACAAGAGAAACAAAAGATATCTGCTAAAAAACATGGATTAGCTCTAGGTGCTAGCATTTTGGAGCCAGACTAGGTGTAGCCCAGCGTGAATGCTCCCACATTCTCACATAGAAACATATACAAATATTAACAGCAGCACAACTAGTAACAAACAAAAAGCAGAGTTCAAATGTCTACCAGCTGATAAAATGTACTGTATCCATAGCACTATTAAGACACAGAAGAGAATGAAATAGTAATACACCTAACTACACAAGAATAAACCTTGAAGACATCCTGCTAACATAAAGAAGACACAAAAGACCATGAATTATATGATCTACTTTACATAAAATGCTCAGTAGAAGTCAATCTATAGAGCTTGGAAGTGAATTAAAAGGGTGAGTAGTGAGAAGAAAACAGGTGATGACTATTAATAAGCACAGGGTATCTTTTAAGGTTGGTGGAATGTTCTAAGATTGTGGTAATGCCTCTGCAAAAAAAAAAAATGAAATACATACTTAAAATGGTGGATTGTATGGAATGAGGAAAACTATTTTTTTTAAGGGTTCTTCTTTGATTACAGTAATCTGGCCATGAAAGAAAAGGTTATCATTATTTTATAACTACATTATAAACTCTTCTATTCACCTGGCACTGGAGCATACCATATACGTTTTTCTGCATATATATATTTTAGGCTGAAGCCACAGGCATTCTTTTCTTAATTAATTTATTTTTTATTTTACATGTGGATCCCAGTTCCCTCTCCCTCCCTCCTTCCCTCTTACCCTCTCTGCCCCCTCATATGCACCCTGAGCACCCTCCCCTCGCATTCCCCCATCCCAATTCCACATGTAGGGCAATGCCATCCAGGTGGGGTCATGTAGATCTGTCAAGTCATTTGAAGTAGGGACTAGGACTTCTCTCCGGTCTCTAGGTTAAGGCAGTATCCCTCCATGGGGGATGTGTCTGCAAGGTCCTTTTGTGCATCAGGGATACATCCTGGTCCCACTGTCTGAGGTCTCTTAGACTGCTCAGTCCTTCTGGCTGAGACCCACATTCGGGGGGGGGGGCTGAGTCAGTCCCATGCTGGATTCCCAGCTCCTCCTTGTTCAGGTCAGCTGTCTCTATGTGTTTCTGCAACCTGGTCTTGTCCTCTCTGTCTGCATCTGGATTCTAGTTCAACTCAGTGTTTAGGTATGGGTGTTTGATTCTGTTTCCAACAGGTACTAGATGAGGGCTCCATGATGGTGGATAAGTTATTTTAATTTCACAAGCATACTATAACTATTCATTTTCTGATCTAAAGCATAGAGATGGTTGTGTTTGTTGGTTCAATTCAGAAGATAATATTAAATAGTTAAAATGAACTAATTTAAATGACATTAGTTCTGGAGTTGGATATTAAGTGTGAGTGTGTCAAACACAATTTGCAAGTTATCATACAGGTTTGATGTGACAAAGTGAGTTAGAAAACAACCCAGAGTTTCACTGGAGAATTGATGCCTTCCATTTAACAATGGGATCCCTTAGGTATTAAGAACCTGGATGTGAGCATTCTTTCTTGTTTACTACAGAGTGCCTAAGAATTAGGATATGCTTATTTTGAAGTTTATCCTATACATATATAAACTAAAATAGGATCATATGAACTTCTAAATTTGGTTACTTTATAACTTGATTAGTTATTTTTCTCATGGTGGTTACCAAATATCTGACAATAAGCAATTTAAAGGGAGGAAGAATTTATTCTGGCTTAGAGTTTGCATGGATACAGTCTACCAAGCTTGTGGGAGCATGGGGCAACTGACTCAAGTCTTTGTGGATCCGGAAGCTAGAATTGGAGTTGGACTAGTACTCACAAGGCCTGTTCCCCATTGTCCTACTTCCTTCAATTAGGTTCCACCACCAAAATTTCACAATCTCCCCAAACAGCATCACTAGCTGAGGACCAAATTTTCAAACACAAGCCTTTATAAGGAATAATTTCTATTCTAACAATATTGATGACTCTAGTGAATATTGATGAAGAATTTTCTGTGTGCACAGTATTGGAAAAGAGGACCATTTCAGTCAACTCAGTAAGCAAATGATGCTGCTATAGGGCTTCTGGCTTTCTACTGTGAAAAATGTTCAAAAAACATTCATACTACATGCTTAGGGAATAGTATGGATGAGAGAATGGAAAGAATATAAGATCTAGGAGATGAAGGGAAGGCATGAAAAATGCGGTCTTCTGGTATAGCCATAGCAATCATGATCCTGGAATGGTTTTTCTTTTACTTTTTGGGGACCCACTACCCAGTTTCCAAATAAATACACAGAAACTTATGATGGGGAATGTTTTCCTGTATTTGTCTTATTGGTTGATAAATTAAACACTGATTGGCCAGGCAGAAAATGAGGTAGTATGGCAAATATTGCCACTAGCTAACCATAGAGTTTGGGAGGTCTGTACAGACAGGCAGGAAGTGACGTACTGGGCAGAATCAGAATATAAGCAAGGACAAACAGGAAATCACTATCTTCAATGCATAGATATAGCAGGCAAAGGAGATTCAGGGCTGGCATTACCGGTAAGCCAAGACCACGTGGAAACACTTAGATTGATAGACATGGGTTAATATTTAAGACAGAGCCAACCAATAACAGGCCAACAGCTTTATATCTAATACAGTGTCTCTGTGTGTTATTTGGGGCTGACATGGCTCTGGCCAGAAACTGCTTATAACAAACTTATTCTTACTTATGAATACCCGGCTTTAGCTTGGCTTGTTTCTATCCAGCTTTTCTAACTTAAATTATCTTGCCTCTCGCTGGGCGTTGGTTGTGCAGGCCTTTAATCCCAGCACTCAGAAAGCAGAGGCAGGCAGATATCTTTGAGTTGAAGGCCAGTCTAGTCTACAGAGCTAGTTCTAGGACAGGCTCCAAAGCTACAGAGAAACCCTGTCTCAAACAAACAAACAAACAAAAATGTATCCTGTCTTTCTTTAACTACACTTTGTCTTTGGGCTTTTAAAACCTTTCTTTATCCTATATATCTTTCTTTCCTTCTTACTTCATAGCTGGCTGTGTGGCTGTGTGGCTGTGTGGCTGTGTGGCTGTGTGGCTGTGTGGCTGTGTGGCTGTGTGGCTGTGTGGCTGTGTGGCTGTGTGGCTGTGTGGCTGTGTGGCTGTGTGGCTGTGTGGCTGTGTGGCTGTGTGGCTGTGTGGCTGTGTGGCTGTGTGGCTGTGTGGCTGTGTGGCTGTGTGGCTGGGCCACACACTCTTCCTCTTCTCTCAAGTCTAGATTTCTCCTTTTGTTTATTTGCTCTCCCTATCCTTTCTCCCGCTTTGTTATTAGCAGCTCGGCTCTTTATTAGACAAATCAGGTGTTTTAGGCAGGCAAAGTAACACAGCTTCACAGAGTTAAACAAATGAAGCATAAAAGAATACAACACATATTTGCATCATTAAACAAATATTTCACAGCATAAAAGATTGAAACACATCTTAAACTAACATCACACAGCATGATCTTATAGCAGAGATCTTTTTTTTTTTTCCATTGAGCCTGTACAAATCTGGATCTGACACTAGCCAATTATGGATTAAGGGAGGCCTCACAAGTCCCAAACCCTCCTTTATGAACTATTGGCTACTGGTGGATCTTGGCGGAGGGGAAGACATGGTTTTTAGTATACCCATAGTTTAATCTGTCAGGATCCAATGGATTATTCCAAATCTATGGTCACACATGAGCTTAGTTAAATTCAGTGGGTCATAAAACAAAGCAAAAGACATAAACGTGAGAAAAGGACCATAGGGAGGAGGTGGAAGGGAAATAGGAAAGTGTAGGTAGCAGCAAGAAGCATTATAATACATTGCATGTATGAAATTATTAAAGAACAGATTTATTAAAAATACAAGTTAGACAATAATAATGCCAAAATTTTTCCACTTCCTCCAAGCCCCCAAACCCAAACAAAATATAATTTTAATTTTTACAGATAAATTTTATCTATTTAACTTGCTTTATTCTAAAATCCTATATTTAGCACATGACTTGTTGAAAGATCAGTTACTAACACTGAGTCCATAATACATGTTGACAAAGCCAAGAAGGAATTGAGTATATGGAAACCTATTTATGCTCATCATTTTCTTTGGACAATACCCAAGTAAATGTTTCTAATACATAGGTTAAGATGTCTTGATTTTCTAATGTCCCCAAAGGCTTACTAACCCATAATACTATTCAGGGGAAACATGTATCAATATATTGAATTATTATGTTTATATCAAAAGAGTGCCATTCATGATTTATTTCACAACTCTCTCATTATCACTTAATTCCCAGCAAGATAATATATGTGAAGTCAAAGCTTAAGGCAAGTCAGACCTGTTCAAAGGCTTAGTTCCCACAAATTGCTTTATATTCTCGCATTCAGGATTCTTCTGATACATGAGGGCCACCCAAGGCAGTGTAAGTTCCCTAAAGCTAGATTCTTACCTTCAGGAAATAGGGCCCTGGTTATCCTAAGAATTCTATTTTTTATTTGTTGCCAGGACCATTGTTAGTGACTTCATCCCATCTTGACTTAAGGTCAGAGAGTTCAAACCTATTCTTGCTCCTCAATGTTAAACAACAGGATGTTTGACCTAAGGTGGTAGCTATTGAATGTCTTGACCATCAAGACCTAATAACAGGATGTTTGACTTACTGTGTAGTTACCAGATGTTTTGAATACTGGGGAGGTAATTATGTTTGTTTATTCTTTATATCACAGTAAAGAAGTATTTGCCCTCCTCTTTTTCTTGGGGTATATAAGGATTATGACAAAAAAAACTTAGGAGGTCTGCAGTATCCAATGAGTGCCCTCCCAACTCTATCTTCTGTCTCTTGTCTTTTTTCTTTTTTCAGCCCTCACTTTCCCTTTCAGGCATGTTCAAATTCATCAGCTGGACCCAACAATTTCTTTTACAAGTTGGCATTTTACCGTCAATCACTCCCAGTTTAATGCCTTTCTAGGAGATGAAACCTAGAGTTTTCTGTATGCTAGACAAGTACTCTAACAACTTAGCTTCATCCTGAGCTCCAAGGGTACATGGCTTTATTTGGGAAAAGTATATACTTTCTTGGGAAGTCTGTTCATCATGTCTCCTCTCAGGAATTAAGACATGTGACCAGTAATTAAAGCAGAGACTACAACTGGTCGAAGTATTGAGAATAAGTCACTGATGAATGCTCAGTCCTAAATGGAATATTTGTATCAATCACCATGCCAGGGCCCAGGAAACATCACAGATGATGTGAAAGAAAGAACATAAGAGCCAGAACATGGGGAGGAGTGCTGTGAAACTCTGTTTTCTGGCCATGGCATATGTTGGCACTCATGATCCCACTGCATCTATGACTACCCTCACACAATCAAGCCAACAAGATAAGACAACATTCTGATAAGCAACACAAAATGGGTGTAGTGGGTTATATGAAAAAACAAAACAAAACAAAACAAAAGGAGAGAACAAGAAGTGGAAGTGAAATATAATTGAGATGCTTAGAGTTAGTGGAAGGAGATAGTTAGGGATGGGTATGACCAAACTCCATTGTTTCCTTGTACAATATTTTCAAAGAATAAATGAAATAACTAGCAATAAGACAAAGGTGGTCTCCAAAGTTTCAATAATTAGTATTCAAGCTCTTTGCATTGACTTTGGCATACAGACTCCTAATATAACAAATGGCTACTCGGTAGTAGGTTTCATAGTTGTCATTTGTCATCTTACAGTTCTGAAGGCCCAAACAGCCTGGGGATGTATCTCAGTGATACAGTACTTGCCTGGCATGCAAGAGGCTCTGGCATCTATTCTCGAATTATCAAAAATTGGAGTTGGATTGCACTGGGCTAAAAACCAGCATCTTCAGGGCTGCTTCCCTTTGGAGGCTCTAAGGAAGAATCCATCCTCTTGGTTTGGGACACTTGCTTCTCTTTTCAAAGCCTAACATTTTTCAACTTCCAGTTCCTTCTTATAAAAGGTTACATTTGGCCTGGAAAGGAATTGCAAGATAGTGTCCCTGCCTTTAGTTCTTTAATTTTCTGCAAAGGTTTTCTTCTACAAAGTAACATATTCATGAATATGTTAGGAGACCATGATTCTGCCACACATATGTGACAGGGAGAACTTTTTGATTTGTGAGCATTATCATTGTGGTTTCCTTTAAGCACCTCCAGTAGTCTGGACATGTTAGAAAAACCATCCACTTTTTTCAAGCCTTAACAGCGTGAACTTAAGTATTGCTATACCCATTGTGCAGACAATTAACAATGAAGTTCTACAAGGCATAATGACTTGCCAAGGATCCATAGCTATTAGTACATCCCTCTCCTTTTGCAAAGTACATGGTTTTATTTTTGTTTGGTGCTTGATTCTTGCTGTTGTTGAAACAGGGTCTCAGGTTACTCAATCTGGTTTTAATCTTGCTATGTTGTTGGGATGACTTCAACCCCTGATTCTTTTGTCTCCATCTCTTAACTTCTGGAATTACCTGTGTGTATCATCACACCTGGAAAATTTGGTGGTTTTAAACACTACCGGGAAATTCCACTTATCCTCTCATGGTCAGTATACCAAGTTCTGTCTGAGACTGTTAACCTTAACCTCCCCTTTGTATCTTTCCCTGTACAACCTTATGATGAAGCTCTGTGACAACCTGTGGGGCATGTTACTCACACAATGTCCAACAAGGACTCAGATGGACAAGACATGACATCTTGCCCATCTGTCTACCTAGTAGGGAGTAGAGACAGTCACTTGACATTTGTGCTGTGCTCACTATGTATTAGGGATGGTACCAGACTGGAGCAGTTTGCCAGTTTCATCTGTGTGTGTGTGTGTGTGTGTGTGTGTGTGTGTGTGTGTGTGTGTAGTTACTGTGCATGTGCTTGAGGAGGCCAGATATTGATTTAGATACTTTCCTCGATTGTCATCTTATTTTTTATGTTTATTTATTTATTTTGTGTGTGCGCACGCGCGTGCATGCATGTGTGTGTCTGTGTGTGTGTGTATGTGTGTGTGTGTGTGTTGTGTGTATGTGTGTATGTTAGGGTATTGCTTGTGCCATGGCATGTGTATAGAGGTCAGAAGACAATTTTGGGGAGTTAATTCTCTCTAAGTATTGAACTCAGGCTATCATACGTGGTGGCAAGCACTTTTACCCATCTTACTAACCTTCACCATCTTATTTTTTGAGCTAGGGTCTCTCACTGAACCTGTAGTTCTGATTGGCTTTTAAGTAAACCTCTGGGATCCATCTGTTTTTGCCCCTACAGCTATGTGGTTATAGGTATGTGCCATTAAATTTTGCTTTTTTTTTTTTTTTTTTTTTTTTTCATCCAGGGTGCTGAGTAGCTGTGAATCCAGGTCCTCATATTTGTACTGTCTTTATGGTTCTACCTCTCTAGACCCTTACTTTATTTTTAAGAAAGGGTCTCATGTAACCCAGCCTGGTCTGGATCTTACTGTGTAGTCAAGGCTGACATTGTGTTCTTGATCCTCCTGCTTCATCACTCAAGGGCTCAGCTTTTTTGTTTGTTTGTTTTCTTTTTGAGGCAGGGTTTCTTTGTATAGATTTGGAGCCTATAGACCTGGCTGGCCTCAGAGTCACAGAGTTTCACCTGCTTCTGCCCCCTGAGTGCTAGGATTAAAGGTGTGCGCCACTACTGCCCAGCTCACTACTTTTATCTTAAACAATTCTGTATGTAACTGATGTCACAACCACAACAGATTTTCAATGTTACTGCCATTGTTTGTACTGTACTTTGCCCCTTAAAAAAATATCAAGTGTGTTTAGAATGTTTAAGAATGTAAAACACAGATAATAAAGATTTAGCCTGTGGTCTTTCCCAAACCAAGAATGTTTTATTTATTTATTCATTTTTAAATCTGGTTCATTAAGTTTACATAGATGTAAACAAAAATATTTCCTGGCTTTCATGTGATAAATTGAACCATACAATGGTTATTTGGTTCAGAAAGAGAGAAAAAAAACATAATCTAGGCAATTTGAGTCTAAGGCACCCACTACTAGAATCTGTAAGCCATACTCACATTAGCTAAAACACAAAAGAGTCACTTACTCCATGACTAAGAAAGGCCACTTAAATTTGCCTGCCTGGTTTATTTGGATTCCGTCTAGAAATCTTCATGGTTATATCAGAAAAAAAAAAAAAAAAAACTTTAAATCATTATGACCCTGAAAATGGCCAAGGTTGTTGGGTCAAGAATCTATTGCCTTGAAATAAAAAAAGAAACTTGAACATATTACATCAGGCAGGAAAAAAGTAGAGATAATAAAAAATAAGGAAGAGGACTATAAATGTGACTTAGTTGGTAGAGCACTAAGCCTGAGCATGCAAGGAACCCAGTAATCAGTGATCCTCTGATTCAAGTTCCTGCTTATGTTCCTGCCATTGCTTCCCTCGATGCTTGACCTGGAAGTGTGAGTAAAATAAAACCTTTCATCCCCCAAGTTGATTTTGGTTAAGATATTTGTTACAGTGGAAGACTGACACTGGAACAGTGTAACCATGTTTATGTTTCTGGCATAGGCCTTCACACAAAAAAAATCAAAACATTGTTACAGTGGAAATAAAAATGTCAACTAACAGGAAAGTAATATAATTCCCATACTTAGAAGGCAGAAGGAAGAGGATCTCTTACATAGTTACCATAGTTTCATTAAGTCCCAGGCTAGCCAGCACTGCATAGTGAGACCTTGTCTCTGGGAACTATTAAAAGGAAAACTGGTCATGTTAGTACATACCAGTAATCACAATGCTCAAAAGGTGGAAGCAGGAAGATCAGGAGTTCTAGGTCATCCTTGGCTGCCCAGCAAGTTTGAAACCAGCTTCAGATAGATGAGAACTTGTCTCAATAAACCAGAGAAAACACACACACACACACACACACACACACACACACACACACACGACAGAAGTCAAAAGTATGAGTTCTAATATTTACATATAGGGAGGAAGAGGAAAATAAAGGTGTGGAGTGATATGCTCCATGTATAATATAAGTTTGTACAGAAATGGCTGAAATGGCTATGATTGATAGCAAACTAATTTCATGTCCAAAAATACCACTTAATAACTTTATGCTTGAAATGAGAGATTTTCATGGTATGTGAATATCTCAATACATTTATTTGTCTAACCATGTCTTGTAAACTTTAGGTGGATGCCATTTGTTGTACACAAATTAGACTTCAATAAAGCAATTTTACAACAGACAAATAAGGGTGATTCTTGTGCTCCAGTGGCTCTGAGGAAGAACTTGGTCTTCTACTAAGAAGGAAGGAAGAGTACAGGCTGAGATCATCACAATCTTAACAGCTAACAAGGAACTGTGCAGGAACAAGAGAGTGTTGAGCCACTCTTGATCCCCATGCTTTCCCCCTTCCTCCCAGCATCACCATCACAGCCAGACATTCACACAGACACCCATGAGCTCAGCTCAAGGGTAAATATTGGAGACTCCCTCTGCCACATTTTAATGCAGCATGTGTGCTCACTGGACAGAATATTTACCAGGACCAACTTTTCCCTTCTGCAGCTAAACTCAGCCAGCCTTCACCCTATTGGTATTCCTGTCACACAGAAGCCTGATTGCCTTGGCAGACAACTGGCTGAATGTGTTTTCTTTGATTTCTTCCTGAGTCCATTTAATCACGGGTAGCTGCAGAAACAATGGGAAGGTAGGACTAAAGGTTGAGTCAGACTGGGAGGCTGGCTTGAAAGATAGAGATCTGTACGTACCTCCGTGGTTATCAGCTCCTTATTTGATGAATTACCAGAGGCTATCAGACAATATTTTGCAACAACAAGACAGAACCATAGCAACCAGACTACAAAGAAAAGCCCAGGCTTCTGGAAAGGGCTTGGAGTCTCGGAAGAGATGTTAGCATTTTTCAGCTTCCAATTCTTTGTGGTTTTCTTTCCTTTCAGTAGCCACTGGAGATGCACATCTTTCTTCCTTTCTTTCTTTCTTTCTTTCTTTCTTTCTTTCTTTCTTTCTTTCTTTTTTTTGTTTGTTTTTTTTATACACCCCGAAATGATGATCTGCTGCAAAAGAAAGCAAAAGGCAATAAATAAAACAGAAACCAACAGATTTCAGATTGGAATCCTTTAGTTGATAGAAATTTTAAATAGCAATCTTTTGATTTTCCACTCCCATTTTCTCGGGCTGGAGATATAGCTCAGTAAGTAGAGTATGGACCCAATATGGAGAAGCACTGGGTTCTAGTCCAAGCACTGCATAAACACGCTGTAGCACTGCTTGCTAGTAATGCCAGCACTCAGGAGATAGAGGCAGGAAAATCAGAAATTTAGGGTCAGTTTCCACTATACAAGTTTGAGGCCACCTTTTGCTACAGGAGACCCCGTCTCTAAACAAACAAAACTGAAACAAAGCACAAAACAAAACAAGTTATTGTGTGAGAGCTGATTTTTTTGTTTATATTAACAATAATCTTTCATCCTTTAGAAAAAACACTTGTCCCCACAGCTTCAGCTCAGCCTGGTCCCCTCATGTCAACAAGGCCTCCTCCACTACCTGCCTACTCCCCTGTTTGCCTGGGCCTGGACCCACCATCTCCTGATCTAAGACCTTTGAATAAAAGGAATGTGTTATTAACTAGAGGAGCCAAAACCTTTTCCTGCCTATTTAATTAAAGGAAAGTACTTTGTTCAAGCTCAGTTGAGGTTACAGAGAGAGTTTCAGACCAGCCTGGATTACAGAGTGAGACCTTGTCTCAAACAACAGCACCAAGAACAATGTGAATGGCCCTTCAGAAGAATTTAAAGCATTACTTGTACATGAATGCTCACAGTAGCAGTATTCAGAATAGCCAAATTGAGGAAACCTAAATGTCCATCAGTGCATGAGTGCATAAACAAAACATGGCCCTTGGTCATAAAAAGCAATGTAACACCAATAAATATTTGAGGTGATGCTTTTATTTGATCATTATACATCATGCATATGTACCAGGATATCACACTGTATTCCAAACATATATACAATTATCATGTGTCAAATTAAAACCAAATTAAAGTACCTTGGGGAGAGATAATTCAGTTGGAAAAGTGCTTGCCTTGCAAGCATGATGACCTTATTCAATCTCCAGAATCTACATTAAATAATAATAATAATAAAAGCCAAGTGCAGTGGCACACACTTGTCCAATGCTGGGGAAGTGAAAACAGATGGCTCCCTGGGGCTCACTGATCAGCCAGCCTAGTCTTCTTGGTTAGTTCTAGGTCAGTGAGAGATATTGTCGCATATTACAAAAAGGTACGTGGCACCTGAGGAACTGTACTTGAGGTTGTCCTCTGCCTTCCATGTACACAGTGACATGTACCTGTAACCCCCGCACTTTGGAGGTAGAGGTAAGAGAAAGAGAGGTAGGGGCGAGGGGAAGGAAAAAAAAAAGAGTATTGTGAACAATGCTGCTGTACTAAGGACAGGGCAAGGAAAGGACAGGATCAGGAACGGTAAGTAGAGCCTGATAGAGAACAAATACTGATAATGTGACTTGTTGCAGAAGTCACCCCTCTGTCCACTCTGAATCTCAAGGAAAATTTATCAAGAAAGGTATGGTAGAATTTGGTTAGGAACTTAAAGGCACACGATAAAGAGTATGCTAAATATTTACAGGCATTTAGAAGTAGCTTAGGTGTGGAGGCTTCCCACAAGGCAAGATGAAATACACTATGAAGAATGAGTGACTACTGAATATCAAGTCAGGAGTTTTGACCCCTGGTTGAGTGAGTACATGACTATTAACTTGGTTATGCCATGTAACTTTCTGGGTCTTGATTTTCTCATCTAAGTACATCCCAGAGGAATATGGCATCCCAAATGTTTGTGGAACATTTAAAAGGTAACAATTGATTCCCTTGGGGGAAAAAGAAAGTAACTTCGAGATGAGCCCTGTGTTTCTCAGACAGCCATTCCCTTGAGACTTGTTACTATGAAGGTTGGTTCTCAGTCCTAGAATTTCTGATCCAGGCTCTTCTTGGTTGTTCACTTGACTACATTGGAAATTCACTAAAACCCAAGCAGGTGGAAGCACCTGTGAATTTTTTTTCTGAATTATATAATTATAAATGGGATGGCTCACCTCTAATCTGGATCTTTGAGGTGGGACCATAAACCTTTAATGCTTATCTTTTAAATTTTTATTCTTTTTTATTTTATTTGAGGTCAGGGAAGATGCACCTTTAATCTGTACCATGCCTTCTGCTGGCAGCTTATATAAAGGACATGGAAGAAGGAAGCTTGCTCTCTTTGCCAGCTTGTTCTCATTCTCACTGGCAAGTCCATTCCTTCACTGGCATTAGAGTCTACTTCTTCAGGTTCCAGCATATACTGATGACCAGCTGAGACATCCAGCCTTGTGGACTGAATAACTACTGGATTCTTGAACTTCCCATTAGTAGACAACACTTTGTTCCACTAACTGAACAATTTGAATGCAATCCATTCAAATACGTGGGCCCTCTCTCTGTGTATACATACATATTCATATTCATTCTAACAGTTCTGTTCCTCTAGAGAACTCAACTAATACAAGGAAAGATGCAAGAATGGAATACAGTGTAAAGAAGGTGTGAGTTGCAAGAGTTAGGGTTTCTGGTCCCTAGCTGAATTACTATATGACTATGAACTTGGTCATGCCATGTAACTGTATGGATCTTGGTTTTCTTGTCTTAAGTACATCCCAGAAGAGTACAGCATCCCAAAAGTCTGTGAACATTTAAAGCCTGACAATTTATTCCCTTAGGTCAAGAAGAAGGAGAATTCGACAGAAGCCTAGTGTTTCTCAGACTGCCATCCCTTGAGACTTGTTACCAAACCCTTCTGTTTAACTGTAGTTCCTCTGACTCTTCTGGACCAAGGACTATCCTTTCAATTGCTGTTATAAAGATCATGACCAAAAGCAAATCAGGGAGGAAATGGTTCCTTTGGCTTATATTTTTACATTACAGTGCATCATCAAGGTTAAGTCGGGACAGAAGGTCAAGAAAAGAACCTGGAGATAGGAATGGAAGCAGGGACCATGGAGGAGTGTTGCTCACTGGCCTGCTCCTTATGATTTGTTCAGCCTGTTTGCTTTCTCATAGCAACCAGAACCATCCGCCCCAGGGTGGCACCTCTGACAGTGGGCTGGGGGCTGGGCCCTTCAAAATCAACTATTAGTCACAAAAAAAAAAAAAAAACTGTACAGTCTTGTCTACCTACTGACAAATCTGCTGGAGGCATTTTCTCAATTCAAGTTCTTCTTCCCAAATGAATCCAGGTTGTATAATGTTGACCAAAAGCTAACCAATGCAGGGACAGAGGTGAATGAGATGTGGAAATGAGGAGAGGGTGACAGTAGAATAAGCAAGCAGGAAGCAGCTGTGACATAAATCAACAGGCCATGATGACAGTCATGGGAACCGTGTTGCAGCTTGGACAATGTCTGTTACCCACAGCAAGGAGGAAAAAGGGAAGATAGAAGAGGAATGGAAAAGCAATTTCTGCACAGACATGCTTGAGAAAGGCCTGAGCCTCTCTCTCTGGGAACTTCACAGAGAATTCCAGATAGTGTCACTGATCATCTGCCAAAATATATTCCAGTATTTCTTCCTTTTCTTCAGAATTAAGTCTAACTAATAAGAACATTTCAAATTAAAATATTATGGCATATGTTCTTAGGGACTGTAATTCACTCATGGAATCCATCCCTAGATAACAAGTCATGGAGTACCTGGGTACTTGGTAAAACAGGGAGTGGGAATGGTCTCTGCTCCCTCTGGTTCTAATTTCTTGGTACTGTAAGCACAAGGGCAGGGCCCTGCAGATGATCTCATTTAGAACAATTTCTGCCAATTATTCTTATTATTTGGCTGACTTTAGATTATTTGTTCAAACGAATATCAAGCTCTCATTTTGGCTTTTGAGACTCACATAGTCCCGAATGCTCAGTTATGCACTCTTTTCCCAGCATGGAAGCTTGTAGAGATCCTCCTGCCTCAGCCTACTGAGTGCTAGAATTATATATGTGCATTCCATGCCTGGCTGTAATGTACACTTTTAACTTTTTCCCAAGAGTTTACTTACCGTGGGGTAGCCTCCTTACCTCTAACCTTGAATCTCCTTTGATGTTTTCTACACTACTGCACTTTGGGGAATTCTCCCTGGCAGCTGACATTGGTTTGCAAAACGTTGATCAAGAAGCATATAAATCTGTTGAGGTCGAACTCTTAAATACTTCATCTCCTCCTAGAAGCATGTAGCACAATGTTGAACACTGAATGCATACATAATAGCTTTGTTATTATTGTACATATATCTGAGATTTACATTATATTATGGAAGACATTTTATATATTATATAATACACATGTTTTACAAGGAAGATCTGGGTTTGTGTCTTAATTCTCAATTGGGGATTTGGGTGACCCCAGCCTAAGAAATCAAGTTCTTTCATTCTGGATTTTTTTTTTTTTTATGTTTTCTTGTTGTTTGAGTCTTAAGTATTACAGCCTGACCACAAACTTGTTAGATAACCAAGGATGGCCTCCAACTCTTGATTTTCCTGCCTCTACTTCATGAGTGCTAGGATTGGAGGTCTGCACCACCATGCATGATGTATGTAGTGCTGGGGATTTATCCCAGGGCTTTGAGCAAGCAAGGAAAATATTCTACCAGTTGAGATACACTCTCAACCTACCCATCCCTGTTGTTTTTTTTTTCAGCTGTCCTATTCCATGTATTCCATTACACTATTTCCAGTTTTCCTTATGATCTCTTCCTCCCTCTTAATATCTCTGTTCTAGTTTTGTGAAGCATTCACACACACACACACACACACACACCACGTGCACATGTGAGCTTTTAAAATTTAGCTGTGCATATAAAAGAAAGCATGAAGTATTTCTCTATCCAAATCTGGCTCATTTAGGTTGGTGTAATGATTTCAAGTTCCACCCCATTTTCCTGTAAATGTCATGATTTCATTTTTCTATATGGATAGATATAATTCCATTATGTGTATGTATACCATACTTTTATTATCCATTTGTCAGACAGGATTCTTCAACTTAGAAATGTATACAATCATATCCAATTTAGCCTGAGGTCTTATCACTATAATCTGAGTAAAACCAACTTATAAGCAAAAGACAGATTTCCTATACATTGATTTACCCTATGTTAACTACTAAGCACTCCACTGAGCCAATGAGATACTTGAATTGCTGGAAAAGATAAAGAAGTGATCATCAAGTTTAAAGACAATACAAACTTAAACCACTTGATTTTCATCAATTCTGTACTTTCTCAGCTCAATAAAAAACGGATATACTTAATGAAAGGACCACAGCACCATGGAAGGTAGCAGAAAAAGGACACTTTGTTAAAACCATGAAAGCTGAAGCAAGCTCTGAGGCACTGGAAATTTGTGTGCCTAAGAGTCAGAGCCTGACTGTCCATCTCTATCTAAATACACAAAGGCTCTCTTGGAGGTGACTTGGGCACTAACGGGACCTCACAGAAATGAGATGATGTATGAACAAGTCAGAAATGATGATCCTTGTGTTTTCCTCTTCAAGGTCATTATGGGGCGACTTCTGTTAAATGCCACAGAGGAGGCCACTTCCCTGCCTCTCCTGCCAGCATATCCCATGTGAAGGTTACCATGGAAACGTTCCCTAGTGAAATAGTAGTCATGTCTGCAGCCTAGGAGATTTCAATGGCGACACTATTGTGTTCAGGGACGCATCCCTCAAGGATTTCATCCATATTGTAGAAAGACAGCCTGAGAGGGGGGCAAAGCATTTTATCAACAAAACTGATGGTACAGAGTGTTCCCTTACAGTGCTGGGCAAAGAGCTGGCAAAGGGCTGTGACTTGGATGGATGGGTACAAGTGAAAAAATTGTAAAGTTCCAATCAAATGAAAAATAATTAGGTTTTACTTATACTGAGAGAGTCATTTTTAAGTCATTCTTCAAGGTCCTTGAATAAAAAAATATAAACAGAAGACAAGGAATATGAGAAGTGCCAAGATCATTTTCAAAAACAATATTTTAGTGTGTGTGTGTGTGTGTGTGTGTGTGTGTGTGTGAACTTAAGCTTGCATGCACATTGGAACACATAACAAAGGATGGCTTTCTTTCTGCTATACAGGTTCTGGGGATAAAACTCAGGGTAGTTGGGGTTGGAGGCAAGCACACCTGCCAAGCCACCTTGCCCGCCCAAGGTCAATGTTTTATATTAAAATGAATGTTTTTTAGGAGGCTAGTAGTACCTTTATTGGTGTAAGGCTCTCAGCACACACTTGTCTGGAAGTTTCAAATCCCTTGGGCTGAGAAATGGCTCTGGTGCAAAGTATGTATATCAGTATGCATGTGGGCAATGAGAAAATATGATGTTTTAAGTTGGCTTTTCTAGAAGCAGGCCTGTGGCCAGGAGATATTCTAGGTTAAGTCTTTCCATAGTCACAATGAAGCATTTTCTGGGCTCCTTTCATAACCATCACATTTTGAGAAACAAACAACTACTTCTGTGTGCATTTTCTGAATAAGGACATGGGGGCTGAGTGATCTGACCCAAGACTATATACCTGGAAGTACCATAGCTGTGAGTAGAGCATCATTACATTGACATTCATCCCTTAATGCTAGAAGACTGCTGAGCAAACACTCCCTGTCCATTTGGTTTTGTCATTTGTCCCTTAAATGCTCTGCCAGCTTTGAGCCTCCCTCAAACAAGGCCCACATATCCAAGCAGGGCCTCACTCAAGGCATGGGTAAGTTTCTTGTCCAGTGTGCTAGCCCTGGTGTGGTGTTTCTGGCTTGTATTTATTTCCTTGTAATACCTACTCTTGGCCATAAGAGCAAACTAATCTATTTTTCCAAAATGACTCAGCTATCTCTGGAAATATTTACAATGCTTGGAATGTTTGGTTTTAATAATTTCCTGATCCGTGTGCAGTAAGGCATTTGAATGCAAGACCTAACATGAAATCCCTTGCTGTGATGGAGTTGGATTTTGCTGTACACTCCCCTTTCATTTAAATTTAATCACAGGCAATCCTCAAAAGAGAGAAGTGAATCTGCTGTAGCTTCCTCGGCTGTTATTGCATTTATCAGAAGTGTTCTGTGCCTTTTATCTTATCTCCTTCATCCATTTCCTTAAGCTGAAAAATCTCCAATAATCTACTGTTTTCCTACACTGGCGTCTGGATATCCAGTGCCTGCTCCAAATTCTGCAATGGAGTATTCATGTAGCTACTGAAGTCTCCTGTTCCTGCAAACAACATAAAGGAGGAAGAAGGCCATGCACTGACTTTGGGATCTTGTAGCAAAAAAAAAAAAAAAAAAAAAAAAAAAAAAAAAAAAAGTAATGCATTATGTTGACCTTTTCACATAGCAATTATTCTTTCTATATGTAGTCTAATAAAATGATTACAAGTATATTTAAAGTATACTTGTATACTTTACAAATATACTTTACAAGTATATTTTGGCTACATGGATGTTTGTTTACTACTCCAAGTTTTGTAATAAAAAAATATATGAAAGGATTCCTCAAGTGACTAAACATTTGATTGCCCCACTCCCAAGCCTGAAAATGTACTTATTTAAGAACTATACAGTGTGATTATGTTGAGAGGTGAGTCCCAGGAAGATAACTAGGTTTACATGAAATCAGGGGAGTGGGGTCCCATAATGGGGTGAGCCTCCCTAGAAGTGGGAGGAACTAGAAAGTTATCTGTCTCTCATCTCTCTCCTTTTCCCTCTGACTCACCAGGGAAGATAAAGTAAGAAACTAGTCATCAATAAGCCCGGAGAGCGTCCTCAACAGCAGTCTTGATCTTGGACTTTGCAGCTTCCAGAGCTGAGAAAAAAATGTTAAATTCTATACATGGCTCTCTCTGTGTATATGGAAGACAAAAATGAAGTATTGAGTGTCTTCCTCAATTTTTTTCTTCTTTTTTCTTTTTGAGGCAGCATCTTTCACAGACAAGTAGTTCTCCAGTTTAGCTAGACTAGCAGGCCAGACAGCCCCAAGGATCCTCCTGTCTCCACTTGGCCCATCATACACACTGGGATTATAAACATGTACCACCACATCAACCCTTTTAAACAAGGATGCTTGAGATCCAGCAAGCATTTTGCCAACTAAGGCGTATCCTCAACCCAGGGCAGGCAATGTTTTACATTGGGTTAGCACTTACAGATCTGGATTCCATCCCATATCTCATTGCCATCTGCTTTGTGATCTCAAGCAAATTAGTTAACCTACAGCAGCCACAAGGTCCTGGCATACAAGTAGGTAATGATGCATTGCTCCAGGGTGATTTCAACTACTATGGGAAATAATGCACTATCCATGCACTCATTCCTTTAAGACAGTGGTTCTTTTATTTTTTTTATTTTATATAACAAAGTCCAATTAAATGAAAACAAACATTTATACACAATATTTGGGATTTTGGGCGTCGTTCTTTCCAAACAACTTCCTGCTGGTAAGGGACGCTGGCCTGGGGGATTTGAAGAAGATTCAGATATCCTGGCTGTAGTCTGTAGGGCTGTTTTGTCCAGCTGTTTGGAATGTAGGATCAGCTTGTACTCTGTTTCAGGCGATCTGGCGTGATCAAACCACATTAGTCTGGAAGGAATCCACATCTTTTCATTTTCTGTGGAAACAAAAATAGAAATCCTTTTCCCCAGTAACTCGTCCTTCAACTTAAATTTTTTTAATTTAATTTATAATTTTACATGTCGATCCCAGTTTCCTCTCCCTCCCTCCCTCCTTCCCCCCATCCCTCCCTCCCTCCTTCACTCCCTTTTACCCTCTGGGTCCTCTCACATGCACTCTAAACACCCTCCCCTCCCAACCCCCCACCACAATACCATATGTAGGGGAATGCCATCCAGTTGAGGTCATGTAGATCTGACAGGTCCTGTGAAGTAGGGACTAGGGCTTCTCTCCTGTCTCTAGATTAAGGCAGTTATCCCTCCATGGGGGATGTGTTCCCAAGGTCCTTTTGTGCACCAGGGATACATCCTGGCTCCACTGTCTGAGGTCCCTTAGACTGCTCAGTCCTTCTGGCTGAGACCCATATTCAGGGGGGCCTGAGTCAGTCCCATGCTGGCTTCCCAGCTATCAGTCTAGTGGCCGTTAGCTCCTCCTTGTTCAGGTAAGCAAGACAGTGGTTCTTAACCTGTGGGTCATGACCTCTTTGGGTTGGCATATCAGGTAACTCGCATATGAGATATTTACATTATGATTCATTACAATCACAAAATTATAGTTACAGAGTAGCAACAAGAAAAATTGTATGGTTGTGGGGGGGGTCACCTCAACATGAAGAACTATAATAAAGTGTTACAACATTAGGGAGGCTGAGAAACACCGCTTTAACAAATATCAATGAAATCCCTCCACCTGGATCAATTGGCTAAGCAGACCACATACTCTCTATTTAACCCTGAACCCCAACTGAAAATCTTTAATGTGGTCTTGAGGGAAGGTGGGGTTCCCGTGGACCTTGGCTTCTCTTCCCAACATGCTCACATTTACTATCTTTTTGTCCCTGCTTTTCAACATGACTTGTTCCTTTATTTGGTCTATTGAGGGCAGGTGGCCAAACCTGCCTTGTTAGACTGCCAGGATTGCACCATAACAATATCTAACCAAAAAGAGACACAAGTGCCTTGTAACTACTCAAGAACATGGAAAGAGCACCAGGCATGTGGTGCAAAGCTTTAATCCCAGCAGGAGGCTATCTTAGTCTACATAGTGAGTTTCGGGATAGCCAGGGCTGTATAGTGAGATCTGTTGTAGAATACTAGTTTAAGGGGTGTTACACTTGTTTATGTTGTGGAATATTTGTTTAATGATGCAAAAATATGTTGCTTCCTTTTATGTTGCAGAGAGAATAAATAGGAGGAGAAATCTAGGGTTGGGGGAAGAACGAAAAGAGGGAGGAGTGAGAAAAGGAGAGGGAGAAGGAGAGGAGAACACCCAGGGACAGCCACACAGCCACACAGCCAGCCACGGAGAAAGGAAAGAAAGATCTATAGAATAAAGAAAGGTGCAAAAACCCAGAGATGAAGCATAGGACAAGAGAGATGATTAATTCAAGTTAGGAAAGCTGGCTAGAAACAATCCAAGGGTAGACAGTGCATTCATAAGTAAGAATAAGTCTCTGTGATTTTTTGGAAGCTAGATGACAGGCCCCCAAAGAATAAAGTATGGGAAAAAAAACAACTACAGAATCCCTCTCTGAAATAATAGTGAAAAGAGTATGGCAGAGGTACCCTCTCACCCAATCAACAAAGGGTCTTGGGATGGACTTCTTGTCGTGACTTCATCTAAAGGAGAATTTGGGGGTTGGAACTATTTGAGATGCACTGTCTAAACGTCACACACACAGGGAAGCCTAAGGGCCCACTGTCAGCTTTTGCCCAGATAGGGAAAGGATAAGGGAGTCTTTCCTCGGGAAATGGGTAGGATACAGTCCATGGAGGACAGAGCTTTAGCAGGCTTCCTGGGCACTGCCCTTCTCTCTTTCTCTCTAAGGCAAACCTCTGACTTTACCTTTAGATAATGTAGCATGTTTGTCTCACCCATTTCTACTTGGGAGATCCTGTAGGCCATGAGTGTGTCTGCTTGCCCCACTCTGACCATCCATGCAGAACAATAAAGAAAGAAAAGGTGGGTGTTTGTTAGTTTATATCAGTCTCACCAGCATGTGGGAGGCTATAATAGGATAATTGCTGGGAGTTCAAAGACAACAGCCTGGGCTACAATGTCAAAAATAAAGAGGCTGAGAGGAAGCAAAAAGAGTGGAAGTGAGGGGAAAATGGAGGAAATAAGCTACTTCATCTTAGAACAGCAACAATAAGAATAACAATGAGCCTATAAAACTGTAAGAATAAACATTCTAAACAATTACTGTCTTGTAGAAAAGGATCATTTTTCAGTAGGTATCTTAGAATTTATGTTTCCTGATGACTTTGAACCTCCAGAAGAACATTGTAAAAATGTTCACCAAATGCCTTTGTGGAAGGAAGGAAGCAATTCATGACATAAGAGCCAATACAACCAAGGTAGATAGAAATACTATGCTGTTTCCACTTAAGGGAGAAGAATTATAACTTCATGGGAAAGAACCCATGTGGTTTTGTGAAGAGAGAATCAACTTTGCTTTAGGGTTTTCCAATTGCAAGTAATGAAAATGATAACTAATCAAAGAATTATTATCATTGAAATTTTTGTATTGTTTTATTGATACAGGGTTCCATGTAACCTTTGCTGGCCTGGAACTCTCTCTCTCTCTCTCTCTCTGTCTCTCTCTCTCTCTCTCTCTCTCTCTCTCTCTCTGTGTGTGTGTGTGTGTGTGTGTGTGTGTGTGTGTGTGTGTGTGTGTGTGTGATCTTGAACTCATGATTCTCCTGTCTCTACCACTATACCTGGCTCTTTATTGCAAGCTTGGGAAGCAATTCTGGCCATGTAGTCCAGACAGGTCTCAAACTCGCCACAAATATCCTACTTCAGCCTCTGAGTACTAGGATTGGACATGAGCTACTATTGCTTTTTTGTTTGAAAACATCCTTCTTTTGAGACAAGATCTCACTGTGTTTCCCTGACTGTCCTGGAACTCACTTTATACACCAAGTTGTCCTGGAACGCACAGAGTTCTGCCTACCTCTGCCTCCCGAGTGTTGGAATTAAAGTTATGCATCACCATGACCAGCTGAAAGTATCCATTTTAAAGAGTGGGATATAGGATTGGTTATTAGTTCTCCTGTCCTAGACAATCTTGCTTCAAGTCACCAATTTCCAAAGGATATTTTACTTGAGAAAGGTGGAATAGAGTTCAATTCAAAATTTTAAATATAGACCATAAAGGTCATTCCTTTAAAGCAGTTATTATTACACTTATTTGTTTACTTTGTCTATATGTGTGTAGGTGTATGTGAGTGGGCACATTCTCCACAGTTCACAGTGGTGGTTACTATGTGGGTGCTGGGGATCAAACTCAGATCATCACACTTGGTGGCAAGCACCTTTACCACTCCTCAAAGTGGTCTCATACTCATTAGTGTTCTTGCCCCACTCTCTCCTCCCCAAGTAGCAATGTCTAACTTTAGGGGAGTGAAACTCCACTGTATGATTCTGGAGTGGTGGATAATATACCATTATGCAGTTGTTTAAACCCATAGAATGCACACTAACAAACATAAGCTCTCGGGTAAACTCTGGGTTTTCGTAAAAATGGTGTCAATGTAGGTTGATAAGTTGTTAATAAATGTACCACTCTGACAGGAGGTGTCAACCATAAAAGAGGCAATGGGACCAGATGGACCTGAGAAATCTGGTCCTTCTGCTCAATCTTCCTATTTTACTTCAGTTTTAAGTTGAGCACTCGAGATTGAGGCAAGAAGATCAGAAGATCAAAAGCATCCTCAGCTACATACAGTGAGTTTAAAATCATCATTGGCCATATGAGACTCTATATAGAAAAGGAAAGACAGAAAGGAAGGGAGGGACAGAGGGAGGGACGGAGGGAGGGACGGAGGGAGGGCAGGCTTTAAACTGTTTGGTATCTGTTTCTCACTACTATGACAAAATACTTGACAAAAACAACTTGAGGAAAGAAGGGATTTTGGCTCACAGTTCTAGTTATAACAGTTCACTGTGGTGGATATGTCATAGCAGCCAGAGTGCAAGGCAGTTGATCATACTGTATCAACAGTCAGGAAGCAGAGATATGATGTCTGTGTTCAACTCTCCTCCTTTTGATGCAGTCCATCTATGTCTCCAACCCAAACAACAGTGCTGACCACAGTTAGGGTTGGTCATTCCACCCCAATTAACCCATTCTAGAAAATCCCTAACATACATGTGCAGTTTTGTCTCTTAGATGCCTATAGATCTAGGGCAGGGGGCAATCAATAGTGAATATTACATGCTTGAGAGAGAAAGAGAGAGAGACAGAGACAGAGAGAGTATAATAGTCTAGAGAGATGGTGCAGGAGCAGGAGTTAAGAGCACAGTGCTTTTTCAGAGAACCCAAGACACATTCCCAAAACCCAAGTTGTGTGGCTCGTAGCCACCAGTAATTGAGCTTCAGGAGGTCTGCCTCAGTCTTCCCTGGACTCCTCTGGTGTTTGCATTTCCTTTGGTGTTTCCTTCCCTGTCATGGTGACAAGCATCTGTCTACATGGAAGGCAGGTACAAAATGGAAACAGGATGGGAAGTGGCTGCAGATGTGGATTAGTGGGTGAAATGTCTGTGGCATAAGCATGGGGACCTCAGTTTGGATCTCCAACACTTGCCCGAAGAGACATAAATAAGCAGATCCCCAGAGTTCACTGTCCAATCACTGAATTCAACATTCAGTAAGAGACCCTGTCTGAAAACACAAAGTGGAAATGATAAAGAAAGATGTCTAATGTCAGCTTCTGGCCTCCATGCACACGAACATTCACATATACATTCACAAATACAAAAAAAAAAAAAAATGAAAAAGAGGAATATGACAGACTAGCTGACTCAGTTGCTTTTTTTTTTTTTATCTTTTTTTTTTTGCATATAGAGTATTTTTTATTTAATTTTATATAACAAAGTCCAATTAAATGAAAACAAACATTTATACACAATATTTGGGAATTTGGGCGTCGTTCTTTCCAAACTACTTCCTGCTGGTAAGGGGCGCTGTCTTGGGGGATTCGAAGAAGATTCAGATATCCTAGCTGTAGTCTGTAGGGCTGTTTTGTCCAGCTGTTTGGAATGTAGGATCAGCTTGTACTCTGTTTCAGGCGGTCTGGTGTGATCAAACCACATTAGTCTGGAAGGAATCCACATCTTTTCATTTGACTCAGTTGCTTTTTTCAGGAAGCAAAAATGTTTCTTTTTAGAAGAAGACTTCTGCTTTGGTCTCACTGCCCAAAATCAGGTTGCATGGCTTGTCCTGGATACAGGAGGGTTTGGAGCACCGAGCTAGTTATACTGCTACTACAAACAGAATGGATTGTTTCCTTTCTGCTTTCTCAGTCAACACGGCACACTGACCCTCTACTAAGGTTAGAGGACTCAGAATACCAATAAATGAACATAGTTAGCCAGAACAGGAAGCCTGTGGAACATGTGCTGCAATTACCTAAGATGTTTTTCTCTACTTGATATGGACTGAGGAGGGTTATGGATTACTGCAACATGCTGAAGAACTTGTGACTACAAGCATAGGTTAGCAAAATGCAGACTGAGGAACCAGGGCCAGTTGTGGGCAGCCACCTACCTCACGACCTCAGGTTATAATGGAGTATGATGACCATTGTACTGTAGATTCTGTAAGTACAGTATGCTAGGCAGAGAGAGGCCCAGCTCTGTCTTCTGTGTATATCCAAGACTTGTTTCTGGAAGGATAAATCCTTTGGAATCTATTTTGAACTGTCAAGAGTTTTCCTATTGTTACTGAAGTTTGTCATGACATAGGAATTCTGGAAGCATTAAGTACATATCAATGACTGTAACTATAAAAACTTTATATAGTCTCCCTTACATAGGACTCTGCAACAGATCAATAGCATATCTGGGTGTTGGTGGCACACACCTTTAATCCCAGTACTTGGAAGGCGACAGGCATGTCTCTGTGAGTTCGAGGCCAACCTGATCTAGAGAGTGAATTCCAGGACTAGCTCCAAATCTATAGAAAAACCCTGTCTCAAAAAAAAAAACCATAAAAAACCCAAATAAACATGCATGATGGTTGTTCTTGATTATCAACTTGACTGGAAGTAGAGTCACCATGGACACACACCTCTGGTTATATCTATAATGGTGTTTTCAGGAAAGTTTAACTAACAAGAGAAGTTCTACCTTGAATGTGAGCAGCAATGCTCTGTGGGGTGGGGTTGTAGGCTGAACAAAAAAGGAAAAGATGAACAACAGCATTCATCTCCCTCTGCTTCCTGAATGTAGATACAATGTGACCAGCTGCCTCATGCTGGTCACATTGTTTCCCCTGGTGTGATGGACTGTATCCCTTCACACTACAAACCCAAATAAACCCTTCCTCTCTGGGATAGTTTTTGTTTAGGATTTTGTCAGAACAATGGGAAAAATAACCAATATAGCATGACTTCTCAAAGTCAAATTGTAGCACCATCTAAAAATTCCATCAAAGCCTGTTCCATTCCCCAGAGAAACGCATCTTTGATTTACTACTTATAATTAGGACTAAGATTTAACAAAGGTCACTGCGGATTTGTATTCTGAATTGTAACAAACGGTTTTTGTGTGGTACAATTGCAAATTATCTCTATTTGTTTAAAAATAATCATCCCAAAGGATGGGGGGTTATTGCATGCAGGACATAAAAGCTTTTCATATCTATCTTGGCGATCATGTTTCAACATTTCCCTTGCTATCTGTGCATCAGCCTCTCCTACATGCTGGTTTCCTCATTACTGGATTTAATGTGACCTTTATGTATGTTCACCATATATTTGTATGAAGGTCACATTCTTAACATTTTGCAATTTTCCTTGTCAGTGTCTTAGCTGTTCTCGTGGAGAAAATCAACTGCAGTTTAAGGATCTTAACAATGTGAAGATTTTAAAGATCGAAGAAGAGAATCCCACTGGGATTGTATGGGCTATTTAACTTGATCCTTGCCTTCAGCTGTTCATACACACTGCGTAGAGGTTATTGTGTATGGTATGTTGGTATTGGATGAGACAACAAAATCAAAATAAACAAAATAATGCAAAATGAAAAAGCCCTATGCAAACAAATGAAAAAACACAGAAATTGTACAGTTTAAGAGATGAAATGGCATGTGGTGGTGGTGGACACTCAGGGAGCATCCTTGTTGCTTCTAAATTCTGTATTTCTGCAGGTTATAGTGAGATATTCACCTTGTCCTCACCTGTCCTGCAAAATTGAGTTTATTACCTTCCCAGAATTGTATATAAACTATATATTTTATCATATTGTGACAAATCTCTCCAGTTATAATGTTTTTGCACAATATCCTTACCATATTCTATATATGTATACTTTTACTTATGTTCAAGACAATTTTGTATATTGATACAATTCAGGATATTTTTATCATGCTGCACTTTATAGTTCTACCTCTAGTCTAGACATTTCTACTCTATCTCTGCTTTAGGGTATATATATATGTACATAGTTACATTGCTTAGGTATTTGTCCCTGCTTTACTCAGGGAAGTTTCAATCAGTGATATAAGCTAGGTTCCTAAGTATTACAGATTATCTTCACCCATGTTTCCTATACCTATGAGATGAGTCAGAAATAGATGCTTAATCTTCAAAGACTTCATAGACCTGCAGAACATGGCATTTAAATGTTTTAATATTAGTACTCCGTTGACATGAGACACTATTGCTCCTGATAGCAACATGCGCCTTCCCAAAAAGTGTTGAACACTGCTGTTGCTCCTTCTGGAGTCCATCCTTGCTTCAGCTATGGCCTCTTGGGCAAAGAACTGCCCCCACCTCGACCATTGATTTGGACATACAGTCCTATGTGCTTGCAGGAGACAAACATAGAAGACTGCTGAACCCTGCCAAGACAGGGTAAGACAGCCTTTTTACCTCCCTGCTTTGTTGTGGTCTGTCAGGTTCTCTAGGCCTTAGCCGAAACTGGGTGTACCAACGTTGCTGTGAGACCTTGGGTGACTGTCCAGGTGGCTTGCTGTTTCTGTCCTTGCTGCACCTTTTGGAAGTTGTCCATCCACACTTCCTGCCTACCCTAGTATTATTATTTTTCTTCTCAGGTCTTTGATGAGGTTGAAGATTAAATTATCACAACTATTATTCTCTCTTCCTAGTTAGATATATTAGGTACTAGACTTAAGCTTTCCAGCTTAGGACAACTCTACTGTAAACCCCATTTCAACTTCACCCTCAGACTAGATAGTTAGGTCTTAAGTTTGTATGTTCTCTGATTTTCCTTTTCTTTGAGTACACTTGTTATTCCCTGTTTTGTATAGTTTTGTATCTAGCCCAAATCTTTTCTTTAGACTAAAAGGGGAATTGTAGTGAGATATTCACCTTGTCTGTACCTGTGGCATAGACCACACCCATTGGGGATGGCGACAAGGCTGGATGTGACCTGGGGGAACTAAGGCTGAGGAGGGGGCTCAGAGAGCTCTCCTGCTTGCAGCATGGGGGCAGGAGTACACCCGGAGCCATCCTTGGCACCAGGAACCTGCTGGTTTTCATCTGGCTATGTTGTGAGTTATTTCTCCCTGAATAAACATCTATTCAGCCTATTTGTTTCTCCTGATCCTTATTGAACATCAATAACAGGTACTTACTTTCTTTCCAAGCCCAGCCTCTATTTTCAAGACTATGTCCATTGGATAGAATTTCTTCTGCAAAGGAAAACAAGCTTAATCCTGGATCAAGTATTTCTTATCCCAATGTCCAGAACAATCATTTCCCTTGCCAGGGCACAGCAGACACATGGAGATGAACCTGAAAACAGTGCAGGGCACATGAATGCTAACTTTAAGCACCCTTCCTGAGCCCACGAAGGGCTGTATGTAGTTCCAGGTTCTAGAAAGAGTTGGTGAACTGGTACTTTCAATTTTATTCATTTGTTAATTTGGGATAGTGTGTCTGTTTGCTTATTGAGACAGGCTCTCAATATTGGTAAGCTCCAGGTTCAGGGAAAGACCTGTCTCAAAAAACAATGATAGTGAATTCAAGAATTTAATCTCTGACTCCCACAGACACATGAATGCACACACAGGAACACGGATGCGCTATACACCACACATGTATAAAATTAGATGAAATAAAATTTAAAAGGGGGAGATATGCATTAATATAAGCCCTTACATTAATGCATATATACATACAGTATACCCAGTAGTACAAAAAAATTTGTACTATAGGTAGCAAATCATGTATTGGAGGATCTTCAAATTGTATTTGTTGTAAAGCAATGAATTCACTGTTGGCTCCTTAATGTTCTTGTATCACTAGCCCACTAATGAGATGTTCTTATTTCAAAAAACCAGACTGACCGGCTGCACATTACTCCCTCCAGAGAACACTCAGTCAGTTCTGAGGACAACTAGTGTTTGTTTTAGGATCTCAGCAACCAAATCTTTGTCAATAGTAGACAGGCATCCATTGGTCAAGAGTATTCTGAAGCCCGTCTGACCCTCATCTGCTAATGTTCATTCTCTTCTTTCTTAGTTCTCGATAATGTGTTCAAGATTCCAGCTTATATTTCACCAGTATCTTAGATTGTCTCTTGTCGGAACAATATAAAAACATTAAAAAAAGAATCAAACTTGCCAATGATTCTCACCAAACTCTCGCCTCTCTCTTAAGATAAAGTTTTCATTATTCTCTGTTGAAACCGTCCTTCCCTTGTCTAGAGACACAGGTGTTCCTTAGACCTTTCACATTGACATAACTCTTAGTTACTGGTTCAATTTAATTTTCTTTGGGGGGTGGTAATGGAGAGGCTCCTGGCAGAGTCAAACAGTGTGCAGCGAGGCCAATCATGAATTCCTGATCTTTCTGCCTCACTTCCCTACATACTGAGATCATAGGCAGTACCAACTCATCTAGCAAAATGAAAAACAAACAAGAACAAACACTCAGGTTATTTGCTGTTTCTGGTGTTTGCTTTTGAGACAAAAAATCTCATTATGTAGCCCTAGCTGGCCTGACACTTGCTATGCACACCAAGCTGGCATGGAGCTTGCAATAATTCTCCAGCCTCTGTCTTTGATTACTGAGACTACATGCAAGTATGTGCCACTGTATCTGTCTCAAAAATCTAGTTTTGAAAATGGCATTTGATCAAATTTTTCTAAAAATGGGAAACTCTAGTATGTATACATACACATACACTATTTTCAATGGTCTATGAGGAGTGTTTTGTGTTGTTAGTTTGACAGGTTGCTTGGGTTTGTTTGTGTTTTGCTACATAATCTCCTTGATTAAGCTGGCCATGCACTCACTATGTAACCAAGGATGGCCTTAAACTCCTGCTTAATCTCCCCCACATATATGTGATACTTGGGCATGGAAGCTAGGGCTTCATGCTTTGCTAGATAAGCACTCTGCCAAATGAGCTACATCCCTATCCCCATTTTTTTTCTAGACAAGTTCTCACTCTGTATCCCAAGATGTCTTGGAATTCATTGTGTAGCCGAGGCTATTCTTGAATTTATGGCAATATCTCAATCTCTGGGTTGCTGGGATTACAGGTGTCAGTGCTTAAACAATTAAACTTTGATAAGCCCATATTCAGAGTCATGATTCTAGATATTTCTTTGTGTCTTAAGTCCCTCGGGATATAAACTGCACACTTGGGACACCCTGCTCAGGGAGATTTTAATGTCCATGTGCAAATGTCGGCCATTAATTTAGAAACTGACCATTCATTTCTCTATATGTCACCCGTTGGGTCTTCCTTGTGAGCCTCTTTTCACTACTATTTGTGAATACCTGTGTGTGAAGAAGAGACAATGCTTGGGTATGAATACAATGGAGATTCCTGGAAAAGTGAAAATATGGTGATTTATAACAAGAGGCTTAGAGGTTAGCCAGAGGATCACATGCAGATAGTGAAGAGCTGGGCTAAGAGACAAAACAACTCTATGGAGGGAGGAAAAAGGTGTGGAGACAAATTTACCCAGGACAAAACATTCTTGTAAGCACCCACTGTGTGCAAGAGTCTCGGGTGCCCTTGAAATAAAAGTCTTGTGTTTAAGAAAAGGAAATTAAAACCAGACTCTTGGCCAGACCTGTGAAGCCAAAGCTAAGCATCTTTCTCTGTTTCCCAGTTACAAAAGTGAGTCAACAGTCCTAGATTTTAAGTCCAGGGTAGAGAGGAAAGAAGAACCACAGGGAGAATGTAATTCAACTCATCACACTTTTATTGAATATCTATTTCTTAATGACCAGGCTACTAGCTAAGAAACGAGGGAGGGCCATTTTTTTTTCATGGGACTTATGATATGGCTCATGTCACAGCTTATTCTGGGTCTTAGCTGTCTGGCAAGAGTAACTAGTGCTTCAGCCTGGGTCAATCTGAAAGAAATAAGATTAACTGTCTTTGTGCCCTCTCCACTGCCAGTTCTCACAAAAGAGTAGAGGTGCAGTCTGAAGCAATATTGTTCCCAGGAGGCACTGGGCTGCGATAACTGGAAGAGAAGAATGGAGAAAAGCCATGGATGCCTGCCACTAAACATCCTAGCACACAGGACAAAGTCCTTAGCAAAGGATGATCTAGCCGAGGACTCAGGAGATGGCTCAGGGAGTAACATGATTGCTGTGCAAACATCAGGACCCTAGTTTGGGTCCCCAGCACCCACATAAAATGTAAGTAATGGTCTTGAACATTTATATCTGCAGCATGGCGGGTGCAGAGAAAAGCAGATCTGGAGCTCATTGACCAACCAGACTTTGGGAAAGGACAACTCTAGGGCCAGTAGAGGTCCTATCTCAAAGAATAAGCTAGAGACCTACACAGAAAGACATCTTAAGGTTGACTTCTGGCCTCCATAGTTGTACAAAATATACCAATCACACACACACACACACACACACACACACACACACACACAATCTGGCCCATGATATGAAGAGTGCCAAAGATAAAGTACATGCCATAAAAGGTTTTGCACAAGTTCAAGAGCTGACTAAGTTTGAACACTGCTTCTTTTGTGGGTCAGCCAGTTATGGAGATGAGGATCACTGCTGTGTATAAGAAAAGGAAATGGGATGAATACATGATCTCTGAGGTGCGGGGCATGATCTGTAAAGAGAAATTCCTGGGGCTGAGAAGAGGGCTTAGGGGACAAGAGTGCTTCCTGTTCTTCTAGAGGTAGTTCCGTTCTTAGTACCCATATCTGTTGACTCACAACTACTTGTAAGTTAGTTCAGTTCCAGCTCCAGAGGCATCCCCCCCCCCCTCTCTCTCTCACACACACACCACAAATGAATAGAAAAATAAAAATACAATTGAATCTAGAAAATCCCACTACCTCTCTGGTCATAGCAGTGGAAAATTACCCCAGCTATGTATGCTGCAATGAAACAGCCCTGGGAGTGTCATGTTTGAGCAAATTTCATCAGAAGGTGTGCTCAGGGAATACCAGTGCCTCTAAAATTAGTCTAAGCCAAACATCACAGGATCAGAGGAGTGAATCTAGTGCAATAAACACTACATAACAAACTCAGCCTGAGCTAAACAGGAAGCATGTTTGCATTCTGGTATCCCTTCCTCCCCTAAGAAATGCAACTGACTGAGAGTGAGTGGGGTGTTTCTCCTTGTTCCCTCTACCACAGGTATACATTTGAAAGGCTAAACCAAAGCCTATAGTCTCAGCTACAATTGCTTATAACCAAGATCAAAATCAGCAACAACAAAGAAAGGTCTATAAATTAAGGTAATTTCAATCAATTTTCCTCAAAACACTCAGCATTGAAACAAGCAAAGATGGTTTCAATCATGATAGTCACATCCCTCTTTTACACACCCAGATCGACTGGGCAAGGAGAAGACTGGTTGGTTTGTTGGTTGTTGTTTTGAGATAGGATCTCTGACATCCCAGGCTGACCTTGAACTCCCTACTTGCCCTAGGATGACCAGAACTTCTGATATTCCTAGCCTCACTGCCTGAGAGCCCGGCACTACAGAATCAATATTCCCTGGTATACACACATAAATATAAAATTAAATTTATGGAAGCTGGAGAGATGTCCCAGCTGATATGAGTACATGCTGCTCTTCCAGAGGACCCAAGTTCAGTTCCCAGCACTCAATGAGGGCAGCTGACAACTGCCTGCAAGTCCTGTTCCAGGGAATCTGATGCCACTTTCTGGCCTCTGAGTGCACTTCACATGCAGGCATGTACTTACACATAAATAAAATCTATACAATTAAATTTCTAGTTTGGTGCGGTTATACACTCCTATAACACTAACACTTGAGAGGTAGCAAATTCAAGGCCAGACTAATCAATCCACATAGTCAGCCCTGAACCACTCAGGGTTATAGAGTAAAGCCTTGACTCAAAATCACCATGGCAATGGCTCAGCAGGTGAAGGTGGTTGCTATGAAGCCCAATAATCTGAGTTTCATCCTACACAGAGATCCACATGGTGCAATGAGAGGACTGACCCCTGTCTTCTGACTTACACACACACACACACACACACACACACACACACACACACAAGCACACATGCGCACACTTGAACAAACCAACAAATAAATAAATAAATGTAATTTAAGATGTTCAAATAAATTTCGGGCCATGTGTAGTGATGTATGCCTTTAATCCCAGATCTCAGGAGACAGAGACAGGTGGATCTCTGAAGCCAGGCCTGAGCTCCCCCCACCCACCCCTAACCAAAAGGGGGGAGGGGGATGGAATAAGGAGGAAGGGAAGGAGAGAGAGGAAAAGAAAAAAAGTGACAATTTCTTTCTATTCTATGAATTTGCCACAACACAGACAAATGTTGAATCGCTTGGTTTCATGACATTGCATGTTTGCTCATTCAGCATCCCTCTTGCCCTCTTTCATTCTTTATTTCCTCCAGGATGCTGTGCTTTTACTGTTAGGCCACCCAGGGACACCCTTGATCATGTTGTGACATAAGGTTGCATTCTTGAGAGCAATACTCCCTGGCCAGGGAAGGGCAGGGAAAGGTCAAGGCAGAGGAAGCACAGATGTCAGAGATCTGAGAGCCTGAGTAGAGCCTTTAGCTGGGTTACAGCTGGTGCCTTGGCTCTCCCTCACTTCCTCCTCTTTGACACAATGCTTTAATGTCTGTGTTCTTGTCAAAGGCACAACAGAACACAATTGAATTACCTAAAGAGGAACCAGCTGATGTTCCTGTCTGCCTTCAGATATATGGACAAGGATGTGGCCATGTCTGTAAGCCTTCTGCAGCCTTTGGCTAGTCTATTTCCTTAACCCATCTCCTGAAAGAGCAGGGCACTGGGCGGGGTTCGAGAGCAGTGGTGTTATTTATGGAGTATGATGGCCGTTTCAAAAGTGATTGCAGTTCAGATGGTTGTTGCTAATCTTTCCCCAAATACACTCTTGGGCAGAAATAATTTGTGGAGCCAAAAAGATCTTCTGAATAATAGACTTAGTCTATGTTTGGGACTCATCAGTTCAATGGTTAGGTGATGGTTTACAAACAGCATAAAAGAAGCCAATGCGCCTTATTTTAAGTTAGTGCTACTAATGAAAGATATATCTGAATGAGGTCTTTGGAAAAAATTTATTTGGCGATGTTGGAGAAATGTCTTACTGCTAAGGCAGGGATATCAATGAACATGCATGTGGTTATAGTCAAATGGAATTAGGGCCTGATGTAATAAAGAAAGGTGCTCATGTCTATACTTGTCACTCAAAATCCTGATGGGGGAGGATAGCCATGAATAGGAAGCTAAGCTGAGCTACAAATTGAGCCTTGGATACAGAGGATAAAGAGGATAAAGGGGGAAAAGAAGAAAGCCTGGAAGAAGTAGGGATGGGGGATGGAAAGGAAAGGAAACAGAAGAGGAAGGAAAGGAGGAGAACAAGAAGGAAAAAGGAGGAGAAAAAAGTGGAGGAGGGGGAAGAAAAGATAGTGGAGGCAGACCAAGACAAAGGAGTAAAAAGCACATGGCTTAGGAGGTTTCAGTAAACTTAGTCAAACCATACTCTCTTCCACAAAATTACTACTTGTGTTTCCAAATTCTTGATATGAAGATAGTCAGTCCTTGGAGCCAAAATAAACAAATAGAAGCTGAGGGCCCACTAAAGGAATTCAAACAAATAGGAAAACGTAGCTACTTAAAATTGACACAGGAAGTTGATGGTTTTACATCCACGGGCTAAATAGCCCTAGGAAGTGAGACTGTATCATTCACTGATGGTGAACCTGAGAAAACATCTGTCAAACACCTAAAACAATCCCGGACACACAGCTTTGGTCTCCGTTAAAGCAGTCTTCATAAAGACAGGAAATCCGGAAGTCTGTTCTCTGTCCGGTGGTCAACCTTACAATTCTTGAAAATGTCCTCAGCTGGGCTCACATTACTTCAAAGCACAGATGGGCCAATTGCAGGCCCTGCTTTTGTACAGTCTACAAGAAGAAAATGGTTTGACCTCTGTAATGATAAAAAACAATCAAAGCAAAAATACTTGGTATGGGATATGGAAACTGATTAAAATTCAAATATCAGAGCAACCAAACTTTACTCAGAATATAACCATGACCAGTGTTTCCATATTATTTGTGGATGCTCTAGGACTCCTGGGGCATAGTCAAGTAATTAGAACACAAAAAGATTTATGCATTCATACACACACACACTCTCTCTCTCTTTAAAAATATTACTTAACTTTATGGACATACTTTGTCAATTTCTATTCTAATGGGCCAAGAATAATTTAATCCAAGGGTAAAAGCAGGAAAACATGGAGAAAAAAAGAAAGCTCTGTTCAGAACTAATTCTTCTAGCTAGATGTGGTGGTGTGTGCTTCTAATCCAAGCATACAGATTACTTGAGGCTAGTCTAGGCTACATAGAGAGATTATATCCACTACCCACAAAAGCCAGATGTTTAGTCTTCTTACACGGCCTCTCTTGAGCCTCTTGAGCCTGTCTGGCACACCTCAATGTCTTTTAGGCCATCCTGGTCCCATCTAATCATTATCCTCTCATGAAAATATTGCCATTCTTCCTGATGTTCCTTCTATTAATATCACAAGAGTCTTGAAATTCTATAAAGGATTAGAATTCTCTCTCTCTCTCTCTCTCAGCTCATTGGGGTTACCTAGACTACACAAGAAACGTAAAATAGCTGAAATCTTCATATAAGTGTCAAACAAATGTATACAGAGGAGGAGGACTCATTACTTTTCAGAAGACAGTGAAAAGGTCTTTGGATGAACACCCCCCCCCCAACACACACACACACACACACACAGACCCTTTTCATTGCTAATGAATTCCCTGGAGCTAAGGGAAGGGTCTTCTGTCAGTCTCAGGCAGGCCTTCAATTAGTCAACAGACTAGACCTTTGTTGTTGAGTGGAGGCCTAGGAAAAAAATTAAGGTTGCCTGTTTTGTACTGATGCTTCAAGTTCAGTAGGTTTTGTGGTAATGAGCTCCCCTGTAGCTTCACAGTGGGAGAAGAACCAAAACTCTGGGGATTAACCCAATGGCACAGTGTGTGGGTTTTCACCCCACAGATTCTTTTTTCTGTCTAGAACACTTTAGACATGTTAGGGGGTAATATAACCAGATATAGTCCCTTGCTATTACAAACAGGGTTTATGAACCAGCAGCATCAACACTATTTTGGAACTTAGTAAGTACGCAGAATCTTCGATCTCAGAGATGCCTCAGAAGATTAAGGTGTTTACTGCCAAGGCTGAGACCCTACATTCTGTTGTTAGGATTTACACTGTGGAAGGAGAGAGCTGATTCCTATACGTTGTCCTCTGACCTTGATACATAGACCATAGTACATCATACACACACACATACACACACACACACACACACACTTTTTTAAATTTAATAAACTAACAAGTATCTTGTGTTCTCCTATCCATATCTGCTGAATCAGAATCTTAAATATTTTAAATATTTAATTTTTATTTAAGTGTATGTATGTGTATGCAAGCATGTATATACACACAAGTGCATAGATACATTACATTTCCTGAAGCTGGAGTTGCAAGCAGTTGTGAGCAAAAAGTGCTGAAATGAAAACTAAAGGAAAGCCAAGAGCTTTCAACATTTTCCTTATTTGTTTACTTCATGGGGGTGTGGATGTGCAAACACCAGGGCAAGCATGTGATAATCAGAGGACAACTTGAAATAGCAGAGGTTTTCTCCTTCCATCATGAAGATTCTGGAGGTCCAACTCAGGTTACCAGGCTTGGTGACAAGCACCCTTCCCTTCTTTCATTATGTAATCTTATTGGCGTGAGGTTCTTTATTTTCTTTGAGACAGAATCTTGTTACACACCCCAAGCTAGCTAGCTAGCCTTGAACTTTCAATCCTCCTTTTTCAGCTCCCTCTATCCAGTACTACAAGCATGAATTGCATTCAATAGAGATCAAGTCTTAGTTTAGGTATTCATCTTTAATAGTTTTAGACATTTGAGATGGGGTATCAAGTTATCCTCACACTCACTATGCAGCCTAGGCTGGCCTTGAATTTCTGATTCAAACTTCTCCACCTCCTGAGTGCTGAGATTACAATTGATCACCTCTATACCAGCTTAAGTCTTAAGAGCAGAGTCTTAAGTTGATTATACTGTTACAATTGGACTGCAGTGATAGAGATATGGAGATGTTTATACATTCCCACAGGATCTAGTCTGATCCCTTTGGCAGCAGAATCCTAAGACTTCAAAGTATTGCTAAATAAATGTTCCTAAATCTGCAGACTTCTTGAAAATCCCTGTACTGCTCTGCTTCGAGCCAAGGATCATATCTTTGTTTGCTCTGTGCTGGGAACTGTTCTAAGAGCTTTAGAAATGTTAATTCAAGGAGCTGGAATGATGCCTCAATAGTTCAGAGTACCTTTTGCCATTGCGAAGGACCCAGGCTTGATTCACAATCCGAAAACTCCAGTTCCAGGGTATCCAACACCATCTCCTAGCTTCGTCAGACGCCACGGATATGTATGGTGTGTGTACATGTGGCCAAAACACTCATACATATAAAATTTTAGAAAATTAAAATACATACTGAGTGAGATGTCAGCTTTCCTAGTGATTTTGGGGGGGCATGTGGCATTATTAATTTTCTAGGTTATGATTTAGATTAATTGGGTTATTAGTCACTGAGAAAGCACAGAGAATTTAAGCAAATTCCCTGAGATCACACAGGGAGTAACTGGTAGAATTATATTTCTTGTGTTTTAAGACAGGAGCTCTTATGTATCAGTCTGGACTCAAACTCACTGTTGTGGAGGGTGAACTTGAACTCTTAATCCTCTTGCCTCTGCCTCCTGAGTGCTGTAACTACAGGATTACATTCAAACACCACCATGCCTGGCTCTTCTCCTCCATCTTCCCTCTCTCTTTTTCTTTTCCCCTTCTTCTGTCTCCTCCTTCTCCTCTTCCTTTCCTCCTCCCTATTCAAGACAGGATCTCATATTGCAGCCAACCTGCATCAAAGTTACAGTAACCCTCCTGCCTCAGTCCCCTAAATGTTGGGATTGCCATTGAGTGCCACAGTCAGTTGTACTCAGTTTAAAATTATATTTCAAATTGAAATAATTCATTCAACATTATTTAGAGAATCCATGAGCAAACTGACTTCCTAGATATACTTTAAAAAATAGGAAAGAAAAAAAATATCTTATTTTCAATGAGATTTTAAAGATATGAGTTTAAAGCAGAATATGGAAACTGCCTTGGTAAAACTTTGATGCCTTCTTCTAAAGTAGAAAAGGCAGGGTAGACATAATTGTGTAAGCTTTCAGTTAATAGTTGGTAGTTGGGAAGTGTGTGTATGAGTAAGGACCACATGAATAAAACTATTCAGCCTACATTTAGGGTTAATTTAAAATATTATGAGTAGGTGGGAGGATGTAGCTTGGATGACAGAGTGCTGAACTGGCTTGCATGAATCCCTAGACCCAACTTCCAGCACTGCATAAAATGCAAGATGATGACACAAAGCTTTAAGCCTAGCACTTGATGGAATCAGGAGGATTAAACATTCCATGTCATCCTGGCTACATATCAGGTTTGTGTTTACCCTGTCTCAAATTCCTAACAAAAACTTATAAACAGGTAAAGTATGAACTTCATCCCTTATCATGGAAACTTCAATTTGAAACAGCAGAAAAGCACAACCAATCAGAATACACAGCCACAGAGTCCAGTTTCAATTATTGCATTTACAACATTCCTACAGCTGCAGCTCAGAGAACATCGTGGGAAAGGGGACAGAACAATAGTTAAGAACCAGAAGATCAGGGAGTTTGCTGTGAGACTGTGTCTCCTAGAAATATAAGAAGCTACACCCACAAAGTTTCACCAACATGACAGCCTGAACACGAGCTGAACATGAATGGCACCAAATGGACATGCCAAACTGTATAAGGGAAAAGCCCACAACGATTTCATGCTACATAAAGAACTTAGGCAACTGAGGAAAGCTGGGAGAAGGAGAGGTGGGTCCTTCCTAAAGAAGAGTGCACCAATTTCTTGTCCACTATTCAGCCATCAGTCATGAAAACATATATACATGTAACATTACAAGTACAGAACAGGTTATATTTAATAATATATATGCATGTGAGTATATGCATGCAATAAAAGTTAGGGAAAACAGAGGCCATGAATTTGAAGGAGAGCAGGAACAGGTATATAGGAGGATCTGAAGGGAGTAATGCTGCAATTATAATATCAAAAAATGTGAAGTGAAGGAAAATCAAACACATCTGTATAAACACACGCACAAAGTAAAAGAAAAACGATTGCAGAAGTTGGTGATGATGACTTAGGTCTGTAATCTCAGCATTTGGGAGGCAGAAATGGGAGGTTGACTACAAGTTCCAGGTCAGTCTAGTCTACATAGTGAGTTTCAGACCAGCCAAAATTACAGAGTGAAACAAACAACCACATTATACATGCATAGCCTAGCAAACTTCAAGGTCTGGCAACACAAAACACTGCATGGTAGTGGCTGTTTCTAATGCTTAGCCTCACAATAGAAGATCAAACATATGTCACTGAACCGGGAAGACATCTAAATTCAAAATGTGAAGGACCTGCTGTTGCACCCTTATAAACACAGCACTTGGGAGATGGCCAAAGTTTGAGGCCACCCAGTTACCCTGTCTATATAATTCTCTTGTACGATAGTTTTACTAAATTGAATATGTAAATGAATTTTCCTTTATAAGTCAGAAACCATCCATATTGTTCTATAAACCTGATTCCTGGGCCTTATAGAGGTATTTGTCAATGTCTGAAGGCATTTTTATGTATATGTGTTGTTCTTAGCATCTAGAAGGGTAGGGATGTTGCAGTGCCCAGGATGGTTCTCACCAAAACAATTATTTGGCTCCAGAAATAAACAGAGTATGTTGAGCATGATGATGCATGTCTGTAACCTGTTAGGATTACTAAGCATTAAGAAAGTGGAAGCAGGAAGATCAGGAACCCATCCTCAGCTACACAGTAAGTTCAGGGGCAGCCTAGCCTACAGGATACTTCATCTCAAAAGAAAATAACTAAATTAAAAAGCACTAGCACCTCCCTCCAAAAGGTTGAGAATGTGTGCTTCTCTTCCAGAAGGACTGGTTTGGAGTCCCAGCACTCACACAGTGGCCCACAGCTGTCTGTATTTCAAGTTCCAGGGGGATCCTATGACGTCTGTTTTTCTTGTACATCAGGCATGCATGTGGTTCACAGACATCTATGCAAGCAAAGTACCCATACACATAAAAAATGAACTCATCAGGGCAGACTGTGAGACTCTGTTTTATAGAAATAAGAATAAGTATCAACCTACTACTTAAAAGGGCTAGTTAAGAATAGTCAAGGAAAAGGCAGAAGTAATGACACACACTTGGAAATCTAGGACTTTCAAGGCAGTGGCTACACTTAGAAATATGTTGTAAGTTCTAGGCCAGCCAGGGATGCAAAACAACACACACACACACACACACACACACACACACACACACACACACACACATAGACACAAGCTAAAGGAGAGAGGAATTTTGAATACTAGAAGTGGCACACAAGTAGACAAATAGAGAACCACAAGGAATGTTCTGGAATGAATATTTTAGGGTTCTTAAAGTTACATGGGAGGGACAGATACTAGATTAGTGTTCATAGTGTTCACATCCATGTGGGGCTGAATGTTCTAGAATGAAGAGTAGACGGAAGTTTCTGTCCTGCCCAGTCCCACAGGCATTTAGTCCCAAATAAACACACAGAGACTTATATTAATTATGAAGTGTTTGGCTGATGACTCAGGCTTCTTATTGGCTAGCTCTCACTTAATAATTATTCCATTTCTATTAATCTATGTATTTCCACATGATCTTGGCTTACCGGAGAATGCCCAGGTATCCTACCTTCCTATTACCTACATGGTGTCTCCCTCTGGACTCACTCTTTGCATTCCTCTTCCCAGAATTCTCCTAGTCAGATAGACATGCCTATACTTCCTCCCTGGATGCATCCTGCCTGTTCATTGGCCAAAACAGCTTTATTCACCAACCAATAAGAGAAACATGTATTCACAGCATACTGAAGGATATCTTCCACCAATGAAGTGGTCATGTTCTTCAGCTATTTAAGTTTCCAAAGCAGAGGAAAGAGCTGCTCACGGCTTGGGTTCTGTTTTATTTGGCTGTGGCTCTTATAGATCCTGTATTGTGGTGGTTTGTCTTATTGCCTGCATTCTGTCTGGAATCCCAAGGCCTTCTCTCTTTGCTGCGGAAACATCAATGGAAACCTTTGGAAAACGGAATCCCAAGTTACATGCAATTGTGAATTTTTTTTAATACAGAAAATCTCCATTGGAGGTATAATACCAACTGTGATCTAAAGAAATGATCTTGAAACAAGGTATAGTGGTGCACATCTGTAATTCCAATACTCAGGAGGTAGAAGCAGGAGGATTACTGCAAGTTTCAGGCCATCTAGGGTAGAACATTCTGTCCTGATGGAGATATAAGGTTTGGGGTAATCCCTGGTGCAGTAGTTTGAGTGAGAATGATTCCCACAGGCTCATATATTTGAATTCTCAGTCCCCAGTTGGTTAAACTGTCTGGGAAGGAGTAGAAAGTGTGGTATTGCTGGTGGAGGTGTATCACTGTGGACAGGCTTTGAGGTTTTAAAAACTCATATCATTCCAATTGCTTCTCTCTCCCTCCCTGCCTCCCTCCCTGCCTCCCTCCCTGCCTCCCTCCCTGCCTCCCTCCCCACCTCCCTCCATCCGTCCCTGCCTCCACTTTTCCCTCCCTTCCTCCCTCTTGCTCCCTACCCCCACCCCCCACGGATGAGATGTGAACTCTCAGCTTCTGCTCTAGTGCCATGCCTGCCTGCCTGCTGCCATATTCTCTGCCATGATGATCATGGACTCAAATCCCCTGGAACTATGAGACCCCAAATGAAATGGTTCCTTTTATACATTGCCTTGGTCATAATGTCTCTTCACAGCAATGGAAAAGTAAGACACCTGGAGTTTGGAGACTGCAGAAAGTAGCAGTGTGAGGTTAAAAGCTCTGCTTTACTTAGGAACAATAAAAACATTAAGGGAACAAAATATAGCATCAAAATATAGAGCTAAATGATAAGAGGAGGACTGCTGTCTTTCCTGTCAGATTTCTGAAAGCAAATGGAAGATTACCAAATTGTCTGATGCTAAATGTTCCTCGTGAGTCAATTTGCTTTTCAGGCTCAAAAGGAAAGAGATTAAGCCAAAAGGGGTTTAGAATCTAAGCTACAAATGGAATATAGATAGGCACATGGCTAAGCCACCTGAGCATCACAGTGATAACTAAATATGACATCCTCTTCTTTAAAACCTCTCATTTTAGACAGTTTTTTGTTGTTGTTGCTTGGTGTTGTTTTTACTGAGAAGTAGTTTCATGAAGCCCATGATGCCTTTGAACTAAGAATGTTGCCAGAACTGGCCTTGAGCTCTTGATTTTCCTACCTCTGTGTACCGAATGCTGGCATTACAGGCTTGTGCCATCATATCCACTTAATATGCATTGAACTTAGGGCATCATGTATACAAGATAAGCATCATACCAAATATCCCCAATCTTTAGCATTGTTTAGAAGACAGATTCTCCTATAAGGGTCCCCTGCCCTGGTAAAAATGGAACAATTAATTCTAAGAAAAATGATGAGACACAAAATGATTTTATCAAGGCAAAGGACACTGCCCCCTCCACTTTTTGTAAGACTTTTAGTTGCTTCTGCTAAAATAAGTTAGCAATCGATGGACTAATGGGGCAAAAGGTACACATGTGAGTTAATTAGGCAATTTAAAGTGAGAGTAAATGATATATAGTGGAGAAGAATGGGACCCAAGGATATACAAGAGGCTAGGGGAAAAAATTTACCTAGACTTTGGAAGTACTGTCAATCCTAATTTTCTTTCCTATCATAACCACAGCTTTTGTTTTGTTTTGTTTGGTTTGGAGTTTTTGTTTGTTTGGTTGGTTTTGGTTTTTTGAGACAGGGTTTCTCTGTATTGATTTGGAGTCTGTCCTAGAACTAGCTCTGTAGACCAGGCTGGCCTCGAACTCACCTGCCTCTGCCTCCCAAGTGTTGCTATTAAAGGCATGCTTCACTAACGCCCGGGGACCCTTCTTAGCATCTGTCACATATTGATGCCAATGAACAGAAACAGGAACTGAATTTTTAAAAACTGAACTGTATTCAGAGAGCTGGCAATCTTTGAGAAGACAGGGGATTGGTATCTGAAGAAGTCTGTCTCCCTGGCTGCCAAGTTGATTCCGTGTGTAAAGCACTTGCTTCACAACCTTGGATTCAATCCCTAGGACTTCCTTTGTGGAAGGAGAGAATCAACTTCAACTCCTGCAAGCTGTCCTCTGACCTCCACACACGTGCAGTAGCATGACCTCCACCACATACATTCATAATAATACATTTTAAAAATTAAATCTGTCTTCCATCTCATCTATAGCTTTCATATTATAAAAGAAAGGGGTGGACAAAACTACTTATTCTTGCCACTCTGGTCAATTATAAAACATTGAGCCCCAGTGTTTATTATTAAAAAAAGAATTTTATCAATTGTGGCCCCTGCTGAACCCCATTGCAGTACAGGGCAGACATTCAAGAGCATACATTGTGCCACAGTGTTTATTATTTTAAAAAAGAATTTTATCCATTGTGTTCTCTGTTGGACCCTACTTCAGTACAAGGCCACACATTCAAAACTATATGGGCAGCACAAATTTGATTTGATGGTTTTAAATCAACAAAAAAGAGAGTAAGACACAAAGATTGGTGAGTAGCGAAGGAAGTGGACCTGAAAGGAGCTGGGGAGGTCAGGTGAATATGATCAAATTACACTGTACAAGATTCTTAAAGAAATAATAAAAAACTGCCTCAAAAATATTAAAGCATTTTATCTAAATCAACTGCTGAGGAGAGTTGGGAATGGAACAAAATTGCTACAATATGGAAGGGAGTCCATACACTTTTTATCATGTTTTATTTTGTGAGGCATTGTGAGGAGGCAGGTAGAATTCAAGGCATAGTTTCATTCTGTAGCCCCGACTGGCCTTTTATAGCTAAAGCTGCTTTCGAACTTGTAATTCTCCTTCCTCTGGCTCCAGATACCTCAGATTATAGGCCTGTACAACCACAGCAAGCTCATTGGTATTTTTTAAAGTAATAGAAGCTGGTACAGTCTGTGACACACCTCCAATCAAGGCTAAGCCAAAGACATGAGGATTGCCACCAGTTCAAAGCTAGCCTGTGTTACTTAATGAGCTCAAGCTAGTTTATGAAAAAGAATAAGCCGTTGTCTCCCAGACAGACCTAATAGTAACAATTAAAGAGAATAAAGTAAAAGAATTCGGATTCTTCCATTTCCTAGACTATGTTTCAAATTTTAAATCATTTCATTTCCGCAGCAGTCTATGATGGAGATTATTAAATCTAAAGATGATGAAACTACCAACAAGACGTTACCCCCAAGCTATTGCTTAGGAAACAGCCCAAATGAAGAAAGAGAGCAAATGCATTCCTTGTACTTTCAAATAAAAATAGCAAATTTCATCGCAGATCCCTCCCAGCAGAATTAATCAGTATTGTGGGGAGTTAAACCCGGAGCAAAAATGTAGATCCAAGAGATGAGCTTTATTATTTTTAATTTTCTTGAGATTTTATTTTTTATTTTATGTGAATGAGTGTTTGCTTGCATGTATGTCTGTGTATGCAGTTCCTATGAAAGCCACTAAACCACTGAGACATCTCTCTGGCACCCTTGATGGATGAACCTTGAAGAAAACTTTAATGCCTTTGCCATAGCCTGCTAAACACTTCATGACATTTTGATTGCTGGAGAGACACAACTTCATGGGCTCAAGGAAAAAAAAATCAATGCCTTGCTGATAAACCTAGGCCCTATCCTGCCCTTTTCAGTGTAAGCAGGGGGCAGAGGGCTCAGAATGTTCCTGTGATAAGAGTGAACAGTCCTTAAATTGAGGATGGAATAACAGGGGCAAAAAGATCATGAGGGACTTTACATCTGCATCTGCTGGCTTACTACCAACCTTTTGCAAATGCCCAACTGTGTGTGATGTCTTTAAAAAGAAATCCAGCTGAAAATATCTCTATCCCTTCCCTGCCTCTCATTAAAAGAGTGTAGAAAAAAACTTGGCGTGAGCAGCTGAATGGAGGAGCTGGACACTTCTGTATTTGCTCCTTGTTGCAAGTGGCTATGAGAAGTCCACTAGGATATGGATCCTCCGAAAGAAATGGTTAGCCCAACAGTCCTGTCTGGAGGCCTTCCAAAAAGCACCTTAGCTGTGACATGATTGTGCAAGTATATGCATTCAAGGAGACATTGTAAATGGCAGTCAACATTCTGGCTCTGTGAAACAATTTGAGGTACGAACTATGTCAGGAAAAACGCTGGTTGGCTATCTAGAAAAGAAGGGCTTGTTCTGGCTTTTGTAGAGAAAGAAGAATGGAAGGAGAACATTAAGAGGCCATGAGGAGAAACAGAACATTAGACCAATGTGATGGCTCTGTGGATGCAAGCAGCTGGGGATCTGAGTTTGATTCCCTGAGCTCGCAGTGGAAGGAGTTGTCTAAAAGTTATGTTCTGACCCTCACTCTCACCATGGCTTGTGTGTGACTGCTTTCATACATGCCCATTATATAACACATGCACATGCACACACACTAAATGATTTTAAAAATAAGCAGAACATATTTTTTTTAGATTTTTTTATTTAGAAACAATCTTATTTTACAGATCAACCCCAATTCCCTCTTCCTCCCATTCTCCCATGCTCCCCACCAACCCTCCATCCCAACCTCACTCCCCAGGGAGGGTGAGGCCTTCTATGGGGGATCATCAAAGTCTGTCACATCATTTGGGGTAGGCCCTCCCTCAGGTATCTAGGCTGAGAGAGTAGCCCTCCATGGGGAATGGGCTCTAAAAGCCCATTTGTGCACTAGGGTTAAAATACATATTGGTACTCTGTTTCAGGCGGTCTGGTTTGATCAACCCACATTAGTCTGGAAGGAATCCACATCTTTTCATTTTCTGTGGAAACAAAAATACAAATCCTTTTCCCCAGTAACTTGTCCTTGAACTTAAATTTTGGAGTCAAAGCATTTTTTTAATTTAATTTATTATTTTACATGTTGATCCCAGTTCCCTCTCCCTCCCTCCCTTTTACCATCTCTGACCTCTCACATGCACCCTAACCACCCTTCCTCCCCATCCCCTCACCCCAATTCCATATGTAGGGGAATGCCATCCAGTTGGGGTCATGTCTATCTGACAGGTCATGCGAAGTAGGAACTAGGGCTTCTCTCCTGTCTCTAGGTTAAGGCAGTTACCCCTCCATGGGGGATGTGTTAGCAAGGTCCTTTTGTGCACCAGAGATACATTCTGGCTCCACTGTCTGAGGTCCCTTAGACTGCTTAGTCCTTCTGGCTGAGACCCATATTCAGGCGGGCCTGAGTCAGTCCCATGCTGGCTTCCCAGCTATCAGTCTAGTGGCCGTTAACTCCTCCTTGTTCAGGTAAGCTGTCTGTATGTGTTTCTGCCACCTGGTCTTGTCCTCTCCATCTGCATCTGGGTTCTAGTTCGACTCAGAGTTTATGTATGGGTGTTTTCTCCTGTTTCCAACAGGCATTAGATGAGGACTCCATGGGTAAGTTAGTTTTTTATCTCACTATCCAGGAAGGGCATTTATGGTAGCCTTTCCAAAGTTGTTCAAATTGTTAGTTGGCAGCAGTCTCGTAAGTCTCTAGACCTTTCTTTGTGTTCAATTTTATCTTCAAACCAATATTGGCTCCCTCTTTTATGTTCTCTCTCTCTCTCTCTCTCTCTCTCTCTCTCTCTCTCTCTCTCTCTCTCTCTCCTGTCTTCTATTCCTAACCGGGCTCAATCTTCCTGGTCGCACGTGTTTTCCTTTCCTCCCCCTCATTTTCTCCTACTTCTCTCTCCATTCCCTGCCCCCCCCACTTCCCCTGTGCTCTGGGGAACTTGTCCCTTCCCGGTTCTGTGAAGGAATTTATATGAATCTCTTAGAATACACCTTGTATCCTAGCTCCTCTCGTGTTGTGAATTATAGACTGGTGATCCTTTGATCTAGGTCTAAAATCCATATACGAGTGAGTACATACTGTGTTCCTCTTTTTGTGACTGGGTTACCTCATTCAGGATGGTTTCTTCAAGTGCCATCCACTTGCCTGCGAATTTCAAGATACCATTATTTTTTTCTGCAGAGTAGTATTCCATTGTGTAGATGTATCACATCTTCATTATCCATTCTTCAATTGAGGGGCATCTTGGTTGCTTCCAGGTTCTTGCTATTACAAATAGTGCTGCTATGAACATAGTTGAACACATGTCTTTGTTTCATGGATGTGGATTGTTTGGGTATATGCCTAAGAGGGGGATTGCCGGGTCCTGTAAACTAATTCCCATTTTCCTGAGGAACCGCCATACTGATCTCCAAAATGGCTGTATGAGTTTGCACTCCCACCAGCAGTGGAGGAGTGTTCCCATTTCTCCACATCCTCTCCAACATGAGTCATCATTGGTGTTTCTAATTTTAGCCATTCTGGCAGGAGTAAGATGGTATCTCAAAGTTGTTTTGATTTGCCTACATTCAAAACATCTGGACAAAGCAACCTTACAGACTACAGCAAGGATTTCTGCATCTTCTTAGAATCCCCCATGACAGCGCCCCTTACCAGCAGGAAGTAGTTTGGAAAGATCAACTCCCAAATTCCCAAATATTGTGTATAAATGTTTGTTTTCATTTAAATGGACTTGGTTATATAAAATAAAATAAATACAAAATCCTTAAACATAAATAAATAAATAAATATTGGTTCCACTGTCAGAGGTCCCATGGACAGCCAACGCCTCCTAACTGACACCCACATTCAGAAGGCTTGGTTTGGTTCAATGCTGGTTCCCCAGTTTTATGACTGGGGTCCATTTTGCTTCCACCTGATCAGGTCAGCTGTTTCTGTGGGTTTCTCCAGCATGGTCTTGGCCCCTTGAAGCAGAACATATTTAAGGAGCCTCTTTCTCCTCCTTTTGTTTCTGCTACTGAACTTAACTTTATATCACAGATGATTCTGCTATGTCTGCCTCCCATCTCACTGCAGGAGTGCTAGGATTCCAGATGATAGCTATCACTTCAAGCTTTTTATGTGGGTACATCCTAGGGATTTAATTTGTGTTAGTGCAGCTAGCACTTTTACACACCGAACCATCTCCCTAGCCTTGTGCTTCTTTTGAGACACTTTCTCACTATATAAGCTTGTAAAGATTTGTTGTCATTTGACTCCCTTCTTTCCTTCCTTCCTTCCCATTTTTGTTATTGCTGTTTTTGACAGTCTTGCTTTGTAGCTCTGATCTGAAACATGCTAAACCAAATATCTATATACAGATCAATACAGGCAATCCTGTACAAGTGCATTCATGGACTGTAATATGAGCCAAATCCAAGCTATAACACATGACTCTTTGGGATACCAGAGACATGGATCAGTGGCTCTCATCTCTTGAAACTACATTTTTACTCTGGATTTAACAAGATCCTGCTAACCCCCAGAACACTGATTAGTTCTCCTAGAAGAGATCTACAATGAAATCTCTTGTGTCTTTTTTTATTTTTTTATTTTTTAAGAAAGTAGAAAGAATGTGTTTTGCTCTTTCCTTAATTGGGCTGTTTCTTGAGTAATGCTCTGTGTGTGTGTGTGTGTGTGTGTGTGTGTGTGTGTGTGTGTGCGCGCGCGCGTGTGTATGTGTGTGTGTGTGTGTGTGTGTGTGTGTGTGTGTGTGTGTGGTGTTCTTTTCTCAAGACAGCAACCATAGACACAGTAAATTCACTTATGGAGGCTGTCTGGCTTTGATCTGTCATCTATTTTTGAAATATACTTGAGTTACTCTACTACACTCATATTTAGCATCCACCTGTATGTGGGATGCTTCCACTTTGAGTGGCTGGCAGACATAGACATTTCCCCCTTCTTCCAAATTTAGAATTTGGTTTAGAATTTAAAATTTGTTATTCAGGCTTCAGGATGGACAGTGAAAGATAATACCAATGTTTTCTGTTGTTTCATCTGTGGTCGTTTTTGTTTTATTGTTTTGTTTTGTTTTGTTTTTCCACAACAGTCTTGTGTGTCTCAGGCTAGGCTCAGACATTTGTAGCAGAAGATGACCTCTAACTTGATTCTTTTGTCTCCATCTCCCAAACATTGAGATCATAAATTTTCTTTACCAATTCTGCCTTAAGACACTACCATACCATTTTGTTGAGCTAGGAAGATGGCTCACTAGGTAAAGTGCTTGCTGGGTAGGCATCGGGACCTATATTTGGATCATGAGTTTCCACATAAAAATAAGACACAGTGCTGGTGTCTATAACCTAGAGGATGAGGGTAGAAGTAGGCAAAATCCAGAAACTCACTGACCAGTCAATATAGTCAAAGCAGCAAGCCTAAGGTTCAGTGAGCAACTCTTTCGCTTTAAAAAATAAATAACAAATAAATAATGTTCAAGTCATATGTGGCTACATACTTAGCTGGAGTTCAGTCATGGCTGTGGGAGACCTTCTTTCAAAATAAAACAAAAACAAACAAATAAAAAACACAAACTCCAATTAAACATTTTCAAAGCAGTGATGTACTCCTATAGTCAAAATATTTTTTGTTAGCCAATAGGATTTTAAACTAATTGTTTATTCTTTCACAGCTGCCTTACTTTTTAAAAAGAGTTTAACATATTCATTGAAATGTGCAACATAAGCAATCAAGTAATTATACAGACAATATATGAAATATGAAAACAAAGAAACTTCTCTATTATGCATTTCATCTGTTCATGTTATAAATAATTATGATAATGGAAGAAATGAAAAACGAGTAAATCAAATTAAGCTCCTCAGAAAATTGGAGCCACTCTGGGCTACACAAAAACCCTGTCAAACAGAAGGAAGACAAGAAAATTAAGGGTGGTGGAGAAAAGGAAAAAGTATTCAGAAAGTTAAATGTGTCCAATAGCAGTGTTCCTAATAGCCAAACAAACAAATCCTAAATCTCCATCAAAGGTGAGCAGGTAAATAGATATATAATAACAAAGGAAGATTATTCAGCTATCAAAAAAACCAAAGGACCAATATACAATATAATATTCATAACTTTTAAAACACAAAAAAAGCCAGTCATCACAGGTCATATGTATTCTTCCATTTACATGGAATTTCTGGAATCCACAAATCCATAGAAACAGACAGCATATTGGTTGTCACCAGGATCTATGAGGACAAGGAATTGAAGACAAAATTCCGTTTTTCCTTTAGGATGAGGACACCACCACAACCAATGTGAAATGATTGTATCTGGCTATGTTACAATAAAACTTTATCTGTGGGCACCAGCACTTTACTTTGAAACATTTTTCACATGTCATGGAAAGCTACATAAAAACAGGCAATCAGGTGGTATTTAGTCCAAAGCCAGAAGTTACTAGGGCCTATCCTTACTGGAAGGCAGGTGGCCATGAAGGAAATTGTAGAGAGAAAAGGTGAAGTGTATTTTTAGTTAAAAATGTAGAGTGGAAGATGAAGGGAGAAGGACAGGCAACACTTTTCCCAGGGTTAGTCAATATAGGGAGCTCTGAAAATTCCTCTTCTCTATAGACTGAGATAACAGCTCCAATAAAAGAGAACTTATCAGTCCATGGCATGGTGGAACGCTTTTGAAAGCACACTCAAATCCTAAGGGTTCATGTAAACAAGCCAGACAGTTACAGAGAGGAGCAGCAGCACAAATACTCCAAATTCTTTCTCTTAAACTTTGTTTATTTTATGTGTATGAATGTTTTTGCCTACGTGTATGCCTGTGTAACACATGTGTGCCAGATACATACAGGGGTCAGAAAAAGGAGTCTATTTCCCCTAAAAGTGGAACTACAGATCATTGGAAACAAGCATGTGGCAGCTGGGAACTGAACCTAGCTTCTTTGCACTCTTAACTGCTTAGTAACTACTCTTAACATCTGAGCCATCTTTCCAGTCCCCGAATTCTTGTTTAATTTCAGAATGTGATGTGATTTTTAAATCAACTGAAGGAGGCCTCAAATTTACCCACCCATTAAAACCACGTGCTGTAAGAGCTTCCCTATAAGTCATTTGATGGCACATGAGGTGACAACCTTTTTGCTATGAGAACATCAAAGAGCTGCCAACATTATATAAAGGCAGAATTGAATTGATACCATTTTACTTCAATGAATTGATTTTGATTTAATTTTTAAAACTTTTATTTATGTTGGGTTTTTTTTTTGCATTTTTTGTTTGAAAGGGTCTCTTGTAGACCAGATTATACACTGGACTTGAACTCCTGTACCTTCAACCCCCATCCCCTTAGTGCTGGAATTATAGGTGTGCATCACTAAGGCCAAGTTCCTTTTCTTGAATGCAGTTAAACTCAAATCTCAGTGTGCTATTGGATGGGTTAATAAACCACTTTGCCTCTCAATGTACATTCTACAGAAGTAAGTGAATACACTCAAGATAAAAACTGTAAAAGATTAAAAATTACTTTGATAATACATTTCTTTCAATCTCTTAATGAGCAAGTATTTTGATGCTTTGATTTTATTCACAAGAAGTCACAAGAAAATAACACTTCATTAATTTTTACCTCCATATATTTAAGTTAATGACTTCTATCTGATCTTTTTGGTTTTTGTGTTTGAGATGAGGTCTCATGTTGCCTAGACTGGCCTCAAGCTGGCTATGTAGCCAAGTCTGAACTTGAACTCCTGATACTCCTGCTTTGTCTACTGAGTGATGGGACTAGAAGACTGAACCACTATGCTTAACTTCAGTTCTTTCTTTCAAAATAATTTCAGGGTGCATTGGTGCACACTTTTAATCCCAGCACTTGGGAGGGAAAGGCCTGTATATGTAAAGCCAACCTGATTTAAATAACAGCTTCTAATACAGCTGAAACTGCATATATATATATATATATATATGCACACACACACACACAATTTTGTGGCTGTGTGTATCCTCACAGACACTTGAAAACATTATGACAGCTAACTTAAAAACATTTTCTTCACACACACACCCCAAGGAAACCGATATCTGTTAATAGTCACTGTTTCCTCAGCCCCTAGCAAACTCTAAGGTACTTTCTGACTCTGGATTAACCCATTCTGGACATTTCTGATAAAGAAAATTGTACAGTTGTGGTCTTCTGTGACAGGCTTCTTTCACTTAGCCTAATGATTTCAAGGTTAACTCATATGATAACTTTAATTAGTACTTCATTTTTAAAACTAAGTATCACTTGACTCTATTATCTGTCACATTTTATTTACCGGCTCATGTGCTACTAATGGGGGTTGTTTCCTCTTTGTGATGGGTAATGTTAATTGTCAATTCAGCAGAATCTGGGAGATGAGTGTCTAAGCATGCTTGTGATCTTGAATGCATTAGTTGATATGGGAAGATTCAGATTGACTATAGACAGGACCATTCCCTGGGCAAGGGATCCTGGATTGTGAATGCAATGAGAACAGCTGCCTTACATTCCCATCACCTTGTCTTCCCCACCATGATACACTATCTCCTTGAACTGTGAGCCAAACTCTTCTACAATATCCTTCTTGGCTATCACAAATAATATTGCTGTGACCATTTCTATAAATGTTTCTGTGCCGATGCATGTTTTCATTTCTCTTGGGTGTAACTCCCAGGAGAGGAATTGCTGAGCTAAGTCGTAGGCAAACACCTGGAGAAAGCAGCTGTACCATTCCTAGAAACAGTGTGAAAGCTAGGCACAGTGGCTCACGCCTCCGATCCTAGCACTTGGGAGACTGAGATAAGAGGAATTCCACTGAGTTCCAGCGTAGCCTGTACTACTTAGTGAGATCAAGGCCAATCTCAACTACCTAGTAAGACCTTGCCTCAAAACAAAAGAGTAAGTAACACAAAACAACAACAGTGTATGAGAATTTCAGTTTGTCAACATCCCCACCAACACTGGGTTTTGTGCTTTGTTTAAATGAGAGTGACCCTTATAGGTGTGCTTTTGATTTGAATTGCCCTATTGACTAATTATGTCGGACAATATTTTATGTAGGTAGTAGCTACTTGAAAGTCTTCTTTGGAATGAGGTCTATTTAAAATGTCATTCCCTCTTAATTTCATTGTTTTTCTGGGTTTCTTTGAGAAACAGTTTCCCTATGTAACCCAGGCTGATGTAGAATTCATTATACTCACTCAGCCTTGTAATTACTGGTATTACAAGCCTTGTATATCTTATTTATTTGTTTGTTTAGAGATAGGTCTCAGGTATCTCAGGCTGGCTTCAAACTCAATATGCAACAAATAATAATCATGAACTTCTAATCCTCTTGCCTGCTCCCAAGTGTTAGGCATAGGGATATACCACCACATTCAGTTTAGTTCCATTCTAGGGATCAAATCCATGGATTCACGCCTGCGAAGCAAGCACTCTACAGGCTAAACTATTAATCCATTTGAAGCCTCCTAATCACACTGTATGATGACTTCTATATCTACCTTTTCAGTTCTTTACCAAAAGCCTCATCTTTCCATCCACTGCTAATTTGGAAGTTTCATGAGGTGCTGTGTACCCAGTACCCAAAGAGGCGTCAGGAACATGGTAGACATCTAACAGTGTTATAACTACTTGCATTATCTGCTTCCTTGCTGTGCTTGCTAGAGCCTTCAGAAAGAGCTGGAATATTGGATGTTTCCATGTACAGCATTCTCTCTTCCGAGCTCATTGATTCTCTGTACAATCAGCTTCGACTCCTAATAAGATCTCACTTGAGTTTAACAAGGACAAAATAATTGTATTTTCATTTAGTTTTGGTGGTGCTGATGTAAGAAATATTAAATTTGATCCCTTTGTGAGACTTTTATGCAAAAGTTTCAAGCCCCCTCCACATCCAGTAAAACCTTTGTTCACACAAAAGCTCCCAGCTACATTTCAGGAATTTGGTGGCCTAGAGCAGTGACCTATTTCCCTTTAGAGCAACAAACAACCCTTTCCCCCTCCCTCCTTCATTTCCTGTGCACAAATTCTTTTCAGATTAGCCAATCAAGTAAGACTATGAGGTCAGACCCAAGCCAACGAAGAAATGATACAGAAACCACCTACCTTAGAATAAAAACAAAGTACACTTCCCTTTTGTGTGTTTTCTCCTCTAATCACACTATCTTGATCAAGAGTGAAGTTTATCTTGTTCAGACACTTCACTTGGAGTGGTTGTCTCTTCCTTTTTGACCCTGAAATTTATCCACAACACTGAGACACTGAGGATAAAACTCAGGGCCTTTAGCATGTTAGGCAGCCATTTGACCATAACCATCTAACTACCCCAGCTCTAGAAAGCCTCTTTCTAATCTTAGTATCAAAAGATTGTATTGGGATGAACTGCTGAATCTTTGCTAGGCTAGATGTGCTCGCTATCCTATGACCCTTTACCCATACATCGGTTTGTTGCTTGATTCATTGGCATTCCATGCTACATCAGAGCTGAAAGAAAGGGGAAATGATGGTGAGTGAATATTAAAAGCACAATTTCCAGATTAACATGGAGAAAGAAAGTGAGAGAGAGATTGAATGATCTTTGATTGGCATTTTCATCTAATAACATGAATATCATATATTTAAAAGCATATTTCTCACCATTCTCAAATAGAAGACTACATAAACATAGAAGCAGTGCTTTCTTGAGTTGCCCTTAACATCAGGAGCAGATTTGCTGCTTGAACTTGTGAAGTCTATCCCACATCTTTTTACAAAACAGTCCCTAAGCTTAATCAAGTAAAACAATTGGGCACAATATTTGGCTATAAAAAAGAAGGAGATGATGATGAGAATTCCTTTGAACCATTCAAACAGCGATTTAAAAAAAAATGTAAGAATGCTCTTGATTTACTTTGAAAGTCGGACTTCACCCCCATTTGTTATTTTTCTTCTTCTTGCTTGATGGCATGGGCACTTAAATATCTATGAGGCTGGATCAGCAAGATGGGTAATCAAGCCTGGCAGTGTGCATTCAATAACCAGGATCCACATGGTGGAAGGAGAAAACTTAAGTTGTCCTCTGTACACACACCGTGGGGGTACTACAACACCACACAAATAAGAAAATAAGTGCACTAATGAATAAATGAATATGTTTGTTTTTAACTTCAATTAGGTCATCTGGAAGGAAGTTTAACTTATCGAGAATCAAGAATTCAATGAACAAAGGGGAAACCAGGTACTAGTTAAGATCATCTAGGTCCACTAATATCTACTACTATTTGATTAAATGCTTATATTTTTATGATAATTATGATGATTATTATTTTAGTTTTTACTTTAAATGTGAGTGTTTTGCATACATGTGTGCGTGTGTACAACATGTGTGCCAAAAGAGGGAGTTGAATCCCCTAGAACACAGGTGCAGATGGTTGTGAGCCTTATTGTGTAGGTGCTGGGAATATAACTCAGGTCCTGGGCAAGGACAGGAAGTACTCTTAGCACTGAGGTTTCTCTCCAGCCCTTGACCATTATTTTGCATCACTGCTATTTTAAGCTAGTCTTTCAGGTACTGCAGACTTGTCTTGAATTCCATTTGTACACAGGATGATCTTATGTTTAAATGATAAAGAGTCTTTCTAGGTTTGATAGAGAGATGCACTAAGAGACATTTCAGGTAAAATGTCCTTTACTCTTGTAGCCTGTCATTTGAAGCTGGGCTAGGAGATCCAACAGCAAAGTTATTATTTACTTGTAAGTACATTGGAGATGAGAGGTCTGAGATTAGAGGGTACGAGTCTTGGAGTTTATTGCGTTCATAAAAGTACTAGTTAGGGTATGAGGTTGTAACGCAGGAAGCTCATTCTCCTGGCAATTTCTTACCTCATGGTTGCATCAGGCTAAGATCACAGACATGGCCGATCCTTTCTACAGGGACAATATTGTTGTTTCTTTTCTGTTGCTATGATCAAGTAAGTTACCCGGGCAACCTAGGGGAGGAAGGGCTTATTGGGTTCACAATTCCTGACTACAATCCATCATAGCAGGGAGCCAAAGTAATAATGGGAGCTTGAATCAGCTGGTCCCATCGCATTCATAACCAGAAAGCAGAGTCATGAACACATGCTGCTAATCTTCAGTGCTCAGTTCCATACAGGTCAGGGTCCCTGCCCAGGCAACAGTCCTGCCCACAGCTAAGATAGGTCTTCTTCAGTGATTAATTTATTCAAGGCTATCCCTGAGAGACGTTCTGAGAGATTAATCCTCATCTAGACAGCCTTTCACAGCTCTGCTTAGAGGCCTGACTCCTGGGTGTCAGACTGGCAATTAATATTAACTATTACTGGCTGCATCTTGATTTAACATATTAAACTCCAGATCCTCTTCCACCACCCCTAGGGCTGGGACTATACACATGGTCCATCATTTTCAATGTATTCTATTCTGGGGATGGAACCCGGAGTCTCCTGTGTGCCAGGCAAGCACATGAGCAACTGAGCTCCTGCTGTTGCCCATTTTTATTATTTCCAATAGTTGTACAATATGGCATTATAAGAATGATGACATAATTATTTATCACTGGGTGGAGCCAGGCAGATAGCAAAATAGTGCATGTAAAATCATCCCACCATTGTTTCAAAATTGAATAAAGCTTGGCATGGCAGTGCCAAGTCTCATGGCTGCATGAGACACTGTCACAAAAAAAAAAAAAAAAAAAAGCTAGAAAGAAAACAATCAAATTGTGCAGAAGGCATGAATTCTTGAACCAATTCTTATTAAGAATATTGCAGGTGATGGGTGGTTTTAGTTTACATCCTCCTTTTTCTTTTTCTTCTTTTGGTTTTTAGACAGGGGTCTCACTGTATAGCCCAATCTATCCTTAAATTCACTATATAGCTCAGTCTCGCCCTGACTTTCAGCAATCCTCCTGCCTCAGTTCCCTGCATGCTATAATTATAGGCATCCAATACCATGGCTGACCTACATTTTCTTAATAAAATGTGCACTTCAATTTTCTTCTACAGTGAAAGCCTATGAATTGTACAATATTTTATGGAATAACAATGATATGCAGACATTGAAAAAGAAGATCCTGTAGTCAGTCTGTGATGCCTGGGACCTAGAACAGAGAGTGCCTGCCTTGCTCTGCTCTGCTTGGGGCTCCTCCCACCTTCCCCCTGCCCTGTTCTGTCTGCTGATCTTGTGAGTCATCCTTTGCTCTATTTCCCACCACACCCAGTCCCCTGGGTGAGTGACTGCTCACTTCCTTGACTTAAAGTTGATGTGTATGTAGTTCTTCATCCACAGTAGATCAAAGTTCACACTGTAGAAAATTTACAGAGCATTTCAGTTACTGGGCTACTCTTTTCTACTGTGGAGTGATTGTCTACTGTGGAGATCCATGCAGTCCTTGCAACCCCTCCTCCATCCTATAGCACTGCAAATATGCCTTCTGCACACACCTGAAAAGTGCCTCTCTGTAGAGAACTTTATGGCCTTCCCAAGCTTCCATCATACAAATAAAAAAATCTCCTAATCTGGTCTTAGATGAAAGAATTCCCTCCTATGACTATTCCTGAAAGACCAACCACCATCAATGTCCCTTCAGCCTTATCCTAATCTGTATTGCTAAAACAAGAACATGCTGGAAATAACCTAACTGTCCAACCAAAAGGGATGAGGTGAGAAGCTATATTGCAAGTGTTAAGAGCTTAGACTGGGGTTGGGGATCAGGAGAGCTAGGACAGTCAAGAAGAATACTTGCCTTGAAAATATGAGGAACTAAGAGTTTAGCCCTGGGAACCCAGGTTGGAAAAACAGGCTCAGATTTGTGAGTGAGTATGTTCAAAATACATATGTGAAATTCTTGGTTAACTAGGGAAATATGTTTTTAAAAATTGAGTGTGGTGTGTGAATCTGCAATGCTAGACCTAGAAAGAAAGCAGAGATAGGTGAATCACTGAGATGCTTGAGACAGCCAGCCCAACCTCCTTGGTGAGGTCTCAAGCCAATGAGAAATTCTGCTCTTCAACACATGAACAGTGCCTCAAAAATGTCAAAAAAGAGTACCCAAGTCCCCCCCAAACAAAACACACAATTAAAAGAACAGATGTAGATTTTGGTATTACAGGACAGCACCTACAAATGTAATTATTTTGCTTGTATATTACTGAGACAGGTTCTCACTCTCTAGCCCAGGCTAGTATGAAAACCAATAATGTTACCCAGGCTGATCTCAAATTCATGGGCAATCCACCTCCTTCAGTTTCCCTAGTGTTAGGATTATAAGTATGTACCATCTCACACAGCTTTGATCCCAATTTATGCATAAATATATCATCTACATAGATCTACAATAATATTGCTATCAATAGTTTTTAGTCTACGGTAATTTTAAGAGCTTTCAATTATTGATAGGCCATTTCTCTTCTTTTCTAATATTTCAATGTTAAATATACATGACTTAAATATTTTAGAATAAAGAACCTAATTTTCTGCTTGCCTCATAGGATGCCACGGCCTCTAATTTCAGGTCCCCTTTATGTGGAAGGTACATATAGTTCAGACTGCTGTTTATTTGCTTGCTTGCTTTGGTGGTGAACTATTTTTAGAGAGAGGTTGACCATTTTAGTTTTAGTCTTCTTACAAATTTGTTTCCTTCACTATCCTCATGTAAACTAAAGGAGGCACAGTTCAGCTTGGGCAAGCAAGAGAACACAGGTATTTTGCCTACTGGTTCATTGAGGAACAGTTTTGGGTCACTTATATTTACCGTAATCCAGAGTTCTTGATTTACATTTGGTAGCACTACATAATTAATGGAAACATTCATGCTGGGGGATGTTGCTCTCACTTGCCTAAAATGCATGAGTCCCTGGGCTCTATCTTCATAAACTTAGGATGGTAGCTGTCCATAATCCAAGCATTTATACAGGCAGGAGAATCAGAAGTCCGATGTCTTTTGCTACCAAGTGGTTCAATACCAGTCTAGAATTAATGGAACTTTACAAAATACATACACATGTGTATGTATTTACAGGTGTGTGTGTGTGTGTGTGTGTGTGTGTGTGCATGTGTGTGTGTGTATTAGAAACCTATCACAAGATAAAAGTAACATGTTTTTTAAAACAATATGTCAACAGGGAAGCACTAACAAATTTGAACAACAATTTTTGATCAATTTCCATGAATAATCTGCCCAGTCCCATTTGGCTCCTGGTGGGATAAAACTTATGCAGCTTGTACTCATGGGATGCCACAGCAGTTTGTCAGATTCAGGAGCAATCTCCAGGTCACCTGGCTGTCTGCTAGCACTCCAAATATCTGCTGTGAAGACTTTCTAGGGCTGAGCATTTGGTTGCTATTTGTTTCCTTTTCTATAAAAACAATGATTGACACTCTAGCATCGTCATTGATTTATATGCAAATATAAGTTAAGTTCTACTTTTGTCCAGATCTACATGTCACTAATAAGGAATGTCCATTGTACTTCCCTCCCCTGTCCTCCGTTTAAAACCTGAAGAATGCTCCTAACAACATTAGCTAAACTTGCTGGACAGTGGTGGTACAAACCTTTAATCCCGGCACTTAGGAGGCAGAGCCAAGTGATCTTTGTGAGTTCCAGGTCAGCCTGCAGTCTGTTCTACTGAGCAACTTCCAGAACAACCTTCAAAATTACAGAGAAACTCTGTCTCAACATCCCCCAAAAAAAGAAGGAAAGAAGGAAGGAAGGGAGGGAGGGAGGGAGGGAGGGAGGGAGGGAGGAAGGAAGGAAGGGAAAAAAAAAAGGTCCTGATGGCATCCTGTAAGAACAGGATGTGAGGAAAATGTACCAGAACCTTCTGCAACCACATAGCTGCCAGCCCAATTCTTCATGGAGAGACAATTATTAAGGATGCAGGTTAAGAGATGACTGGTACTTTTGCTGTTGTTTTGAGACAGGGGCTCATGTCACCGAGGCTAGTCTTCAACTCACTAAGAGCTAAAGATGACCTTAGCTACAAATGGAATTTGAGGCCAGCCTGGCCTCTAAGAACCAAAAACCAAAACCAAAAACAAACAAACAAGAAAGAAAGAAACGAAACACCAAAAAAATGAAGAAATGGTGGGAAATTTTTCTGACCATTCAGTCTATTTCCTCATTCATCTCCTGCTCTGCTGTGGTCTTAATCTCAACTTGTTTTGTTCAATTGTTTTGTTTGTTTTGACATGGTCTCATGGATCCCTTGCTGGCCACAAACTTTTCAGACTTTCTATGTAACCCAGGATGACTTTGAACTTCTAATCTTTCTGCAGGTATGGGAAAATTTTTATTAAAACTTATTAGCCATGCATAGGCATGAGCATGTCATGTTATATGTGTGGAGGTTCTTCCTTCTGCCTGTACATATGCTCCATGGTTTCACGCCAGGTCTTCTGGCTTGTGCAGCAGGCTCCTTCACCTGCCGACTCAGCTCACCATTCCTTAGTAGTTACCTTTTAAAAGTGGCTTTCAAGTTAGGGGTGGTGGCTCACTCCTGGAATCCTAGCATTCAGGAGGCTGAAGCAGGAAGGTCACTGACTTTGATATCAGCCTGGAAGCATAGTGAATTCCTGGGTTACAGAGAACCTGTCTAAAAAACAAAAGTGAATATTGTGGCTAGGCCTGCAGTCCCAACTTTGGAGGCGTGGAGGCAGAAGGATCGGGAGTTCTGTTCCTTAGCTATTGTCTCCACAAACAATAAAATAATGTAATTTAAAAATCGTGGCTTTTAGGTGTGATTTTTAAAAACCGTTGTTGACTTATTATTTGTGTGTGTACATGTATGATTATGGCATATGTATATGCACATGTGACTCTATGACAAAAGCAAAAAATAAACAAAAATAAAAGAGTAAAAATTGCAGAAGGCAAAAAGCCACATATTCCACTTGTATAATATTCTTTAACAACAACAACAACAACAAAGCACTGGATGTGATGGAATATGCTTGCAAAAACAGCATTTGGGAGTTAAGAGTGAAAATTCAAGGATAGCTGGGATTACATATTTGGAGATGCATAAAAAGATAAGAAAAGCTAAAGGGAAAGAAAAGAAATGGGTACTTTCCAGGAACTGGGAGGTGGTGGGAGGGAAGTGACTTCAAAGGCAGTAAGTATAACTTTATGGGATAATATAAATCACTAGTATCTTAATTGTAGTGGCACTTACAGACTATGTTTGGTTTTCAGAACTCATGGAATTGTATACATAAGAAGATTATGAATTATACATTGTTAAATAGGACATTAACAACAAAAAGTTATAATTCTATCTACACAAAAGGCCTTTGTAGTGATTTTCCTACCGTTTCTCAAATGAAGACTTAATTGTGCTAGTGTAACTACAGTAATAAGGATGACTCCATCAAAAATATACTGGGGAAGGAAGCCAATGCTCCAGTACTGTGGAGGCCTCTGAGGGTAGGTTCCAGTGGCGGGTTCACTGAACTCGAGACTAATGCAACCTTGGTCTGGGTTGCAGCTCAGTTCATGGAGCACTTCCCTAGCAAGCACAAAGCCCCAGGTTCTATCCCCAACATCACATAAGCAGGGCTTGCTGTCACATGCCTATAATTACATTTTTTGGGAGGTAGAGACAGGAAGATCAGACGTTCAACGTCATTGTTGGCCTAGCGAGTTCTAGGCCAGCCTGGATGCATGAGACCAAATACCAAAAAGAAAAAGAAAAGAAAGGGAGAAAAGAAACCAAGAGAAGGAAATTTGATTTTTTTTTAAAAGAAAATCTTTGCTATACTCCATGCTTATTTATTCAGCAGCCCCACATGCTCTTTACAGTAAGAAGTAAATGAGCAGAAAATTGTGACAAATCTAGGTGAAAACACCTAACTTAACATTAGTGCAGCCATGACAGGCTACAGGCTAACAATCCTGGGAATAGGCCTTACCCCTACAATAACCAGGAAAAGCCACAGACTTTACCCTGCAGAGGAACAATCAGAATTGAGACAAGTACTAGATGCTCCAGAACATTAAGAATAGCTTACCTAACTTGTATACAGGTTGCCAATTTCCTTGCAGCAACACCAGTACCAACCCCTGTTTGATAAGTCTTCTGTTACCTCATTCCTGTCCAATCAGGAGTTCAACCCCTATCTGAATATAGAATTCCTCTAAACTCACATCCTTTAATCCTTAAATCTCTGCCACAGCTGAGCTCAGAACTCTGATCTAACTGCTGTGTTGGAACAGACCAAGAGCCCAAGCTCAAACTTGTAATAAAGGTTCTTTGGTTTTGCATATGAACTCTGACTCTTGATGGTCTCCGAGGGGCTCCTGACTCTGGCATAACAGTAGGAACAAATGTATTGAAGTTCATGGAAGATGAGCTGAAGAAAAGCAATATGAAAAACTTAGTAGTGATTTATCCAATTCTAGAGAAAAACATGATTTTGGTCTCAAAACCAGCTCCAGAAGAGCCATTCAACAAGTTCTCAAATGGTCAAGGAGGGGCTCAGGCAAGGGGGTAACTCAGTGGTACACTGAGTCCTTGGCATGTGTTGGACCCTGAGTTCCATGACCAGCAACAACTTCACCCCCCCCCAAAAAAAAGACAAAACAAATATCAAGTAGAAGGGAATGTTGTTGTTTTTATAAAATAACAATTTACCCAGCGGGACAATAATGGAAAAATAAACGTTTAAAAACAAATAGAAAGAAAGAGAAATACTAGATTCCTTATTGTTATTGACTTCCTGGAACTAAGCACAAAACCTGAGTGATTGGCATTTCCCATTTGCTGACTCAGTCAGACTATTTGGTGTCACATGGATGTGGCCAACTCTCTCCCTAGATGGAAAGAAAGGAACAAAGAGGAGTGTGAAGTTTTTCAGGAAAACCAGTAAAGGGTGAGTTAAGGTTGAAGGAGCTTAGATCCCTTGAGCAGCATTTCAAACTCTGTAAGAAAGGACAGAAGATGCCTTACAGAATCAAGATATCTCTGAGGAGGAGCAAAATGCACCTCACAGAAAAAGATCCATTTTTAAACAGAAGAAAGGGAATGATGGATAACTTGGACGCAATGCAACAATTATATGGAATGAACTTTTGTACATAAGGAATGTTGCTTGCATAGATGATGGCTGCTGTCATGTCCATTTTGTGGAAAAAATGAGCATGGGCATTCCTCTTTCCTTCGAGTGGTGACAACACTACTACACTTCTTAAAATACCTTCTCCTTCTCTGGTTGTGTTCCCAAAGCTGCTTGGGATTTCTAGAATTCAGTGGCACTCCAGTGGGGAGCAGCTGGCATGCAGGAATTCACTTTTGAAGGGCGCTGGCAGCTGGGAGAGCAGGAGGAGCTGCTCTCTTTGTGCTTGGGCTGGAACAGAGCTGTAGCTTGGCAGGAAATGAGGCTTCTTCAGATCCCCTTGTCTGCCCTCGGCTCACATAATCCACCTACTTCTCACTGCCTGTGGTTATCGTTTCAATGGGAGCCGCAGCACTGAGCAAAGTTTCCTCTTCAAATATTTGCTTTCATAGACTGTCAGTGTCAGCACCGCATTTGGTCCTAGCACAGGAAAGACCAGCTTAAAAGATACAGCTTGGTCCAAAATGATACTAGGCATGAGCTTCTTAGGCACATGTGTCTGTTAATTTCTTCATGCTCAGTGCCCTTCTAACATCCAATATTGCTGGTTTAGTCAGTCATGCATGTAGCACTGGAAAGGGCTTCCGTTTCTTCAAACATCCGTGGGCTAGAGAGGAGGCTCTGTGGGCAAAGGGCTTGTTATCCAAACATGAGGACCTGAATTCTGATCCACAGAATACACATAAAAATTCAGGCTCATGCCAGGTAGTGGTGGCACGCAACTTTAATCCTAGCATTTGGCAGGCAGAGACAGGTGGTCTACAGAGTGAGTTCTAGGACAGCCAGGATTGTTACACAGAGAAACCCTGTTGCGGAAAACCAATAAACAAACAAATAAATATTAAAAACCCAGGCTCAGTATCACACATCTTTGGAAGGAAGAGACTGGAGAATCTCTGGGAGCTCACAGGACAGCTAGTCTGGAATACACAGTGATAAGCAACAGACCCTGTCTCAAACAAGGAGGAAGGCAAGGGCTGACACTTGCGGTTTCCATTTAACCTCCATATGAGCACCATGACACATGTATGTATGTATATACAAAGCATACATGTAATAAATAAATAAATGTTCTCAATGCTAAAAGCACACAGCTAGGGCTAAGACTGGGGCTCAGTTAATGGAGTGCTAGCCTAGCATGTACAAAGCCCTGAGTTCTACCCCCACCGCACATAAAACCAGGTATCGTCATGCACACCAGTAATCCCAACACTTAGGCAGTGGTGGCATGAGGAACAGAAGTTCAAGATCATCCTCAGCTGCATAATGAGTTCAGGACTAATTTAGGCTATATGAGACCTGGCTCAAGACTGAATAAAAAGAGGAGAAAAAGAGAAATACTACACAGTTTAATAGAGGACAGGTGCACATGTAGATGCACATCTGTGCATCTGAACTCCGGATCAAATGGGATGGGAGACTCTAGCTTTGAAGCATATGATGGTGATGCCATATGGTTAGCTGCATAGCCAGTCAATGGACAATATTGATGGGTAGAGGAAAGTGCGACATAATAGGCCAAAACAAAGGAAGTTTCCATTTCCTTTCTCTGTACTTGTCTGCAGCAAAGAGTTTGCCCTTCAACCCCAGTAGACGAATTTGTGGCTGTATGGGTATCAAGGTAAATTAGTCTCCTGGGGCTGTTATAGCAACTAACCCCAACTAATGATTTCTATACGATTCTGGGGAGAAGAATTTTGAGATCTGTATCTCTGAGCCAAAAGCACAACGTGGATTAGAACAGAAGCTTGTAGAGAACATCTGTGTCTTCTGTTTTCTTCCAGATTCTGGTACCCACATTCTTTAGCTTGTGGCCTCATCACTCTCATTTTTGCTGCTATGAATTTGCCTACTCTGCTGTGCATATGCAGTAGCTCTCTCTTCAAATAAGAAGACATTTGATGCATTTTGGGCCCTTCTAGATGGTGCAGAAAACTTGTCTTAATGCCTTTAACTTCAGAGTTTGGATTATAGCTCATTTGGTAGAGTGCTTCCTAGTACTCGTGAAACCATGGTTTGGATCCCCAGCACAATGTGGTTGTATTTATACATGTTTCTAATCCCAGCACCCAGTAAGTGGAGGTAGGAGAATCAGTAATTGAAGATTATCTTGGGCTATATAAAACCCTGTGACAGTGTGTGTGTGTGTGGGGGGGGTCTTTTAATCTATCACATCTGCAAAGACTATCTTTTTTTCACATAAAGTAATATTCATAGTGTGATAGCCTTGGATATCATCTATTACGTAAGACCAGCCCCTGCCTTGGTCTTGGTGCCTACCAACAGAAGCAAACACTGACCTCTCTCTGTTAGGAAGAAAAATATAGTCTGTTAAAAGCCCAATGTGTGTGGCTCTGTCTGCTCTCTGATCCCCCTTCTAGTTTCACCAGCTACTGGCTTCCTGCTTGCACAATGACTCTTTGAAGAAGCCCCAGACGGAGCTTCCTGTGAGTGTTAAGCTACAATGTACCAAATGAAAAAGACAGGGTTTCTCACTGGGAAGGGAGCAACAGTATTGGGGCCAGCCACATCCTTCTTTATGTTCATTATAAGATAGTTAGGGGCATCCCTAGCTTCAACTAGTTGAAGCTGGTATAATCCTTACCACTCCATCCCAGCTGTGGCAACTGAAACTGACTTCAAACATTCAGTAGAGAGAGCTAATAGCTCACTCATGAACCTCACTGCTATTCCGAGTGATGAGTGACGAATATTGTAGTTCTTAGAGGCTAGGCTGCCTTGTACTCTTCTTATTATGGGTTACTCTACTTTTGAAAACAAAAGGACTATATTTTGGTGTCTCTGCTCTAGACACTTTGCCATCCTTCTCACTGGGATGGCTTCTAAAGGGCATTGTAAGACTGGGAGAATCTGAAAACTTAAGTGGGTGGCCCATGGGGTGAGGCAGGGGCTCTCAAGCTCCTATCTGAGAGACCTTCTGGGTATGATCTCCTGAAGTCACTAGGAACAAGACTATCAGAGAAATCAATACTTCTAATTTTTTCCCTTGGGGTCCTGAGAATTGATGGAGGTTAGTATCTTGGCCACATGAGTCCCCAGATGGTGGAATATTTAAGGAAATATTTCAGCAGATTAGAGCAAAATGTCACAAGCTAGGTCCTTTGCCATCCCTCTGCTTCAGGTGGATTTTTTAGTTTTAATCCTTCCAAGTTGGAGTGTCTTGGGTAAGTTACTTTATCTCTCCATCTCAGTTTCTTCATATGTATATATGAGTGAATATATATATATATGTGTGTGTGTGTGTGTGTGTGTGTGTGTGTGTGTGTATACACATATGTGTATATATGATATGTATCAGTGGGGTTTCATTAATACATTTGCACACATAATTGTTTTAATCAGATTCATCACCCCATTACCCTCTTGTGTCCCTTTCCCATTCCAGTTCATTTCCTTTGTTTCAAGCTACCCACCCATCTACTATTCTATCTTTGTTTTCTAACTCAATGAATTTTATTTGTTTACAGGAGCATAAGTAAGGCTTTACATAGAAGAGAGTGGGTATGAGTCTGTAAACAGGGCCATGTGTACCTTTTCAGTGGATACACTACTAAAGAAAATGGTTTCTCCTGTCAATGGCTATCTTCATATAAGCCCTTAGGGGAAAATTGGGGCCCCAGAAGCCCTTCCTCCTGCTTCAGTTTTTCATCCATAAACGGTAACAATAGAGTCTCTTTCCCGAACTTGTGGTGGGAATGAAGTTAGGTGATAAAGGCCAAATAGTATTCACTTAAAACTCCAGTGAGACTCATTACATTTGTGCATTTCCTACAAGATTCAATCATCTTCCTCGAGCAACACTTCAAAGCCACGCTTGGTGGCTCATGCCTGTCACCCCAGCATGCTGGAGGGTTTGAAAAGAGGCTAGTCTGGAATCTCAGGCCATCCTGGGCTACATAGGTAATTCCAAGTTAGCTCAAGCTACAGAATGAAGACCCTGTCCCAAAACCTACAAAGAAGAAAGAAGAGGCAGATGCTTTCATTCCTTTGACGCTCTCAAAACTGATCTCCAAATCAAACACCGTGGGTTAGGTACAGTCATGTGTGCAGCATTCTGTGTTCTTCAATATCCTACAGTATCATAGATCTGCTTCTGGTTAGAATTACACAGGAGGAACTGACTGCTGTTTTATATACTTTTTTCATGCAAATAGTGTAAAGTCAGAAGCTGCAACTGAAGACTGTTTTTGTTTGCTTAAGTGAATTTTTGACACCGGCTCTCTCCCTTCACTTTGCAGCCATACTGCAAGTTCCCAGGCAGACCCATATGCATACAGATAAGGCTCCTTTGTAATAAGGAGAGATTAAAAAAAACAAGAAGCAAAAAACCCACTTGTCTTGCTTTTCAAGTACGTATACCATAAATGCAGTTGAATGAAGCAAGATTATAGCCAAATATAGACAGGACACACGACAAAACCTCTCTCTTGATTGGCTCCCACCTTTGCCCCAAAAGAAGAACATTGTGGTTTAAATGCCGCAGTCCCAGGAAGTCTTGAAATCATCAAATCAACTGAAGGGGTTTTCAAACTCATTCTTCATCATTTCAACTGGGCCCTAGTCCAGTGCAATTGGTGGCTTGAGGGGCCTGAGTCTCAAGACTGGGGCAGATATTTTCAACCCTCATTTGACAGGACATAATTAGAGGAGAAGCCATCCCAGTGTTGCTGACATTTGAACCTCTGGAGCTTTCAATCCCGGCCATGGATTGGATTTCAGTTTCTTTCTTGTGGCACTGCCAATTTGTACTGTTGTAAACTGAGCGGCCGGTAACCTCTCAAAAGCCAGCTACAGCTTGACTGGTTTTCAAAGGCCCATTCAAAGCTCAGAGCTTGTAAAAGGATGTGTTCGATGGAGCTTCAGCTGGCCCCGCTAGGAGATGGCCTGGGCTGATAAAACGCTTTGCAGCTTCAGTTTCCGCCAAGTGTTTTAAAACATTTGTGTTCGTTTCAGGCCTGTGTAATTGTTTGTTATCGGACCCACTGCCATTCTTTTAGCCTTGTGATCATATCATAAGGTCCCTTGCACAACCAGTGCAGAAGCTCTGTGAGGATGAAGACTATTAACCCCTGGGGCTTAGTTCATGAGCAACTCAAAGCCTCATTAGATTTCCATCTGTGAGAGATGTGTGCACCCAAGCCAAGGCTGCACATTCCCCTTTCAGTTGTTTGTGCTTGCCCTCCCATGGCCTGGCTTCCAAGCTTTGGATAAACAGGAATTGAGCCCCAAATCTCCCTGGGGAAGTGGCCGGCTATTATTATCACCAGTGGAAAAACAGACAATGGTCAGAAGCTGCAGAGAACCGAGTCTAGTTGGCTCTTCACCTTTCAGACCACATGACCTCCAAGTTCAACTATAGCACGCTTTCCTTTTAACAGGAAGTACACACTTGCATGTACCTTCTTCTCACAGAAACCTCAAACCTTACCAGAGCTACCTTGTCACAAACTGTGACTTCAATAGATATGTGTGAATTGGAACACGGAGAAATTTGAACTTCTGTACTAGTGTCACTGTAAAACTCAGTGGCTCGGCCAAAGTGCTAATTTCTTTCCAGGAAGTACCAACAAGCACACCCCTGACAAGTTTTCCTTTTAGATTTTCAAATGCCACATATTTTTGCTGTCATTTAAGAGCACTGTGTGGTCACTATCAGCCATAAATTCCAATGATTCTTTACTAACAAAAATAAAGAAAGCCTGATATGCCACAAATTGGTGGAGCCGATTTTGTAAATCAGTCAGAAGATCCATTAACCTTGAAGATTTTAATTCAAGGATGTATGTAGGCTTGGTTGATATTCATAAATACAGTATAAAGCAAGCAAACAACAGCAAAACTATAGAGAGATTCATTGGAGGAAAGTTGTCTGACTTAAATATCCTCCAAAAGCAATTAAACACACATATAACATGTTCCTACAATAAGCATAATTACTAATAGCCATGTTGTAGGTGAATGGGAATATATGAGTAAAATTTCATACAACATGAAAAAAATAAGATAATCTTGGTTTGTCAAAAGAGAAACGTATATTTAAGAAAGCATATAGACAAGGAGCCCTAAAATATGTGCCAGCATCTAGGAGGCAGAAGCAGGAGGATCAGAGATTGAAAGTCATCCTCGGCTACATGTCACGTTTGAGGCTAGCCTAGTATACATGAGACTGGCTCAAAACTGAAAGAAGACGAAGGAAAAAAAGAAAAGAAAAAGAAAAAGAAAACACATCAGAACAGCATCAGGAATTTCTCGGTAGCAAAGGACAAAGCTTATAAAGTGTTAGTGCCCTCATCAATGATTGATTGTTTCTATATTGTTCGAATTCCCTATACAATAAGTGTTTTTTATAATGATAAAAGTCCACTTGGGAAAGTAACACCCCACCAGTGCTTATTATTCTTTAATGAATTAATAATATGAGAAGGGAGAAGGGCAACCTACTAATAATGGTCCAGAAGACAAGATGGAGGCGAAAATATCAGCCTTGCATTCATTTGAACTTTATTCACTCTTGCTTAAAAAAAGAACTTTCATGATTGCATATTCCATGCACCCCACTAAAAGCCACGACTTTCACACTCAGACACAGTGAATACAAAGCTCACCCAGGCAGACTGCAATGGAGGTGGCTGCTCTTGCATTCTAATTGAGGGATGATGTGCCTCAACCATTCTCCTGACAAATTGAGAAAATGAAGAAATCACCAGCTGCTAGAGCACAAAGAAGGAAGGGACCAAGTGAGGATGACTGGTGTCTGGCTAAGACATCCTTCTGTTTTCTTGAGTTAGCATAGAGGAAGAGAACGCCCCCAGCCATTGCACGCAAGTTAGAGTGCACACAGGCAAACACTGCAGAGTTCAAGGGAGGGGCTCTACAGGCCCAAAGAGAATGCCTATTTTGGGACTTGTGGTTGTGACCACAGTGTACTACCTTCAGTTTTCTGCACATGTTGTGATCAGAACTTTGACACCGATGGCAACTAGATGACCAGATGCTAATTGTTTTTTAATAAATGGGGTTTTTTTGAGACAGGGCCCCAAATGGGTTATATAGCTGAAGATGACCTTGAATTCCTGATCCTCCTGCCTCTACCTCCCAAGTGCTGAGATTACAGCCTCCTATCACCTTGAGTATTTGTTCTGCCTAGATTCAGCAAGGGTGATTGAGAGTCCCAACTACCCACACCAATCCTGTATTTCTTTTGGTAATCTACCATATCCTATCTCAGACAATGTACCCTTGTAAGTCCTTCTTTTAACTGAGTTGTTTTAGTCCACGAGGTGTCCCAATTTCTCCCCAAGACTTACATGGAGAAGGCAAACCAGATAAATACTCCCCCATTGTCTTCAATCTGCATCTGCATACTAAGGGGGAGATCTAATGTATTCATCAATATCTTAAAGTAGGAAGCCTAAATTCTCCTTCTTTTCCCATCTTGAAAATAGAGGGGCAAGGAAAATCATATACGTTGCAATCTTTATCATGGGCTACATGAATAAGCAAGTTCCTACGGCTTTCTCACAGGCAACTGATAAATAGTATGGTTTAGTATAGCTTTCAGGTAGATCTGCATTCAGAAATATTCACACAAGATGCAATGGCTTACACAGGACTCTAACACTTATCACATGCAAACCCTTAACATGTGAACATAGGTGGTTTGTTTTCTTATATCACATTTCTGTTTTTCTTACTGTACCATCTAAGGGTACCATACAAAGGCTGGCAAGCTGGATCCAGTTGACAAAGGCCTGGTGTAGAGCCTTTTCTACACTGCTCTAAAAGATGGAGCACTTTCTCTTGATCAGGCATCCCTGTGGCTCCACTTAGGGATGGGAAGGACATTGTATGCTCTCATAATTGAGAGATATCTCTTTTGGGAAATGAAGGTAAAGGGGGAGCTCTTTTAACTGTCTCCTGTTATTAAGCTGCTTTCCGTTCCAGTCAATGTTGTTTACCAGTGCTGAACAAACATTAACAGAGAGTCTGAAAGGACTCTACCATCATTTCTAAGATCTTCAGATGTCTACACCCTGAGCTTTCAGATCCTAGTGTTTTTGAGTGAGGCATTTCCCTCTAAGATAGATGGTGTGCATGCTTTAGGATGCATGCATGTAAGCTTTGCAAGTAGTTCACATTTCCATTATGAACTAAAAAGCAAGCCAACAAAAGACTTCCTGTACCATTAATGTGGACTGCAACCACACTGTAAGAATTCAAAGTGGTACATCTTATGCAAGAGGAGGGGCAGCCTGTGTAAAGGTGTTTATGTTACCCCATTGAATGTCTTTGTTATCTTTTCAAAACTTCAAAGTGTAGGGAAAGGAAACAGACCTATGCCACAAGACCTTAAATGGAGGAGGACTTCTCTTAGTATCCTTACATTTTCTAATTTTTCATTTTCAAGGGCATAAGGTTTAACAAATAACCTTAGAGATATTTAGAAATATTGCCCAGCTAAAACATTATTTATGCAGAACATAGTAGCACATACTCTCAAGGGATTAATCCCAGCACTCAGGAGACAGAGGCAGGTAGATCTGTGAGTTCGAGACCAGCCTGGTCTAGGGGTGAGGTCTAGAATAGCCAAGACTACTCAGAGAAACCTTATCTCAAATAAATCATTCATGCAGCTAATACTTGATTGGCAACCTATAGCCACGGTGGTAGCCTGTCTCAAAAAACCATCTGTCTGCCATCATATTAACTTCCTTATTCCTCTATTAGAAAAATGAAAACAAATCAACAAACTGTGAGCTGGTTTCTTTTTCAGTTCTAGGTCATCAAACCCAGGACCCTGTGTATGCTAGGTGAGTGCTCTACCAGTGAATTACATCTCCAACCCCATACATCAACAAATGAATAAATAAACACAACAGTTGTGAGATTCAGTGCCATTTGCTCTTGTGTCCCACTGAAATTCAAGCCCACAAAAGAAAAAAAAGGAAAAAAGAAAAAGGCAAGAGAGTCTTGGGTGAAGTACAAATAGCAAAATTATAGCCCAATTAATTGCTTGCAGCTGCAAAGAATAACCTACGTAGCCAAATGCTGTAGGTTGGCCCTGTGGACAGGGCAATAAAATTGGTAGAGAAACAAGCAGAACTCCATGTCCTCGGTTCCTTCCGGGCTTAACGTGGGCGCGTCCTTTCCTGCAAGGCACCTGCATGCTCTGTGGCATGACTTCCGGCCAGAGATTTCCTGTAAGAGTGAAAAAGAAAAAAAAAAAAAAAAAAGAAAGAAAGAAAGAAAAAGAAAAGAAAACCAGGTAGTACCACTGTTTTTTGTGTCCTTGTCTAGTGTTTTGTCCTTTTTCAGCTTTCAAGAGCGTCCCAGGCAGTGATATGAGCTAGAACTTCCTGGAACTCTCTTTGACATACTGATTTGCTCAGAACATTCTAAATTAACTAACATTTGACTGATGTTAAGATTGAAGCTGTTCAGTGTGGTGGGAAAAAAGAGTCTTCAGGGTCAAACAAGACCCAAACTCACATATATAAATACCTGAGTCCCCTCATCACGGAGTCATAAATAGTTCTGAACACTGGAGAATTATCAATTCTCTGATATGGACATCCTGATTTTATTTGTTCTGCCAAAGAGAAAAGGCCTTCATTACTTGAAGTGCTACTGTAGCACTGCTGGTAAATATTCTTACTTCTGTTGGATTAAAGGGCCAACCCAGGGTTTTATGAGCTGTCACTTTATTTCTAAATTGGGAGAGCTTACTAGAGTTATTTGGTGGCTTAGTGAAAATTTCAACAACAGCTAGCACTTAAGTATGTTAGTGCTATTGTTTCTTTCCTTAAAAGCCACCTTGGAGGTCATAACCTAGCACCTTTGTTTTGCAGATAAGGAAACCAAAGACCAATGTTATGGAGATAAGCGCTGACTCCAGCTGTCCTCAAGTCCACTTTTTCCATGATCCCACCAATGCTCTTCGTGCAAACCATGCAAGCAAGTGTTGGTCAGGACTTTCTGTATTTACATTTTCAAAGGATCTTGGGCTTCATATTTTGATAACATTCAGTTTCCTACTAGGAAAGACCCCAAGCTGTTTCCTCTTCTTTACAGCAATTCAAAAGAGCCATTACTGAGGGGTATTGAAGGATAGATAAGTGGCTGAACTGGGAAGTTTTCATATCACTTATTGTCCTGCATGGCTTTAGCATATGTTTTGTTCTTTTCCCTCAAACTGTAGAGCAGCAAACAAGTGAGATAGTTTTTTTTTTTTTTTAATGATACAGCAACAACAAAAACACATTTTAATGTTTTTTCCTCAACTGTAATTTTAGTAAGCTCAGCCAATTGATACTAACGTCCCCCTCAATTTTTGTTATTTCTACAGTTTTGGTGATTTCACTGGGGATATAATAATCTCTAAAACGACAGTGAATTGCAGTGAAATGTATTTGAGGAGATTGTTTGAAAAGTCGGTTTGCTTGAATAGATCATGCTTACATCTATTTGATGGATTCTACATAGTGGGACAGAGGGAGGGGGAAGTACTACTAATGGGATCATTTGGCTATTGTTTCATCAGATTATTGTTCTGGTTAGTTGCACCAATGCAGAGATGTTTCAAATGGCTTTATATTTAGGACTGGGGGTAGGATAAAGATTTCTTCATCTGGACCCTGGCAACACATGGAGTTTGATAATTCTGTATTGTAGGGGCTAGGATTTACAGGATGCTGTTAGGAGCAGCCTTGGCTTCTACCCACTCAGTGATAGTTCCTCTTCTCCACCTCTTGGCCATATTGAGTAAAATAGTTCCAGACATGGACAAATGTTTCCCCTGCAGTTTTGCCCTACTCCACCTCGAATAAAGAGTCTCTGCACTGTATGGTGTAGGTCTCCTAGAGAGCACTCATTAGTACATTGTAGAAACTCTCTGCCAAACATCACCATCCCTACCAGCTCTCCTGGTCAACATTCAAAAGAGTTTATGGTAATCTGGGGGAAGTATTCTATGGACCTGCTTCTTAGCAAATGAAGGAGCTTTTCACTACCCAACAGAAGGTTGCTATTTGTTCCAAAATGGAGGTGCAGGGATGCATATGAGTTTTTACTTCCAGAACCTTTTCTGGTTCTGAACAAGTCAACTCTGTTGCAGAAATACAATGTCTTGTCTGGGGGCTACTAACAGAGAGCTCTGACTATGAACCTCAGTGCTATACTGAGAACTACCTTGAACTATGGGCCAAGCTTGTTTTACACTGTCAGAAATGATAGCACTCAGTCTCTCTGTCTCTGTCCCTCACACAGGCACACACAGTTACACACACACACACACACACACACACACACACACACACACACTTTCCATCTTGCTTCTTGAGCTTTGCTTTCCCCCAAGTGGAATCCATGTGAGTGGTGGATGACAGGATAATGGGATAGACAGTAACAATGAACTTTCTTTTCTTTCCATTATTGTTTGTTTATTTATGAGTATTTTCTTAAGTGAAAAATGGGAACTAGGCTACACAGTAATCTTTTTTTTTTTTTTTTGTTCAAAACTGAAACTAGATGCTCAAGAAATCCCCTAGCAAAATTTTGTTGTCTGTTTTGTTGTTTGCTTGTGTGATGCTAGATATTGATCCCAGGGCTTCACACATGCTAGACTAGTGCTCTATCACTGAGATGTAGCCCCAGGCCTTTCTAAATTATCATTACCACCACCACCATCTACATAACATCACCTTTGGGGGGCTTTTGTGATAGAATCTCACTATGGTGGTTGACTTGAACTTGGGAATAGCCTCTTTTTTTTTCTATCTTCTAAGTGCTAGGGCTACAGGTCTGTAATGCCTGTATTATACTGAGATAGTCTCATTGTTACCCAGACAGACCTTGAATTTACAATCCTGCCCAGCCTGCACTCATCCTCAGACCCTTGGTGACCTTCTGATGCCATTACACTCATTTTCCTGAAATGAGGGACAAACAGAAGCACAGTTTCAGCCATAATGGCAGTTCTGAGGGAAAGTTTTAGCATGTCTTGCTTCTGCATTCTTTTCTTTAGCATCAAAGTGAACAATCTCTGACCACAGTAGAGATCCAAATCAACAGAAACTCCATGAAACAAAACCAACCAACCAAAGAAAGAGCATAGCCACTTGAAGCTCATGATGTTTTTTTTCTAATCCCAGGGCCCCTTATGCAAGGCCATGTGTAAGTCTGCGGCCTGGCTTTCTGAAAGCAACTTCCTGTACTTGTACAAAAATATTTCAGACAGTGATCCATTTCTAAACTCTTGCCCTTTCTTTTTCTCTGTTCCTTTTTCCCCCCTCCCTCAGACTTTCTCTCATTTTATGTTAGCTCCAGTTGTCTTCCTTTGAGTAATTTCTTGTGTTCTTTGGACTTTTCACAATCAGCATTAACACTTTGAAATTTATTTTACCTTATTTATTAATGTATTTTTATTTGCATGTGTATGTGTATGCATGGGTGTGTGTGTGTGTGTGTGTGTGTGTGTGTGTGTGTGTGTACTATACATGCATGCGTCCACCTACCTTTACCATGATGCAAGTGCAGAGTTAAGAGGACAACTTTCAGGAATCTGTTCTCTCCTTCACTCATGTGTATCTTGGTGAGCTATCTCAGAGTATCAGCCTTGGTGACAAATCTCCTTTACTAGCTAAGCCATTGCCCCAGCCCCTTGCAAAATTTTACGAATAAACGAAGCTTTAGAAAGACATTTCTGAGGGCTGGAGAGATGGCTTAGCAGTTAAGAGCATCCACTGCTCTTCCAGAGGACCAGGGTTCAATTTCCAGCACCTACATGGGAGCTCACAAGTGTCTGTAACACTAAGATCTGACACCCTCACACAGACATACATGCATGCAAAATACCAGTGTACATAAAATAAAAATAGATTATTAACAATAACAACAAAAAAAGACATTTCTGTGTTTGGGACTGTAGGTCAGTAAGTAGAGGGCCTACCAAGAATGAGTCCTCATAAACTGTGTGATGTGTCTAACAGGCTTATAATCTCAATACTGAGGAAGTGGTGGCAGGAGAATCAGAAGCTCCAGAACGTCCTTGAATACATCGGGAGGTCATAGCTACCCTTTGAATATGAAAAAAAAAAACTTGTCTCAAAGAAAAGTAAGAAAGAAAGGAAGGTAGGAAAGAAGAAAGAAAGAAAGGAAGGAAGGAAGGAAGGAAGGAAGAAAGAGAGGAAGGAAGGAAGAGGTATGCCTGTATTGTCCCCTGTTCTGCTCTCAAGAAAACCATTAGAACCTAAACAGACTGAGGATAAAAACAGAAGTAACATTTTTTTCTTTCTTCTTTTTGCTTTTTTGAGACAGGGTCTCCCTGTGTAGCCCTGACTGTCCTGAAACTCGCTCTGTAGACCAGATTGGCCTAGAACTCAAGGATCTATTTACCTCTGCTTCCTGAGTGTTGGGTTTAAAGGCGTATACCATTGCATCCAGCCACAACATTTTTTAAAGGTGCCTTCTCTTTATAGAAAGTGTTGTACACTTCTGCCCCCTTCTTTACAACTTTCTTTTTATTACTAATTTTTGACATTAGCATGCCAAATAATGTATGCCATCATAGCATCGTGATATAGCTTTCAATACAGATTCCTTCATGCATGCTCAAAGCTCATGTGACTTGTGATAAAAGAGACTTGTTTTAACTTCAGCCAAAATGATATGAAGCCTCCATGGAATATATAAACATTAGTAGAGAATAAAAGGCCATAAAGCTGCCTCTCTATTACATTTGAGACTTCATTTTCTGTGGATATTTCCCTCAATTGATTCTGTTGGAATGTGTAATTCCTTGTTATTTGATTTTGTAGGCCTTTTAAACAATTAACATAAATCAAACCCAGAATTCAGAAACTTATTAAAATCCTTTCTTGATGAAGCCATTTGGGGGAAGAGATGGAGAAAGAGAACACACAGAACAAAGAGGTTAAAACATACAGTTCATTAAGAAGAAAACAGTTGAAGTAGAGTAGAAGAGAAGGAATGATTAAAAGTTGGTGTTATTGGAGATAGGGTGGAAATAGGGAAGACAGGTTTCTTAGAAAATGAACTTTGATCCAAAAAGTGAGAGAGGCAGCCATGTTGGTATTGAAAGAAGTCTCTTCCCGTCTGGGGATATCCTTGGTGACAGAAAATTTGTCTAGCAAACCAGAGGTAATCAGTTAGAAGTCAATCAATGCCATAAGTTTCTCCCTAGCTAAAGGAACAGTTAATGCAGAGGAGTGAGAGATGATAGTGTGTCTGGCATGGTAGAGGAACCTCATAGGGCCCAGTGTGCCCAGTGAGGGAATAGAGGAAGTTGGAGAGAGTTTTTTTCATGTATCAATTCTTTGTGTGTAGGTGGGAGAGGGGCACAGTCACACCACTGTGTGCAAAAACAAGACAGCTTGCAGGAACTAATTCTCTCCTTGTACCATACAGGTCCCTGGGATTAAACACAGATTGTTAGGCTTAATGGCAGACCCCTTTGCCTTCTGCGTTAGCTCATTGGTCCTTGGAAAGTGGTTTTTAACTAGTATTGAAGCATGGGAAATAATAGAAAGTGGGACTCTAGGGGAAAGAATAAGACACACCCAAGAGCATGCATGTGAATTTCATAGAGCTGAGTTCTAGTTAGTTGTCTTGATTTGAGCTATAGAAACATTCAAGTGCATTCTGAAGTTATTATCTCCAAAGGAATGCTAAGGACTGTAGAGCAGATTGGAGTGATTTCTGAGGTGTGTTGGTCAAGATTACAGCTGGGAAATAATACCCCAACCTACAGGGGTGATATTGTAAGACAGGGTATCTTTACTGTAAACAACAATTTCTACTCTTGTTTGTGAGTTTACCTGAAAACTGCAGCTATTCAAATTCAACTAGGAGGGAAGTGACACAAACTCAAGGTCATATAGGCCTAGGCCTTAAGTGTGGCTCACTGCTATTTTAACAACCTTATTTTCTGGAGAGTTGGAAATAGCATGAATACTGTTCATCCAGTTCCCAGCACCCAACAGGTAGCTCCTAAATACCTGTAACTTCAGTTCTAGAAGATGTAATGCTTTATACTGGCCTCCAGGGGGTACATACACACATATGCATATATCTTCATGCAGAGCTATGAGTATTGATATTGAAAAATAATTGTAAAAGGAATATTGTCTCTACATAAGCAGCCTTCATAGGAGACGATGATGGTGCTGGAATTCCTGAGTGAGCATCTTCAGTCAGATGCTAAAGTGAAGGGCTTTCCCCCTCTGCTTTCTCCTGTGCATCTACCCAGCCTCAGTTCTGCCTCCCACATGCACCATGATACCTTTTTATCCTAAAATAGCCACTCTAAAGCGTACAAGTCTACATTCACAATATCATTCAATCCCATCTTTATTTAGTTCCAAAACATTTTCATAAATTCAAAGGGAAACCCCAGACCCATCAACTGTCATTCTCCATCTTCCTGCTTTCCAACCATGGACAACCAGCAATCTTCCTTCTTTCTTTATGGTTTGCTATTCCAAAACATTTCATACAAATGAAGTCATATACTACATTACCTGTCATGACTCACTTCTTTCATTTAGCACACTGTGTTGCTATTTAGTTCATCCATATTGCAGTACATATCAGTACCTCACTCCTTTTTATGATCAAACACTTGCCCGTTCTATGGATATACCACAATCTATCTATCCATTCACCAGTTTAGGTTGTTTCTATCATGTGGCCATTCTGAGTTGACATATTATTATAATTATAGGTTTTTAAGTAGAAAAGAGAGATGACTTCAATTCTGTTTTATACAAGTATATTTGGGCTGTTTTAGAATAAGTGAATTCATATTGAAGTGGTAACCATAAATAGGTGAAAAACTAATGCTTTTCTTGCCTGACTCACTGGACTTGACACTCTGCCACATGCTGCTATCTGTTTGGATGTTTAGGATAGTATCTGCTCCCAACAGAACCATTTATTTCATTCTTTCTGATCTTTATTTATTGTGTGTATATGTATGTACGTGTTTGAACATGTATTGTACACACACGCACATGTACACATGCACACACACACACACACACACACACACACACACACACACACACAATCCAAACAGCTTACAGGAGTCAGGTCCTTCTACCATTTAGGTTTTGGACAGCAAAGTCAGGTCTTAGGGCCTGTCGCAAGTGCCTCTACCTGATAAATTATCTTGCTGACGCCATTTCATTAATTCTCAAAGTTTCTCCTTTCTGTTGCCAAGTAAAGGCCAACCAACCATTAAATATGTGCCTGAAGAGTGAATGTTTCTCACAGTTTACACAAGGATTCCTGGGAAAGATGGACCACGATATTTTAAGAACGAAATGGAAAGAAAACACAGGGAAACTAAATGCAATACGTGCTGCTAGATTACATCCTATACAGAGAAAGTGGGCCTAGGGAAAGCAATTCCCATGCCCTAAAATTTCTTCTTGTGTTTGAAAAGAGTTCCCATTCCACTGGCTGTTCAGCCACCAAGGATCTCTGAATGATGGAAATTACTCATATAAGGAAAATGAGAGATGTTCCAGGTGCCTCTGCTTCCCGACTCTGCATGCATTTGTTCCTGCTGGAAAGGCAGGGAGGCCCTGCTTAACTCCTGATTCAGGCTGGAGCTATAATTTTACCTTTCCAGCACAGAGCATTCTTCAGATTTCTGCCCTGCCATGGCTCTAAAGAAACCAGAGACTGAAGTAGAAAATGATCTGTGGGATGACTAGTCCTGCCGTTCCCTCTCCTGAACTCTCCATCAACTCCAGGGAAGCTGAGTTCATTGCCTTTGTGGTTTCTGGAACATGGGACAAGTGGCAATAGGAGGCTGAGAAGAGGAGAAAGAGGGTAGCCTAGGACATCTGTAATAGTAAAATCAGCTTCCTCCATTCAAACACAGTATTTTTCTCCCTCCTTAGTATATCCTTGGCTGACTAGAACAAAGACAGGTGGAGGCCACAAGGTAAGGGGTGGGTGGGGTTTATAGCTTATTATAGAATTCCTCTCCATCTGCATATACTTTGATGAAGAAGGGGTACTTGGAAAAGCTAGAAATAAACCAGCACTTGTCCCAGGGGTTCTCCCAAATGGGTTGAAAACTTGGTAAAATACAGCTGTATGCACTATTCTGTTATTGTGGAAAACATACACACACACACACACACACACACACACACACACACACACACACACACACACACACGTTTGTTGAAATGGGGCTTTGAGGAGTTCAAATGTGTGCAATTCCATTGCCCTAAGAGATTTCAGTTACCTTTCTGTCTTAGCCTTCACCCTTGCTGGGTCCTGTGCACCCCATCGCCACCTTCTCTTATACCAGCTTGGTCTTTGGTCAATGCTACCTGCAAATCTCAGCTTTCCTTTCAATGCCTCAGAGAAGGACTTTCTCTCACTTTCCCTCATCTAAAACTCCAGTTCTATTAGCCACCCATTCTGAGCACCCTATCTTTGCTTTTCTTGGCATCTGTCACACTGTATCCCATTTTACTGTTTGAGACACAGTCTCCTGTGGCCTAGGCCAACTTCAGAATCACTATGTAGCTGAGGATAATCCCAAACTCCCAATCTTCCTCCCTCTCCATCTGATATCACATTTTATGCAGAGTGAGTTCCAGGACAGCTGGAATTGTTACACAGAGAAACCTTGTCTTGAAAAACCAAAGAAACAAATAAATGAATTATAGTTTTATGTTTCTCCAAAGACCTAATATTCCTTATTTTTTATTTCCCTAAGGTTAAGATAACATCACATCCAGTGGTCAAGTACTAAACCATGGAGATGCTATTGTGGGTGCTCTTTCCAATTTTCAGTTTTGCTTTACTTGATGATAATATTATGGTAATCACTTCCAAGTCGTCAACACTAATCCTATAGAAAACAAGTGCTGATTAGAAAAATAGAGAATTTGAAGTTAGAAGGGGGTGTGTCTATATGGTCCCAACTAACAAGAAAACTAAAGCTTGAAGGGGTTAAATGACTTCCTTACCTGGGGTCACATATCTGCTGAGACTGGAATCTAGATATTTGAGATGATAGATTCAGTACTTTCTTCTTTCATCTCTATTTTTTTTTCTAAAGGGTCTCATGTCACCTAGGCTGGCTTCAAACTGCATATGTAGTCAAAGATAACCTTGAACTCCTGATTCTCCTGGCTCTATGTTCCAAGTGCTGGTAGCATAAGCATATGCCACCATACCCAGCTTTAATTCTTTCTTTACTATCTAACGAATATAGTTGGTATATAAACAAATTCTTGGAAAATGCCATATGTACATTTGGGTCTTGATTGTGTTCATAAAATCACTCATCCCTAGACATTCTGGACTCATTCCTGTGTAAATATCCCACATCAGTTTCCTAGCATGGGGTCTAGCATAGCGACAGGCTGAAAAATGAGTCTATGTGGTAAGATAACTTAAACTCAAAATTTGATCATGGGGCATTTCTCAAGTCTCTTAGCTACCCTATGCTTCAATTTAGTACCTGTAGCATAACCAGAACAATTCTTCCCTTAGAAGGTGGCTGTGAGAATTAAGTTGTTTACTAGATATGAAATCATTAGGAGGATGTCTGACCCATACTAAATGCTGTTAAATGTAAGCTGAAAATATCTTAGTTGGGGCCAGTGAAATAGTTCAATGGATAAAACAAATACTCCCAAAGCTGGAGGATAAGAGTTCAGATACACAACACCCATACAAACAGCAAGTGTATATGGCAGCCCACCTGTAATCACAGAACACAAGAGGCAGAGATAAAGGATCACGAGGACAAGCTGGCTTGCTAGATGAGCCCAATTGGCAAGCTCTGGGTTCAATACATAAGGTGGAGAGTGATTAAGGAAGGCCCCAACATCAACTTCAGTAGACTTCTATCCTAGCTGAAGAACCTAAAACGTAAGGCAACCATTATTTTCTGTTTTTTGTTTTTTTATTTTTTGGGTAGTCAATAAGCTTGATCTTTTTCCTGAGGAGAAATATTACCTTTACAGTGGTGGACCAGGCTTGGTAGACTAGACTAATCTTTGCTCTGAACAAAGGCTCTCCCATTCCTTCTAAAGCTGTCCACTAGGCAAAATTCCTTGAAAAACCTGTTAGGAAGACATATGTGGAGAATGGTGGTGGCTTAACAACATAGACATGATTCTGTTGTGCCTTGTACTCCAATGAAAAGCTGATTGAAAACACTACATTATATACTTGTGAATCAGTCTCTACCTTATACCATCCAGACAGGGTCTCCCATGACACAGAGCTTGCCAATTTGTCTCATTTTGCAAGAAAACTTGCCTCTGGGATTCCCCCATCTCTGCTTCCTGAATTCTATGATACAGTTGGGCAGTCATGCCCATCTGCCATTTGTATATCTGCTAGGAACCGGAACTCTGGTCCTCCTGCTATGGTGGTGAGTGCTTTCTTCACTGACCCATCTCCATTGCCAGCTATGGTCTTTGAATAATTAAAAGAGTTCTGTAGTCAAATATATTTGGGAAATATAGGATAAACTGAATTCTTTACCACTGAACCTAACAAAGCCTTCCAGGTGTTCATGTATACTATGTACCTTCAGAAACAGCATGTAATTTGAAGCTATCAGCATTTAGTACTTCTCCAATCCTTCCTGCACATAATTTGAGAATTATCTGGAAAGCTGGAGATATAGCTCAATGGTTGAGCACTTGTTATGCATGCATGAGGCCCTGAGTCTGATCAAGAAGGGGAAAAAGAACTATGTGGGTGTCTAGTCAAGTGCTGATTCAGTGGATCTTCAGTGGGACAAGACATTCTGAATATCTAATGCATTCAAATTAGTCTAATGTGATTTTGTTAATGAGGGGCACTTTATCTAATGTGGAGATAGATGAATAGAGGGTGTAGGCTCCAAATGGGTTCAAGTTTTTCTAAGCTTCTTATAACATGGTATCCTCATCCTGATTGTCTGTTCTCCATGAGTGATGGCCATGGGCATAAATCCAATCTTACATGGCAAGAAGATAGTCAGAGCACATGTAATTGATTCAGCTGCACCTCACCTTGCAGTCATGTACCTTAAAATTGGCTCCATGGCCTGTATACATGTTAGAATCAAAATCCCACAGTCAGCAGTGTGTGTGTGTGTGTGTGTGTGTGTGTGTGTGTGTGTGTGTGTGTGTGTTTTAAGCTTCTGATTGCCAGGCCTCTTCTAGCACAGTTCACAAAGAATCCCCTGGGCTGGGGGATTATGTGCCAGTAGATTGTAAAAGTCCCCCCAGTGATTCTAATGGAAATTTACCCTTAAACCTCTGACAGATATCAGTGAAGTGAAAGCCATAGTAGGTGTCCATGAAGCATAAATCCCCTAACTACACCTGCTTTCCTCTCTTCCACATCCCCAGTGCTGCCATGAAGAACTGGGAGAAGAGAGATAATCAAGCAAGCACAGCTTCATTTCCTCCTGAGCATCACCATGGCTCATCTCTGTAGCTCATATCTGGAACAAGTGGTTATACTGTTTGGAAAGCACAGAAAATTCCTTAAGTGGGAATTTTGATCAGGATGAAATGAGTTACAGTGTATTTATGATAAGTTGAGCACAGCATGATCTCAATTATTTACACTGAATAAAATAATATTCCTAGGTTTAGGCCATAGCTCTCTGCAGTTACTAGCTTGGTTACCATAGCGAACAAGTGCTGCCTAATTTGGTCACATACAGTGTATGGAAAGTGAAAAGTTCATGGCACTTGTAGGTATATGACTGAGTGCACACAGCATCTAAGATACATTAAGTAAGACCAGATATTTTTTGGGGTTGATTGAATAGAATTTAAATATCTGACCCATAGACCAGTAGTCATGTATGGGCTATTTATTATTCACCTTTGATGAAACATGTTAATTGAGATGGAATGCTCACAAAATTTTATACTAACTTAACAGAGTAACTATGTCTATTAAATCTAATAATAAAATTTATGTCCTTGGATTTTGTGTGCCTTTGTTGAATTTTTGGAATAATTCATTTTATGAGAACATTGGTCCATGGGCTGATATTTCATATGCCTTCTCAGTTAATTTTTTATAATTCACTTTTATTATATTTTATGAAAGTATTTTTAAAGATAGATTGGAGATTAAGCCATTGATTTCATAGAGAAGGCCCAAGAATAACTAGTTTAAATGTAAGTTCATAAATATTGTGTCCTAACCTCCATATGCTCACTGTGACATAGAAATGAATGGCCCCTAACACATACACATGGAAAATAAACATATAAATGAAATAAAGTAGTTTGTTTCTCCACCTCCACATTTCTGCTGTGCGTGGACACACATACATTTTCTACCTTTTAGAAGGATACCAAGCACTCACCAGACAACAAATCTCTGGCACCTTGATCTTAAACTTCCTAGTCTCCAGAATTGTAAGAAATAAATTCTTATGCTTTACAAATCTCAAGTATTCTGTTGCAGCAACACAAAAACAGATGGCACCTTCTGAATTTCAAAACCTTTTAATGGAGTGAAAAAGATATGGAAACAAGTGAAACTTATAGGGGAGCAAGTAGGAATCATTTGGGGGTACAATTTGTAACTAGATAATAAGGATATTATGTTTTAGCAGAGTACAAGCTAATAATCTATTATGTGCCTACACTGCTTAAATGCGTACCCCATAAATACCTCCTTCCCAAAAGTTAGAACTCCATCCTTTTACTGGGATAAGCAGCCAGAGACTGTCCCACAAAAGAGGCTTTCTATCTCATCTTTAACATGCTTATGCACAGCCTGTCTTTTTATGGGTTTGTGGAGGTGGGCAGTATTAAACCTAGGGCTTTTCCTATACTAGATAAGCATATTAGCACTGAGCTAGATACTTAGCCCTTCTCACGGGCTAAGTTTCCTTCGTTTTACTTATTGTTTGCTTTGGTATTTGTTTGTGATGAGAGCTCTTCTAGCCAAGTTGTCCTATAGTCAAGGATGACCTTGAACTTCCGAGTCTCCTGAATCCACCTCCCAGAGGTGAAACTGGATTAGTTTATGTGGAACTGTGGTTCAAACCCAGGAATTCATGCATGCAAGGCCAGAAGTACTCTACAAACTGATCTGAGCTACATATCCATTCTCCTGTGAGAAAATTTGTACAGCTCATATTCCATAGAACATCTACTGAGATGCCTGGGGTAAAGGTTTTCTAGCTTCAAAGCAGGTGATAATGAAAAGGAATGATGAGCAACTCTGGAGCTCACAGAGATGTCTTGGAAGGAGAATACTAGATCAGTTCTCCAGGTGGCATTTGTGACTGACTTATGACTAACAGGATGGAGCCTAAAGTTGAGAAGAGGACAAAGAAATGAAGCATCCAAGGTCCATGGTCTTGATTCTGCCATCTGCTTGATCTAGTAGATGGTGTCTCCAAGAAGTAACCTACTAGAACTGTAAGACTCTTAATAGCTATTGATTGGGTCCCCAAGCAATGTCAAAGTCTAAATTTCATAGAGAAATATAATTCAAGCCACAAGAATGAGCCACATATGTCATTTAAAAATCTCACCAAATTGTCTTCTTGTTGTTGTTGATTTTTGAGGAAGGGTCTCATGTTGCCTACTGGACTCAAATTCACTAGGAGATTATTTTACTTTATTTTTTTTCTTATTTTACATATTGATCCCAGTTCTCTCTCCCACCCTCCTATGCCCCCTGACCACCCTCCCATCCCATTCCCCCCATACACACTCCACAGGGAGGGTAATGACTTCCAGGAGGGGTCATCTAAATCTGTCAAGTCATTTGGAGTAGGGACTAGGCCCACCCTCCTGTCTCTAGGTTAAGGGAGTATCCCTCCATGGGGAATGCGCTCCCAAAGTCCTTTTGTGCACCAGGGATACATCCTGGTTCCACTGTCAGAGGACCCTTAGACTGCCCAGGCCTTCTAACTGAGACCCATGAAGGTGACCCTGAACTTCTGAGCCTTCTGCCTCCATTTTCAAGGGCTGAGATTGGAGGGACATGCCTCCACACCAGTTTATGTAGTGCTGGGAATAAACCCCTGGGCTTTACACATGGTGAACAAAATTCTACCAGAGAGAGCTACATCCCCACCTCCTCCACTTAATTTTGTTTTTGTTTGCTTGTTTTGGTTTGGGTTGGTTTTTGTTTGTTTGCTTGCTTGTTTTTGTTTTTTGAGACAGGGTTTCTCTGTGTAATAGTCCTGGCTGTCATGGAACTAATTTTCGTAGACCAGGCTGGCCTCTCTAGTGTTGGGATTAAAGACATGCACCACCACACCAAGTTCTTAATGTAATATACTTTGTTTGATCCAACAAATCCAAAATACTACCATTCCAATGTGTGATCAGCTGAATGTGATGCCTCACACCTGCAATCCCAGTCTGTACTCATGAGGCAGAAGAATAGTCATAAGTCCGAGGGCAGCCTGAACTACAGTGCATTTGAGGCCAGTCTAGACTACAGAGTAAGACCTTGTCTCCATATATATGATGAGCTATTTTATACTAAGTTTTCAAAATGAGCCACATGTGTCTGATGGTATTTAAATACAGTCTAATAACTCCTTGGCTGGATGCAAGACATTCAAGTACACAGGTTGGTACAGTTGTTGTTCATCTAAAACACTTGAAAATAAAAATCTAGAATTTCCTTGATCGTTTATGAAAAGGCGATCGAGGGATTTTCTTCACAAAATTGACTAGAAGGAAATATCAGAATATGAAAGTAGTTGTGTGTATGCTGTTCTAAAATGGTTTTTGAGCTCCTAGCCTAGTAATGCATTATTAATGTTTCACACACAAAGTCAGAAGAGACAGAATTCAGTCCTTCATTTCAAAAGCTGATTGCATTTGGAAAACTGAAGAAGTCCTTATCATAGGGGCAGTGTATTTTCTAGGTAGAAAACTTGGCACTACTTCTTCAGGGGAACATATGGTTTCTGGCCTGTGTTCCTTTTGGAGCCAGAATTCAGCATCAGAAATGAATCTTAATGGTGGCTGTCTCCAAACAGAATATTCCTTCATCAATAGAACTGCTGTATGCAAGCTAGCAGTCTCCTGATTTCTCACTTTCAAGCTGTAGAGCTGATTTGTCCTCAGAAAATGCAGAGAGAATTTCATTTTCCCAGAAAAGGTCTCCCTGAAAGATTATATCCCTTCCGGCTTTTTTCTCCATGCCACTGGCACTTTTCAACCATCATTGTCTCTCAAAGTGCTTTAAAAATAAATGGAGGGCCACTGAGATGCTTCTGTGGGTATAAGTCCTTGCCATAAAGTTGCTTACCTACAAGCCTGATGCTTGAGATGCATTCCCAGGATCCATATGATGAAAGACGAAAATTAACTCATGCAAGTAGTTCCCTGACTTTTACATGCACTCTTGGCATGTACATACACACACACACACAAACACAAACACGTGAGCAATTGAGGAAGATGGATGGTTGGTATTGGCCTCTGGCCTTCATGTGCATGTATACACAGATAGAGCCACCCACACATATAAAACACACACAAACATATACATCATACCAATAACACTTTAAAATTTTGTTTTATTTTTATATGTATGTGTGTGTGACTTCATAAGTTTATGTGTACCATGTGCGCGAAGGTGTCCTTGGAGGCTAGAGATCATCAGATCCTCTAGAACTAAAGTTACAGACAGTTATGAGGATTTGATATGGGTTGTGGAAAGTAAATCCAGGTCCCATGAAAGAACAGTAAACACTCTTAATCACCGAGCCATCATTCTAGCCCCCAATCCTTGTTTTTGACACTAAGGATTGATCACAGTGTGCCATTATGCAAAGCACACTTTCCACCACTGAACTACACACCAATACTAAGTGAAAATTTTATTGGAAAAACTCAGGTGTTTCATGTGAAACAAAGGCTCTCTCCTACAAGACATTTCCACATGGTGGCTTGGGCTTCTTCACAGTACAAGGTTTCTTCATTGTCAGATCTCTTACATCAACTAGTACCCAGAAAGGAAGTGAAAGTTATAATTCCTGTTAAAGCCAAAGCTTAGGACTAGGGATGTGTTCTGGGGTAGAGCATTTAGCATGCATAAGTAGCTTGGTTAATAACAACAAAAACAAACTCCTGGCTGAGAATTGATATAGTAACACTTCTGTAGGCTTCTAGTGGCCAAAATAATTCAGGGCACTAGCATGTCTGCAAAGAAGATAACACTACTTCTAAAGCATGTGCATTTGAGGACAGAAGCAACTGATAGACACCACACAGGTGTAAAAATACAGGTATTTGAAACTTGCCTTAATTAGAGTTTCTGTTGCTGGACTATGACCACAGCAACACTTACAAAGGAAAACATTTAATTCAGGTTGCTTTACAGTTTCAGAGCTTTAGTCCATTATTATTATGGCAGGAAACATGGTGGCATGTAGGTAGACATGGTGCTGGAGAAGGAGCTGAGAGTTCTACATCTTTCAGGTAGCACAAGAAGACTGTGTGCCACAGTGTGCATAGCTTGAGCATATAAGACTGCAAAGCCCCCTCTCTCTCACACACACACAATGAACACAATTACTCCAACAAGGTCACACGTACTCCAACAAGGCCACACCTTTTAATAATGCCACTCCCTATGAGCCTGTGATTCTTTCAAATCACTATAGAATTCTAAGAAAAATAACACTTTTTTCCTTTAAGACAAGTCATATGCATCCCAGGCTTACCTCAAATCCCTTATTGTAGCCAAGGATGGCCTTTAATTTCTGATACTCCTGCCTCTACCTCCTAATTGCTGAGATTACAGGAATGTGGCACCATACCCAGTTTATGTGGTGCTTTATGTGTTTTAGGCAAGCAATCTACCATCTGAGCTCAATTCAAGGCCTCGTGTTTCTTTTTTCTTGTTATGTACTTTCAAATTTTCTGAGTATCATTTAAATTATAATTATTATAATTTTTTTCAATCAGCAGTCCTGGCTGACCTAAATCTCTAGATGTATCTCAGGATGGCTTCAAACAAACAGCATCCCTTCCTCCAGCCTCAGTTTTGTGAATGTTGAGATTATAGGTGTGTACCATCATATCTATAAAATAATAATTTTTAAACCCTGAGATGCTGTACTCATAATTTATTCAACAGTGCCAAATTGAATGTTGGGAATAAACAGATCAAGAGAGAGATGTCAGTAAAAACATGAAAACTGCCACATCTCTAAGATTTTTTTTTCTTTTTGGTTTTGCCTCTAAAAGAACAACTAGCTAAAGCAGTAGCTGATGAAAGTGTTTCTTGCTGTCCATGACAAATGAACCCTTACTCTTACCTCCTTAAGCATTCAACTTATTCATTATTTAGCTTAGCATGTGACTGCTTTCTCTTACATTTGAATGGGGGCTGAAACATCTTCAAATATAAACCAATTTACCTTTTCCATGGTCATGGGCTTTCTTCCACTTGAGACTTCAATCCTACAATTCTATCTAATAGTCACTATGGCAACGGGAAGCTGCTGAAAGATGAGATCCCTTGGCCATAGCTCATGAAAGCCATTTTCTTCTCACCTGAAAGTCCAAGACCTGTAATTACTTTCTCTGCATCAGATGTCAAGGTCACTTACAGCTAGGCCATTCTACAGTTCACAGAGGTTGAGTTGAAAAAAGACCTTTCATTCTAGTGACTTCTTGTCCACGGACCATTTATTTTCCATAGACCTTCCTCCAACCTCTTCCACCACCCACCTCTTCCGCCAGGAGATGTTCCAGCCCCAGCTCAAACTGTTCTCTTTTGTGCCCAGACTTGGTCCTTTTCTCTTTCTCCAGGAAGTTTCCCTTCGTTTTCAGATCATATTTTGTTTCTTCTGTACTGACATGCTCCCAAGCATTTTGCTCTTAGGAGGGCAAATTCTAAATCCTTGTCCTTGGAGAACACATGTTGTTGGGTAAATGAGACACCTCTAAAATAGTGCAGTAAGGTCCAAGAGAGTGGTGTGGCATCTAGCCTGGTTTTCTATGATGCTACTTGAACAATCCATCAGGCAAAAGCATGATAAAGAACAGACACACAGAGACCAGAAGCTATGGGGCCAGCCCATAAGTTGATTTCAATTGACCACAAACCCATCATAGGCTATATGCCTGGCTAGAGAAGGATGCATGGGTCACATCTGTAACATACAAGTCTCTTGGAAGGAAATAGCATCCTCTGGACTCTATCACTCCCTAGGGGCTATGCAGAGAGGAGATTATGTATGTAAAACCATACTCAAAGATAGGCAGACTCTTAAGGATCTCTGAAACCCAGAATAACATGCCTTCTTCACTCTCACTCTCTTATAAACAGACAGTACAGTTTCCTGGAGAATACAGACATATAGAAAGAGACTCAACACAGAACTGTTAGGGGAATCCAAATGTCATTCACTCAAATACTGAGAGAGACTAGCAATCATGTAAATAACATTTCCACTTATAATACTATAGTTTTCAAATATATAATTTATGTGTTACTGTTACTATTATTATTTAGAGACGCTCATGGAGTTTTAGACTGGCCTTGAATTCTTTATGTACTAGACCTCGAACTTTTGACTCTTCTGCCTCCACATCCCAAATGCTGATATGTCAGGTATGGCCTGGTTTCTGTGGTGCTAATAATCTAATCTAAGGCCTTATGTATGATAAATAAGCACTCTATCAACTGAGCTATTATTCCCCAGCCATGTTTTATTGTTATTTTTATTATTATTAAAAATTATGACACATTGAGGACCACCGCAGGTAAAGGTACTTGCTACCAAGCTTCATGACCTGAAATTTGTCCCTGAGATCCACATGGTTGAAGGAGACGACTGACTCCTCCAAGTTTTCCTCTGATGTCCACAGTGTACCTTAGCATCTTCATACACATATAAAATAAATATTAAAAAAATTAACAACTGTAACATATTGACATGTAATTGGCTTACTTGTATATTTAAATACTTAAATTAGTAAATGTATCTAAATGTCCATGCCTTAGTTGCTTTTACTGTAAATTTGGCTTTAGCTCCTTTAGGTGTTAAGAAAGATTCTTTAGTGGGGTGTGTTGGTGTCCACCTATAATCCCAACATTCACAAAGGGGAGATAAAAAGATTACTGCAAGTTTGAGGCTACACTAGTTAGGGCTATAGAATAAGACCCTGTCTCAAAACAAAAATGGACAACAACAAAAACAGCAAGTCTCTTTGAGGTACTCAATTCTAACATCCTGAAGGGTGTTTGAGACCACAACTTGAGGCATCATGGGAATGGTTATTTCCCCTATATTAAAGTCCAGAACCTCCCTACTCTAGCTTTGACATTTTGGTCTAGATTAAGTATGTCTGCACCCATTTCTTCATCCAGAAACCTATGGAGTGACAGTGAGAATGTCATTGTGAGAGTTTTAAAAGGATTCCTCAGATAAATGGCTTTAGATGCTACCTGGTACATGGTCTGTGTTTAACAAATGTTGCTGAACACTTCCATCAATCAAAAAAAAATGTTCATTATCCAAGAATCACTCACAGAGTCACTAAAGTCTACCATGTACTGTGCTACTCTCCAGTGATATCAGGTTGAGAACTTCACTGTCATAGTCATCAAAGGGCCATGCCAAGGAACCAGAGACCCAGAGAATCAGGTCATATTCATGTAGACTTGGCTAAACAGATGGAACCCTCATCAAAGAAGGTTAAACGTTTTACTTCACCCAGGTATTGTTGCTTTATCCTGCATGGCATGGTCCTAGAAACCTGAATGAGGCACCTCGGCAATGGAGAGAGGAAAAAAAAAAGGCAGACTGAAGAAATCATAAGCACTCATAGAAAAGCTGGTGGGCTATGCTTGTTGTGATGGGGAGCACCTGATACATAACCTGGAAACTCCCTGCATTTATTAAGTACAACACAAAGAGGAGGAGTTAGCTAATCTCAGTGAGAGGTTTCTATAGAAAAGTCTCAGGTTGCATTCACCTAGGAGAAGGAAGCTGCCATTGCTAGTTCTTGCACACACTGTTCAATCATTCCTAAACAAAGGTACTTGGGCCAGAAGAATGCTTTGCCAATTCCCACGGACCTGGGGGATGCTTTGCCAATCCCATGATTCTGAGGTGATTCGGGGGGGGGGTCTTTAACATGGCTGTGGTAGTGTTATTAATACACCGTCACTGAGGACTTCATTCACTCCTTACACATTTCACTCAGGGTTCCCTCTGCTTCCCACAAGATACCACTGAAACAATTCACTCCAGAATGTTCTGAATTGACATATTTGTCTAGAGTATTTACAGAGCTGAGACTTAATGTAGGGAGGGCTGGCTTGGAGTCTGGTTACAAAAGACACTCATTTTCTGACTTGCCTTAACAACTTGTTTATGAAACACCAAACAACTGCAGTGTTCTCGGCACTCTGCTAGGGCAGAGGGACTTCAAGATGTCTAAGATATGTTCCCTGCCTAGAAGGAGTTCCCACAAGTGAGGAGACTTACTCTGATCTTTGTTCCACAGAAAATGCATAGAGATGGTGGAGCCCCCATTTCTGGTTCCATTCCATCCCCATAAGAACAATATCACAAAACTGGAAGTTTCTTCTGGGTCTACACTCCATATACTCTGCTCTCATGTTATTGCTTCTCTATAAACCACACTTAGAATTTGAAGGTTCCTCTCTCTTTAGTGTTACTGTGCTATGGTAAACAATAACACCCCCACTGTGTATGTGTAGAAACTAAGAACACACGGGGTAGACTGAGTCTTGCCCTAGTGGGTCCTCAGTTGGAGGAACTCTTTAAAGTTCATGGGAACTGGGTTTTGTAACAGAAGATGAATTTCACAAATTCCTCTTTGAGATTTAAGTTTGGTTTGTTTTCTAAGATAGGTTCTCATCTTTTGTATGACATTGGCCTTGAACCTCTGATCCCACTACTTCCATCTCCCAATTACCATAGCCAGTTGACATAGTGCTAGGGCCTAATCTCCCAGCTTTGTTCATGGCCATCAAGCACCCCATCAATTGAGATACACTCTTACACATGGTTAGCTTGGTCAGCAAGTGCTTTTCTCACCCCACTCCCAAGCATCTTGATGGCTCATAACCTCAAATATCAAAAACGATACCATCAGGCACCATAGTATTGAATTATATTTTAGAATTTGTATTTTACCTTTCTTATCTTCTGATTGTCTGAAATTAGGTAGCATTTATCAAACTAAGCCAGAGCATGGCTTTACTTTTTTCCTGCATGAAGAAAAATATCTGAGCTATCACTTATGCTTGCATAGTGAACATTGATTCTAATTGCTGGAGTATTGGATTTCCAGCTTAAATGTCTACACTATCGGGGAAGCGTTTGGCTAAAGCTTTGGTAATCAGCCAAAGCTGGAAGAAATCTAGGTCAATCAAAAGAAGAGAAGGTGAATGTTGATTTCCAGGCTGTTGCTTTCCCTTTACAAACAACATCTGTAAATTCAGAAAGACTCATTCAGAACAGAATTCCAACTCCTGGGTCATTGACTAACTCAAATCCATGACCTATGGAAAGCCCCTTTGCCTTTTATTGTCCTCTACTTCCCCATTCCAAACTAAGCAACAACATTGTATGTCATTCCCAACACTTAGTATTTTTTTAACACTAAAATACTCTTAAGGTAAAATATGGAAGATGGAAGTATTCTATTTCTATGTCTAGATTATTTCTTAGTTTTGTATTGCTTTTAAAGACAGAACTGAATTCTTAATCCTCCTGCCTATATCTCCCAAGTGCTAGGATTATGGGCAAATGCCAGCAAGGCTGGCTCAATTTTTATAGCATTATTTTCTCACATAACATATATGTTATCATCATGGAATGGTGAGTTCTACAAAAGTAAAATTTCCAGAATTCGACACTCTGACTTCTCAGGCCTTGTATCTGCATTTCCCTTTGTTTTTGCAAACTGCTTCAAATCAGCAGCTTCCCCTTCTCCCAGACCTGATTAATCATATAATCTATGTACTTGGAATTATTCATGAAATAAAAGCAATCAAGGCCAGAATGTGAGCCAGCCACAGTATGCTTGGAGAATGCATGAAGTATGTGACAATAATATGTGAAATATCAAGAACAAATACCATATAACCAAGGAGATAACCAATGTGACTCATCTGGCCATTCTGATATCAGTAAATCATCCTGAAACTATTTATGGGCCCAAGAATATGGTTCATCTTAGTTGGTCTGACGTTGCAGTCTGAGTTCAGGCTAGCTGACCTCTTCCCCCTTTCCATGGATGACTCAGCCCATCTATGGTTCTGTCTGAGGCTCAAGATAGAGCCTGACAGCTTGCTATGGAAACTACTTTGTATCCCCTTGCCTCAAAGCACATTGAAAGATCATACTCCTTCTTAGGAAAGAGCATTTGCTAACCCATGAAGGAGGTAGGTTCTGAGTAGACAAGATAGAGGATAAAGATGCTAAAAATTTTGCTGGGAACATGAAGTAGACCCTGGCTATAAGATAAGGCCGTATTGCCCACACTTGAGTATATTTTCTTAAGAATGTGATTTCCTTGACCCCTTTCTTAAAATAAAATGCAGATTCAAGTTAACTATAGTGACTCATGCCTGAAACCCCAGCACTTGAGATGGAAGTGGGAAGACTGTTATGAGTTCAGGATCTGTCAGGGCTACAGAATGAGACTCTGTCTCCAAAACGGGGGGGGGGAGGTGGGGGTTGCAAACAGATAGGAGGGAAGGGAGAAAGGAAGGGGAAAATGGAGAAAGGAAGGAAGGAAGGAAATTTATAGTTTAAAAATAAGAAAATGTAAGTTGGGATGACATGGAGATGAGCAATTCACCAACAAATCCGAAAATTTTCAAACAGACTCCAAGTGAGCCAGTTAAGTTATTTCAAGAAATTTACGCAAGTGAGCATGCACACTGGCTAACCTGATCTAGACAATCCATCATTGAGACACTCTTCCCAGGATATTCTGGGAGTGCCAAGTTGACTATTATAACTATCCATCACAAAAGTGTTTATACCAGTAAGCAGAGGTGGGAGGGGGTCTAGAACAAATGTAACTATCAGGAAGCAACTGATTAAAATATTGCAGATACAACAGAATACTGAACCACCATTGATTAAGGCACATACATTAGTAACAATATACATGGATGCTCACAAAATACTATTAGGTTACAAAAGATAACATCTGGTGTTTAGTTGGAAAAGAGGAAAGATCCAGGTATGGTGGCACACTCTTGCAATGGCAAAACTTGGTGGTGGTGCAGGGGAGCTAAGGCAGGAGGATCACAAGTTGGAAGCCAGTCTGGGCTAAACAGCAAGACCCTGTCTCAAAAAGAAAAGAAAAACTGAAACTAAAACTATATGTCAGTTGGCATAAGCTTCTACTCAGAGGGTGACTGAAGAAGGAAGGACCAATGGAAATGATGTTTTGTTAAGTATAGCAGAAATATTCTGAAAGCTTACATAATGCTAACTTTGCTCTAAGCACTCATGCAGAGCACGGGTGAGCCATCATCATCTATCTTGAGTCCAATTTATTTTTAGAACCAGGAAAATGCTGTGCCTGTAGCAAGTTGAAAACCCTGATGTACGTCTGTACACTACTCAGGAAAGTCTTCAGAATGAGTAATTATTGCTCATAATTATTGTGATGAATGGGTTGTGCTGATTTTGAGCAACACTAATTTGCAAGGCATTTGATTTTATAAGACTAAGCTATAACCTTTTGATTTTTATGGTGTTTTACAGTTATCTAGGTAATCACCATGGTGAATACTAATAGCTAAAGATCATGACTCTGTCTCAATCCCTTTTGTTGATGAACTAATATGGAATCAAAGTACAAGTGAGTATATGAATCCCAGTTCTTGGGATCCAAATGAGCTGGTGATTCAGAGATAGTTGAGTACTAAATACTGATAGACTCATTTTAAATCATTAAGAGGACAGTTCACTTTTTGTGAATAAACAACTCCAAAAAGATTCTATATGGGCATGTAAAAGTTTTCTAGTTGGGCATGGTGGTAACTCTCAGGAGGACTGAATATGGAAGACAACCTATACTACATAGCAAACCCTGTTCCACACAAAACATATGATAGCTTTAATATAGGAAAAAAAATCTTCCTTTTGTTATTGTTTTGTTTGAATCAGAGTTTCATGTATCTCAGCTTGAACTTCAACTCCCCTATGTAGCTGGAGATGATTTTGAACTCCTGACCTTCCTGAGTGCTAGAATTACAGAGATATACCACCACACCCACTTTACGTGGTACTGAGGTAGAAACTCTGGGCTTTGTGCACTCTAGGCAAAAACACTGCCTGTATCCATAACAGGTTGATAGATACATCACAAAATATTATTATAGTAATGATGGCAGGTATTTCATCTCAGTCAGCTAAAGAACTTTCTGATATTATCACCAGGTTTCAAAGTTAGCCAGCCCTCTCTTTGCAGTACTGAGGTTGTATACCTTCACCTGAACTTTAAAAGTGCTTACTTCCCTCCCCTTTGAAGTCACTTGAGTGATATCTCACACACACACACACACACACACACACACACACACGGAAAAGGGTATTTATTCACACCACACCATGCTTCAGGAAAATATTTACTTATAGGAGACTCAGGAGACACAAATTATAGAACTGCCACGGGAAAATTCTTATTCTGTGGATATTTACCTTTGTATAACTTTCAAATTTAAAAATCAGACAACATAGTTTCCATACCCAATATGGTTCGTAAAGGAGAATGTTAAGGTGATCTGAGCCTAAGGTCTCACATGCGAAAGAGATCTCAGAGGACCTTGACTTATTGAAGAGCCTGAGTCTAACTGGAGGGGCTACAGAGGTTGCTCATCTGTTAAGAGCACACTGCTTTTTCATAGAACCTCAGTTCCAGAGGATCTGATACCTTCTTCTGGTCTCCTGGGCACCAGACAGGCGTGTGCTCCACAAACATACATGCAAAAAATACACTCATACATATAAAATAAAATAAAACTATATTTTCCAAAGACCTAACTCAAATAGTGACACATGACCAAACCATTCTTCTCTGCAATGGCCACATGGGTTTTGATGCAAAGCTCAAGCCAGCATGTTCATTTCATTGTTTCTTTGGCTGTCTGAGTTAACACAAAGTAACCTTGGATGTTGTGGTGGTCTGCAAATTTTCAGTTCTTCTGTCGATGGCCTTCCCAGAATTCTGTACTGAAAGATGTAATGCAAGTTGACTATAATCCTTTGACTTGGCACAGCAGGTCCAACTTTCAAAAAAAAAAAAAAAAGCCAACATTCTTGGATTTATTTGGAATGCTTTCCAATCACATCAAAGTCATACTTATGAACACAAATGGCAAAAGGAATAGTCCAGGAGTGCAGCTTTGGCTTCAGAGTTGGATTATAGTAGCTAAATGCCATAATTTAAAAACAGAATGGGCCAGGCTGAGAATGTAGCTCAGTTGATAAAGTACTTGCTTAGCATGCAGGAAAATTTCAGTTTGATCCTCACCATCACATAAAACTGGGCATGATGGTGCATTCCTGTATCCTAGAACTAGGGAGGTAGAGGTAGAAGGATAAGAAAATTAACTCCAGCCTTTATTATATAGACCATTCAAAGCCATTTTGGGCTAGGTGAGACTCTGTCTCAAATAAAAAGAAAAGGAGGCATGCTGGAAAGATGACTCAGTGGTTAAGAGTGCAAACTACTCTTGCAAAGGGCTTGAGTTCTATTCCCAGGGTTCATACTAGGTAGCTCACAATTGTCTATAACTCAAGTTCCAGAGGTTCCAATGCTCTCTGGCTTCCTCAGGCACCTGCATGAACATAGACTTACATATACACACATACACATTTTCATACACATATGCATATACATACACATAAATAAAAATAAGAAAGAAGGGAAGAAAAAAGGAAAGAACCAATGGCTAACAATGATCAATGAAGAATAGAGTGGGCAAGGTAAATTACGGCACCCTAAGAAGCCCCTTTCCTATTCTAATAGGGTAAATGGGAAGATAGCTGATGTCAAAATATTAAAAAAAAAAAGGGGAGGGAATGGAAAAGTCAGGACAAAGAACTACCCCTCCTCTTACCAAACTGCTGTTCACCATGTTTTTGTGCAACCTATTAGAGCTTTTTTTTCAAGGTCAAGCAGAGATATATTTTAGGTAGACATGTCAACTTCAAATACTTCTGAGGCCTACAGAATATGACATTTAAAATGTTTTATTACCATAAGTTTGTTTTTATGACAATGAGACATGTTTGTTCCTGGTAGTACCAATCTACTTCAGAGAAGATGATAGGCATCAGAGAAACTCACATGAAGTTTACATGTTTCTTTGTGTGTGTGTGTATGGCAAAATAAGCCCCTGGGCCAGAAGGTGCCCTTGCCTTGAGTGTTAACAGCGCCAATTACACCAGCTTTAAAATGTTGTGGTGCTACAAATCTCTCCTAATTTCTCCATAAAGACTTACTAAAAGCAATAAAGTCAAAATCAGAAAAGCTTAATTGAATTTTCAGCAAGAATCTCAGTAGCATAACAACAACAACAAACAGTGGCATGGGGCAGCGAGAGGAACACAGTGGAGAGGGTGCCTTGATGCTTTAGCATCACATAGTAAAGCAAACAAAGGCATTTGGAGCTGCTTTGGCTCTGGCAGAACAGCCGTTTTTTGTCTTTGAAGCCATCAGTGATATTGTTGAAATACATCTTCCAAAACAGGAAACAGTGATTTTGATTTTCTGACAACCTCTCCCTTTCTTGTGAACTGCCAACCCAACCATGAACTATTAACTCTGATTCACAGTCAAGTAGGACAAAGGCGGTCACAAAAGTATTTCCTTTTCACTTAAATCTCCATATTTTCTGCAATCGTCATGACGTGATGTCACTTCTACTCATTAATGTACCCTTAACCACCCCTGAAGCAAAGCCTGGAAAAAGGACAGAAGTGGGTTTCCTTTAGTTTTAGTTTGCATCTAGAATGGAGAGAACATTCATCCTGATGAGATTACAAAATGTTGACTAAGTTTGTATTAGAATAAATCATATAAATAGCCCTTCAAACCCAGCAGTAAGAGTGATCTATTAACAAATTCAGTAGGCACTTTTGCTTTGTCAGAACAAAAAGGCAAATGTCTAGAAACATCAAATGGAATATCCGGTGGCTTTTGTTGTTGTTGCTTTCTTATATTTCTGAAGGAACTAACCTAGAATTGGGTTAACTAACATTTATTAAAAGGGTGAAGAATCAACATTTCTGACATTGCTGTTGCACTTACTGAACTCTGCCCTTGCCTTTCAAAGGTAATCACAAAAAATCATTCAGCAAGTGAATACAGCTGTGTGCCAATAAAACTTAATTTACAAGCAGAAAAAGAAAAACAGCAATGAACCCATGGCATGTCCCTTCATTCCCCATCCACTAGATTATTTTCTTCAACTTCCATCCCAAGAAGTGTTTTGCTGGCCCACTAGAGAAAGAAATCTCCCTTTCCCTTTTCTGCTTGTTTGCCTTCTGTCTATGGCAACCTGGCCTCTCCATATATGGCAACTCAGAAGTAGTTCAGCCAAGAGGCCTGTTGCCCTCCTGGTTCTCAAAGCTGGAAGTGAGTATCCTAGATTTAACCTTCTGATCCTAAAAAAAATCTGCCAATGCACTAAACATTCGCTAACTATAAAACCCTGACCTCTTCAAATCTGTAGACTCAGCTTACCAGCTTGTCCTTCCACCCATTCCCTTATGCTACAGACTATAATACGGGCTCCTTTTATTTCTTTTTCTTTCTTTTATTTTTTTTAAAGCACAACTAGCTTGATCCTTTCTAGTCCCAGTCTTTAAAAGACCCATCAACCATTTCCTCTCACATTCTTTCCTTGGGGTGGTTTAGATAACCACAACTTCGTCTTCCATGATCTTTGAGCTAAAACTCTTGATGCCTCTTCTTTGACCTGTATAAGCTATATTCTCACTTCAATGATGACCTTCACTCCCTGAGTCACTCCATGTCATCTAGTAGATATAAAATGTCCACAAATGCCAGCCTCCCTCCAAAGACAGAACCAGGAGGTCACAGATGATCACACAAAGCTCTCTTTAAAAAAAATAAAACTGAAATCCAGGGCTAGAAAGATGACTCAGTGGTTGAGAGCAATTCTTTCAGAGGACCCAGATTTGATTACCAGTAACCGAATGGCAGTTCACAATAATTCATAATTCCAGTTCCAGGATGCCCACAATACACAAACATACACATAAAGTAAAATAAATCAATCAAAACAAAAATATCAAAGCTGGCTGTGTGCTGATACAAACCAGTAATATCAGAACTCAGGAAGTATAAGCAGAAATATCAGGAGTTCAAAGGTAGTCTGGGCTACTTGAGACCTATTTTAAAGAATGAAGGTAAAGGAACTGAAGGAGAAAACCAGAAAGAAAGGAAGGCTGGAGGGGGGAAAAAAGGAGGGAGGGAAGAAGAAATTAAAGTAATATTATGGGCCATCAATCAATCCCTCAAGATTTTGAGAGGAACATTATGCCCTGTACATAAAATGCCTAGTACAAATAAATCACCTACTGAGTGTCATTTTTGAAGTCAGTTAGACCTGTAACATCAACAGTTGACTCAGATGTACTCTGTAGTACATGGGTGTGTAGCTGTTTATCTGAGGTGATTTATTATTTATGGTTTATTAAAGCTTGTCTGAGGATTCAGAAAGCAAAGTCAGCCACAGGCCATAGAAGCCAGGAACACACCTTTAATCCCAGCAGACAGAAGCTAGGAAGTGGTGGTATACACCTTTAATCCTAGAACTCAGAATTAAGAGGTAGACAGACCTCTCTGAGTTCAAGGCCACCAAGGGCTACATGAGATTGAATCAGTCCAAAAGAGTAACAGATCACAAGCCTTTAATTCCAGCACTAGATGGGCATAAAAGTTAGAAGCAGGGTATTCAGTATTCAGTAGGAGGCATTCCTTCTCCAGCCACACTGAAGATAGGAGCATTCATTCTCCAGCCATGCTGAGGAGAAGTTACATTCTGAAGCTTGGTCAGAGCTCGTGGTGATAGGACCAGCACATTCAGTCTGAGGTAGTGGTAAGAGCTGGTGATCAGCTGCTTTGCTTTTCTGATATTCAGCTTGAAGTTTGAATCCTAATATTGGTCTCTGGGTCATTTAATTTATTGTGTTACAGGAAACAAAGGAGTTACTTTGACCAATAAACCCTAATGTTTATGGAGGTGCCAGCCACCAGACCCTGCACATTGTGCGTGGTAGGCAAGAGCTCTATCACTAAGTTTCATCTCCAGCCCTAGAAACCCCAGTTATCCTGAAAGCTGCCATGGACTCAGTCTCAGCACAATGGACATTTGAAATCGGATCTTTCTTTCTTCCTTTCTTTTGTTCTTTCTTCCTTTCTTTCGTTCTTTCTTCCTTCCTTCCTCTATTTTTTTCTTTTTCTCCCTTCCTCCCCCCCCCCCTCTCTTCCTTCTTTCCTTTGTTTTTCGTTTTTGTCATAGCGTCTCATGTAGCCTATGCTGGATTTGAACTAACTCTCTCTATACTAGAAAATGACCTCGAACTTATGATCCTCCTTTCCTTTACCTTCCAAATGCTGGAATTACAGGTGTGCAGCATTATACATGTTTTGTGTGGTGTTTGGGGTTGAACTCAGAGCTTTGAACATTCTAGGTAAACACTCTACCAGTTGAGCTAAAAACCCAGCCATGGATAAACTGTGTGTGGTGGGGGATCTGTTTACTGTAGGACTTGGGGCAGCATTTAGTACCCTTGATCTCTACCTGCTAGAAGCCAATAGCTCCCAGGTGTGACAACCCAAATGTCTCCAGGCATGTCAATTGTATCTTGGGAGGCAAAAATAACTGCCTGTTGAGAACAGACTTACCTGATAATATTGTATACTGGAAATGTAGTGGATCAGTGGTTCTCAACATGTAGGCTATAACTTCCTTTCGATGGTTAAATGACCCTTTCACAGGGGCCAATGTCAGACATCCTGCATATCAGATAGTTACATTATGATTCATAACAGTAGCAAAATTACAGTTAGTTATAAAGCAGCAATAAAAATAATTTTATGGTTGGGGGTCACCACAACAAGAGGAATTATATTAAAGGATGGCAGCATTAGGAAGGCTGAGAACCACTGACTGGTGTAGATGGTCCTGAGAATCAAATGAACCGCAAGTGAAAATGAAACTGAGTATCTGTGAAGTCTTAACCCAGGTGTTCTAAATGCTTTTAACACCCAAGAGAGTTTAACATCCTGCCACAAAACAAGAGACCCTCAGGAGCTCAGGAGGTAGACCAGAAATCAGGCCTGAGACAGGCACACTTTGGAGCCTACTCGGTGCCTGCAGGGAATGCCAAGTGAGAAAGAGGTTCCTGCTCTAAGCTGCCACTTCATTCTCAGCACTTTGTGATTAACTCTGCCATATGCTGGTGTGGAGAGTTGAGGAAGCCTTACATGTGTAAACAATGGGGGTGAAGTCCTCAGTTAATGTAGATTATTGACATGGTCGTGTGGTCATATCAAGGACTAGTGCTTCAAAACCATAGGAAATTGGCAAAGCCTTCCTGTGGTCTAAGTTTGAATGTTGACAGTATGTGAAGTACAAATGTCTATATAAGATTGAACAGTAGGTGTAAAATCTAGCAACTGCAGCATCTTCCTTCTTCTCCAGGATGTTTACAGCCTTATACTGCTGGCCTACAGACACTTTCTACCAAGACTAGGTAACTCCTCCCCCTGTGCTGTTCATAATAAATGCATCTCTAAGGGTCAGAGTTTGTGTGGTAGTTGGTGCCACTCTATCAGAGTGTGTGGTCCCCTTCACCCCAGCTTTTCGGTTTCTGTGTCTGTCACTGTCCTTTCTTCATTCCCTCATTGCCTCTAGGTCAGGTTTCCAAGCACCAAGCCATGTAGTGCGGATCTCGGAAATACTAATTAGGCGCTGAACCTATGTCTGTACAGGTAAGTAAAGCAAGTCCATACAAGAAGCATTTGCCAGTGACCCATCACATCCTGGAGGCAAAATCATCTGAGATTCTGCTCTCATGATGAGGGCAGTACAATCTAGTCTGAGAGACTCTCCACAAACCCATTAGGAAGAGGCATGCTCCTTTTTCCATAGAGAAAAGCACAGAAGAGTAAGTCAGTGTATTCTTTCTGAAAGACAGAGTACTATTTTGTTCTTTTTCCTCTGGCTTTGTAGCCTAATATGACCTTGAACTTCTGATCCTCCAGTCTCTATCTCTGGAGTGCTAAATTTCATGTATGTACCATCCTGTCTGATATATATGTTTTTTTTTTTCAGGAAAAAGATTTTTTTTAATTTTCGTGTTTTCCAGGAAAAAAAAAATTGCTAAAAAAATCGAAGGATTGCAAATAACATCAAAATATAAATGAATGAAAAGCAGTTAAATGTCTGGGGGGATTATTGGCTGACACTATATATATCACATGAACTGTGGACTGACCACCTACAAATACTCAGTACTTTGGCTACTGAAGTTTAAGTTACTAATTCAAACAACAGGGTATGAAGGGTTTTGTTGTTGTTTTTGTTTTTGTAGGTTTTGTCCTCACATTTTATTATTTAAAAACATCCAACATTCAACAAAAGTAAAAAAAAAAAAATTCTTTAGAAAATATTCAGGATCCCACCTCTATATTCTACTAGTGACATTTGGCTATGCTGGTTAATTTTACCTTATGCAAAATGATTGGGACCAAAAGTATTTTTAATTTAGGATTTTTTCAGAATTTAAAAAAGTTGCATATACACAACAATATACTTTGGGATTGGAGCCTAACTCTAAACATGAAATTTTTTATGTTTGATATATAACCATATACACAGAGACTAAGGCTAACTTTATGCAGTATTTTTTGTGTCCCTTCATTTTGTCTGTGATAGATCACATTATGTGAGATGTGAAATTTTTTGTGACATCATATCAGTGCTCAAAAAATTTTAGATTTTGAACATTCTCAGATGTTGAGTTTTTGGATTAGGGATGTTCACCATGTGCTTGCTTATCACATACATATCCAACTTTCTGTCCCTCAGTCTTCTTGTAAATCAATGTGAGCATGGAAGAATGAGCTTTTTAAAAAATATGGTGTCCTTCCTACCTTTCTAAGCAAAATTCATTAATATTAGTTTGTCAGTTCACATTGGAAGATTGAGTTTGGTGTTGGGGATGTGAGTGGGTTAGGCTTACCATTGTTAGCAATGAAGTCTCTAAATTACCGTCCTGAACCTGGTCATTCTTGAGAAATAGCATCGAGATTTGCTTAAACATTTCCTGTGGGCTTTGTAGATAACCTCTAGTGAGAGCAAGAAGGAAAAACTTACAGGACCCATGCTCAGTCTGATTGCTTTTGTTAGCTCACAAAACCCTTGTGAAAATGCATTTTCAAGTCTTTTTGCTTCCTTCCTCACACTGGCTTCAGCCAGACTTCCTCCCTCTATGGAGGCTTGAAGATTTGTATACAGAGGGACAAAGTTACTTCTTTCTGGGAGCTTTCAAGAATTCTGCTAGGAAAAGAGATCAATTGCCTCATCTGTAAATTTAAAAAGTGTTGGGGGTGGGGCAGCATTGTTCTAACTCAGCCTCAGTGTCCTCAAAAGAGCGTCTTGTTCCTATTGAACAATGCCTGGTCCTTTCTGGTTCCTTTCTTGCTGATTACGTTAAGGAAGTCACTCTGCAATCCTCATTTGTTTCCTCCTGACATCAAATCCCACTTTGATGGGGAATTGTTTCTTGATGTGTCTTTCTTTCAGAGGGGGAAAAAACGAGACAGCACTGAATTTTTGGCTGAATACCATTAGCTGTGGTGTGTGTGTGTGTGTGTGTGTGTGTGAGAGAGAGAGAGAGAGAGAGAGAGAGAGAGAGAGAGAGAGAGAGAGATTTTCCATGGTGAGCAGGGCCCAGGGTAATACTTTGGCTGAAATCCTTGATGAAGCATTAGTAAAGTGTATGTCTCCAGATGGGCTATAAAGAAATGAGAGTAGCTGCACAAGGCTTTTTCGTCTTTTTTCTTAACTGTTACATATCTGAAGCTCAAAATAGAAGGAAATCCGAGGCAATAATGGCTTCCAATTGCCTAAGATACTTCATTGGCTAACTCGAGTACCAAAATGACTATGATGAAGTGGGGACCGCTGCTGCTGTTTGGTATGAGAAATTAAAGATTTCTTTCTGTGTTCTGAGAACACAGGGCTATGGAAGTGGGTAGATGAGTGGGTGTCCTTGTGAACGAGCAGGTGCTAGCATCTGCCCCAGCAAGTAAATACCCTGGTATGCTGCACCCTAACTGATCTCACCAGTCAGTGGACTAGTGACAACACTGTGACAAAATGTCTGACAAAACCGACTTAGGAAAAGGAAAGGCTTTTGTTGTTACTGTTTGAAGATAGTGTGAACAAAGCAGCTGGTCACACTGTGCCCACCTTCAGGAAGTGGAGACAGCTGAATGCTGGTGCTCAGCTTACATTCTCCTCTGTTCAGTCTGGGAGCCTAGCTCAAGGCCTAGGACTGCTAACATTTAGGGTGGGTCTTCCCTCAGCATACACACAGGGGTGGGTTTCCTAGGTGATTCCAAATCCTGTTAGGCTGCTGGCATTGAGCAGTGCATATACCTGAGGCAGGAGCCAGTGTTGGAGGAGGAGGAGAATCTGCGAGGCACTGGGACCTGGAGTGTCAAAGTAGTGCCTACAGAAAAAGCAGGCAGAGAAACAGCCTGGGGTGCCCCAGAAATAAAGGAAGAATCGTGGGCATGGTCATTTGGGCTCTCTGAGGCTAGGTTGCTCACAGTTCTGAGCAGATCCTTTGTATTTTCACTGGTCACATCCCCAGTAGAATATAAAAGGTCTGGATTGTTTCAAAGTTCTGCTAGGCTTTGCTATTCTAGAAGGGGGAAATGAGGTTTGGAGCCATTTCCTAGCACAGGAAATGGGCCTATGTGCTCTGCTAAGGGGATTCTGATTGTTTGTTTTTCTCTTCATGATGTAAGCCCTTGAATCCTCTTAGACGCCAAAGACACTTGACTCTATGCTCTGGACTCCAGACAAGTGAAAGTGTAGTCATTGGGATCAACACTTGGGGGCTGGGGAGGCTCTGAAATGAGAGTGGGTGAAGGTGTGGAAAATGAAGCAAGCCATTTAAAGACAGAGTGCTTTTGATGCCCCTGAGTAGAGTTTCCGGCTCTTTGTGTCTTCATGAAGCAATACAGTTTATATGACCATAAATTCAGTGCTAAGGGGAAGCAAGGCCTAGTTGAAGAAAACCATAGGGTACTCCTTCCAAAACATTCTGTCTGGCTCAGGCCCCTGACATCAATTTTTGCTGGGGGCAGTTCTTTCACTTTGAAGGATCACTACAGAATCAGGTACCATATGATGTGAGCAACTGGAGGAGGGCAAGAATGAAATGCTCTTAATTACACAAAACTAAATGTTAAATAATGACTGCTGAATTGCTATTATTTGTCTGTGTGTGTGTGTGTGTGTGTGTGTGTGTGTGTGTGTGTGTGAGCATGTGTGCACACGCATGTGTGGGTACCCAAAGAGACCAGTGGTATCTGATCACTATGGATATGGAGCTACAGAACAAGATGGAGACCAGCCTGGAGTAGCTGAGACCCTGGCTCAAAGCTAAATGAATAAATAAACACATAAATAAATGAACAGAAAGGCAAACATTTAAAAGAGTAGAAAGTTACTGAATCGGTGTACAAACGTGATTACAACAAATGCATTCCATCCTTTGGCAAGCTCTGTACAGTCTGAGAGGCAAGCCCAGTTCCAAGTGTTAAGGAATAAAACAGGCCTGCTGTCTGGAACCCTAAGGCTGTGTTGAACCTCAGAAAATGGTGCCGCAAAGTGTGCTGCTTCTTCGAGCACAATTCTTTCACCTAAAGACACAGGAAGGTACTCAGAAGCAAAGCCCTTCTGTGGGCAGTTCCTGCTCTTCTCCCACCCCATTCTCTTCTCTGAACAGAAGAGAAGAAAATCCCAAACTCATTTTCAAGGCCAGAGGAATGAGAAGCCCTCTCTCCTAAAACTAGCCATCAACACTTTCTTTGGGGGAGATGGCCCTACAGAAATTCTCTGAACTATCTTGTTCCAAAAGGACTCAAAAAGTCTCACACCTTGGTATCCCTGCAGTTCATCTTGGATGTGACACGGAGTGAAGGAAAAATCAACTCACTAGTCCTAATAAACAAACTTCCATCTCAAAGTGATTAAGTCATTAAGACTTCTGTAATAGAGCTAATGAGATGGCTCAGTGGGTAAAGGCATTTGATGCCAAGCCTAAAAACATGAGTTCAATTCCCTAGGACCCACATGGTAAAAGGAGAGAATCAACACCAACTCCTGAAGTTGTCATTTGGCCTACACACATAAGAACACATACATACATACATACATACATACACACACACACACACACACACACACACACACACACACACACAGATGTAATATTTTTTAATCTAAAAAATTCATGGTGTCAAGCATGGCAGCATAAACATATAATTCAAGTTCTTGGGAGGCTGAGAAGGGATGATCGTGAGTGCAAAGTCAGCCTAGGCCAAGGAGCAAGAGCATGTCTAGAAGCAAAAAGAATATTCACGAAGGGCAACCTGAATATTGTATTGATAGTGTTTTTAGTCAGCTTAATAAAGATTGACTCCATATACTAGAAATTTCCTTGACCATTCAAAGCTAATAATTGTATTATCTCTAATCTTTTATTGTTTCCCAATTCTGCCTACAAACATTGTCTACATTTCAAGTGTTTAATATGGACATTTAAAAAAGTCTGCCTCCTACTCTGTCAGTTTCTAATTTGAGAAATAGTTTGCAGTAACACTTGAATTTCAAACACCAGCCATGGTGAGTTAAAGAGTTCCTAGTCTCACCCAATTTCATTGTGTGCTAGTTTTATAAGTTACTGGAGTGGGTGTCTCATTTCTTTTGTAAATGAAAATTGCTTTCTTTTCTGGCAGTTATTGGGTTTGCTCGGTGTTTCTCTTGAGGTTCCTAATCTTTTCTTTGGCTCACCTTCTGTCGCCCTCCCTAATTTGTAGATCTCTGAGGGAGACAAGTTTCCTTTGAATGTCATTAACACTTTATAATTAGCCAGGAAGCCAACAAGAACACCAAATGTCCCTTTCCCATCACTGGTGAACAGTTTTGTTTTGTCTTCTGCAGCCCAGGCAGGAACTGGTTGGGGATATGACGCCCTCCACCAATGGAGAGTGATTGATTCCACAGAAGCTCCTGACCACCCTGGCAGGCTCAGAACTGAGGGTGCCTTTCTTTGCAGTCACATGGTTAATGCTTTTGTGCTACACAGTTTATTCACTCTACAGTTTCCTCCCCAAATACAACAGGAGAGGACAATAATGCTTCTGAGAGGCACAATGCAAAAAGTCCCCAGCTTCAGAGTCTGGCAGACTGGAATGCAAGACAGGAATGCAAGATAGGATGTGGAAAACATGCTTTCTTTTTTCATCAGGTTATTGTAAGGTATAACTTCCATGCAGTCCATTTTACCCACAGGCCTGGTATTTAGAATTGTATTTTCTACAATCCCTCATAGAAATTACACTCTATTTAAAGCCAGGAAGTGGAGATTGTGCTCCAATCCCCACCCCCACTCCACCTTTGTCATAGTATCACTGAACTTTGTGTGATCTGTAGAATGTGAGCATGTAAGAGCAAGCCTAGCCTGGTGGCACAACTTGTAATATCAGCTACTCTGGAGGCTGAGGTAGGAGAATTGCAAATTCAAGGCCCGCTTGGGTAATTTAATGAGACCCTATTTAGAAAAAAAATAAACAAACAAACAAAAGACTGGAAGGTAACTTCAGTACTTTCTTGGCATGTGCAGGGACCTAGGTTCAATTCCCAAAATCACGGGGGGAAAACGTAATCTAAGAGCCAACCACTCTTGCTGTGATACCACTCTATAGTTTTATGTTTCAAGTGACTGAAGAGCCAGTGACATGGCTCAGCAGATCAGATTGCCTGCTGCCAAGCCTGATGACCCAAGTTCAACTCCCAGGGCCCACCTGGTGGAAAGCAATACATGCACACACTCAGAGAGAAAGACAGACAGAGGGATAGAGACAGAATATGTAATAAATAATTGTTACTTTGAAGCAAATGTTTGAAAAACATTTAAGAACATTGTGGTCAAAGTTTCCTTTCTAAAACAAAAAACATTTCTATAGCTCTAAGTTCTTTGACAGTTGTTGCTAGAAGAATGTCTAAGCGTGTTGGAATAACCAGTTGCCAGCTGGTATTCCTAAGCCATGCCTCATGCTCCACTGCTTCTGCCAGTCCTGTCTTTCATTTGGCTAAGCACTGGGAACAGGGAATCGGGCTTCTCAGCAAGTTCAGGCTTTCTTGGATAGGGGCCAGATCACTGTGAGTGATGGCAGGCAAACTCGTATCCACTCCCCTCCTCGACAGAAACTGCCTCCTCATGTACTTGTTCTTCTCTGAAACCTATCTCAGCTTAAAGACACTGAGAGGAAAGTGTTCAACAGTCTTTGATTATAGACTGGGGGGCTCTGTTTCATCAACATTAGAGGAGGCGTTTAGCTTAGTGAAGTGAATTTCTAGTTCGTTCTGCCTTTATTTAAGCCTCTTCCCCAAACCAAATCAGTGAGTGCCCTGATCTTTAAGTATTTGGAAGGTGTTATCCCAGAATAAAATCCAGCCTTGATTTTTTTTTCACAGTGGAGGAAGGAAACTGGTACTTACCCTGTGGCCCTTCTCCTCCAGGTGGACACAAAGGTCCAATAGATGTGGAAGGGAATTAGGGAATTTCCAGGGGAAGGATGACCTCATTCCTTAGGTTCTGGCCATTTATGGCAGCTTTTTTTTTTTTCTTTCAAGTCTTGTTGAAATTGGATCTCCATGGGGCCCTTAGGAATTTGAGGAAAACACACCAAAGTCTGCATTCACTCCAATTGTGAGCCTGTTGGAATCCCAGCTACGTCATTAGGAAGACATCAGGTGGTTACTGACCTATTTTTGTTTCCAAATCTTACATGGCAACTTGTAACACTATAACTGTTGTTTGATATTTTGATTGCATTCTGACACTTCCATGACTGACAACAAAATTTGCTTTGAATCAGAGGGCGGAGCTAGCTACTATATGACTAAAATTAACTGTAGAGGTTTTGGAGGGCAGAGAACAGATAGAAAAAGTCTTGGACCTTTTGGATGGAGGAATGAGAAAGGAGGTCATTGGTCCCTTCTCCACCACCTGTCTGATCATTCTGGTTCTTACCCTGATATCCAACTCCCAATTTTTTATGTTAAAGAGTAATTAGATAAACACGTCATCTAACATATGTCACTTTTGTTGAATGGTGTTTGTCGGTTGTCTATTTTCTCTCATTCAAATGCAAGAGCATGAGAGATAGGGCTCATACAAAAAAAATGAATTTGTAACATAACCACCCTTCTCTTCTCCAATCTCCCCTTATCATTTCCTTCTATATTTATTTTTATTTCATATATACCACAGATGCATATATCAGAATCAAAACTCATCATAGCACATATTTTAAGTAGATGTCATTTCTGCTGTCTCAATATAACTAAAAAAATATATTAAAAACAGTACATTTTAATGCCTCAATCAAAAACTATCCTGAAAGCCCAATGGGCAGGTGAACTGATTATTTGGGTCTCATTTTTCTTTTCTCTGTGACATGCATCAGGATTTCAATACAAGTCACCAAGACTGCATATGATATATTGGTGTTAGAAAGTATTTTCGCACTTGTCCTGGTAACATTTTTTAAGGGTTTATTTTAGGAGCTGTATTGGTTGGAGCTTCTGTTGCTGTGACAAAATATCCAACAAAAGCAACTTAAGGAATGGAGGTTTTATTTTAGCTCACAGTTTGGAAGCACAGTGCAACATAGCCAGAATCTAGCAACAGTGGTGTTAGGTGGCTAGCCATATTGTATCCACAATCAAAAAGCAGAGAGAGCCAGGAGGTGGTGGCAAACACCTATAATCCCAGAACTCTGGAGGCAAAGGGAGGTAGATCTCTGAGTTGGAGGACAGTTGGTCAAGAGTTTCAGGACAGCCAGAACTGTTAGACTGAGAAAGCCTGTCTTGAAAAACAAACAAACAAACAAACAAAACAGCAATAAAAAACCCAAAAATCAAAACCACAGAGAAATGAATGTATAGATGTTGGTGCTTAGCCTTTTTGCCCCTGATTTAGTTCAGGGCCTCAGCCCAGAGAGAGGTATATATGGATACATTTAGAATGGATCTTCCTGCCTCAGTTAATCTGGAGAATTCTTCACAAATGTGTCCAAAGGTTTGTTTCCATGGTAACTGTAATTTCAACAAAGTTGATGATCACAATTAACCATCACAGAAACAAAATTATTATAACCATGGCTGGTAAACATTTTTAATTTTCTTCTTTTTCCCCATTTTGATACATTTTGTTTTGTGTAGAGACAAGGTCTCATGTAGCTGAGAATGGCCTTAAACTTTCTTTCTTCCTACCCACATCTCCTAAGTGCTAGGACCATAGACATGCATCACCATACTCTATTTATGTGGTTCTAGTGATGGATCCCAGAGCTGAATGCAAGCTTGACAAGCACTGCCCCAACTGAGGTACACCTCAAGCACTTGTTTGGCACTGAGATACAGGTGTCATGTATTCCAGGCTGGCCTGAAACTCCTTATATAGCTGTAATAATCCAGGCAGACCTGGCCCTGACCCTTGGGAACCTGGCACAGTGCCTTTGCACGTGGTAAGCTCTCTCTTTAAAAGAAAAACTCCTCCCGTTTCCTCTCGCTTCTCTCATTTCTCCGAGGAGAGACAGAGTCTCTCTCTCTCTCTCTCCTTCTCTCTCTCCCTCCCTCCCTTATTCCCTTACCTTCCCCAATAAACTTTCCTCATTAGTTCTATCTGTAGGTCTCGGTTGTTTCTCAGCAGCTGTATGTTCCTCACCCACCTTGAGACCTGCTAATATCCCACCTTTGCACCTTGGCCATTTAACAATAGCCAAGAAACACTTTGAACTTCTGATCCTCCTGCTTCAAACTTCTAAGGTGCTGGGATTACAGACATGTACTACTCTGCCCAGTTTATATGGATCTGGGGATTGAACTGAAGACTTTGTGCATGCTAGACAAGTACTCTACCAACAGAGCTACACCCCTAACCCTTATTGTGAATCCACTTTTAATTTCCTCTGATCTTTTCTCAATTCTAGTCCTGTCTTCCACACACCTACTATACAGCCTTCATCCTTTCAATTCCCATCCTCCTTTCTGTGTTATCTTAAAATCTGTTGGGCAGATTTTTTTTTCTGGTAGCTTCTAAATCACTGGTAAAATAATGAAGACTCCCAAGTCCAAGAAAGATAGGGAAGAACCTCCACCTACAAGACGTTGATAAGAAAGCAACCTTGATCACTGGACTCTTGAAGCCATTTCTCAGTATAAGTTCTTACTCTAAAAAGAAAATGTCAGTTTGTATTGGTTTTCCTCTTGTTTTACACCAATGAGCTCTATTCCATGCAGAGCCCAGGGATAGATCATAAATTGGAAAAACTGCTTAAAGTGTGGGGGGGAGATAAGGAAGTGAGGTTGACATAAACCCATATTACCTTTCTCCTTGGCATTTTTTTTTCTGTGTCGCCATTAGATTTTTTTTTTCCCCAGAAAAGAATACCTAGCTATGTTTGAGTCATTTCTGTGTACATTGTGGTTTATGAGTCCATGTTCAATCACACCTTGGCCCATTCATGAGCTGGAATATCATTTTTCTCTTCTTCTTCTTCTCCTCCTCCTCTTCCTCCTCCTCCTCCTTCTTCTTCCTCTTCTTCTTTTTTGTTAATGGGCCTATTTGGGTCATGTTTTCCCCCTCTTACTCTTCCTTTGCCTTTCTTTTCTTGACAAATGTTTTCATGTAGCTTGGCCTTGAACTTGCAAAGTAGATGAGCGTTAACCTTAAATTTCTGATCTTCCTGCCTTTGCTATCAAGTGCTGGGTTTCTGGGTTTGCACTATAAGCCTTGATTTTATGTGAATATGGGGATGGAACTCAGGGATTTCTGCATGTTAGGCAGATGATCTGCCAACTAACTGAGCATCCTTGCTTTTTGATAACTATTGGATTCCCAGTTATTGGATATCCTCTGCCGATACAGTCAGACTGAATTAATAAGACAAGATTTAATAAATAGAGAAAGGCAAAGCAGAGCACTCCAACACAACTCTAGGAAGACAAAAGTGGGAGAGACAGCTCTTGGCAGGTCTGGTAACCAGGTCTTAAATACCCTATAGGTGTGGTCTTGAGCAACTCTGGGGGAGGAGCTGACATGTGGTGAGCTTTCTGAGAGGTGGGGTCTTGAATGAGAGGAGTGGGGCCAAGTTCCCCACTGGGTGGGGTTTGGAATGGGGGAATGAGACAGGAGTTGAGATTCTCAACACTTTTTATTTTTTAGCCTTAATTAAAACAGTAGGTTTATTTATTTTTATTTTACATATCAATCCCAGTTCCCTCTCCTTCCTTCTCTCCCTCCCTCCCTCCCTCTTTCCCTCTCTCCCCCATTCACGTGCACCCTGATCACCCTCCCCTCCCATCCCTCCCCACTCCACATGTAGGGTGATGCCATCCAGGAGGGGTCATCTAAATCCTAGTCCTAGTAGGGACTAGGACTTCTCTCCTAGGTTAAGGGAGTATCCCTCCATGGGGTATGTGCCCGCAAGGTCCTTTTGTGCACCAGGGATACATCCTAGTTCCATTGTCCGAGGTCCCTTAGACTGCTCAGGCCTTCTAGCTGAGACCAATGTTCAGGAAGTCTGAGTCAGTCCCATGCTGGATTCCCAGCTATCAGTCTGGGGGCCGTTAACTCCTCCTTGTTCGAGTCAGCTGTCTCTATGTGTATCTGTAGTCTGGTCTTGCCTTCTCTCTCTGCATCTGAATTCTAATTCAACTCAGTGTTTAGTTGTGGGTGTTTGCTTCTGTTTCCAACAGGTACTAGATGAGGGCTTTTTAAAAATTACGAGTAAAATTATCTTTACTTAGTGAGCCCAGCGAATGTATAACTGTAAGGAAACAACATAATCTTTACATACTAAAAGCCTAGGTATTAAGTGTGAATTCTGGTCTTGCCTTCTTTTAGACAGCAAGATTATTGATGGCTCTTGGAGCACCTATAAAATGGGTCTGATATAATATCAATCTACATTTATGAAAGCACAGAATATTATTGATGGCAAGCCACATTTTATTAAAACATCACAAATGACTTGTGCCCAATCTTGGGTAATGGTTTCTTGAATTCTCTATGGTAATATGAGATCAACTCTTCACTTTTGAAAAGATCTTGGGTTCCCTTTTATTTTTATCACATTGTTTTATGTAGCCTTCATCTTATTATTTATTTCACTGTTTCAAATGAACCCTGGGATTTGTGCATACTAAACAAATGCTTTGCCACAGAACTAATCCCTATTTGAGCATAGGTTCTTAATTACACCTATAGTTTTGTTGGTTCGTGGGGGTTGATCTTGTTTGGGGATTTGAGTTTTATGCGTTCCTTGTTTCCACTTGGATATGTTGCTAAGCTTATGGGGGTTTGCTTGGAGACAAATAGATATTTTTGATACTATCCTGCTGATACTATCCTGTACTGCTGTCAATCTAATTAGTCAAAATACCTCTGGGTCATGTCAGACATTGCATTAATTGTGTTTTAGCTAAGCAATGTGGATGTCTGGTGATTTACATGGAAATACCCAAGTTTCTATATTTAGGTCATGGATTTTTACAGCTTTCTTACACAGAAAAATAGACTTGTGTCCAAATGAGGGAAAGAGTAGTATTTAAGTTGGATTTTGTATACCTATGGTCACTTACTAACAACCTAAATAGCGCTTCCCAGCTGGGAAAACAGCAGCCCACACTGCATTGATTTTGTAGCGAAAAAGAGCTTTCTACATTATTCCTGTACCAGAGTACTCCCTTGCCTGCCCCTCCTTTTCATAGAATTCTCTACAATCATGATCTGCAGAAGATTGCAAGATGGAGTTTTATCTGCTGGACTGCTCTTTGTGTATCTTTTCATTATTTTTGTTTTTCAAACAGGGCCTCCTGTATCGAGGCTGACCTCAGACTCACCATATAATGTGTATTCCCCAGTTATTTGGTGTGTGGGATGGAAGCCAAGGCTTCAAATATGCAAAACAAGCACTTCTTTATCAACTGAGCTATATCCTTAGCCCACACTTCATCATGAAAGAAGACGATTCTGAAAGAAGCTAAAATGAAATGGTTGGAGGCAGCTGTATTCTGCCAACCCAGGCTCTTCCCTAAATGTGGCCTTGACAGAAGAAGTCATTTTTCTACTGGTCACCAGCCTTCCCGTGGGATTCCCTTTCATGTGTCCTAGCTAACTGCTCATGTTCATTGTGGGACTAAGCCAGACATGGAATAGCCTTCAATTCAATGTGAATGCTATGGATGAATGTGGAAAGAAGAACAGAAAAAAGTGAATCGCCTCCTTACAAAATATTAGAAGGGGCAACACAGGTCTCTCATGATAGCACCACATCCTTCATTGAAATAGCTAATGGTGTACATTTCCTTGGTTTTTGCTTCTGTTGTTGTGATTTTCATTTTTTTTTCAATGCTGTTGATGCTTTGTCAATGCTGAGGATTGAATCCGGGGCCTTTTGTTTATTGGGGAAGTGCTTTACCACTGAACTTTGATATATTTCCAACCTCTAAATATGTCCGATAGGAAGTAGGGGAAAGACTGGCTTTGTAAAAACCTAATACTCCTGAACTTGGTGGATTTTAGATTGTCTTTTACTCAGTGACTCATAGAGACCCATAGGCATTGTAAACCACTTCCTACCATGGAGGGTGTTAACACTTTCTCTTGTAAAAGAATTGCTAGCCAATTCTTCATCAGTGATGGGAGAGGAAACTGCTTGACATGAAGCACTTCAGACTTGCCTTTCCTCTCATACTATGGGATTCCAAGCTTTTAGATTGACTATGTAGAAGGTCCAGGCAGGAAGGTCAGCATGAAGGAGCCTACTGAGCAACCAGGAGGAATGCAGAGGAATCTCAAAATGCTAAAGGGCTGAATATAAACTGAAATTTCCAGAAAAAAAAAAGCCACACCTGGTGTGTTAAATAATCTACCAGGCTGCTAACTGATTAGAAGGTAGATTATGGAGAGTTGGAATGTTGCATATCAAGAAACAAATTACCTTGGGTTAATTTTAGCTTCCCTAATAGCCATTTATTGCCAACCTCTGTGTTTCTCCTAACATCCATTCTTGTGACTATTAGACAAGTCTTCTTAGAGTATATTAATAGATTACTAGATTCTACCAACACAATGATTAAGGATGTCACCAGATATCATCGGAGGTCTGTAGAATAGTTATTTTAAAATTGTAGTTATATCATTCTCTCTTTCCTTTCCTTGTACCAAATCTTCTCATAAACCTCTCTCCTTGCTCTTTCGGATTCACGGCTTCTTTATTTCTTAATTGCTGTTATATGTTACTAAATGTGCTCAGATTATATAATGTTATTTGTGTATATTATTTTTTCAAGGCTGAGCATCTGGTATTGGATAACAAGCTGGTGTGTTGTTCCCTGGGGAAGACTCCTTCTCCTGCTCTCAGAATTTCTCAGCTGCCTGTAGTTTTTGTGTAGGCTTGAGTCCTTGTGAACTTCCCCTCATCCACTTTGGCATGTCTGTTGGTGTTGTCCTTGTTCAGCCAGCGTTTAGGCAGTCAGGCTGGTGAAACTTCATGGTGTAGCTTCTGATATTATTTGGAGAGTCCCACAGCAAACTCTCTGATCTTCTGCCTCTTACTATCTTTCTACAACCCCCTCTTTTTAGAATGTTCTGTGAGACTTACTCATAAAAGCTATGTTGTAGATGTATCTATTGGGATTATGTTCCACAACTTTGCATTTTGATTGGTTATGGTTTTCCGTAATGGTCTCCATCCATTGCAAAGAGAAGTTTCGTGGATGAGGGGTGAGGACTACCACATTTGTCTGTTGGCATAAAGACAAATGTTTAGAATGCAATTTAGGATTATGATAGTTTAATAAAGTAGTGGTTGTAGGATTTCTTGCAAGATTCAGGACTTCATTAGCCTGAAACAGAGATTACTTTGTTATAATCCACCAACCTAATGTCCCCGCAAATGTATTTGAAAAGTGCCTTGATTTATTGTTTTCTTTTATCCTGTAACTGTTTTTCAAAGTTAAGATACTTACTGTTTTGAAACATATTATTTAGGGGAAACTTAATGCACATTCTAGGGTCATGGTCATTCATCTTGATTCCCAAATAGTATCTTTTTCCCCCTGCTTCAGGGACGCATGCATCCTAGTTTGGCCTCAAACTTGATATGCATCTAGGGATGACCTTGAACTTGTGATCTTCCTGCCATCACTTCCTGAGTACTATGATTGCAGACACAGGACATCAAGCTTGGTTGGCTTTTATATAATGTTACAGTTCTAATACTAGGCTTTGCGACTGCTAGGCAAGCACTGTACCAACTAAGGCACATACCCAACCCCAAGCATTTCCTTTGAGATGAGGTTTGTATTTTCCAGTGGACAGCTGTTTGAGGCTCTGTCTACATAACAAAACAACTAGCTGAGAAAGCTATGAATTCAATTAAGAGTCAAAGGCTGTGTTTAGTGACACCAAATCCTTGTTTTGCCTGGTTTCTTTTCCCTTCTGTGGAGCAATTATTTGTGTGAACTGACCCAGTGTGACTATAACAAGGACACATGCAGCTTCCTGGGAGAGTAGGTGTAGGAAGCCAAGTCATAGAAAGCTGATATTAGCCCAAACTGCTGTGGAACCAGGAAGCAAAAAAGTGAGGTTTATAAATATTTCTAGCAGATCTGCTCACAGGCATACCCAATCTGAAGCCTAAGAATGTGGCCTACCATTTTAAGATTCTTTGCCTTTTTATCTTTCCTTTTCTTTTTTCTTTTTTTTTTTTTTTTTTTTTTAACCACTATTATACGGTTCCTAAGTAGGAACTGTGTAGAGGACAACTGTCTGTTGCCATGACAAAAGGCTGAACACACCTTAAAGCAAACCTGGGAAATGTTGAAGATGAAGTCAGGAGTATTTGCTCCAGGGCTAATGACCTCGGCTCTGTCTGTATACTAGTGATCTTGTCCAGGTTCAAAGGTAGACTGAGCTCACCAGTTTAGAATCCATGGGTAGTGGCCAGACTTGTTCCAAGGAATTTTCCATTTCAGGTAAACAAGCTGTTGCTCTCTTGGTGTTTCCTTTCAAATTACTCTTATCTTTTTTGGTGGCCAGAGGGCAGAGAAGAGGTGACCCAAGGAGCATGGCATCTGACTGTATTGTGAAGCTGTAGTCCTGGCCTGCTCTCAGCACCCTCTCTGGAGACAGTATCCTGGCTCATCCTCAGTCCCAGTGGTATCAAGCACTCGCTGGGTGAAGATTTTCATGTTCTCATATCCTGGAACAAGAAAATGGAAAGAGATATGTGGATAGAAGTAGAGACCATTTATTTAGGATGTCAGTTTCAAGGGAGTGAGTCAAAGTTGGGGGTTAATGTAGAAGCTTAGCAGTCTCTTCTTTGTGATCTTTAATGTATAAACACAGTGTCACACCATCCATCCCTTAACACACTCACATAGCATAGCTTTCTTATGCATGCTCTTTCTGTTATCTGTCTGTTACACATTGGCCTACACCAAAGGAATTCATACCTTCCTCTCTGTCAACTAGTTTCTTTCATGTACTAATTTGGTAGTCTTTTAAACATCACTCCCCACTTTACTCTCCTGCCCTACTTTCCCTCTTTTGCTCATCCATCACCTCCACCTAATCCTGGGACCTGTCTGTGTATCTGGCTAGATATCTCTTACCTAATTGTATTAGAAGAGCCATAGTACACAACCGTTCCTCTTTGTTTTAAACTATGACATTATTTTTACAAACCATCAGATCCTTCATTATCCTTCTTCAACCCATTTGTTTGTTTGTTGTTTGAGACAGGGTTTCTCTGTGTAGCTTGCTTCTGTGTTTTTCAACCCTTTCATCAGCAACCTGTGCCATAGACAGCTTGGCTAGTCTTCTCCATGACCACTAAGGGTCTATACAGGTTTCCAACCAACACAGGAAGCCATCTCTCCATTCTCAGGGCCATTGCACTTGCTGGCCTTAGTCTGGAACAATATGTTTTTATGGCCCATTGTTTCTTCTCAGTCTTGTCCCAGCTTTACCTTTCCCACTCTACAGCAAGGCTTGCCCAGACCATCCAGACGAAATGTATACCCTTCCTTAGGCATACCCCTGGGTTTCATTCTCTTTATAGCACTTAATGACAGTGGCAAACATGTTTTCTTCATTGCTTGGTTGACTTACTGATTGTTCTGCAAAAATCAAAGACCTTGCCTGACTTCCTCAAGTTATAGGTGTTGAATGAATAAATGTCACCATTTTGAGGACCACTACCTCTGAATGACTTCCTATCTTACTCACAATTCATTTTATAGGTCTTGAGTGTCGAGAAACCTCCACCTCACTCCCCATGCCTCAGTCTGTCACCATTCACTCCTTTCCACTGTCCCACTACCTAGGACTTGTAGACCTATCTGAATAAGCAATTATCAAATAGAACTGGAGTTTCTCTGCAATCCTGTATGCAACTTGAGGATAGGGACTGCCTTACTCATAGTGTTGATCCAGAACATATGCTCAATCCATATGCCCTATAAATACTTGTTAAGTATATAAATAAATGAATTAAAGGAGCATATTAACACAGCTGATGGACTGGAAGGTTTTATCCCCAAAAGAATGTTAGGCTTATTCATTTTTATAACTCAATCTTATATGTAAAGTATAATCAAAACAGCACCTCTAAACAATCTCAACTGTCTCTCCAAAATAAATAAATAAATAAATAAACACCATGGAATTGAAACAAACATAGCATTTATTCACAAAACTGGATTGTATCTATAAAGCTTTATCCTGAATCTTTTAGGATATTTTAAAAGCATGTTTTCAACTGTACATTTTTATAGTGCACCTTCCTACTACTGAATAATTCAGTGACATCAAATAACTGCACATTTTCCAGGAAAAAAAATATATAGATGTGTTAAAAGACAAATTGCGGGTTCTGAGTTTCTGTTAGAGCATTTCAGCCTGCTCCTAGAATAAGAAAGGTACATTAAGATGATCCTGTGGGATAAGTTTCATTCAATTGATTATTACTTTATGATTAGAAATTTGTTCAACTTTGGAACATTTTCTCCAGCCAATGTGTATTAGATATAAATTTGTTAATACATTTTGAAGATTTTTTGCTTTTAATTATGAGTCTATATGTATGCCTTAGTTTAGGTGTGTACATGTGAATCCAGTGTTAATGGAGAACAGAAAGGGACATTGGAACCCCTTGAGCTGGAGTTACAGGCAGTTGTGAGGTGCCTGGTATGGGTGCTGGGAACTCTGGGTCCTCTATAAGAGCAGCACTGGTCTCTTCACCACTGAGCCATTTTTCCAGATCCTAAAATTATTAATATTTTTAAATGATGACTCCAATTCCTGCAAATATCTTTTATAGAGTGCCTCATGTAAGAATACATTTTACAGAAATAGGTTCATTGTAGCATGATAAACATTCCATAATTCAAAGTAGTCTTCAGACATATCATCTCAAGACTTCTATCTTTCTTTTCTTTTGCTTTTTCTTTCCTTTTTTTTTTTTTTTTTTTTTGTTGTTATTTTTTAGTATCTGAAATGCCCTTTATTTGGACATGGTTTATTCCAAACTTTCTCCTACTATGATTGGGTACCGTGAGAATTCTTGTGAGGAACCTTATGCAAAATAGCTTATGTGAAGAAAGAAAAATGAGGTGTTGTATATTTTCTAGCAGAACACACACAGCATCAACAGAGACATGGCACAATTAGCCCACTGCTTACTGTGTGGTGAGCCACTCCTAATGAATAAGGGAATCATCCAAGAATTGGCTGGGAATAACTGTAGCTGATTATCTGTCAGACGCTGGTTCTGTGGTAATTTGTGAAGACAAAAATGTATGTCCCCCTAACTCTGGTTCTTAAAATTCCCCAGAGAGAAGCACTTGTGGAGACAGAAATCTCATATAAAAAAGAGAAATGTAATGGGAGAAGGAGCTCTGCTTGTATTGTCACCCACATCCCAACATGAAGACTTCAATGTGGTGAATAAAGCAGAAGACAACATGTCATAGTAAGCCTCTATTTTACCAGACTTAAGGCACAAATTGAGAGAGAATGGTAAAGACCAAGGCACACAGAAACAGTCTAATTGAATTTTGATATATAGACCAGTTAAATAAAACTTTTGAACTTTGTATTTATGCATTGGATGGATTTGGTTTTGTCTCTTTGTGTTTTGAATTTCTTTCTTGCTTTTTTGTTGGACAGGGATTCTCAGTGTAGCTCAGTTTGCTCCTTAAATCCATTACTTAGCTCAGGTCAGAATTCATGTAGCCCAGGCTACAAGTCACTCTGTAGCCTATGGTGGTCTCAAACTCACAATCCTCCTGCCTCAACCTCCTAAATCCTGGGATTACAGGTGTGTAACACCATACCTGGCACACACACACACACACACACACACACACACACACACACACACACCCGCGTGTGTTCAAGTGTATGGTTACCAAAACTTCTATCAGTTTAAAAGAAAAGTAGAGAGACTAGTAGGAAGAACTTTTAAACACGAGGTCATTCTCTATTTCAGTCATAAAAATAAAATTTTAAACAGGATCTGTTTAGCAGAAAGTCTTATGTTGTGCGGGTGGCTTCAAGGTAGTGAGTTTCTCCTTTCTTTTCTCTATTTGTTTGGTTGTCATGGAAGTCAGTGTTTGTGGGGAAATTCTGAATATATTTCCTACAAGAGGCTGACTCTATTTCTTAGCCCAATGTTGTTCTGAATTAAAAATAGCTAGGAGGGAGTGGGCTTACTGAATGAGAATTAGAGTCTACCATGACAATGTCTGTTGAAGATTGAAGCACTGTCTCAGGCTTCAGAGGGAATATTTTAATTCTATTCAAATAGGACTTATAATTTGGGAGTCTACCAGAAACCTTATAATTTTGGAAAGCATGCAAAGAATGATTTCCTGACACACCCAGTGAGGCTCAGGAGAAATGAAAATATGTGTGAAAATTGTCATCCCTGGCCCAAGGCATCCCAGAGTGTCAGGTTCTTGAAAAAACTGCATACTTTCTGAGTCTAGGCAATGGCAAAACAAGCAGGCCCCCAAGTCCCTGCAAGAAGGCAGAAAAGCATATGTATAGCGTATGCACACCATCCTCCTCTCTCTAAAGTTTTGGGAAGATCCATTACTTCTTGCCTGACTTAGAAAAAAGACCCAACTTAATGGGTTAAAGATAACAAGCGGTAGAAGACAGGTATTTCTAGAAGACCTGGCTATGTTTCCTTTCTTCTTGGGAACATGGAGAACTACAGAGCATTATTTCAACATTGCTTGAACTATGTTGAAGACACACAATTGGAATGATCTTACAAGAGGGCTGTGTAATTGTACCATGAGATCAAATCTGAGATGATGCCCCCACAAGTTTAATTTAGACTGTAGAAGACTGAGATAATGTGCAACTAAGTGAGGAAGTAAGGTGTCCTTCTCAAGAAACAGATTTCCTAAGCCTTCACCATGAACTTCACTCAGTAAAGACCTGAGTAGACACCATACAATTTGTCTCCAGGTAGCCCCTGGCTAGGCCATACAAACCAACTCAACAGGGGAGGATCTTGTCATCCTTATACTTTCCACATTTGATGCTCAAAGTTGAGCAATTGTGAATTTCCTGTACTTCCCTGCAAAAAGGAGCTTGGTAGCTGTTCTTCCTGGAGTACCACAAAGGAGGAAATATTATGTGACTTACTGACCTCCAAAGTGTGCTGCAGACTTTGTAACACACCAAACCTCAGATTAAAGGGAACAGAACAGATCTGTTCTCTTTTTTGCCTTTTTGTACTTCCCTGTACACTGTGTCCCTTCAAGAAAAAAAAAGTAGGTCTATGCTTTCACTTCCAATGTGTTCAGCAGGCTGGCTGTGAAGAACACAGCACTGAGATAGAACAGTGCGGGAGAATAGTCCAGCCAGCATTTCTCATAGTGCTGATTGTTGTGGCAGCCACCGTGCCTTCAGTATGTGCCTCCCTATAGCCTAACTATTGAATCCATGCAAATATCTGTACAAATTCCCAATAGTGATAGCCTTGCAATTTAAACTTGAGAGATACCCTTGCAAATATGAAGTTTGCATTAATCCTTACCTCAGAATATTTAGGACCTGATAGATAAGTAATAAAACATCAGAAGTTAACTGATAACTGGGTAATGATACAAGAACACCAAGAGCACTGAGTTTTGCTGCTAGAGAAGTGGCACCCTAATATTTTATATGACACATTGGTGTCATATCACAGGGACAATGAAAACCTGGGAGTTCAACCATATGTTATTTTGTTTGTTTGTTTGGATTCTTTCTCTTTCTTTTGAGAGATAGCCTCATGTATTCTGTTCTATTCTGGGAATTGCTGTGTCACTAATGTTGTTCTTGAACTCCTGGTCCTCTTGCCTCCACTTCTGGAGTTCTAGGATTACAGATGTGCACCACTATATTAGGCTCAAGTCTAAACTTTCAAAGTTCAAAGTAGAATAGGTTTTTCAAGCCATGCTATGTTTCTGGAGTAGATTTAAAAGAAAAAATTAAAACACAAGGAAAAAGTATGATGTCCCTTCAAACAATTTTGTTTGAAAAATGAAAACTCAAGAATATATAAGTCTAAGGAAAGAGATGTAAAGTCCTGACAAATAATGAGGTTGGTGAAGAAGTCTCTAAAAGGGTTCTTATAAGGATGAAGGCAGAGAAAGCTTGGTGGAGACTGAAGGGCCTTGACTCGTGGGTGCAAATGATATCATACACATAGCATGGAGGGGTCCCTGGGCTCCCAAGCTTGACTTTCCATTCTTCACTGCCTATTACTTGTCTGCCATGAATTGGCATCCATTCTGTTTAATAAAACATTAATGGAGAATTTTATGTCACCAGGTGCAATTTACAAGGCTCATATATTACCTCTCTTAATTCTTCCAAGGACAATGCAAACTATTATTGCTTTCCCAATTTATAATAAGGAAACGGAAACACAAAGGCATGCATTAACGCAGTGAAGGTCAGGAGACAGGCCAATGTGAATTTGAACATGGAACATGATCAGAGAGCCCCTCCTCTGTCCACTAACCTGAAGGGTCCTTTTCCTGAAGAAAAAAAAAAAAAAGCCTACATTTTTGAGCATTGTTCCAAAGACATAGCCTGGAAGTTTCTTGCCTTATACCTGTCAGCTTAGCTACCCTATTATTCATTCTCAAAAGAATGCAGACAGGTTATCAAGTCTCGCATCAAGCTGAAAACATTCCTTCTCCATTTTCTGACTTCCCTTCTATGGATATCTGCTCAAAACAGTTTTCATGACATTTGTGGCAAAGTTCTATGATAAGAAAGAAGTGAACCGAATTAACTTTTAGCAAGAGTTACACTAGATTTTTAGAGCCTCTGACTATGGAGTGACTGCTAATACATGTATGAGGAGGTCTATGGTGAGTGCTTAGCCCTTTAAAGTGTTTTAATCTCCACAATAGCAATGAACTTGTATGCAAATAAAGGATGTGTTCATGGTCAACAATTTTATACTGAAAGATATCATTGCAATGAAAAAAAGCAAGCTTTATTATTAGCTGCAAGAGTCAAGATCCCGGATCTATTTCACTATACAGGCAAGGTCATTAGCTGTGTAATATGGAGCAACCAAGATTGGCTTCCTCATTACTGCAGTCCCCTTCCCCCACAGAGCTGTTATGAAATAGCCTTGAACTTCACAACAGGAAGCACAATCCAGAGCTGGTAAATAAAGCCTTTCCTTCCCTTTAGTAGGGCCTCAGAACTTCCTTCTCCTCAGTTCCAAATCCTCTTACAGATGTTTACCTAAGAATTGGGATTTTTTACCCTTCTCTTAATGCCATTTGCTTCTAGTTTTTCATCTAAGAAAGCTGTGACATACCCGCTGTCTGGAAAGTCTTGGAATCACAGGGGAATAAAGCCCTTTCCTTCGTCTCTAAATATTTTGAGCTGGGCTTTATCAACACCATTTTGCCCTTGGGTTGAATTTTCCCTTTTCATTTAGCTCCGGCACAACCTGCCCGACACAGAAGTGGGAAGGCTAAATCTCCACAAATAAAATGGAAAGTGTAAACAGAGTTATGTAAACAGCTGCCCAAGATGGGCACTCACAAACCATGCAAAGCAAATCAGGGAAAACAGGACTCCATCCATAATTATGTGTCTGTGAAGAGTATCCAAGGGGGCTCTGAAAAGTTGTGGCTTAGAAATATTTCATTCTTATATCCAAGAACAAGCCATTATTTCAGAATTATCATGGTATCTATTTTTCTATTGCTCAGGAAGAAATCACCAAATACCAACTAGCTTTTTAAAGCAACACAGTTTTGTTTTGTTTGTTTCATTTGAGAGAGGGAGGGAGAGGGGGTTTGGGCTTGTGGCATGGTCAGAGGACAGCTTTCAGAAGTATGGTCTTTCCTTCCATTAAGAGCATCACACTCAAGTCATCACTAGGTTTGTTCAACAAATACTTGGGTTTTTTTTTCTGTGTAGCTTTGACCCTGTCCTGGCACTCACTCTGTAGACCAGTCTGACCTCAAACTCACAGAGATCACCTGCCTCTGCCTCCCAAGTGCTGGGATTGTGCCACCACTGCCCGGCCTCAACAAACACTTTTAAATACCAAGCCACCTTGATGGCACATAACATATACTTTCTATCTTGAAATTCAGTAGATCAGAAGCCAGACAAGGATCTGAGTGGGCTGAAAACAAAATACCCTAAGGAATGCATCCCTTCTGGCTTTCAGTGAAAATCTCTTGCTTGTCTCTCCCAGCTTCAACCTTCCCTTCTCTAGTGTTGCCAGCCTTCTGCTTCCCTCTCCGCATCACATCTTCCTTTAGAGAGTGAGCTGAGCACCAGTGTTCATCGGTCTTGATGATTGTTGACTCAATGTGACTAGCTGCATTACATCCCTGTCACTGTGTCTTCCCTTCTGCAATAAGACTGTATCTCTTAAAACCATGAGCCAAAGTAAACTCATAAGATGGTTTTGTATGGCATTTTGTTAGAGCAATGAGAAAAACAACTAATACAGCATCTAACATAACCAAGTTCATAGGTACTGGAGCTTAGGATGTGGATATGTCCCATATCTTGAAGCCATTATTCTGTCTACTGCAACAGGGAAATTTCCATTTTTCACAGTAACATAAGGCTTGTTCTCTTCTTTGGTACAATAAGACCCCAGTATTGTAAGAAATTCAAATGCAGAAAAACACTCATTTGCATTACATGAAGCAATGTGAACAATGGTTACCCTTCATCAAGTACTGTTACACCAGGCATTCTGGGTTATTTGCTATTAATTCGTGCTCTTCAAGCTAGGTAGGGGGATGATAACATTGTCTTCAACAGCTGGAAGAAATTAGAGAATTAGAGGCTCAGGTGTATCGAGGTCCACCCAGCTATTGAAGTCACACAGGCTTCCCCTAAGCCATGAACTTCACAGTACCTCCTGCCTCTAGTACCTCCTTAGCTCCAGCACTCAGTCATAGAGAGAAGCAACCAGAGGATTCTCACCCTCTTCTCTCACCTACTGAGCTCCTGGGGTGGAACCTGGAGTCATCTCAGCCTTTCTCTAGTCAGATTTGCCTGTCCCCAGTAGCAACCCATGCTTGCTGGCACCTCTGTCTCCACAGTCTGAGTTTGCTGGTGAGTATACACACATAAAGAGTGCAGGGGAAAGTCGAAGAAGAGAGCTAATCCGCCATCTTGGCAAACTTGGCAACTGTCCTGGTTGGGAAACTGAAATACAGATTTGAATGTAGAAAGCAGAACTGGAGAATATTCTAGATAAATACTACCTGAAGTCCTACAAGTCAACATTGCCATTTTTCTGCATTGACAGTGCTTGGTGTATACTGTTTTCATCTATGTTGTCTTTCCCCCTACTGTGTTCCATGTTCTTCTCTTGAGACTGCACTGCGCCTGAGTGGAAGTCACACTGCCTCACTTCCTCCACAGCTCCTTGGTTTGAATTAGGGAAATGAATATTAGCCCGTAGTTGCAACAACTTCTACAATAAAAGCCTGCAGTGCTAGCTAGGGTGGAGAAAGAATGAAGATAGGTAACACCAGCAAAATTATGAAGCAACAAATGAAATTAAAGATTTTCTACCTGAAGTTTGTCATAGGACATGGTTTGGTTGGATTTTTGGTTTTGGAGTTCTTTGCTGTAGACTTGGGCAGTTCAATTATCTGCCACAAAAAAAAAAAAAAAAAAAATGAGTCCGATCTCTTCCTAATGATCTCCAGTTTGGCTCCAAAGTGATTCTCCAACTGAATTAGCAGCTGTGTGACCTTTCCCTGGAGATATGAACAAACATCTATTGACCACAGACACGAAACAAAGACAGAACAAAGGAACAATTTCTGCCAAGTTTAGCTTGGTGAACTGATATGCTTAATTGATATCAACATAGATGATAGATTACTTATGTGTTATTTACAGGTAAATGTGCAATTTACAAGTCCTGGAGCAGCTATACTACTGGAAAAATTGTCTTTCTCAGCGACTTTAACTTTCTATATATCTTTAGGGAGTAGGGGGAGGATTTATGAGCACCCTTTTCTCCACAATAAATCTGTCTAAGACATCAGCTAGATTAGCTCAAGTGAAGTTTGAATAAATCACACTCCTCAATGCAATATAGTACCCTGAATTGGCTCCTAAATAGAGAAAATACATTAATAGAAAAATAGTCGAGAGTATGGAGTACTATACCTACATTAATTTTGACAAATACACAGTGGAATGTAAAGGCAAACACTTGGCGGAACGGTGAAGAGTGTATGGGGAATTCGTTGTACTGTCCTGGCAACTTTTCTGCAAAGTAAAATGATTTTTTCCCTCTGCCTGTCTCTGCTCCTCCTCCATCCTGGGGTTAACTCATTCCAGAGATGTAGATGGAAATCTTCTTGTAATGTAGCTATAAGCATGTACTTTTGCAAGGGCCAAATATTAGGGGCTGGGAAAATGTTCAGTATGTAAGAGTGGTTGCTGTGCAAGTGTGAGAATCTGAGTTTGAATACCCACATAAAAAAGACCAGGTATAAGCACCTATGAGTTATAATCCCAGCATAGGGGGAACAGGAATCTGGGGCTTGATGGCTGTCAATCTAGCTCCAGGTTCAGTGAAAATCAGGTGAAAACTGATAGCTATCCTCTTTTGGCCTCCAAACAAGCACACTTGGGTATACCCACACACCACACAAACTTACATACATGGAAAAAATAACCACCCAAAGTGGCCATTTTAAAGCATGCAGATGTCTTAGCTACATCTGAAGTGGCAGTCAAAGGGGCCATTGAAATTAAAAAAGAAAACTTGTTTTAAACATTGTTTCTACTGAATTTATTTTCAGTAGTGTTTGTCATGCAAATATCACAAGAATCTTGGGCCAGTTCCCCTGGCACTCACTACCCAGCCCTCAATCCTGATGCAGTCACACCCAAGTTACCAGAAGCACTAGATTAATGGGAAGCTTCTCCTTATTACACTCCAGCAGGAGGCTGGGGTTGGGCGAGGAGGGAAGGCCTCCCTCCCTTTTTCCCTTCCCCAAGGCTATGCAGCTTTTATCAGGCCAGAGCTGATATTAGCCTAGGGAACTAATCTTTGTTTTCCTCTCATCGTTTATTTGGGTTGTGGGAAACGTTTCTAGTAACTGATTAAAGAGTTCCTTCCACCTCTGTTTGTCATTTCTCTGGTTCAAGTTTGAACAAAAGAGACCAGCAGAAATTCCCAGAGTGAAAAATAACCTTCTGGGTTATTGTTGGGGTGGGGAGAGTTCCAGAATTTTCCATTTGTCCTAAGAGTAGTAAGGAGAATGCAACTGTTCCAATGTGAAACAATATTTTGTCAAAGATCTTCTCTGTGAAAATCTAAAAATTTCTTCAGGTCTCTCTCTTACCTGGTCAGACTGAATCCCCGCCTATAGTACAAAATCTCAGATTGCAAAGACACTCTTTGTAGCACAAGTTCCTGGTCCTGACAGCACTGCTTTACCACCACAAGAGTTAGGGCAATGAGAAAGCCTTCATGCACCACAAGATAAGGTTTTAAATTGTTCTTGTTATTGTTACCACTTTCCTATGAGAAGAGACTGAGTTTGCCAAAAGACCTGGGGTGACCAGGTCAAGATCAGTCAAATCATCATATGAGGACTTTACTTTACCCTCCTGAGCCGTCCTCTGAATTCCCAGAACATATATTCACAAAGATCCATGGCAGCCAAAACTGTCACCAGCCCAAAGTTGTATCAAGCTACGAAGTATGCAGAGTGCAAAGGGCATCAGAAAAGATGCTTGCAAGGAGTCAGCTTAGCAAGTCTGCTTTTTACAAACAGGTTCTCTAACCTGTCCCCTCATTCACAGACATTCCTTCCCTTAGGGTGGCTTAGGGGGCAGTGGCTGTCCCTTACCCAGAAAAAGTCCTGACACAGCACACATTATTGGCTATTTTTATTTCACAGCCAAGGGTGAAGCCTTTCATTTGCAGACATGGGTTGAGTCACCCCTGCAGCTAAGATTAGCAAGCAAGAGACTCAGTTTGCAATCTGGTGGGGAAGGAAAAGCTTTCAAAATTATTTGTGCATTGAGAAGTAAGCCTTGTCCACTTTACTTCTCACCTCCCCAAGTTTCAGACCCTAGTGCCCATTTTTGCTCTAGCATATTCCATGTGGTCTTCAATCTAGGAAATTGATTGTTCCAGCACTGGGCTTGGCTAAACTAGCCCCAGTCTTAGACAACTGCTTTGGCCCAGATAATTACGTGCCTAACATTGTAATTCAGGGTTGGTGTTTCAAAACATTTTCTTTTTTTATGTTGAACTCCTCTAAGGGAGGGGAAGAAGGCAATGGGGAAATGAAGAAAGCAAATGCAAGCTTTGACACTAAGGTTTCTTTCTCAGTTGTACCAAGAAGACCTGAGCAGAAGCACTCTCTATTACAAGGGCAGTCTGTGGACCAGAAAACTCAAAAGTGCAGAATCCCCATTCCCACCTAGACAGCATGGGCAAGAATGTGCATTTTAACAGGACTCCCACGTGTCTCATGTTATGTTTGTGTCAAAATGGAGCCCTTTATTCCTGAGTTTGTCATCACCCAACAGAGCACTGAGGGCAGTGAGGATGCTTGTGGATGCTTACTGACCACACAGTTGGCTGAGTCAACTCTACACAAGTCTTACATCACCAGCTGACAAATGAATCCTTTCTAAAACTTTGTTTCCACCACTGCCTCTAGATGCTGGTAAGAACTACTGATGGACAATTTATTTTTCATTTATCAAAGAGCCAAAAAAAAAAAAAAAAACATGATTGCAAAGGGAAGAAATGATAGGCTTCAAAATCCAGCTGCTGCAATTCATTTCCCAACGTGGGCATGTCCAGAGCTGAAGCAAGAAAAATGAGTACTGATCTTCAGTCAAGAGAGCTGGTTTTTATGCCTGATGGACCAATAGCTAGCTGGGGGATTTAAGTTCATTCCTTACTCTCTTGGACACTCCATCTGTAAAAAGGAAGAAGAAAGACTAGCCATAATGATGTTTAGAAACATAACCTATAAGTCAGTCATGGCAGTCCACTCACTTAGGAAGCTGAGGCAGGAAGATCACTGCCTGGACTATGTGGTGAGACTATGTCTCTAAACAATTCATAACCTATGTAAAATTTCATAACTTGCCACTCACCCATGTTTCTTTTACTTTGCTCCAAAGTATTTAGCTACATCTCTCACATATTACACATGCACACACACACACACACACACACACACACACACACACAGTAGAATGAAGTGCTATAGGGACAAAGACTCTGGATTTTAGTCTTTGTGTATCTGCAAAACTTGAAATAGTTTTGTTTGGCCAGGTTGTGGTGGTGTACACCTTTAATTCCAACACTCAGGCGGCAGAGGTAGGTAGATCTCTGTGAGTTTGAGGCCAGCCTGCTCTACAGAATGAGTTACAGGACAGGCTCCAAAAGCTACAAAGAGACCCTGTCTCCACGCCCCCCCCCCAAAAGTAGTTTTGTATGTGACAGAGGAATCAGCCTTCTTCATCTCAAAAATTCCATCTGAGAACCGCTGAATATTTTTTTAAAAATGCTCCAGAATGTTCTAAAGCCAATATTACTTTAGATTCGTATTTCTTTTCTGATTCTCTAGCTGTATCCCATTCATTTCCACCACTTCCTCCATAAAGTCCATCTTTCCTTGAGTGCTTCCACAAAAAAATATGTTACGCTGAGTTTTTTGTTTTGTTTTGAGTTCCTTCCACACTACTGATGAGTTCAGTTTTTCTGTAGACATAATATGCCCTTTTCTTGTTTATCATTCACGAGAAATAAATATTCTTCATCATGGGTCCAATATTTAAACTGAATTTTTTATTCTATCCTCCCCCCAAATCCAAGGAAATTATGACAAAACATTCACGGCAGATAAGTAAGAATTTCTTTCTTTCTTTTCTTACTTTTTTAAAAATAAAAGATACAAAAGCTGCAGGCCTACAACATGTTGACTCTTGTAGACTATTCATTTTTATATAATGTAAGAAAACAATCAGAATAGCTTGAGTTAAATGGTTACAACTGTGGAAATTCAGGAATGGCCAAAAAAGGGAAAATTCCACTGTAATAGTGTCATATGTTTTCCTCATCAGTTCCTCCTCCTGTCTAAGTCCTTGGCACGTCCCTGGATCTTTACACCCCCAAGCTACATTTCTGACTTTCCCTGATTCCATGACAGATTTTTGTCTTTCATTTAAAGAAATAACAAAGCCTTATAAAATCTCATCCACTTGATCACTTGCCTGGAATGCATTTGCTAGTCAGAACTCACTTGAATGTGACAATTGCAAGCATGTGATATGTAGGCAACAGGTTTAGACTCCTTTGACCTTGTAGGAGGCCATATGAAGCAATAGGGGTGTACCTTGCTTACTCCTGCTGTCATGCATTCCAATTCACTCAGTCCTTGAGGCTGCTTCCTAGATAGTGTCACTGTTACAACTAGCTGGCTTTGAAAGTCTTTGGGTGATGAGAGTGCTGGGGATCAAACCTAGAATCTTGCACAGGCTAAGCATGGACTCTACCACTGAACTACACCTATGCCCCATTTTTGAAAATATTTAAGACTGGCAGCCAATCTCAAGATCCCAAGGACTCAGTAACCACTTGTATCCCATCAATTGAACTGATAGGCTCAGATACAGCAACATTGGAACTAGGAGAGTTGGTCAAGGACCTACATGCATTCAAATGCCACCACCTTCCTTCTCCCTTTGTCTCTCTCCCTCCAGTGGCCCACCTCTCTCTTTGACACAGGGTTTCCTCTTGCTGTTGGTGACCTTGAACTCAATACTGAGATTGCAGGTATGTAACACCAGGCCTTTTGCATGTTAGGCAAGCACTCCACTAACTGAGCTACATCCTCAGCCTCCTTATCCAAGCTCCCCTCTGTTTCCTCATTTTTCTTAGTTTTCCTTTTCTGGCAGTGGAGCTTTGAGCAGAGTTTTGTTTTGTTCAGAATGAGAATTGCCAACAAAAAGTGGGTGCCCATTGTTCATCCAACCTGGGGCTTTTTTTTTTTTTTTTTTTTTTTTTGTAGGCTTCTTCTACCCATTCAGTGTTTCATATGAAAAGACGTTTAAATTCAAACCTCATGAAGTCAGAACTGAAACAATGTGTGTTTCACTTCTCCCTATCCATTTGTTCTTCTTTAAAAATGAGGCAGTGAGTCTTATTTGCAGCTATGTGTGCATGACAAGCATGGGGAAAGCGTCTGTGGGGTGTTGGGATAAAAGCCACAATGACACAGCTGGCCTTTTCATTAGAGACCTTTGGAGATAGAAAAGACCAGGCAAGGCCTGGAAAGAACCTAACCCAATTATGTCATTTTACAAATGAGAAAATCAAAGCCAGACAGAGTGACCTACCCAAAGTTAACATGAATTACTAGAAGCCAAGGATATCAATGTACCTTGGGTGTATTTGGACACAGTTGCAATTGCATTTCAAAACTTGTACCTAGAACGTCCCAGAAAAGTCAGAAAGCCATCAAATAAAAATGCCAGGCTGACCTTGTATTTTCTATATAGTCAAGAATGACCTTGAACTTCTGACCTTTCTGCTTCCATCTTTCAAGTATAGCTATTCACCACCGTGCCCAGTTTATAGAGTACTTGCTATTAACCCAGTGTTTGTGCATGCTTGTCAAGCATTCTCCCAACTGAACTGCATCCATAACACAACTGTACTGTAATTTTTTTTTGTTTTTATTTTTTTAAACAGAATGTTTGAGAGCCAAGGTAGAGTTTTTGATAGTTCTTTCATGAAAAAATCTGACATAATTTTACAAACAAGTCTGCAAACTACAGTTAAGAGTACTTTGAATTCAACATCTGACAACCTTAAGGATTGAAGCAGTCTTTCAATTTGGGATGTGAACTACTTGAGAAATTTTTACTATGGCATATGGAGGTAAGGTTCTGGCATCATCATCATTTAGACAAAGCCACTTCTAAAAAGGCAAGAAGAAAGTATGGCATCATTAGATGAAGGTATCAGGATATTCCAAGTTTACACTCCCCATATGTGAGAACCAAAAAGGAATTTGTGTGCTGAGAACTAATAGACTCTCTTCACAATGTTGCGAGTAACTTGTTGACAAGATTACTGTAAAAACAGCATGCAAAGGCATTAGGGAAAAAAATAAATATTGGCAAGTAAAATGGAAGTACAGGCATTTAAAGGGGTTAACACGGCCATCTTCCCTCCCATCACACATCCTACTGATAGTGAAATATTGGGTGTCTTTGAGAATAACAATCTTTTTCAGGGAGCTACTGTTGTGGAAACTTGATCATTCCCAAAGCCATCCTAATCCAGTGGCTTTCAGGTTTTATCTTAAGAATTCAAAAAATGAAATTCATTGACTACAGTGGGTGTGTTTTAAAGGTAAGTTTATTATTTGTTAATATGTAGGAGTTTAAGAGAGACAGAGAAACATGCCATTTGAGTTAGTCATGAGCGTTAACCATATCACACACAGACAAGCACCTGCAAGCCAAAAAAGAGGCAGGGCTTCAGAGAAAGAGTAAGGAAGCCCATAGTAGCAGAAAAAATATATTAAGTCTCTGTCTAACACCCATAACAAAGAAACATAAGAGGGAAAAGGGGGGAAATTGAGCAGACCCAACAGAACCTTATAGTGTCTTATAGTATCTATGTGGAGTTGGGGGTTCAAGGAAGGAAGGAAAAGTATATTATCTCTGAGGAACCTGCCCCACTTCATTTTAAAGGCAGAAGCTATTATTCTGTATTTTTAAAAATAGGTTTCTATTTACTGCGGGAGTTGAGTAGCTCTGTTTCCTGGAACCTGTCGTTCCCCAACCCATGACCTTGATTTGTTTTTGAGAATACCCTTACCCTCCCAGACCCTCCCTGATCCCTCCTAATCACATGGTGGGTGATCACATGATTTTTTTTCCTGAGGTTTTTTTTTTTTTTTTTTTTTTTTTTTTTTTGTATTTCCTTATTGCCCCATTGTCTCCCTTCTGTAAAACTACTTGTGAGTTTACTCCTTAAGGGGGCCCAAGAGGGTGGATTCAGGGCTGCTCTGTCTTTCTCTCTGTCTTTCTCTCTCTCTCTCTCTCACACACACACACACACAAACATACAAATAAATGTAGGGTTTTTGTTTGTTGTTTGTTTGTTATTTGTTCATTTTTAGACAGTGTGGCATTTCCTCCCAAGCAGGAAAAAGAAAAGCAATCAATGAGCAATTACTTTCTACAGTAGTGCTGTGAGGCCAGCCTATGAAAGAGGGAAGATGGTCTCATTTCCACCATCTAAAGCAGAACATGCAATTAGAAACAGTACAAGAAAGCATTCACATATCTGGGTGAGCACAGCCTGGTGAGATACTTTCTTTTAGCCATCTCAGAATCCTGTAGGCTGACAGACTGAGTATCAAAAGTATGTAGTCCCTCAGCTGCTTCTCTTTCTTGTAAGGGTTTTATCATTGTATGTGCCTCCGTTCCGTTCCTGTGTTTGTTTGCACGTGGATACAGGCATGCTTGTACCACATCTCCCACATGGGAATCAGAGAATAGCCTTGGGTGCTGGCCCTCCCTTCTACTTTGTTTGAGAGAGGTCTCCTTGCTCTTTGCTGCATATGATGACTGTGATGGTTTGAAAGAAAATGGCCCCTAAAAGGAACTGTCACTATTAGGAGGTATGGCCTTGTTGGAGTAAGTGTTCTCTTTTTGGAGAAGTATATCACTATTGGGGCAGGCTTGAGGTCTTATATATGTTCAAACCATGGCCAATGAGATAGACCACTGCCTATTTCCTTGAGAAAGATGTAGAATTCTCAGCTGCCTCTCCACCACCATGTCTGCCTGCACACCACCATGTTCCCAGTCATAATGATAATGGACTAAACCTCTGAATTATAAGCTGCACCTATTAAATGCTTTCTTTATAAGAGTTGCCATGGACATGGTGTCTCTTCACAGCAATGAAACCCTAAGACACTGACCCTTGAACTTTCAGGGATTCTCCTGTCTTCACTTGCCATCTTGCCATAGTTCTCTGGGGATAACAGACATACACTACCACAAATAGCTTTCTCTGGGTCCTCATTCTAACACAGCAAGAACTTCATCCACTGCTCCCATAGTGTGTTGTGGGAAAGTACAAAATGTTTAGGATATGAAGAATGAGAAACCATAGATATGAGCAATATAAATGGAAGATTCATAATAAGGACATATAAAAGGAAGGACTATGAAAAAGCAGGCTTTAATTATTTACTTAATGTCCTCTGATCACAAGTATTCAATTAGTTATACAATGGAGGTCTGATTAGGACAGCGAGTTAATAAAGCTAAGGTCTGAAGGAAGTCAGAGTCATCAAAGCCTATATAGAGAGTTCTTGCCAGTTCAAGCGAGAAGAAAACCTGATATTTTCCATTGTACTATATGAATAATTCACAAAGACAAACACCACTACAGCTTTTGGGGTCTTCATTTTCTAGTTCTGAAATGAGTAAAATGATGCCATATTCATCCCCAAAGCAGAAAGACAACTTCATTGAATTCATCCTCATATTTTGGGAGGTTCTTTGGACTCCTTAGTTGTGAAAGACCATAAAAATGCAAATGATTAACAAGAGGGAAGAGAGCTATGGCTGCCTGTCCATCATGGGTAAAGGAAGATTTTTCTCAAAATTGCTAGAGCCATAAGACAGAAAACAAAAGAAATGCCTTTGAAATACACAATCATTACTGCTTCTACCTTTATCCTGGCAGTTCCAGTGGTAGCATGGACCCAGGGTGTGGGGAAATTTAAATCTAACTTCATTCTAAGCAGGAAATGCATGAATTCAGAACACTAGCATTGTCTTCTGTGGTAATCTGGACAGAAAGGGGAATAAAATTCTTCCTTGGTACTCAAGCGTGACTTAAATTAAAAAAAAAAATCTTTAAAATAGTGAAGGAAAGGAGAGAAGCCCTCCAAAATTAAAAAAAGAAAGCCCCATTGGGGGACCAGGTCTCACTATGTAATCCTGGCTGATCTGAAACTTGCTATATAGACTGGGCTGGCCTTGAACTCAGAGATCCACCCATCTCTGCTTCTGAGTGCTAAGGTTACAAGTGTGGTCTGCCATGCCTGGTTATACATTATTTTTAAAAGACAGGGTCTCATGTACCCCAGCTTGACCTCCAACTTACTATGCAGTCAAGGATGACCTGTCTTTCTGCTCACACCTCCCCAGTGATGAGATTACAGGCATGTGCTACAATACATGGATTGCAGAACATTGTGTATGGTAGGCAAGCACTCTACCAGCTGAGCTATACCCCCCCCCCCCCCCCCCCGCCCATAGGGGACACTTCTTCACTCTAGTTTGTCTTTAAAAAAAAAAAAAGCAAATCCCTTGCAGTATGCATACAAAGAGCCTTGCAAATGGTAGTGTGTGAATTCCTTTAAAGAACTACAGCAAATTAATTTAAATCAGTGGCATTTGAGCTGAAGCCCTGAACTTCATTGTTGGTCTGGACATGGTTGTCTTGCTCTCTGGAGTTCTTGGTTTTCATTTGCATGTGTTTCTGTCTAGCTTGTCACCACCTCTGCTACTGCTGGTCGTGTCAGGAAGAGGAAACAACCATATGTCCCCAGATTCCTCCATACTTGAGAAATGGCTGAGTCTGCTGTCAGGACAGGGTCATGCCTCTAGCCAAGCCTGTGATCACAGCAGCCACAAGGCTGTTATTCCGATTGCCAACTTCAATGCTACTTTTCTGCTTTCGTGTTTTAGCCAAAGAAGAGAATGGGTACACTTCTTGCCTGCTTAAGCATAATCTTTAGGGAATGTATGGATGGGTAGGCACTTTTGCTTTGTGTGGCATAAAATACCAACAATCCCCACTAGAACAGCACAGAAGAGTAAGGAGAGTTTTGCTTCCTTTTTTAACCTTTATTGACAGAAAAAGCACAATTCGAAAATGCTATGGGGGGGAGTAGAGTCACTTCCTGGCTGCCTTTGTCAAGAGAGCCCCTGCTGTCTGACATGTCTTCAAATAGAATCAAGAAGCACAGATTATTACACCTTTCATGGGAACATTTAAATAATGTGGGATTTTTATTTAAAAATCCATTCTCCAACATTTTAGGGACTATTATAGCCAAAAGGATGATGTCGCCTAGGCTAAAACGTACCTTTTCTGTAAGGTATTCAAATGTCTTATGTGTCCCTAGTATTCATAAATTGAAAACCTAGCCAAAAATTGTGGTGCATGTCTGTCTTTCCAGTATTTGGGAGGTTGAGTCAAGAAGATCAGGAGTTCAAGGGCATCCTTGGCTATATACTGAGTTTGAGGCCAGCCTGGTTTATATGAGACTCTATCTCAAAAAAAAAAAAAAAAAAAAAAAAACAAAAACAAAGAATCAGAAAAGTCAATTTTCATCAGGCTCTACATGAGTATTCTTGGCAGTGATACCATAGCTGTACAAACATATTACATTGGTTTTTCCTTCGAAGAGGGCTAAAGAGAGCCCTTGTGGTGGGTTTTTTGAGCTGCCACACTGTCTGAGACCAAACAGTAGGACAAACAGATACAGGAGGACTTCCTCCCAGGAGAGGCTGCTCAGCATGCCACTTCCACAATTACAGATTCACTTCCTAGTAGTTTCCTGACAAGAGGTAAGCAACCCTTTGGTGCTCTGCCTGGATGTTTGACCAGCAGACATTATCTTTGGCCCAGATAGAACCATAATTCCAGAAACTTGGTGAATGAGACAGTCCTTGTTGAGTGTGGGCACAGTGGACTCCTGGAACCTAGAGAAAAACCACCTTGTTTGGGCAGACAACTCTACATAATCCAGTGAAAGTGTTCTCTTGAACCTGGCACTGTGGCACAAAGAACACTATGAGCTAAGAGCGTAAAACCACTTTGGTAGTTCTTTAAAACCTGTGCCTCATGGTTGAATACTCCCCAGCATCCTGTTGAAAACACAATATTGTCTGTAGCATTATAAGGTAACCCCAGCTCCTACTATTACCACTGAAGAGAAACAAGTAGTCCTAAATCTCTTCATTCATTTCTTCTATGTCTTCATGGATAGTGATTTTCATTTTTCTACAAATAGCACTTTCTAGCATTATTTTTGTGTAGAAATGTTGGGGGGACATCTGATGGCATAAAGGTTTTTGCTCACATAAAATAAACAAGATAAATGCTACAATGGAGCTTTGAAGATAGGTCAGTTGGTAGAAGTACTTGCCTTACAAACACAAGGGCAAGTTCAATGTCCCCACAAATGCGCAACAAACTAAAAGCCTGTGTAGGGGTACATGGTTGAAATCATAGGGCTGGCAAGATAGAAACAGATCTCTAGTGCTCACAAGGCAGCAAGCATATGCTTCCTGACAAGGTCCAGGAAACTGAGAGTTATTATCTCACCAAAAAAGAAGTGGATACTTCTAAGATGGCTTGAGTGGTAAAGCCATCTGTCCCTAAGCCTGACAACAAGTGTTGAATCCCCAGACCAGAACCTGCTTCTGGAGAGCTATTCTCTGTCCTCCACACACATAGTGTAGCATGCATGAGTACATGCAAATATTAAGCAAATAAATAAATGTGAGTGTTTTTTAGAAGGTTGATGGTGCCCGAGGAATGATATGGAACATTGATTTCAACGCGCGCGCACACACACACACACACACACACACACACACACAGACCAAAGATGCAACCAACATTCAGAAGGTAGATAAAAGAAGCCCATAAAATACTACTCAACAAATTTGAGAAAAGTTGATAACACTAGTTATCAGTGTTCAGATCTTCTAAGCATAACTTGCAATGTACCCTGACAAAAATGAACCTTTACTATGTCCTTTATCTCTTTCTCTTTGAAAAATCTATTGACCTCCTAGATTTTTTTTAAAGACACACTTTGGCTGAGCTTCAGATAATAAGACATTTTTTAAAACCTGGTTTGTCACTGATGCAAGGTGAGCAAAGTGAGATGAATCAAATGGAGAAAAACACGGCAGCCTAACATTGAAGGAGCTGATTACCGTGCAGGAAGTGTGTAGGTGAAACCAAAAATTTGGTTCAAAGATGCAAACTGCTTGTGGCTGGTTGCTGTTAACGCTGCCTTCCTGAGAACAATTAGGCCATTTGTTGTCTCCTGTAGCAGACACAGAAATGAGCCACACAGAGAACTCACTTGCTCTCAGAAACCATTGATTTGACTTTTGGTGAACTAGACAATGATTTAAGCACATTTGTGGATGGATTAAACAGAGGAATTGTACATTTCTAGAACTAGTCAGTGTTTTTAACTCATTTCTCTGAAACACAATAGAGGGCTATGGCTGTCAGTACAGCTCTGAACAATGTACACTCTAATATTTATGGGCTGTGGTGTAGCCTCTTAATAAATCCAGGTGATTCATTTGCATGCCTTTCACAGTGTCATAGTCCTTGCTTCATCAGTATGTTTTGTATGAATGAAGGCAACCTGTGGCCCTGCCCATCTTTACTTGAGTAAATACATATAAATGAATGGCTAACCAATTAAAACTAAGGATGCATAATGAGCCCATGTAAAACCCACCTAATCTCTGTCTCTTATATGCATTTCTTCATGTAGATCATTTAGGTGTTTAGAAGTTTCTGGATAATCGCCTCCATCATACCGCTTTCTATCATTATCAATGAGAAGGAATTGGAATATAGAAACATTATTTACAGTAAGGTAAGACATTATCTACCACCCTAGGGCCTCATTCCCCTCCAAAGACTGAAAATTCCAAATAAAATTTAGTGAGATCTGGTTGTCATTGTCATTTTGGAAAACTTGCTCATGTTGTATGTGATAGAGGAACTCAGAATGCTGTTGTCTGTTGATGCAAATAACTTGCTTCATTGAACTCTCTCTGCCTGCCTCTTTCTCCTCTCTCTCTCCCTCCCTCCCTCCATTCCACTCCTTCTCCCTTCAATGTCTCTCTCCTTCCATAAAGCCATTGCACAATTACCTTTTGAACTCACTGTGACAGAAACTTCCCCCAAATCCCTTTTCAGGAATTCTGGGGAGACTTAGTCACCAGAGCTCAAGTACAGTTCTAGATCCCAGGAATTTTCCTTTCCCTGCCTCCCTAGACACCACCCACAGCCACAGCCACACTAGTCACTTGGAACAGGCTTTCTCAGCAGTCAGCCACTAGGCCCATCACCAGGCAAGAAGCCATTCTAGGGGAGTAAGATGACAATAGACAGAAGACAAATCCTTCTCTGTACCAGCATTTCTGTCAGCCTCATTGTTTTGAGAACAACGCAGCTTGGAGCTACGCATTCTGTGCATATCGAGAAGTCTGCCACCAGGATTCTGCGATAGTTTCTTTCATTCTCCCAGGACATAAACAAACTTAGAGCGATAGTTTTGTTGAGGGAGGCTTCTTGTTTGGAGTTTTTCTTATGTCTTTTTCCCTACTGCAAGCTTTCCTCTTAAAGCTAAGTGAGTAAGAACAATCTTTCAGTGCAGAAACTACGGGTCCTGGGTCCTGGAATTGATATTTGTATTTCTCCACTTAACACCTCATCAAGATCTTTGCCAGGTGTTCTTACACGTCAACTTTCTCTATGGGTTTCATATTAACAGACCTTATCAGAGAATGGGGAACAAAGGATGGGCTTATTGGGCAAACTAAATGTTTGTCGAGGTAAAACAATTTTGTGGGTAACACTAAAGGGAAAGAGCATTTGGTTAAAGAAATGGTTTGCCTTTTAGAGGCAGATAATCAAGTAATAGAGTGATTACTCAATTACTCAAGGACTCCAGTCCAGATCTCAATTGACTATTGCTTACTGAAGGTGCAGTATCTCACCTTGTGTTAAATCACTATTTAGTGAACTAACATGTTCTCAATCATCAACAGAGTGAGTTAAAAAAAAAGCCCTAGACTTGTTTACATTCTGTTCTGGCAACTTCTGTTTGTATGTGACATCTGGAGATGTTTTATATTATTTTTCTATTGAGCAAATAAAATACTTGTGTGCTTACAAATGGAAATCTAATAAAAAATTAACTGACATACATTAGCCACTTGACATTTGCTAGTCACTAATGCTATACATTTTTACAAGTACAGCCTTGCTTAAGGAGCCAGAGATAGATTACTAGAATGATGGTAGAATGACTTTATAAGCAACAGTTTTGGAGTCACTGAGGCATGCAAAAGTGAAGTCATTTTGTTACACAGAACATTTGAAAGCTAAGACCAACATTCACTCCCTTTGATTTGTTTTTCTTGCACACATTATATTAGGTCAAATCCCAAAATGGTGCTTGTGATAACTTAATTTCTTATCAATGTGAATAGATTTGGAATCACCTAGGAAGCATAATTCTGGATGTGCTTGGAAGGGTGTGTTGAGAGAGGCTTACCTGAAGAGGGGAAAAAAAGGTACAATTCCTTGTAATGGGATCCTGCACTGAATAAGAAAGAAAACTGGCCTAAACATCAGCATTCATCTCTCTCTGCTTCCTGACTGTGGCTCAATGTGATCAGACACCTAGAGCTATTACCACTACTTTTTCTCTGCTGAGATAGACTATACTCTCACACCATGAGAAAAAAAAATACAATCCTTCCACCTTCAAGTTGCTTCTTGTCAGGAATTTCATCCCAGCAATGAGGGAAGTAAAATAATGCCCAAGCTCCCAATATCCTGCTGTTGTGGCACAATTAGGTTATGTTTTTATTGTGATATATCTTATAGCAAGGGTGAGTAGATTTTGTGAATGCAGTTAAGGTCCCAAATTAGTTGACTTTAAGTAATCAAATGTGGATAGCCTTTAAAAGAGGGCATAGGTTTGTTATCTGGGCATAGTGGCATGTGCCTACTATTTCAGCACTTGGAAGATCATGAGTTTGAGGCCAGTCTGGGCTACATGAGCTTGGAATGAGGACTGACCTCAAACTTGCAAATTAGAATGTAGTCTCAGATGACCTCTGAACTGTAGTCTTGTGAGACCCTGACCAAAGGATCCAGCTAAGTCATTTCTAAAGCCACAATGAATGAAAACTGGGAGATCATATGCATGCTGTTTTAAATCACTTAGTTTGTGATCATTGTTATGAAGTAATATATAATTTTATATAACTGAGGCCAAAAATGAGCTCAACAGATAGTTTATGAAGGAATATCTACAAATGAAAAAAAAAAACAAAAAAAATCTATCTTGCTCCCTGATTGGTCTGCCAGAAAAACTGAAATAAAAAGGCTTGACAACATGAAATCCTTGGGAGGATAGAGAGAAAACAGGCAGTTCTTTAAACTTTACACAGTCAACCATGCTATAACACAGCAATTCCAATCCTAAGAATTTATTCAAGAAGAAATAAAAACATACACCACAAAAATTTTAAAAATTAGACAAAGAAGGGTACATATGACAAAGTGTTTTCATATAGGAAAGAAATGAGTAGGTATAGATTGTTTTATTGTTGTTTTCTTTCATTGTTTGTTTGTTTCTGTTTGAGACAAGGTCTAATTCTGTAGCCCAGGATAGCCTAAAACACCCTGGGATCCAGCTGCCTCATCCTCTTAAGTGCTAGGGTTACAGTGATAACCCACTAAACCTAGATTTCATTGTAGCATTTTTGGGGAGAGTTGAGGCAGGATTTCTCTGTATAAATAGCTTTCATTGTCCTGGAACTTGCTGTGTAGACCAGCCTGGCTTTGAACTCACAGGAATCTACCTGACTATCTCCTGAGTGCCAGAACCAAAGCCCTGCACCACCACCACCCGGCTCATAATAGCGTTTCTAGCGGGTAATTAAATGAAGGATTCCAGGATGGAGAGATGGCTCAGCAGTTAAGAGCACTTGATGCTTTTCCAGAGGACTCGTGTTTGAGATACCCACGTGGTAAACCTGTAACTCCAGATCCAGGGTATCCAATGCCCTCTTTGACTCTGTGAGCATCAAGCACACACATCGTTCCTACACATACATGCTGGCAGAACACACAAACACAAAACAATATCAAACATTCTTTAAATTAAAAGAAGAGACAGAAAGATGCAGGCTGATGAGAAGCATCTGGTAAAGGCACTTGTCACTAAACCTTTCTATCTCTGGGACCCACAAAGTGGAAAGAGGAATTAAATTCTCCCAAGTTGTCCTTCACACACACACACACACACACACACACACTGAATAAATGTAATTTTAAATAAAAGAACAGGGTGTCCCCTTGATACAGTCGTTCTCAACATTCCTAATACTGGTACCCTTTAATACAGCTCCTCATGTTGTGGTGACCCCAACCATAAGATAATTTTGTTGCTACTTCATAACTATAATTTTGTTACTGTTATGAATTGCAGTATAAATATCTTATATGGAGGATATCTGGCATGTAACCCCTACAGAGGTCCTGATCCACTTGAGAACTACCTTAAGCCTTTTTATGGGACCTCCAAAATCTGCTTATTTTAATAGAATAAATATCTCAAATTCATCCTTATTGTTTCTTATCTTGATTAGAGTCAAAGCTAGTTATGTGTTCCCTACCAGTCAGTCAATCAGCAAGGGTTCAGTGATCAAATACTGGCCACCCACTCTGCTTTCAAAAAGAGAATCAAGCTAATCTGCAAAGAGCACATCCTGGCAGTCAAGAAAACATGTTTGCAAACTGTATCTTCTGTTCTTCAAACTTTCCTGACACTCAGAGTTTAGGCTTTTGACCTTGGTCTGTTGTTATTGATTACTTTGCTTTGTTTTTAAATTTCTCTCCAGTTTTTTTTAATACCCCACTCAAGTAAAATGCTCTGTTAAAAATTATGTCACACAACAAACTGAGCATATTTCCATGTTAGTCCACTCTTGTGATTTCCAGGTACCTATGTGTTTCATGTTATGCCTCTGTCCTCCTGAAAACAGCGACCCCTTTGAGGAACTGACCTGTAGGTGAATATCCTTTTGCTCTATTTATTTATTTATTTATTTATTTATTTATTTGCTTTTTCAAGACAGGATTTCTCTGTGTAACCCTGGCTTTCCTGGAACTCTCTCTGTAGGCCAGACCAGGCTGGCCTTATACTTGGAGATCTGCCTGTCTCTGCCTCCCAAGTGCTGGGGTTAAAGGAGTGGGCCACCCTGGACCAATAAATACTTTTTACAAAATGAAAATAGCATTCTTACATGAGACATTATCTGAGACATCAAATAAATAATAAACTGTTTCTTTAGAACAAAAGGTTTGGTGGATACAAAATTAGAAGCAGGAATATAGTCATACATTAAATTAACAAAAAGTATACTTACAGCTATCAGATTAGAGCATCAGGTCACATTTTTAAGAGAAGATAAATATGAATTTTGCTTGTGAAACAGGTTCAGTGTGCATTTCTTTCATTTAACACATTAAATCCAATAATCTACAATGTAACCCATGATCTTACTAGTGAAGACCTAGATGGTACCTTAACATTACTACAGAGTCTTTTCATTATTTGAGTTACACATCAGAATTGTGAAAAATGGAAGAACCCTTAGTTGTGATGGGTACAAAACAGCCAAGAATATTGAGCCAGAGGAGACTGAGGCACACTCAGATCTCTGTCAACCTAAGTTACTTATGGGAAAATTCAAATGGCTGAATTTTCTGTGTAGAAATTCATTGATTTGAACACATCTGTTATTCTTTGATGTAGTTGGTCATTGATTGCATAGTTCTGTTAAAAAGCATTCAAACCTAATTTTAAATGACATTAAGTGTGATACTATTGGCAAATTCTTAAACAAAAAGCCTCTTTGGCTAATGGGAAACATGGCAAATGGCAACCTCATTTTTAGCATCTCAACAAGTGGACACTAAACATAGCAATTTAGTATGGTAATCATGCACATAGCACCATATGACTTTGCCATTTGTAAAGGACAAACATCAAAAGGAAGGTGTTCTAGATAGAAAAATGTTCTCATTATTGTGTGTTATCCTAAAGGGCTGTCAAAGGATTAATTTGGGCTTGCTTCTACCATTTTTATGCCATTGTATTTATCATAGTGAAATAATGTTGATGACAAATGAAGAATTGGTTTATCCACTTGGGAGGTCTGGCAAGAATTCAGTTTAAAATAAATACGAGCACTCTCAAGATATCTGCCACAAGGAATGTTCTTTTTAAAGCTCATTGTTTGTTTAATTTAATGAGGAGGAGATAAAAACTGAGGAGTAGGGTCTATAAAGAGAAAGTACAAATATTAATTGGCAAACAGAAGGGAATGGACTGAGAAGTTCAATTTTCAAAGTATTTTGGCAAAAGTCTCATTAAGGATGAATGCTCACCTGACAATAATACCTTAGTTTAACTAAGACTGAACAAGATATCAGTTAGTATACAACTTTATTTTTCTTTCAAACACAATTTTTCAGTTTTTTCTATCTTTATACTAAAGTGCTATTTGATCATGTGTGTGTATGATTTGTACATGTGTATATTGTAAATGATTTGTACATGTGTATATTGTAAATGGAGTTCTTAATTGGTCTAAATAATAAAAACCCAGAGTCAGATATTGAAGAGAATGCTGAGAGATCAGAGAGAAGAAGCAATCCACAGCCACAACTTACCTCCTTAGTGTCTCAGCAGACAGAGAGAGAATTCCTGTTTCTCCCTGCTTATATCCTGTTTCTGCCTGGCTATCTCACTTCCTGTCTGTCTGTACAGACCTCCACACCTCTATGGCTAGCTAGTGGCAAACTCCACTCTCTGACCTTCAGACAAGCTTTATTTGTACAAGCAAGATAGCACCACAGTATATAGATCATATTTGCATTCATTTTGAAGTGTAAAGTGCTAAAAAATGTATAAATAGAGATGGGGAGATGCTTTGTGCTCTGTTGGTAAATAGCTTCATGCCCAAATATGAGGCCATGAATTTGAATTGCAACACCCACATAAAAAAAAAAGCTGGCCAACAGTGGGTGACTGTAATGCTAGTGCTGGAGAGGTAGAGAAGGGAGGATTGCTGGCACTTTGATAGGCAACCAACCTTGCCTACTAGCAAGTTTTTAATTCAGTGAAAGACCTTATCTCAAAACATAATGTGGGGAGCAACTGAAGAAGGCAACAGACACCTACCTCTGGATTCCATATACACCTGCATACACACACACACACACACACCATACATGAATACTTAATAATAATAATAAAAACCATCATTAGTAACCAATGACTTCTGTTTTAAAGAAGTATTTTGAAGGAGTATTTTTGCTAGGCAGTGATGTCACCAGCACTCAGGTGACAGAGATGGGCAGGTCCCTGTGAGATCGAGGCCAGTCTGGTTAACAGAGAGTGTTCCAGGACAGGGTCCAAAGCTACAGAAAAAAACTCTGTCTTGAAAAAAACAAAAGCAAAAAAAGGAGTATTGTTTTCATTACTACAATAAAAACTCCAACATTTCTATTTGAATACTCAAGTGAGTTTAATAACTCAATTACCTAATTGGCAAGATTTAGGAATTCTAGCCTAGAAGAGTCATGGAAGGACCTAGATCAACCATAGTCTAACATTTGCAATCAGTATAAAAAAAAAATTAGAATTCTAACTCATAGTACAGTTCGGAAAGAGAAAAACAGTTCAGGCAGCCAGGCATTGGTGGCACATGCCTTTAGTTTAGTTCGAGACCAGCCAGTTCTACAAGAATAAAAGGCACATACCTTTAATCCCAACACTTGGAAGGCAGAGGCAAGTGGATCTCTGTGAGTATGAGGTAAGCCTGGTCTACAGAGCTAGTTCCAAGAAAGGTTTCAAAACAATACAGAGAAACTTTGTCTTGAAAAAAAAAAAAACAGAATACAAAAAGCCACTGAAATCAACAATAAATGGAACCTCCTGAAACTGAGAAGCTTCTATAAGGCAAAGGACACAGTCAACAAGACAAAATGGAAGCCCACAGAATGGGAAAAGATATTCACCAACCCCACATCTGACAGAGGGCTGATTTCCAAAATATACAAAGAACTCAAGAAGCTAGTTACCAAAACACCAATTAAAAAGTGAGTTACAGAGCTAAATAGAGAATTCTCAATAGAGGAATATAAAATGGCTGAAAGACATTAAAAAAAGTGCTCAACATCCTTAGCCATCAGGGAAATGCAAATCAAAACAACTCTGAGATACCATCTTATTCCTTTCAGAATGGCTAAAATCAGAAACACCAAAGACAATTTATGCTGGAGAGGATGTGGAGAAAGAGGAACACTCCTCCACTGCTGGTGGGAGTGCAAACTTGTACAGCCACTTTGAAAATCAGTATGGAAGTTCCTCAGGAAAATAGAAATCAGTCTACCACAAGATCCAGTAATTCCACTCTTAAGCATATACCCAAAAGATGCACATTCATACAACAAGGACATCTGTTCAACTATGTTCATAGCAGCAGTATTTGTAGTAGCCAGAACCTGGAAGCAACCTAAATGTTCCTCAACTGAAGAATGGATAGAGAAAATTTACACAATGGAGTACAACTCAGCAGAAAAACACAATGGAATCCCAAAATTCACAGGGAAATGGATGGAACTAGAAGAAACCATCCCGAGTGAGGTAACCCAGTCACAAAAAGACAAACACAGTATGTAATCACTCATATATAGATTTTAGACATAGAGCAAAGGATTACCAGTCTACAGTTCACACAGCCAAGAAAGCTAGGAAACAAGGAGGACACTAAGAGAGACATACATGGTCCCCTGGAGAAGGGAAAAGGGACAAGATCTCTCCAGCAAATTGGGAGCATGGAGGGAGGGGAGATGGAGTTAGGAGAAAGAGAAGGGGAGAGGTGGGCATGAGGGAACAGAAAGATTGAGACATAGAAAGAATAGAGAGATCAAGAAAAGAGATACCATAATAGAGGGAATAGATTTAAGGACAATTCTGGTACTAGGAAAATGCCCAGAGATCTACAAAGATGAACCCAACAAACAATCTGAGCAATAGTGGAGAGGCTACCTTTAGTGCCCTTACCCTAAAATGAGATTGATGACTACCTTATATCCCATCCTAGAGCCTTCATCTAGTAGCTGATGGAAGCAGAAGCAGACAGTAGCTAGACACTAGACGAACACCTGGAATACAGTTACAGATAGGGAGGAGTGATGAGCAAAGGGGTCAAGAGCAGGCTGGAGAAACCCACAGAATCAGCTGACCTGAACAAGTGGGAGCTCATGCACCCCAGTATGACAGCTGAGAAACCAGCATAGGACCGACTCAGACCCTTGGAATGTGGTGATAGTTAAGAGGAAGGGGCATTCTATGGGGCCTCTAGTAATGGATCAGTATTTATCCCCAGTGTACTAATGGACTTTGGGAGCCCATCCCACATAGAGGGATACTCTCTCAGCCTAGACACATGGGGGAGGGTCTAGGCCCTGCTCCAAATGATATGACAGACTTTGAAGATTCCCCCATGGAAGGCATTACCCTCCCTGGGGAGCAGAAAGGGGATGGATGGGCTTTAATAGGGATGTTAGAGGAGGATGGGAGGGTGAAGGAACTGGGATTGACATGTAAAACACCTTGTTTCAAATTTAAATTAAAAAAGGAAAGGAAAAAACAAACAAATGAAAAAATAGTTCAGGTGACAACCATGAACAGGAAAGAATATTTGCCAGTGGCCCTAAATGAGCTGCCACTTTAAGAATATCAACTTCCTTGCAAAATGAGACTTCACATTAAATTCTGTACTAGTCTAATTATTGAGAGCAATTCCAGACTTATCCCCTAGAGGTTCTAACATGACTACCTTAATTTGCAGAGATTCTTTACTTTTGCTAGTGAAATGAAAGTTTTAATTAAAGTCAAGTTGCTCTTCATACCAAAAGATGATACTGCTGGCTGACCTTCAACAGGACAAGTGCTTTCAATTTCTTTCCGGGACACAATGAGTGTTTATTCACACTGATTCAAATATTAAAACATTCATTATACACAAATGCAAAGTATCTCTAGACAAAGATGGGTCTGAGATTATGACCATGTAATCAAACAGAATTCACAAACTGGTGTCAAACATATAATCTTGCTTTTAACTGCACTAAGTACTCAACAGCGTGTCATATCATGTTATAAGTGGGATACCGGTATTTTACTCTATGAAAAGTAGGTCTGTACCATAAAAAGAAAATGAGGGGTATTGAATTAGGAAACCAAATCTATGTTGTATATACTTGGCATCTGATTAAAGATAGTATCTTTTGTTGTTGCCTAGTTTTTTTAAAACAAATTTTCTTTTAGAATACTTCTATATTTATAGAAAAGTTGCAAAAAGTAGTTGGTACTTCATCCATCCTTTCCCCATTGTTAGCATCTTACATCAGTGTGGTGCATTTGCCAAAACTCAGAAAGCAGCAGAGATATGTGATTATTAACAAACTTCAAGACTTTATTCCAATTTCATCACTGTTTCTATAAGATTTTCTCCTTCCGGTGCAGAATTGCTAAGATGCCACATTACATGTAGCCATCCTATCTTCTTGGTCTGTGACAGGTTTTTGTTATTTGGTCTTTCCATCTTTTTTCATGACCTGGTTAGTTTTGGAAGAGAGGACCAGGCTTTCCTACCAAAACATATCAAAGGTTACCTAAGTTCTCCGTGCTATCCCTGATAATTTTATGTTTCATCATTTAGTTAAGGAGGTATATCCTAAGTTTCTCTATCATAATTTTTTATTTTCTTGTTCAAATTCCATGGTTAATTCTTTGGAAGTGAGATACAAAATCTAGTACACTGGGGTGTGTGTGTCAAGGGAATGAATCTTTCCATCTTAAGTGTACAGCATTTGCATACATAATTTGCCTGCTCATGGAGTAGACATTTCAGGGTGAGAAAAGACAAGTCTTGTCTACTTGGGCATTTCTTTATGAAAAAAATTTCATATTCATGAGCATTGACTAATTTTTACCTAGGCAATGCCATTTATTAAAATGCTGATTTTCACTAAAGTGGGGAAAATTGTATTGTTATTTTGGCTGCTTTTTTACTTCATCTACTTGCATTCTGGGGGATGACAGTTTATTTTGTGTCAATCAAAATATGAAATCCTCAGAAAGAATTTGGAAGCAGTCACCATTTTGTAGTGTGTTCATCATAGAAATCCAATAGGCGTGAAACCAACCCCAACTGCACAGAAAAGGGAAAAGTCACTGAAATGATTTAGGCTGTGATGTGTTTTGAGTGTGATCTTCATTTTCCATATAACATATCTGAAGTTTGCTTGTTGTTTTTTTTTTTTTTTTTATTTGTTTTGAAATAAGGTCTCACTGAGCCCAGGCTGGCCCCAACCCTCTATGGAACCTGAGAAATGACCTTGAATTTCTGATAGTTCTGTCTCCAATTCGGTGCTGGAATAAGAGATATGACAGTGCTATGCACAGCTTATGTGGTGCTGGGGACTAACCCAAGGCTTTGGGGATGCTGAGCATTCCCTCTATCAACTGAGCTTCACCCTCGTCTCCCAGCCCCCATATAATGTGTTTCAATGTAAGCTTATATAACTTTAAGTTTTAACAGTGACTTATCTTTAACAACTAGCTCTTATAATTCTAAAACTTTCTCAGTGGTTCTTGGCACTCGCATGATTATTTGAAAACATCTCATGCTTATATGTGTATATGGCTTAACTACTTCACCCCTAAATTAGCTGAAAGGAAGTTCATAACTAAATTCGAGTAACACTGAAGCATTCACTGGATTCCCCCTTGATATTGGAGTCATCCACATGTAGTATGGGTCAACATTTTTTCGAAATTAAAAATACTTTCAGAAGTTCAGGGCTGGGGCATAGCTTAAGAGGAGAGCCCATCTACCAATCCTGGAGCTTTACTCTGAATCTCCAGCACTGCAGGAACAAAACAAGTGGCTATTTCTGGAACAGGGAACAGCAAGGAAGGCTTCTGCTATGTCTTGGAAAATCAATTGTGCCTTATACTTTCTGCATTATTTATTATTACATATTGGAGACTTTGAGAACAAGTCTCATCAAAATAGCTGGCTTCTTCCTAGTTTCCATAATAAATCCTTAATCAAAATGTCTTTAATCTGGGTCTGGGGGGTGACTCATTGTCAAGGTATGTAGCTGTGTTAGCACTGGCCACAGGATGTAGATAATGTAAGGCACAATTGTTATAAGCAAACACCAGCACTTGGGCAAAGACATTTTTTCCAGGGAGAAAATGGAACAGGGCCAGATATCCTTGAAGCTCTCAACCTTTCTATTCCCCTTCTGTCCTGGGGCTGGGAAAGTGTGCTTGACCACGAGAACAGGTGGTGTTTGCTTAAGGCTTACAGAAATGTTTGCACTTGACAGAAGCTAAGCTTGCAATTCTGAAGGAACTTCTTGGTTCTCTGAAGCAAGAGCCTTCTTCCTGTGTTTCAGTGGCAGAAGCAGCCTCACTGTAGGTTCTGTCCAACTGTTCTAGTGCCCTGTACATTTTCTTCACCATGCAAAACCCCCTATCTAGCAAGAACCTGAAAGGCTCTGCTTCTGCCTACCCTCATCACTTCAGGGCCTCACCCTAGTCATGGCATGCAAATTCTCTACCAGATCACGGGAGCTGAATAGTATTTCTGGTTATGGAAATACATGTCAAAGATCTAGTGTGAGCTGAAAGGGAATGTGATTTACACATACACGGCTGCATTTTGGCTTTGATTTCTGTTTCATTTTGGTCCTCTCCCCCCCCCCCTCCGTGTGTGTTTCTTTTGAAACAAGATCTAGGTAACTAGACTAAACTAGTTTTGAACTCACAATTTTAGCTCAAGCTAAACTTGGCAGTCTCCTCCTGCCTCCCAGGAGCTGGAATTATCAATTTGTGCCAGGCTTCAAACAAAGTCATGGTCTTAGTCTCCTCCTAGATTGAAACATCCCCATCCTGTAGGGAAACTTCTTAAACCAGAAGACAAAAAAATTCCAAGTAGCATAAGGAAGTCTGAGAAACTGACCAGATTCACTAGGCCATTCCCTCACAAGAGTAAACAAAAGGCTGTTGAGAGTCACTGTCAGACAAGCCAAGCTGCAAAGAAGACTCGAGCAGACCAGCTGTCTGGAAGAGAGGCCAACTGAGTCACTTGGAAAGGACACTCTTCAACCTATTGAGCTGCCTGGAGGATCCACAGTGTGCTCCAGGTTCCCAGCTCTTGTGAGTTGTTCCCAGTGCTCAGGTGGGCTTTGGTGACAATAAAACTCATTGGTTCATCAAGATAAACATCGGTGGTATCAGTACTTTTGTCTATTAAGGGCTCTCTATCTGGGGTGAGTAGATCTTCCCAGGAAAAGTCTTGTTGCAGAAAGATAGAAATTCATCCTAGGGGCAGGGTGTGGGAAACATGACAGAAATACTTGATTTTCATATGAATATTCAATAAATGCAAAACTATCTGTTAAATTTTAAAAGGGGGGCAGGCATGAATCTCAAATCTCCACACAGAATTACAAAGGTGCAAATGGCGGGCTTCAAATGAAGAGTTCTTGTGGCAACCATTTAAACAAGGCACCAAATCTATCATGAGCAAATAGGACAAGCTGATACCCCATGCCTACTGGTATGAGGTATGAAGGAGGATGCATCTCCCTTATTGTACTTCCTGCCCACAATCACCTCACTCTGGTTATAAGAACACATTGGCAAATCCAAATTGGTAAGACTTCTTCTACCAGACACTTGGTCCACATCAAAAAACAAATGAATGTCTTGAAAATCAAACAACAGCTAAAGGATTGTTCTGGATTAAGGAGGCATAGTAACTAAATGCAGTACATGATTCCACACTGGGTCTCAGATGAGGAGGAAGAGCAGTGTTACAGAGGACAATAGAAGTGGCAAAGCTGAAATATGCACTTTACATCAGATCGTAATGTCCTTGTACCGGTGTTACAAATTCCAGAATTTTATCATTGCACTGCAGTATGTGAGAGAATGTCCTCATTAAGACATAAACCATGATGCTGTATAATAATTCAAGGGAAAAAGAGGAAAGAAAAAACATGATAGCATGTATTAAAATGTCATCAGCGATTGGGGTTGAAAGGTAAAGTGCATTGACTATTGTTGGAAAATTTCAATTATTTATTTAAATTTATATGTGTGTGCATGTTTTACGTGTGTGAGTGTGTATGCACACACACACACGTGTGCTCTTACACGTGTGCACACTGGGTATGTTCAGTTCCCTTAGAGGTCAGAAGAGGTGGTTAAATCCTTGGGAATGGAAGTTACAGGCAGTTGTGAGTCATCATGTGAGGGCTAGGAACTGAACCCTGGTCCTCTGCAAGAGCAGCAAGTACCCTTAACCACTGAGCCATCTCTCCAGCCCTTGCAATTATTTGTGAAAGTTAATATCACCATTGATTCTCTGGATGAAGAGAGTAACCCGAAGTTCTAAAGTCTAGACACTAGGCCACATAAGGCAGAATGCATATTCTGGAAGGTGAGCAGTTTGCTAGGGTTCCTGCATTTTAGGGACAAGATCTTAAAAGTTAACAAAATAAGTATTCTGAAATGAAAGTATTATCTGCCACTTTGTAAGGCGAAGTCCAGCACCAAAGCAATAATCTTCAGGGACTGAGAGAGAATGACAGTCAGAGAAATAGATGGAACCAGAACAGAGAAATTTGAAGCTAACCAGTGGTGAGAGAAGAGAGGAAAGGAACTCAGAAAGAGGGTATGGTTAGTGTTGTCAAAAGACAACAAGAGGCCACGAAATGGGTGAAATCACAGTGTGTTTATTTGGGAACTAAGAGAGTTGAGATTAAAGGCCATATATTGAGCATCTGTGATCTTTCTTTCACACCCTAGGCAATCTCTTAAGTTATGGCCACCTTCCCTATACTTTGTAGACAAGAAAAGTAAATATCTTGGAAATAAAGACACCCACACAAATAAGATGACAAGGAATAAGCAACTAGTTAGGAGGCGGTATTACAGGAAATTGTATCATTTTTTTCTGCCAGTGGTGGCTGAAAGTTTGGCTGAAAGACTGGAAAATATGTGACTGGATTCATGACTAGGGTATGAAGGCAAGCTTTAGCAGAGTGTGGACAGAGTGGGTTCAAATCCACTGTGCAGTGATTTATTAGACATCTAAGCCAGATGAAAAAGGAAAGAAATCAAGCTCTTGAGGAGTCATGACAAATGTGGCTGTGGCTTACACTAAAACCATTTTACATCACAGATCAACATGTACACACACACACATACACACACACACAGAGAGAGAGAGAGAAAGAGAGAGAGAGAAAGGGAGAGAGAGAGAAAGAGAGAGAGAGAAGCACATACACTTACTTTTTCACACAGAAATAATTCACAGAAATTTTGATTCAATAATTCTTATGGTTCCTAGGAGGAGGAGAATCTGGTAAGTCCTGTTCTATTTCTTTGTAGTGATTTGTTTTGTCTTGGTTTTGTTGTTGTTTGTTTTTATTTATATCTTGTTTTTAATGCTAATAAGAATCAAGTCAATTAGATTTCCAGAAGTTTGAAAAACATCTTTTAGAATGTGGCCTGAAACCTATAAAACTGGAGTCAGGGGTTTGAGGTTAAAATTGCAGTCAGCTAGTTTTAGCAGCTTCCCTTAGTTAGGTGTGGGCTTCTCACACTTCTGCTTCATCTGGTCCTGTGACCAAAAGCACTAATTCATTCTCACACCCTAGTGGTTCTTACCTGGACACACCTGTGATGTAAGGAATGACAGCAAGTCAAAACAGGCCTTGGCCAAGCAAAATGCCTAAGAAATTCTAGATGTACAATGATGGCAATGTTCTCAGATGTCAGCTTCCAGGAGAGATGGGAAAAGATAAATTCCAGCTGTCAAAAATGTGTGTGTGTGTGTGTGTGTGTGTGTGTGTGTGTGTGTGTGTGTGTGTGTGTTTGGGAGTGGTGGCCACAGATCCCTTGGAGTTGGATTTTCAAGCAGTTATTGGCCTCTACATAGGTGCTGGGAACAAAGCTCCAACATTTTATGAAAGATCAGCAAGTGCTCTTTACTGATCAGTTATTTCTCCAGTCCCCTGTGTGCATTTTAGGAGACAGGGTCTCATTATGTAGCCTAGACTGACTTTAAACTCCCCATCGTTCTGTGGGGCATATGGCTCCTAATGTCTATGTTTTTTTCTTTGACTTTGCATCCTTCCAATATGAATAATTCATTCATCAAAACATGGGCTGCGGACCTAAATTGACTTCCTTCTTGATCACCATATCTTTACTGGGAAACTTCATAACCTGCTTCAGAGAACAACTCTTCAGAGAATAGAGGGTCAAAACAGTAGTCACCAATATGTTGATTCTATGTGGTTCCATCTTGTTTCATTTTTTCTTCTTCATACTAGGTTTCTCTATATAGCACAGCTGGGCTTTGAGTTCAAAGTCTTCCTGTTTCCTCTTCCCCAAATGTGTTCATTCTTGATATATGTATGTATTTTTGCAAGTCAGTTATAATGGAGAACCCATAGAAAGTCGATGGAACATTAGAGGAATACTTGAGGCACACACATGGGTCTTAAAGTGCTTATGTTTATTTACAGAAACTCACACAGTTCTCCGCTTTGGATTCAAGTTGCCAACTATTGTTGAAATCATTCATATGTTCAGATTATGTAGGACAGCTATTCTTGCACAAACTCACGTGTACATTTTTTTGCTTTCCTTTATTTATTTTAGTTTAGGTTGGCCTTAATTTAGGCAAGCCTGGGCTCTTCAACATTTTCCTTCTCCTGATCCTTCATCAGCAACCTTGTAACTCACTCTCACTTTAAAAGAAGCCCTACTTAGCAATGTTTATTTACGAAAGTATGCATATACTTATCCCTCAGATGGCATTTTCCAATCTTTGGTGATATTTTAATTTACTCTAATAGTACAGCTGTCTTGTATGGCATCTATGTCATTCATGTCTTGAGTCATAGACAGCAAAAAATCTTTGCTTCTACAAGTTTTTCTACATTAGCCCTTAAATGATGAACTTGTTTGTCAATTAATGTGTATTATGGTTTAAGTGTGAAATGCTCCATATAAGTTTGTGCTGGAACACTTGTTGCCCAGCTGGGAATTACAGGGCCTTGAGGAGATACAGCTAAGCTGGACGACGTGGTTTACTGGGGTCCAAGCATTGGAAGGTATAGTTGGAGCCTGGATCTAGTCTGATTTCTTTGTTTCCTGATTCTGTCAAAATATAACAAGCAGTTTCTTCCCACACTTGCCACCAAAGACCTCACAGTCATGCCTCCCCCACCAAGATGAACAGACAGTCTCTCTTTAAACTGTGAGTCAAAATAAGCCTTTTCTCCCTTAAGTTATTTTAAATTGGGTATTTTGTCACATAATGGGGAAAGTAACTAATACAATGTGAAGAAAACCTCTCTATTTCTACCTACTCTTACACATACCCATTTATTTGATCTTAACTAGCTCATAGTATTGATCTTAACTAGCCACTTCAACAATCACAATTTGATGATTTGACTCACTTCCTATGATTTATAGTGGGTTGAATAACACCCCACACACACACACCAAATGTACAAAATCCCTGGAACCTGTGATACATGATGGAAGACCAGCTTTTGGAGACAGCAAACCTAGTAGATCCTCCCACACACAAAACTATGTAATCTTTAACATCCAAAACTGTTGCTTTTCTCTTCATATTAGTCTAAAATTGGTTGCAAATGGACACAGAAACGTGTTTAGAATTTAGAGATATTACAAACTCACACAGTCACTAAGAATTCCCAATCAAAGTAAAATTTATTACCTCCTTGTGCCAGTTTACTGTGACAAGGTGATCTTAATCGGATTTTGGGATGACAAGTATGGACTGTTTCTTCTTGCCCAACCTTCCTTATGCCTATATAGTGGAACAGAGAGCTACAAGCTGCTTCATGAGGACTCTAAAGTCACCTCTGATATCTCCCAGTTGCCTGAGGGTGATTTTCAAACTCCTTCTCCAGGTGTTGTAGCTCTTCCCAATCCAGTTCTAATTCATCTTCTAGCCCAGCATCTTACTGAACAAAAACAGAAGGCAAGGGAATAGTTGAATGAACACATACAGGAACTATGCTGTGTAGGACTGATTTCACTTACATAGGGGCTGCCTCTTACATTGGCCCAGTACCAGACCAAGGATTTCTTTGTTTCACAATAACTACAAAAATGTCAAGCACACAGTGGGTGCTCAATAAATGTTTGTGAAGAAAAGAATGATTCTTTCTGACCTCCAAGCAAGCTAGTATTTTATAGTAGCAAACACATGGCATCTGACATTTTACATACATACATACATAAATCTTGTGAAACATTTTGTTTCTAAATTGAGAAAACACTATCAGAAAGACTGTAGGCAAAGCTATCAGCCACTGACAGAGCTGAATGTGGTAATGAGGAAAAGCATAATTTCCTGTGGTTTGACAATAATGTGACAGGAATAGTTCCTGCTGCTTTGAATAGAGTATGAACATAACTTGACCCTCTCCAATGATACTTGAAGCTATGGAATCCTACTAAATAAATATGACCTATCCCTCAGCCAATTACATACTGTACCTACAGATAGCTCTGAGTACTCTTGTTCTTGCTAAGTTCTCTGAGAGTTTTCAAAAATTGACCCCCCCCCTTTCAGAAAGTCATGCTATGTAACCTTCACTGGTCTGGTACTCAATGTATATAGACCAGGCTGGCCTAAAATTTGTGGTACTCTTCCTATATCCAAAGTGCTGAGATTACAGGCATGTACCACCTTACCTCATTTCCAGTGACTGTTTCTATTCCCAACAACTTTACAGTCAAGTTTGAGACATGAGGTGAACAGTGGAATGATTTAGCAACCTGGGAAGTCTAAGGGACCTCTGACAGTGGAACCAGGATGTATCCCTGGTGCACAAAAGGACTTTGGGAGCACATTCCCCATGGAGGGATACTTCCTTAGCCTAGAGGCAGGAGAGAGGGCCTAGTCCCTACTCCAAATGACTTAACAGATTTAGATGACCCCTCCAAGAAGGCATCACCTTACATGGGGAGTGGGGGGAAGATGGGATGGGAGGGTGGTGGTGGGGCATGGAAGGTAGGGAGAGAGGGAGGGAGGGAATGAGGGAGGAAGGAAAGAAGGGAGGAGAGGGAACTGGGATCCATATATAAAATAAAAAAAAGAAGTGTTTCTCTGGGAAATTCAACATAGAGTATGTGTTATTATGTGTGTGTATGAGACAGAAAAATTGTGCTCTGTATGTGTGTGTGTGTGTGTGTGTGTGTTTGTGTGTGTTTGTGTGTGGTGTGGGTGTGGAGAGGGTGTTGTCATTCAATTTGGCTTGTACATGCACCAGAGACTGATATCCATATACCTTCTTCAGTGGGTTCTCCATCATCTTTTCTTTTGAGATAGGGTCTCTTACTGAACTCTTCTGGTTTGCTATTTTTGCTATACTGGATGGCCTCCAAAATTTGCCTCCATATGTTTGTTTGTTTTGAGCACAGAAATGAAGATCAAAGGACAACTTGCAGGAGTGAGTTCTTTCCTTCTACCATATGTGGTTGGGGGACTGAACACATATTGTCAGTTTTGGTGGCAGGCACCTTTACCTTATCCTTGCCCACATTGCTGAGGCTACATTACTAGCCTACTTATTCATTGACTTAATTAAGACAGGGTTTCATGTATCTCAGGATGGCTTCAAAGTCACTATAGAGGTAAGGATGATCCTAAAACTCTGATCCTTCTGCCTTAATTTCCTGAATCATGGGATTTAGAAAGCCAAGGGAACAATGTCTTTGCATTCTCCACTCAATTTGTTAGGAGTAAGTTTTTCCGCCCGTCGCTGGTCTTGTCCCGCCAGCCCCAAATAATGCACAGAGACTCTGTATTTGATATAATTCTGTTGGCCAGATACTAGTTTCTTATCGGCTAGCTCTTTCTTAAGTATTAACCCATTTCTATATTTCCACCTGGTTTAATCTTACCGGGGAATAGGCTGGTATTATGCTTTCCCTGGTCTCTCCATCTTGACCCCTCCTTACTACGTCCTCGGATCCTCCTTGTCTCCTAGTCCCACGTATCTTGCTTTCCTATTGGCCAACAGTGCTTTATTCAATAACCAGTATGAGAAACATATTTACAGAATGACATCTCCCATCATCAATTAGTTAATTAATTATAATTAATGCAAGGCACTCAAGGAAAGGGACTATGTATGGTATTTTGCTTATGACTATATGTCTGTGGCAAATAAAATACTCAATGTGTAATAGACAATCTGTAAATATGGGTAGAGTAGACTAATGATCCATCACTGTGGCTTGATGTGTAGACTATGTCACTGGCTCTAAGTCCAGATTCAAAATAGCTTAACCAAGGGCAGCAGCAATTTAGTATTCAAAGATCTCTAAATATACCCTTTCAAAAGATATTTTAAAGGTGATGTTTCTTATCTCAGCTCTGGGGAGGCTGAAGCAGAGAGATCCTGAGTGATGGCCCAGCCTGAACTACATATTGGGATCCTGCCTCAAAACACAGCAAAACAAATGCTGCAGAGGGACCCTAGCGCTTACCAGCTCAGGCTGGAACAGCAAATTTAAGAAAAGATGAGAAATGACAGAGCATCAGTGGAAATTAAACACTTATGGCCAATATGTAAATTATAGTTGGGAGTGTAGAAGAAACTGTAACCACTAGTAACTGGTGAAGAGACATATAAATTAACAAAATGGAACGTTCCAATGTTCTTTGGCAACTTAAAGGATTTAGAATTAGCAGAAACAAATAATTGATCCTATGTCAAAAAGAGAGAGAGGAACAAAAGAACTAAAGACATTTTGTACAACTACCTCTTTAAATGTACATGATATTCAGTGAAAGGAGCCTGCATGTATTTTGATACTTAAAATGACCTTAGGTTTCTTCCACTCTGAAAGAGGTTGATTTGTAAGAAACTTAGAATTTTTTAAGCTAAATGTCATTGTTATTTTTCTCCAAACATCTAATAAACATGATTTCCAGGATGTGTGGTTTTCTTTTCCTCTCTCTCTCTCTTTCTCTCCCTCCTTCCCCCCTCCTTTCCTTCCTTCCTTCCTTGCTTCTTTTATCCCTTCCTTTCTTTTGAGGGGTTGCCAAAGCATTGTTGTAGATAGTTTCTGATAGTTTTCTTTAAATTAAACTTGATGTTTCCTTTTTTTCATAAAAAGCACACACACACACACACACACACACACAAAATAGTGTTGTCTAGAGTACTGGTCATATGTTCAAAAGTACTCCCAAGGAAGCACGCTATATGACGTCTCCATCAATTGAGGAGCAAAATCCTAACTAAATAGAGCTCTAATATGTCTCAGTTACCATGCAAGATATTTAGACACGGAAGACACCCAATAAAAGGACCAGGCACAGCTGGGTGGTGGTGGCACACACCTGTAATCACAGTACTTGGGAGGCAGAGGCAGATCTCTGTGAGTTCGAGGCCAGCCTGGTCTACAGAACTACACAGAGAAACCCTGTGTCAAAAATAAAGTAGCATGCACAGCTCTGTCCACAGGATTGAGGATAACAAGACCCAGACAATGTGCCTAGAAAGAGAGAAGGCTATATAAGTGCCCAAGAAATTAAAAACTGATGAATGCAAGTGTCAGTTCTTTGTATATCTCTTTTTAAAGTTTGCAATTGTGCCCCCTTTCCAAATAAAATATAGATGCTCTATTTCTTTCTCTTAGATTACAATGTAATCTATAAATAATTTTAAAAGACATAAAAGTAGGCGTGGTGGGGTGAAAGAAAAAAAAGTACGTTGTTTTTCTTACTTTCATGCTAGGCCCATGAGGGATCCTATGGGAAATGAAGCATTTGGTGCTCTCTACGCTCCTGAAAAATGTTTTAAATGAACATGCTTGGGCTAAGAAAGATGCACAATTTTTAAAGTTTACTTCTTGGCTGTAACAGTTTCCCAAATGCAATATTCTTTCTAGTACACATGAATAGCACTCATATTTTAGAATTAGAAAAAAAAAAAGAAACAAACTTCTTTTTGTGTCCTGAGGAATTATGCTTCTCTGGGGGAAATAAAGAGATTCTTCACATGCATGTATAGGCAATGCAACCTAGCTGTGACTACGAGGGCTAGAAGAAGCCTGCTAAAGTTGACAGAGAGGCTCTGTGCACTGTTTGTCTGCCCACGTGCCTTCTTCTTTCACGTGTGTCAGTCCTTTTGCACACACCACCAGAAGTGTGTAGCTCTTCTGAAGCCTAAAAGTCCATCTATTATCCCAGCACTGGAGAGGCAGACACAGATGGATCTTAGTAAGTCTGAGGCCAGCCAGATCAACAGAGTTCCAGGACAGCCAGGAGCTCAACCAACCAACCAACCAACCAACTAACCAACCAACCAACCAACCAACCAGCAGCCAGCCAGCCAGCCAGCCAGCCAGCCAGCCAACCAAACAAACAAACAAACAATAAATTCCATAGCTAACATAGTTGAAAATAATGAGATGTATTTGAAAATAGCTCTAATCCAAGGGTCTTTCAGCTAACCTCTGATTTTCTCTAGTTCTGTTTTATTCATGTTGATTGATTAAAAGTTTATAAAACTGCACAACACTGGGACTGGATTTTGTTTTGTTTTATTTTATAGATGGAGGTTTTGCTATGTTGCCCCAATTAGCCTGACACAGTGATCCTTGTCGCTTATCCTCACAAGTCCTGGGATTTGAAGCACAGCTAGGTCCAGTTTGCCTGCAGTTTACATAAGCTCCTTTGGCCTGATTCCTTCAGCGAGGAGGAAGAAGATGTGGCAACAAGGGTCTCTAGTTGAAATGTTCTCGCTCTCTCATATTAGTGATAAATGTAGTGTCTCCCACAAAATCTCTGAAAACAGTGGGACCCTGAAGTGCTCAGAAAGCAGAAATATAATTTCCATACAGAAGAATACAGAATGCTCCATCAAAGAAAGAGATTAATAATAACGATAATAAATAAGCAGCAACACACACACACACACACACACACACACACACACACACACACACAGTCCACCACCGCCACCACTACCACCACAACAACAGAACAGCAGCTGAGCACCCTCTTCTACCCTTATGTAGCATTTTACTTGAATTCCAGTATCACATGATATGGTCAGATGTTTCTGCCTTTGCACCCATTTCTCACACCAAGAAACCAGCATTCAGTCACTTCTAAATTTCTTTGACATTTTTCTTCTTTTGAGACAGGGTCCCTGTGTCCCATTTTGGCCTCAAACCTCCTCCTACTTAGCTGAGGGTGACTTGAATTTCTTCCGATCCTCCTGCCTCCTCCACCACCGTGCTAGGTTTATGCAGTTTTGGGAACCAAACCCCATGTTTGTGCATGTTAGGCAATCACTCTACCAATTTAGCTGTATCTTTAGCCATAGATTTCTATTTCTACGTTTTTTTTTTTTTTTTAAGTCTAACCACAATGTTTTGTTTTGGTCGTCTTAAGGCAGAATGGGCATCTTTTTCATCACTGACCTTTCTGAATTATTCCTTTCCCCCTTTAAACCTGGGAAGCCTGGAATTGTGTGAATTACAAAACAAAACAAAACCCAACCTTTCATCTCGATTTCTTTAGAAAATGCACACAATTAAAACATGCATGGGTCTGGTTTCTTTTTGTGCTTTGGACATTTTCATTGAGCCTATACCCTGCCTTGTCAGTCAATAAAGAAATGTCAAAGCTACAGGACTGCCACCTGGAAAACCTTTGTGCTGGCTCCTTCTGTCACCTCTGCACAGGATGAACGAACTGTGGCCCGACACATCCATCCATCCTACCCTGACCGGCAGATAAAGGCCTGTTCACTTATCGTCTCCTCGACTGTCTAAACCACAGGCTCGAGGTTTCATGTGCATTTCTCAAAGGAAGTCTTGAGCAAAGGAAATCAACTGGGTTAAGTAACGCACAACACCCTCCACCCCATCCCTCTACCCCCTGCCCCCACTGCAAACTGGTATTTTTCAAACTAGTTTTAGGGGGAAATTCCACTGTGGACATTTGCGTGTATACTTTATCCTTCCTGAGATATTGGGTGAGCTACTGATCTTAAATACTGCTGTATTTGGCTTACTAAACCTGCACCCTTCATAAATAACAGTGTAATCCTTCAAGCACATTCATTTTACTGTTAGAAAATTGATAGCTCATTTTCTCTCTTGCTACATGCTGTGGCTTGGCCAAAACAAGGGCTTTGCTTATACCCACCAACTAATAATATATGTAGCTCAGATGATTGAAGATTAGGTAGAAAGACCTCCAGGTCAGTTCATGTTTATCTGCTGGTTTTAAAGTAGGTCCAGATTTCACCTCTCCTGCATTTACCATATAAGCCCAAGCACTCCTTATTAGGATTTCACCAAGTTCAAATCATTCTCTAATGATAAATTCATTTGCTTTTGAAAAGCTAATTTGAAATACTGCGCTTCAATTGCAAGCCAGCCATTAGATGAAGATAAATTCTAAATTCCCGTCTAAAGCAAGTACTAAAATGTGGGCTTTATTTTGACCTCACAGGATTGCCCTAAATTTGCTTTGTTGGATACAAGGTGATTAGTGCAAGTTCATTTTGATACCCAAGCAAACGTGCTGAACCATCTTTTATTTTCTTGAGTGATGTGCATCAAACCCATAAAAGGCTCAAAGTATTTGTAAGCTTCCCAGGCTGGCCATCCTTCCATTTCATTCCATAGCCCCCTTTTTCCAACAGTAGAGGCTGCCCCATTGCAAATATTTTCATTATATATACTTTCATGTAACCCACGAGGAACTCATAATCAGCTTAAGATTACCCCCCCCCAAATTATTTACTATAGACAAGGTATTTTACGTACTCAAGTGCTATGATGTCAAGGCTATTTATATTTGTCATGTCTATGTCCCAGTGACCAAAGGGCAGGCACTTTTCGAAGGTTTTAGCACCCATTCAACTACTTACAGATACCAAACAGAGACAGCCAACCAGGTTTTAAAACATTTTATTTGCATATTAAAAAAATTGTGCATTCCAATAATTAAAATCATTTGAACAAAAAAATGGCACTCTGATTAAACTGCATTTTACATCCTGCAGGACACCTTGGACCATCTTGAATTTTACTCTATTTCACCACCTCCCACCCAACCTTTTCTTTCACCAACATGCAAGTTCTTTCCCCTCCCTGCCAGCCAGACCGACAGATGGGTGGGAGAGGCAGGGGAGGCCTTCCTGGTCAGTAGTTCTGATTCTTTGATGTGAAAGGGGCAGCACAGTCATTTAAACTTGATCCAACCTCTTTGCATCTTACAAAGTTAAACAGCTAAAAGAAGTAAAATAAGAAGGCAATGCTTGTGGAATGTACAGTGCATATTGGCGGGGCTCGCCTCATTACGATTCGCCAGCTTGCTTCTCCTGTTCAATAGCTGAAGAAAAAAAAAAAAAAAAAAAAAGAAGAAGAGATAGATGCTTAGCGCACTCTATAAAATGACGACGTTTTCATTTAAAAGTATCTTTTCATATCATAAAAATTCTAGAAGGCTACATAGTTGCTACTCAAGTACAGTTATTCAATAAATGTATTTGCATAATATGGCATGTGAAATATTCCCGGATTAAATCACTAAAGCCTGGCTTTGTTGGCTGCAAATAGTTTTTAATTAACCTTTGCAGGCCATATTCATCATCATCAAACTGTTGGCTCCTCCCCCGCACCCCCCCCCAATCCTCTCTCCGGCCCCTCCCTTCCTCCTACCCGCCACTGCTGCTCCCGCCCAGCCAGTTCTGAAGATGGGTGGGGGCGAACAGCTTACTTTCTTTTGAAGGCAGAGGATTTTTCTCTTGCGTTTCTGTCTTCTTCAATTTCGACTTATCGAATTTCTCGATCTCAGCCATATCGGGTTTGTCAGACATGGTTGCCGGAAAGAGCTGCAGGTACAAAGCCAAGACCAAGGTTAAGAAAGAGCCGCCCGCCCTCGCCTCCCCCAGCTTGGAAAGCACCTTCTCCCACCTTCTCTAGGTTCCAGCCTGAAAATTTACTTCCTCCCCGCTCCTTCTCTCTTCCATTCCTGGCTAAAGGCCTACTTCTATCTACAGGGAAAAAAAAAAAAAAAACTTCCCCCTTATGTGAAGAATCAAAGAGCAAAGGTGACTCTCAAAGGTATTTCGTATAATGAAATGCATCATTGCAGTATGTTAACTGCAGTGTTGAAAAATTAAAATTGGGATAGAACGAAGCCACTTTTAGCTTCTAGGGGAAAAAGTCGAATAAAAAAATCTTAAAATAGAGCCAAGGTCGCAAAACGCATCTACATTTTCTAGATGGGCTTGCACCCCAAAAGATGCCAGGCGGCCCAGCTTTCTGCTCCGCACAAAGGCGGGAGCTGACGCGGGCAGCCGCTGACCACCGCCCTACTCGCTTCCTCTCCTCGATCTATCCCAACAATACAACCACGGCACACAATGCTGCCTCCCCACTTCTTGCGTATCCTGATCTGCATGCAGGGACATTTGACATTCCTGTGCAAAGACTTCCCAGTTTTTAGGCTGCAGACCGGGTAGAGTAAGCCTGCCAGATAACAGCCCTCGAAGCCATCAGGCATTAGCGCATTAGAACAAAGGACCTATTTCTGATTAATTACAGCTTCTGAGACAAGAGAAAATGCTTTTGGGATTGAGGATCGAGGAGAGAAAACAATTCCCCTGGAAACTGCGCAGCGAAATGCCCGATTTTCTGATTTTTTTTTTTTTTAAACCACCGAGTTCTCATTCCCATTACTCAGCACCTGAAAGAGTTTAGCATCCTCGAAAAAAAACCTGGCCTGGGAGTACCCCTTGGATTAGCTTTAAGGATAAGGAGCACGACGGGCAAGCGCCTGTGCTGGACAGGCAGGGTAGCGAAGGACAGAAGGAAGGGGCCCCGGGGCTCACCGAGCTAGGCGCACGAACAAGGAGAGTGGGATCTGCTCAGAGGACGCCGCCGATTGTCGGGAGGGGCGCGGCGAGCGCCGCTATATGCGCGCTCCTATGTAAATGAGGTGATGTCACTCGCAGTCCCGCTTAACTCCTTCGCGCCGCGTCTCCGGAAAGGCGGTGGGAGGCCTGTCGGACCCCCCTCCCCCTCTCCATCCACCAGGGCCCTCTAACCACATCGATGGCGGAACTAGAAAAGGAACAAACGCCTTCAAAATGCTTTTCCCCCTTTGACGTCTATTTTATTATAATGAACTTTTGCAACAGCCGCCCAAATTTGTTCTTAAGCTTTAATGCACGATAACGAAGGTGCCTGGGTGGCACCTAAGGAGACAGGCATTCCTTTACTTAGAAACTGGCTTTGTCTGCAGCCGACGTCCTTAAGATAGGGTGCGGCATCCCTCACACAAGGGCTGCTGGGGTCCGATTCCTATGACTCAGCTTTCAGAGCAGTGGACCACAGTCGCCCCACCCGGCCCTCTTTGTCTTCCTCGCCTGTCTTGCCCCTTGATTTTAGAGGGCGATAAAGGAACCTTGAGTGATTTTTTTTAAAGAAAAGTTTCAGCATTGTAGCATCTATATTTGCTATAATTTCTGTGAGCACTCAATTCATATAACTAATATTTGGTCGGAGTAAGGTAATTGGGAGTTTTATGGAGTACACACCCTCCGCCTTAAAAATTAAGTCAAATTCAACTTCTGCTATTGAGCAACAATAAGGAAGTTAATTTCCTTTTTTCTTATTTTCATCAATTACAAGTGGTTGCTAATGAGAGCCAAGGATTTCCGAAGATCACATTTCTTTAGCTCTACTATCTGAAGATTGAAACAGAAGCGCAAACTCGGATTTGAGGGGAAGGTTTCTGCAATGCATGTGGACGATTCAGGTAGAAAGGTGTGGGTTTCAAAATGGCACCTGAGTTGAAGAGTACCAGGAGCCCACTTGCTACTAAAAAGTAATTACAGGTACCAAGCTTGTGCCTGCAAGTGGCAGGTGATAGGAGGAAGCTACCTAGGTTATAAAAAGGCATTGGAGGGATTATTTCCGAGGCACAGAGCACTGCAAAATATTCCTTCTCCTTTTCTGTGCCCTGCGGGGGCAGGGGGGTGTTACCAGAATGCCTTTGCTAAGCGTTTCTTAGGATAGCGGCTTTGCCTCTCTGGGAATGAGTCAAATGTTATAGGGACCCTAAAATGCCACTGCTGGAGCAGCTTGGACTTCCCCATTTCTTCATCTACTTCCCTTTTACTGTGGAGGAAGGCGATGGGGGTAGACAAGGGAAGGTGACCCTCTGGTTCCCCAGTTAATGCTCTGCTTGGGTGGTTGCCTTCCTGCCTTTCGAATGGGGCCCTGGACCTGTTTGAGCATGCATTAGATGTCACTGCTCTGGTAACACATCCCCTCCCGCCCCATGTTCACTTGCTGCAGGTCCACTGCTTTGTTGAAACACAGTAAAGATCTTACAGCGTGCATTCCTGGCCTCTTCTGCTAGCAGCTGCAGTTACACAGACACCATTTCTGTGGGTTTTTTGATCCCATTTTCCCTCACTCAGCTGTTGTTGGAATGGAATTTCTGGTCTTTCCTCTCCCTGTCTTCTTCCTATGACAAAGGAATGCCACAGCCTTAGGCTTGCTGCTTCTTTGCCTTAGGAAAGGTTAGCCTTTGCAGAAGTCATCTTGCCAGAGGAGATGGGAGGAGTAGTCTGTAAACATCTGGAATTTCCTACTTTGGTAACAGGGAAGCAAGCAGCTGTTGTTTGTAGCTGTTGATGGAAAAAGAGCAGGTGGGTGGTTAGAAAGGGATGCAACTTGCTGTGTGTGGGAACAGAGTGCCTGCTCTGTAAATGGGCTTGACTGGCCCACCGGACAGCCAACTCAAAAGAGAAGGGTGCTACAGAGAAAATGAAATGCAAATGAAAGGAATGGTCTTAGAAGTGGTGGGCTCCTGTGTCAATCATTCTTTTCTTAGCCCTCCTCTGTAAAGTGGATGAATAACAATAACTAGCGGTCGGAGTTGTGGGAAGATCAAGTTCTTTGGACCAAGCTTTACAATGGCAAGCACTTTGTCCTGATCTTATTTAAAATGTAAAGTGGAGAAGAAAAGAAAATAATGTTTTAGTGCTTGCCATTAACAAAAACCTCAAGTGATTTGGTATTAACTTCTCTTATAAAAGAGCACTTATATATTTCATTGTATATTTCTACATTATTAACATATGGTTATATTACTTCTCTAGTAAATTACCAAGAAAATGAGAAATTTTGTTGTTTTATAGCAAATAAAAATAACTCCATGGCTGGGGAACTAACTCAGTTGACAGAGCACTTTCCTAGCGTGCGCCAAGCTCTAGGTTCAAACTTGGACATGACATAATCCAGTTATGGAAATAAAAGGCCTAAAATCTCAGCATTTGGGAGGTAGGGAAAAGAGGATCAGGGATTCCAGGTCATCGATAGTGAGTTTGAGGCCAGCCTGGGTTATAAAGCAGTAAGTTCCTTGATACCTAGAAAATAGTATTTGCTCAATAAACCATGCTGTTACTGCTTCAGCAGGTTCTCAGTTTTTGAACTCTGTTCCTGAGCTGATGACTCCAATAACCGTGTTTACATCTCAGACAGCTGAATCTACTTAGTATTAATGTTCCAGATGTCAGGGATAATTGCTACTTCAGGGAAGGGAACATTTATAAGTAGATTAGCATATGCTGGGCACAATGACCACTGAGGTGGGAGTTTTCAATTCCAATTAAAGTGACAAAGACATGGAGAGGCAGAAAAGACTGCTTTCAAAGGCACTGGTCACTTCAGCTGCAGGGAGCATTGTGACCCCAGGGCTCTCCAGTGAAAGGCAAGCAAAGAGCCCACCTGGCAACTGCCTTGCCTGTCTCAGCTCACAGGCCATGGCACTCTGTGAGACATGTACCAACATGGTGGCCCCTGTCCAAGCCCCATGCCCCACAGAACCAGGAAGCAGTGTGAGCAAATGCTTTGTTTTCTTTCGATTTCCAGTGTGAGCCTGGCCCCAAACTGTGTTTATTTCTATTGATGGAGAAACAGCCCTTGAAGTCAGAGCTCATAAAAAACGAATCCTACATTTTTTTTTTTTTTTTTTTTTTTTTTAGTTTGGGGCAGAACACTAATCAGAAGGGGGAAAAAGGAGGAGCCTTACAGCGGACTGCCTGCGGCAAGGCTTTCAGCTGTGTGCTTTCATACCGCACTCCTTTTGTCTAGGTTCAGGGCCTCCTACCATCTGCCCCACCTGCCTATAGCCTACACTCCCCTGGGGTTCCTACAATTGCCACCTTTCTTTTAAACTCTCCCTAACAGCTGACCGGCTCCCTGTACCCTTGAGAATCTAAATCCCCCTTGAACAGCACCCCCCCTGCCCTGGGGTTGGGGGAGGAGGAGGCCCCGGTAACAGAGAAGAAAGGACAAAGGAGGGAAGGGATCTTCAGAATCTAGTCCTAGCCTGATTTTGTACCTGCATGAAGCCTTTGAGAGTAGGAGTCAATTCTCATCCTGGGCAGTGGGTACTGACTTCCACTGAGGCTCAAAGAATTTAAGCAACTTTCCCCTGAATCAAGCATCCAGTTATATAAGTCGATGCCCTTTTCTTGATGCCCACTCCTGCTATTGGGTTCAGTGAAAGAGATTTTTTTTTTCTCCAGCATTTTCCACTGTTCTCATCCATGGCAGCTTCATGTTGCAACTCCAGTAAAATGGAACAAAGGGCTCCCCCTGCCAGTCTGAGAAAAACGAGCAGAGGAAAACCAGCAAGCACAGAAGGAACTAAGAAGCCCCAGTGCATGTGTAGCATTGCTAATTGCCCTGTCCTCTTTATTGATCTGATTGAATTTCTGTGTCTCCTTCATTCTGCAGCTTGAGTTTGCCTCTACAACATCCCTCCAAGTGGTTACTCAGCCTCCAACTAGCCAGGCGAGCCGGTTCAAAAGTGCAGAATCTTTTGAGTCTTGCAGAAGGCTGTGAGTCGTTCCCTTTGGCAGGGGACTTGCATAGGAGGAAAGACACTGGTAGGAAATGTTGTTGACAGGCAGGTAGGGATCAGGTTGAAGAAGAATACTGCTTACGAACATGACAGCAGTAATAATAATATGATGTAATTATGTATCATATAATAAATATCAAGTATATAATTTATCATGTAATAATAATGATATAATAACAATAACAGCAGGAGTAAGAGCCAGTGTGTGCTTTATCCTGGGATCTCTCCCTGCAGTATCTTTCAAGACCTCCTTAGATGCCCATTATTTCCCTTACTTTGTAGATGAAGGAGTTGTAGAGAAATTAAGTAACCTACTAGGTAGGACAAGATCACAAAGCAAAACCCAGTGATATGGTTGAGGTTCAGAGCAGCTGTCTTAGAAATGGCCTCAATTTTAAATGCTACATTTTTCTAGGGTTCTTAGGGCTTCGGGCTGGCTTTGTAGACTAGCTAAGAATAAAGCTATATCCTATCACAAAAAGGCCTTCAGCTTAACATACTTAAAGCTTAGCATGAACAGAACCCTGGGTTTAGTCCTCAGCAACACAGAATAAAAACAAAAATAGCCCACTTTACAATATAGGTACTTGGGCTGGAGAGAAGGCTCAGAAGTTAAAAGCACTAGCCTTTCTTCTTCTAGAAGACCAAGTTTAATTTCCATGGTCACATGTTGACTCAGAACTCTCTGTAACTCCAGTCCCAGAAGATCCGACACTATTTTCTGGCTTCTGGCTTTTATGGGTACCAGACACATATGTGGTGCATAGACATACTTGAAGTTTAAAGAATTAAATTATAGATAAGCTCACAGTGTCGTCACATGCCTGTGATTCAAACTATTGGGAATGGAGGCAAGAAGATCATACATTCAAGGTCATGTTCAGCTATGGGTGTTAAAATTTTGTTTTGCCTTTTTGTTATTGTTGTTCTTCTCATGGTGCTGTGGTTCCAACCCAGGGCCTTGTACATTATAGGCAAGCACTACCACTAAACTTTTAGCCCTGCCAAATCTTTTCTAAAAAATCTGTTTCCCATGGCTGATGCATTCAGCAATGTGCTTTCCTTGTAAGAATGGGGACCTGAGTTCAAGTCTCAAAGCCCACCTAAAACACCAGGTATGGTGCTTACATGTAATCCTAACAGTGGGGAAGTGGAGACAGGCAGATCACTGGGGTGCACTGGCCAGCCACTTTATCCTACTTTACAAGTTCCAGGCCAGTGAGAGACCCTGCTCAAAAAACCATCATCAACAACAAACAAAATACAAGGTAGACAATGCAGCCAAAAGTTATCCTTTGCATACCCACACATGCATGTACCTGTACACACACACACACACACACACACACACACACACACACACACGTAATATAATTCCTATATTACTAACAGAAGGTGGTTGATGATTTTATGATGAGGAAACCAAATGCAAGCAGTAGGCAGCTGCTTCAGATTTTAAGGGAATGCTGAATAAGGCATTAGCTTGTTCAGGGCTGGGTTCCTGGGCCTTTGGCCCATGTATTGGACTGGGCCCTGAACTCAGGAAGGCCTGATCCATAGCACTGTACTGTCATCATCTCGAAATTCTTCATGATCTCCCATAGAGGTCCCATATGTTTCTTCTTCAGAGCCTCCTACATCATGAAGCCAATCCTACCCTTTCCGATTACAGATCCCTGTGTGTCTCCACTGCCTTGCCCTATGTCTAGGATGGGCCTATGTACTTCTTTGCCCCTTCTTTTGCCTCTAGTGACCTGGCCATAGCCACCAGTGCCACCCAGCTGCAGAAACATCATGTTCTTTTTCATTCAACAAGTGGTGGTGATTTGCAAAAGGATTATTTAGGAAAGTAGAAGTAAACACATTTGAAAGCACAAGAAAAAATGGGTTTCTTAAATTAAGCACAGTGAAGTCCAAACACATAGTGACTTGGCTGTTACAAGTTTAGAGGTTACATGGTAACCTCACTTCCAGCCAACTTGGGGGGGGTAGTGAGGGAGTACAGCTCTTCAGTAGAGCTGGTGGCAGCAATGCCACCCCTGGGGAAATTCTTCATCCTTATTTTTTTTATTTTCCTCTCCTATTGAGGTCCAGCCTTGCTAACTTGGGGCTTAGTTGTACTTGTGCTGGAATATGTAAAAAACATGCACACACAAACATATATACCTGCACAAAAAGTGTCTCTCTCTCTCTCTGTCTCTCTCTCTCTCTTTCTCTCTCTCTCTCTCGCTCTCCTCTGGGAAATCCTGGTCTTTTGATGTATATGAGAAAAGAACTTTTCTACATGAACTCCAGTGGGTGAACTCCAGTGGGTCTTCTGGGATGTTCTTGGGCTATCTCATCCTGCTTTGCCATTCAGATTGTCAGCTTTGGAAGTTTTGGGGGCCACTACACCTTTTACACATTCTCTGCTATTGTAACAGCCAGGGTGTGTGCACAAGATAGCTCACTCAGCTTTTCCCCTATAGTCAAAGCATCAGGCTAGCCTCATTATCCTTGAAGCTGGTGACCTAAGGCAGTAACTAATTGTCCCTAGGGTTTGTATACTGTGCACATACAAGCCATCTTCCTTTTTGCTGTGTCATTTTTTCCTGTCAAAGGGGACCTGCAGCTCTCAGCTTACCTGTTCATGGATATTGACTGGCATGTATAGCTAGTGATAGTGTAAACCTTTCCTAGCATCTGGACCCCACCTCTGATTTTCTCTGGTATCTTCCCTTACTTCCCATGGGAGTTACCCTACCTTACAGTAGTTCACAATGGCATTTGACTTTATATTGAAAGTAGAAAGTATAATCATGAATCTTACCAATTGTAAGGGAAATTACCAAGAATATACCATTTGAGTTTCTATACCATAAAGTGCCAGTTAGTTCCAGGTCTATATGATCTAACTTGGTAAAGATGATATGAGCAATTGAAATCAACAGACACAGTAGTTCCTGAATTTCACTTCAGCTCATAAGTTCGTCTAAAGGTTTAAAATTAATCTTGGTCTTCAAATGTTTAACATTGACTTGCCATATGATGTCAGGCATGCTGATGCATACCTGTAATCCCAGTGTTCAGGGAGTTAAGATAGGCGGGTCTCAAGTTTGAAGTCATCCTTGATGACATGCTTATTTCAAGGGGCCAATATAAGCGATGTATTTGACTCTGTCTTAAATAAATGAGGAGCTTGGCATATAGCTCATTATAGTAGCAAGGCCCTGGGTTGCATTTCCAGTGTCACAAAAGGGGTACAGTATTAAACCATACTACAACATAGGAGAACCTTGAAATCTTTATGCAGTGTGAAAAAAGTTAGCTACAAACACCTCATATTATATGGTTGTATTTATATTAAACACCCTGACTAGATAAATCCAGAGACAATATGTGTAACAGTGGTTGCCAGGAGTTAAGGGTTGAGAAGAATGGGGAATGATCTTGTAGTGGATGCAAAGCTCACTTTGGGAGCAATAAAAATGGTTTAGACCTAGGCAGAAGTGGTGATCATCCAACACTGAAAGTACACTTAATGGCAGCTGTGTATTTCAAAATGGTTCACTGCTACATAATGCTACATACAAAAATGTTAGGTAAAAAAAATGTTACATGTTTTTCCAAAACAACAAAAAAGAGTACTAAAAGGGAGGCAACCCAGAAAGGACCTTCAGGATATAGGTTTCTCTGGCTTCTGCTTTGAGATGAGAAACAACCGTTGGGGACTGAGTTGATTAAGATCATGATGTGGTACCTACTGGATACTGAATGTAAATCGGTTGGATGAAAGAGATGTAGACTTTGTAGAGAAGGGAAATTGAAAACACAGTGAATTCTCACTCTTGTACACAAAAGCATGCTAAAACTGCTAGGAAAAAAAGAGATACCCCATGAAAATGGATAAAAAGAACTTTGTGTCAAGAGAGAACTGATGCTTGTTAAAATCATTATTACATTTATGTTTGTGTGTGCGCGCACAAATCAGTTCATAGGTAGAGGTCAGAGGATAGGTTGCAGAGTCAGTTATCTCCTCCCATCGCTTGGTCATTAGGCATGGTTGCAAGGGTCTTTACCCACTGAGTCATCTTGCCCCTCTGCCACTTGGTTTCTTTACTTTCAGTGTCTGCAGCTTTTCTAGTCTGGGTTCTGTTGGTAATTAGGCCCTGTTTGCTATTTGTTTATAACACAAACCATGATTGGAATTGCCAAACTAATTACAAAATCTTCTGGAATAATTTCAAACTTACAGAACAGCTCCAAAAATAACTAACAACTATATTATTCACCTAGGACCTCCAATTTTTAATGTTTTACTGCCTTACTTCAGCAGGCGTTTCATCTACCTACTTGCCTGTGCATTCTTTTAAACCATTTAAGAATAAGATGTGACTAGGAAACCTTTTGAAACTCCGCCTCCTACCCCTCGATTCCTGTTTGCTAACAATGAAGGCATTCCACTGATATGATATCTTTGTCAGGAAATTATCTGTGCTACAATGCTGTGATCTAATCAAGAGACATACTCAAATTTTGTCTGATAATGTCCTTCCAACAATTTTTGTCTGGTCCAGATTTCAATCCAGGATCATGCATGATATTTAATTGCCATGTCCTATTGGCATCTTTTAATCTTGAACTTCTTTGGCCTCTCTTGGTTTTCCATGACACTACTATTTTTGACAATAGGACAGCTGCTGCTTTATGGACTTGCTTTTGAGTTAGGTTTAATAGATGTTTCCTCATGATTAAATGTTTGGGCTTTCTTCGGGGTCAAGGACTCCTGCACAAGGGATGCTGTGGCCTTCTTGGTGTCTAGTAACAGGAGCAAAGTTACATTGCTTTATTTAGTTACACGGAATGTTAAAAATTGGTCACTTGATGAAGGTGACCAATGCCAAATTTCTCCACCATAAAGATAAATGATTTGAGACATGTTTTTCTATTTTTTAAATAAAAAATTATCTCTTTAATTTTATGTTTATGGGTGTTTTACCTGTTTTATGTATTGTGCCCATGGGTGTCTGGTGCCTGAGGAGGTCAGAAAAAGGCATCAGATACCCTGGAACTGGAGTTAAAGATGTGAGCGAGCCACCTTGTGTGTGCTGGAAACTGACCCTGGACCCTCTGCAAGAGCAATACATGGATCATTATAACTGATGAACCATCTCTCTAGTCCCAATATGTGTACTTTTAATGTCTCTATTTCCTACATGACACTTTTCACTTCTGGGAGGATTCATTACAACCTGCATAGTGGTAAAATATTTTCCCCATCGTGCACCAATACCAGCAAAATCTTGTATGGGAGTGAAGATTCCTTCAAGACAGCACCTTACAAAGACTCTGCTATAGTTGGAGAACATCCCAGTGTTCTCCAAAAGGGGAAGTCTTCAAAGGTGAAATGTGGCAAAATTCACTCTGAAAATATGTTTACAAACTGTACCATGATAACCAATCTCATGAGATTTTTCTTTTTGGAAGAAGCGTTTGAGTAATGGGGCTGTTGAAGACCTTTTCAGAAGAGGCTAAAAGCAACAGTGAGATCAACTGGGCACAAAATGGTCTCATTTATCTTAAAAGTAGACCAGGAGATCTGTGGCTATAGCTCAGCAGTAGAGTGCTCCTCAGCACAACATGTCTCGTGGCCCTAGGTCCATTCCATTTACTTCAACAATACAAAGGGGGAAGATGAAGAAGGACAGGAAGAAACAGAGGAAGAGAGGGAGGAAGGACAAAAAGCAGAGGAGGGAAAAGGACAGGAAGAGGAGGGGGAGGGACAGGAAGAGGAGGAGGAAGGGAAGGAGGTTGGAAGATGCTTTTCCTTTGTTTTGTTCCCACTTGTGGAGTTTATATATTCAAAGGGTCTTCCAGTATACTGACATCTAACTGGTGTTCGGAAATATTGGTTTTAGCTTGGGAGGCTCAACTTGAAATCTTTCCTCTATTCTGCTAGGGAAAGTAGACTCAGTAGTTTGGGAAATCTTGGCTAAGAAGAACTAGGCCCATTTAGGAAAATTGGTGCGAGCGAGGGCTTTTGAATTGTCCTGATGACTGCAGGCGATAGGTGTTAGGTGGAGACAGGAAGCTTGCCTGACAGCCAGTCTACTCAGTAAGGAAGCTCCAGGTTCAGAGAGAGGCCCTTGTGTAGGATTAAAGTGGAGAGCAACTGAGGAACGACTCTCAACCATCAACCTCTGACTTCTAAGTACATATGTGTTCAAGCCCTCCACCCCCACAAGGATACAGGTGTGTGTGTGTGTGTGTGTGTGTGTGTGTGTGTATGTGAAGCACAAATACCACATGTGGAGGCCAGGGGATAATTACTTTCAGGGGTTAGGTGTTCCCTTCAATGACATTGGTCCTCGGGTTTCAAACTCAGGTGGTCAGGCTTTGGCACTCACTGAATTCCCTCACTGGCTTAGGACAAGAGACTCTCAAGAACTATTTACAGTTTGCTTTCTAAGAAAAGGGAGTGGAGATTCCACTTATAAAACTGAACATTTGCACCAGAAACACATAATATTACTCTTATATTGGTTTTAAAAAATTAGTTTTACATTTTACCTTCACCTTTTCATGCACTTTAAAAATTATTTTTTTTTTCATGTTCAAGAAACTTTCCACAAAACGCACCCAAAAGCAGTTGGGTAGATCTGTGAATGTAACAGAATGTGACCCTGGTGCTTGGGGTATAGTAAGAAAACACTTTTGGAAGGAAGTGAAAGGCACCGCCCAGATGCCCAACCCAAGGACAGGGACTTCCTGCTTTTTTTCTTTTTCTTTTTTTTTTCTTTTCTTTTTCTTTCTTTCTTTCTTTTTTTTCTTTTTCTTTTCTTTTTTTTTTTTTTAACAAGTAAAGGAATGTGTGTGCTTACAGGACATGAAGACAGTTCTTGTCATACCTGTGGCTCTAAACAACTCTAAGGTAAATGAACCCTCAGGCCACTGTGCATCTGACTCCATTTTAGTACGCACCTTTGGTACCCAGTTTTTAAGTTGTCTAGACCCCATTAACACATCCTAATTTCATCAGCTACTCCTTAGATGACTTCCTATAAAATGGAAAAGTGGAGCCCAATGTTACATTTGCTGAACCACTTCCTGTTTTCAGTGAGGTGGGGAAACTCTTCCTGGAGTTGTGTGTGTGTGTGTGTTTGTGTGTGTGTGTGTGTGTGTGTGTGTGTGTGTGTGTGTGTGTACTCTGTGAGGGCTTACTCAAATCAGAAGCGCCAGTGACCATGCTGTACCACTGTACAAAGGCACATTCATCCAAGTGTTTATTTTGTTCATCATTCATTAGTATGTTTCTGTTAACTCATTCTATCTTGCCCTGTGGCCCAGAAAGCCATGGAGGGGTGTCACTAGGCATCCAGCATTTCACTTATAAGTGAGAAAATAAGGCGTATGGTAAGTGATTTGTACAAGAACTCTGGGCAAGCAATGAGGCCAGAAATAGGTCCCAAGCTCAGCAGAAGGGTTCTGGGCTAGTGTACCCGCTGCCAAGGGGCTGCGGTTTCTTTGGTTTCATCATCTCTCAGCCAGCCCACTCAGTCAGCCGTTTATGTAGGAGGAAGTTTCCACAGACTTCTTTTAGGCCTCCTCCAAGTGGGTGCCAATCGGGTGCTGAAGAACGGTGCTGTACGGGAGGGACCCATGTAATGGAGGGGAGGGGAGAAGGCTGAAAAAAAAAAAAAAAAAAAACAAGTGAGGCCCCAGGGAAAGGGTGCTATTTTCCCGCCCTTTCTCTGGCCCATAATTCTCTGCTTCCCTGCCTTGTACGGTTAGATGGCATGGAAGATGAAAGGAAGCCCACAGGTTCAAGGCAAGAAGTACAGTCTTAGCCTTGCCACCCTTCTGAACTCTTCATGGATCTCATTTAGCACCCACGGTGTACCAGGCAATGTGCTAACAGGCCAAGTCACTTCCTTTCCTTGACTGAGGTTTAATAAAACAAAATATATCCATTTTATGTGTGTTCAATGAGCATTGAAAACCATGGAGCAGTCCTCAAACTCCAATACCTTGGAAAATCTTCTGTGGTAATAGCTGTCCCTCTTATTGCCATTTGTTGTTGATTTGCTTCTCATCTCCCTGTTGGGCTGGTTTTCCTGGGTGGTAGGCTAAATGCTAACACCGGTTTGTGTCTCTAGGGAATAGCAACATCATCCCACAATCAATGATGATTGCTGAAAATGAAGCAACTAACTGAACTGAGCCTGCAGGACTTGAACCCTGAATTATGAAGGGTAGACTTGTTAATTTAGAGAGGTCCTTTGAAACAAAGTTATAGACATGAGTCTACTGATGTTTTTGAGCAGCCTTAGGTTTCCTACATTCTGCCAGAGATCTTCTTTGTTAATATCAACAACAGTATTGAAAACCTATGAGCCCTTCTTTCTAGGGCAGTCATGACACTTGGAACCAACCTGACATTCATGGTGTCTTCCATCTACCTTCGAAAAATATATTTATGATAATAATGTGATAGTTTTATAGGTAGATACTTCTGAAAGTAACTGTCATTCAAGGTCAATATAGTGAACTTCGATAACAGGAAAATTACTGGTATTTACAGTCTGGTTATTATATGCTGGAGGCTAGTCAAAGCATCCATCTCTTGTCTTACCTTCAGAAGCAGATGGCATGATGATTGAGATGGCCTATGCTTTATGAAGGAAACTTTTCTATATACATGACCCAAATCATGGACATGTTAGTAAGTAGGAGCTGGGCCTTGAACACTGGCAGCTGAATTTGTGATATTCTACACCCTTGTCTCCTATCTAGTTTGAGGAAAGTGTCTTGGAGCTATTTGCAAAGTTAATTTTCTTTCTGATTTTTGTTTTGCTTAATTGCACTGTTTGTTTCTGTCAGCATTTCCCATTGTTATTGTTATTATGTGATATAATTATATGCAAGGAACAGAAGCAGAGAACTCATTATGCCTTGGAAAATCAAAAGGGGATATTTGGGGGGAAAACCAAATTGAGAAATGGCTGAGTTTATGGCCACTAACATCTGTTCTTTTAAGGAACTTCAATTGGTGGTGGTGGTGGTGTGTGTGTGTGTGTGTGTGTGTGTGTGTGTGTGTGTGTGTGCATGTGTGCGTGTGCGTACGCACGCGCGCAGGGTTATTTTGGTGTTTTTTGTTTTGTCTTTTTATTTTTTGTTTGTTTTCTTCCCAAAGACTTTTTATTTCCAGAAGAGTGTGACTGTCATTACCATGTGAAAGACATTGCCTGTATGTCATGGATGATACCCACAGACAGGCTCATTGTTCTCCTAAACTAAGATGCAAGTCAGCAGTGTGTATGATTAATTTTATTTTCTCCCTCATCCACTATATCCAGAGTAGAGGCCAAACTCATTTTCATTAGCCTTCAGTGTGTGCCCATGCATCATTTTCCTATCTCACTTCATTCTTCTTCATCGAGCCCTGGGAGGCTCTTCTAACAACTGACTCCAAGGGCCCTTGCTCTAACCAGCTCTGCTCTACACTGCCCCCTAGGGCTACCTCCCTGACTTGTGTCTAGGCCACCCCCTGCTTCTGAACTTGACAGCATTTCTTGCCCCATGGAACACGACAAAGAAGGACTTCTGGTGCCACTGTTTACAGCCAGTACTATGTGCCAGCATTTCTACTTCCTCTAAGTAAGCAACACTTCAGCCAGGAGGGGCTAGAGTTCCTTCCTCCTAATTCTTCCATACATCTCCATTTCCCCATTGCATTGCCCTACTTTCAACTTCACAAATGTTTACCAAGCAGCCAAAGGGTGGGTATTAATATTGAAGTCTAGAGCCAGTTTGCTAGGATACATATGCTCATTCTGCCCCGGAATGGCTTCCTAGGTGTGCCTCTTACACAGTGGCTTAGAGTCCATGTTTAGGCGGGTTCTAGGCTTGATATACCATTAAGCTGCCACTACCTTGGTATTCTTTTTGTTTTTAAAGATATTATGCATTATTTTTCACATCTTTCAGGAAATCCAAGGTATATAAATATTTAAAGTCCATCCATGTCCCATACCATATAAAACAAGCTCAAGCAGTGAGCAACCAGGAAGAGGAAGCAGACAAAATGTTAAAAGAGGTAGAAGATGGGGAGGGGTGCTGTGAAATACTGCCTTCCCGGCATGACATGATTGGTGTTCTCATGAACTCACAGCAGCTGTGGCCATCTGCACAAGACCTAGACAATCTCAAGCCAGATAAAAACATCTGTCATAGGTGGGGTAGATGACCTCCAGGCTCTGCTTCTTACTGAAAAAACTATTGGCGGTATGTAGTTGCTAGGGGAGGAAGACTCACTCTTTTTTAGGATGTGGCTTCAAGCAGATTTCCCACAGTCTAGTGGCTACCCCACACCCATGCATATGGGCAGAACTAACTGGACTGGGTAAGTTATTAAAGAAGAAGATATGAAGTTGGTAGGGGAGCGATTGAGAAGGAGATCGGGGAATTTGGAGGAGAAAATGGGCCTACATGTGATATTTCATTGTACACATGTATAGCATTCTTAAGAATAAAGAAAATTAAAAATAAATGCACTGCAGACATAACCATAAAACCACAATACTTGTAGAAGTAAACATAAGAGAAAGTCCGAGTAAACATAAGGGAAAGTCTTTGTGACAGCACATTAGACAAATAGTTCTGTCTTTGGCTGGGTGTGGTGTAGTTTTTGACATAGGGTTAACTCTGTATAGGCCAGGTTAGCCTGGAACTTCTGATCTCCCTGACACAGTCTCCCAAATACTGGGATTACTGGAATATACCACCACATGCAGATAGCAAATATTTTTTAAATATGTTACTGAAGTCATATCCCATACAGAAAATACTGAAAAGTTGAGTTTCAAAATAAAATACTTCTGCTCCTAGAAAAGGCAACGGTAAGAAAATATAAAAATATGGAGTAAAGAATATTTACAAATGTGTATCAGATATAGAATTCACCCAAAATGTGACCAAAAGAACGACAGTGTACAACCCTCACTAGACCTGGAGGTGCATGGCTATAATATCAGCACTTATGAGACTGAGGCATGGAGGACTCTTATGGGACAGCTTGGGCTATCTAAAGAGATACTCTAAAGAAAAAATAATGTAGGTCCAGTAATAAAAACAAAAACAAAATTTCAGAAGGTAATTCACACACACACACACACACACACACACACACACACACACACACAAACCATTCAAAAGAGGTATGGTGCATAAACCCATCAAAATGCTCAGGGCCATTCGACACAAATCAAGCTGCTATTGCCTTCTTGAAATTCTGGGGTCTTGGATGGGCTACTGCCAGATCAGGATGAGTGACATTTGAAGTGGTTACTAAATAGAGCCTCTTATCCCCCCACTCCCTTTGTGTTGTTTACTTTTATTTGACAGAGTCTCGCTGTATAATTCAGGCAGGCTCCAGCCTCCCAATTGGTTGAATTTACAAGTAGGAACCACCCTCTGGCCTGTCACCCTATCACCAGGAAGCAGTAGCCCAGTGAGTTGATTGTGTCCCACAGCTGTCACATGACAGAAATGGGGATGTGACTTACTTTCACTTCCCATGAGAATGTGAACTTTCCCAGTGGCCCTGCCCCTTCTGAGCACGTGGGCACACCTGCTGGCCATGTATTATGTGGCAGCACTCAAAAACATGCTCACACACCTATTGTTACATTTCCATACGTCTTAGAAGTAAGCTGAGCACATTTGATAAATGAGAAGAGGAAGTAAGCAACTGGTCTAAAGGCCCAACCCAGTTAGGAGCTTTACTGAAAGCAAAGATGCCTGCAGCAGGGTCTGGTTCCTTGGACTCATACATCACCCATTTCCTCTCCGAAGAAGAAAATACTAACAGAAGTGTAGTTGGTCTCTGAGGGGAGGGCTGCTTCTGCCTGCCAGGCTTGGTTTCCCCTGATGATCCTGAGTAGGCCCTACTCTACAAAAAGAGATGCTTTACATTGCTCTGATGCATTAAGAGGTTGGTAACCTGATTCCTGGTGGTGAGGCACTGCCTTACTATTGCTAAGGCCAGCTTCCTTTCACCCCTTCATTTATTCCCACAAACATACATTCCAAATATAGTAATTTTGCTGTGATCTTGAGAAGGAAGAAGTATGTGGGTGGAGGGAGATGAGAGAGAGAGAGAGAGAGAGAGAGAGAGAGAGAGAGAGAGAGAGAGAGAGAGAGAGAGATATTCATCTTATCCTTAGGGATTGGGGGAGAAGACTGAAAGGTGTTCAGAGTCACAATCATAGGGGAAGGACTAAGAGACAAGCATGGGAGCCAAGGAAGAAAGCAACAGCCTGGATAGGGCAGGAAGCAGACTGGCCCTCCAGGAGAGGGAGTGTGAGCTGGGACACCAGTCACCTACCATTTCTCAGCACACTGCAGCCCTCCTTTAAGAAAACCACCATGAATGTCTTTTTCCTCCTTGATAGCAGAGGTGCACAAAGAAGCTCTGAGACAGTGACAAGTCCTATAAATAAGCTCACCCAGCTTTTGAGTGGGCGGCCACCTAGTGTGGTGAGCTTGGTGTACCCTCATCTAGCTTTGGGCTTTCTGCCACACCCTCACAACCATTCCCTACTCTTGGAACCCTGGCTATCTCTGAAGGCTATAGTTAAACTACCCAGGGGAATAGCGAGACTAGACAGCAAGTTCAACTGCAGCCACTACAATATCAGAGGTGGAGGGGAAATGGCACTTCACCAAGGTCACCTGGGTCACTGCTAACCCGTCCTAAATCAAGCATGACGCTCCAGCAGCTCGAAAATCGTGAATTTTCCACTCTCAGCTGTGGAGGTTTCAAGGGATTGCATGCAAATAAATGGGGTCCTACAAAAGTTAAGACAAAACAACACCCTCCCCCCCCCAAATCATGCCACTTCCTTTTCGACAACCTGCAGGTCTTTGAAGACAAGTGCTTCTTTCACAAAGGAACAAAGCAAATATCAAGCTGACCTTTTGGGAACAATGCAAATCATGGCAGTTTGGGGTGGTGGGGGATGGGGTGGACAAAAGGACTTTGCTTAATACCTTATAGTAGTCAGGCTTCCATTCTTCTAGCCCTTGTCTAAACACTGCCTTGTTAAGATTTGCAGTTCGTTTTAAATGTACCTGAGGTGTAAGGAATCTAAAATGGGTAGTGGGTGAGGAAATTCAATGAACCCAGGAGCCAAGACAGAAATGCCTGGAACCACTCGGGGGCTTCTCAGAAACAGTCCAGGACCTGGCTGGCCTACAGGACCTGCTGTCAGAACGTGTATAAAGTGAGTGAATTAAAGCTTCCTGGGATCGAGTCCTATGAAGCCAAGGTGAATCCCCATTACTGCACAGTGAATTTGCCTAATCCTTGCTTTGCAATTGCATTTTTTAAAGGTGTTCTGTGTGTGCTGGGGCAAAGCAGTGTACTGTATTCAGTTACCATGAAGGCCCAGGCTTCACAAGAGGCCCCAGGGTTCCAGGTGGGTGTTGTGGAGAACAAAGGTTCCCCACACCTAGAAAACCAGTTCTCCCAGCCTCCCAGCCTCCCAGCCACAGCAAGTGACATCATCGGGAGCCAATAGAAAATTTGCATTTGAGTTTACTTGTTAAGGTCTGAATTGATTCCACGTAGACTGCACATCGTACCATGTAGGGCGAGGCTCCCAAGCAGCGCTCTGTTTAAGAGCGCTCTGATTCACAGGGAATTTGGCTTTTAATCAGATTTCTTAGGCAGGTGAGAGGCCAGGTTTCAGAATCAACAAGGAAGATACCACACCCTGAGCTACGGGCTAGCCCAAAGGCAGAGCTCCAGATGGGCCTTCACTGCCATCTTCTGGCAGTGCTCGGTATCGATTCGTGAGTGTGGTACGGTCCCTTTGGTAAATAAGCCTGAATACCTATGCTGTTGCCCCATTTTACCACAGTCTCTGTATGAGGTAGCTGTGAGAGGGAGACACTCTGATCTGATGCTAGTGTACCTTGTATTTCGTCCATATTTATCTGAATCTGTTTATTTGTAGACAAGGATCTCATGTAGCTCAGGATGACCTCTACCCACTCTGAAGATGACCTTGAGCTTCCGATCCTCCTGGATCCTCCTGCCTCCACCTCCCAAGTACTAAGATGACTGACCTGTGTCACCACATCTAGTGTATGAGATGCTGGGGGATGGAACATAGGCCTTTGTGCATTCAAGGTAGGTCTCTACCTACTGAGCTAAGGCCCCATTGGAAAACGCAGGTATGTGGTGAACATGAGGATGCCCTTGACTGAGTCCTGAGTCTGAGTTTATCACCCACCCTTTTCACTGCAGATGTGGCCTTAACAAAGGCTTTCATGCTGCTTAGAGAGTTTTCAATTCATGTGGGGTAACTGTTCCTGCAAGCCAAATGGGCTCCCCTGACTGGTTGTGAAAAGTAGTAGAAACTGCTGAATCTTCAGAAACATTCACATGTCACCGCCAGTGACTTTCTCCTCTCTCTCCTAGTCAGAGTAACCACTTTGGTGGAAAGCGACCATAAGCCCTCTTGTGGTTTTTACAAGTTTTAAGGCAAAAGGAGGCAACTCTCATAACATACAGCCATCAGATACAGACTTCTATGCTAAGAATTTAGTATATGTTTTTCTTCTATGTATTGTACACAAGCTGCAAAAGGGAAGGCCCTACTGGCAATGTAGCAGCAAGACTCAAATGTTGTAGAACACCCTAAAATGCAAAGGACAGATTCCTGCCTCCAACAAAGAGGAATGCCATCTAACAGGTCAATAGTGCCATGGTAACAAAGTCACCCTAAAATATCTCAACAACATCTACAACTGAGGATGTCCTCTGGCCTCCACATTCGTGTGCACACACTCATGAACATACATGTGCACACACAGCTAAAACTTTCATGTAGAAATAGACTATTACTGCCCAATATTCTTAGTTCATTCTTCACATTTATTATTATTAATTTAGTTTTATGTATATAGGTTTTGCCTGCATGTATGCCTGTGCACAACTTATGTGCCTGGTACCCACAGAGGCCGGAAAAGGGTGTCAGATCCCCTGGAATTGAAATCACAGAGGGCTGAAAGCTGCCACATGCATGATGGGAGAGCCAAACCCTCATCCTCTTCAAGAGCAGCAAGTGCTCTTAACCATTGAGCCATCTTTCCACCCCTCATATTTCATTTACTTCTTTTAAATTCCATTCTTTTAAATACCATTCCTTCCATTTATACTTACTAGGCAGGTAATGATGGCCATCTCCATCTATAGGTAGACACTTGTCCATATGAATATTTGGTATATTTGTACACACATTTCATTTTGATTTTCAATGTAAATAACATCTCCAGAGCGTCTAACTTTAGTTGGATCAGGTTTACTGTTTCAAAGGGGGAAATTCTTTCAAGATCATAAACAAATTGCTTCAGTTATTCCCACAGGATTCAACAGCTTTGAAAGAACAATATTCCCTAATAAGTCAGTAGAGACCTTCTTCAGTCCCAGCAAAGGTTAATCTAGTCTATGGAAGTAAGTATTAGGTCTATTTTCAGTTTGTGTTAAGTGCTGGATTTCTCCAATCTATGGTAAATGATTCTAATGATGTTACTTGAAATTAATGTTAGCCCCTTCACCCTATACCAAAAAAAGAACTTATCATGATTACTCTTTCATTATTCTTGACTTCTGAAGTGTGATCCACTTTGTTGTCACCTGCCTCTCTGAAATAATGTCCCCTCTGGAAAGCTAGTATGTTCTGATCAAGAAACATATCAATGGAAAAATGAACAGCTCAAGAAACGAGGCCTGAGGGTTTTTTCCCTCTGTTTTAAAAACACAAGCATGCAAAAGTGACCATCTCCATATACTTGGGAACATTTTTCAAGACCTTACCAGGCTAAGGGGCTATCCATCAGGTCTTTAAATTAGTATTGCAGAAGAGAAACTCTTGGTTTCAGTACATAACCTGCAAGTCATTTTTTTTTTAAATCCATAGACAAATGTTTGGGGAAGCTGTATGATTTCATTCTCTTTTGGGGATCACAGTGCAAACTAGAACTATGTGATAACCAAGTGCCTCTCAATCCTATTGCCCCGAAGAAGAGTTTTCTTCATCACACACATTTGAGCGAGAATATGAAAACTTGTCATGCTTCTTCTCTATTATTCTCTTTGTCTAGTCTCTCTCCATTTAGATCCCTTTCTTTCTTCACACATTTCCTCTTTCTACTTTATACATATATGCAGCCCAAGGAATATGCACATATTCCACAAATAAAATGAAATATATTTGTTTTCCTGAGTTTCATTTACTTTTATTCTCTTTTCATTCATTTTTTTCTTACACATGCAATTACTCCATGTTTGTTTATGACTGGATAACTCTGCTGTGTATATGTACCTTCTTTTCCTTATTAATTCCTCTGTTGATGCACATATAGGCTGATTCCACATTTTGGCTATTGTGGACAGTGTAGCAATAAACAAGGATATTTGAGTATCTTTGTGATATGCTCACATAGAGTTCTTTGATTATATACCCTGGTGTGGTATATGTGGATTGTATTGTAGTTCTAATTTTAAGATTCTTTTTAAGGAGCCAGGGTGATGTATTGTTTATGATCTAATAAAGCTTACCTGAAGATCATCAAGGGAAAGCTAGCCACAGCCACAGAGGCCAGGCAGTGGTTGTACACACCCTTAATCCTAGCAGCTATACTAGTTATCATAGAAGCAGGGTTTCAGAGCTGTCAGTTTGTCTCCAATCATGTTGAGGACATGATCTCTCCAACCTTGGGAGAGGTAAGAGCTCTCCAGTGGCTTGGCTGCTTTGCTTCTCTGATCTTCAGCTTGAACCCCACTATCTGTCTCTGGGTTTTTATCATTTGTGCTATAAGGAACATTTTTCATTTGCAGTATTTGTAGCATGCTATGGAATTAACTTGGTGGCAATGATGTTTCGAATAATGTCACAGGATCTATGTGTGAACTACTATGTGAGGAAGCCAGTGCTAGCGTCTCACAAGTCAGAATCCAGACTCACTGGCATTCTATACATTTGTGTGTGGATCCTCAGGCCTTCTCTTCCACACAGTAGTCCATGTATTGACGTTTATTGTATGAAACATCCTCTTGGTCTGTACTGCTTGCTTTGAACCACAGCCCAATAGTCAGGTGACATTACAAGTGATTATGGCCACACACTAAGCTTTGTGGAATCAACATTATAGCACCCAAGATTGTTGATGCTCTATACCTTAGACATAATCAACTTACTTGTCACTGAGAATAAGGAGAGAGACAATAGATTGCTAAATATGTGTTAAGGGTTTTCTAATCCCCCTCTTCTTTATCTCAATGCCAGAGATGAAAAGAGTGATTTGGACTTTTCCTTGGTGCTTATTGAAATAGGGGATAATGTTATGGCTTTAAGTTCAAGATTACTGACAGGGAAGGCCTGAGCCTATTGTTAAATCAGGAATTCTCAGACGACCCTAAGTGTGTGTGTTGGGATCTTGGTTTCTAAATAAGGCAGCATTGGGAGGTGGGGTTCAGTAGTGAGGAGTTTGGGTTATAGAGGTAAGGTCTAAGTTACCTAGCCATGCTTCCTGTACCACTTATGTGGCGTCATATTTAATTAGATAAGAATTGGGTAGCACATTATCTTGCTAGGTAGTAAATTTCATAACACCTATTGTCCTTCCTGAGACTGGCTATCTGGAGGAAAGTGCTAGGACCCTTTAAGAGTTAGGCTCTAATTCAGATTTGTATTTTACTTTTAGTGCCTTTATTTTTTGCCTCCCCATTTTTGTTTTTCAAGACAGGGTTTCTCTGTGTAACATCCCTAGCGGTCCTGGAACTTGCTCTGTAGACTAGGCTGTCCTCAGACCCACAGAGATCTGCCTGCCTCTGTCTCCTGGGTACTGGGATTAAAGGCATGCACCACCACTGCCCAGCATTTTTTGCCTTTTTGTTTCTACATGTTTTAGCTGCTTGTCCTCAATCCTGTCAGTCCTTCTGCTTTCTGCTACGATTGGAGGCAACCTGAAGCTCTCACTAATTGTAGCCACTGATCTTGTACTTCCCGGCCTCTGAAACAATAAGCTAAAAAGCCTCTTGTATTATGAATTACCTAGCCTTAGCTATTGTGTTATAGTAACAGAAATCAAACTGAAACACACAATTGGTACCAGTAGAAACATACCTGTAGGCATGGACGCGGTTTTGGAAGTAGGTCATGCTAGGAAGTGTGGAATTTGGAGAAGACTAAGCAAATCCTAGAAGGCCATAAACACAGTATTAATAGCAATTCTGATGAGGGTTCCTAGGTCAAGAGGATTAAGTTGGTTCAGGAACAACTTAGAAGTTAATCAAGGGGTTATTGTAGCTTTACTTTTCTATACCATTCTGCTGTCTGAACCACATTCCCATAGAACATTATGTACTCCTCTGGGAGGAATGCTTTGGCCTGCCCTATGAATGCCACAAGCAAGATGTTTCCTCTCCTCAGCAATTTAGCTTATCTCACTCAAGCGCATTATGCAAACAGCCCCCATTGGGCTATGTGACCTTCTGTATCCACAGCACATCTGGTGACAGTGATGAGAAACACTTTGTATGTTTAGCATTATTTCTCTGTCCCTGCTTTGAACCCTGAGCTATCTTGGAACACAATCTTGAGAGATGACCAGCAAAGGACTCTTGAGAAGCATTGTCTTGAGTCCCCTGAGTCTGTTGAGTCTCAAATTCAACTTCAATTCTTGACATTGGTCACTGAATGAGTTGCAACTGGTTGTGACAAGAATGTTGATAGAAACATGAGCAAATAAAGTCCATTTGGGAGCGATCTCAGATGGGAAGAGGAAGTCTCATTTGGAACTAGAATAAGGGTTATTCTTATTGCACAGTTGGTTTCATTATGTCCTTATGTCTGAGCTGCTGGAAGAGTAGAATTTGTTTGTTTGTTTGTTTGTTTTTTGAAGCAGGATCCTATGCTACCTTGGCTGGACTGGAGCTCACTATGTATACCAGGCTGATCTCAAATGTGAAGCAGTCTTCTCAGCAATAGCATACCTGGCCTTCAGATGTGGAGGTTAAGGAGGATTACTAAAATATTTGAGGGACTAAGACATCTAAGCAGGAAAGGGCTGAAGCAGCTACACTGTACCTTTAACCACTGTCAGTCAAATTGATGACAGAATCATCCAGCAGACAAACTTCTGGGAATGTCTGTGAGGGAGTTTCTAGACTGGATTCACTGAGGAGGGAAGATGCAGCAAACTATGAGGGGTACTATTTCTTGGGCTGGAGTCCTGCACTGAATTAAAAGGAGAGATGGAGCTGAACATCACACAAGTATTCTCCCTGTCTCTCTGCTTCTGACTACAAATGCAAAGTGACCAGGTGCCTCAAGCTTCTGCTATCATGTCAAGCCTTCCTTCCTAATCGCCATGAGTCAAACTGTAAATTCAGGGAACTCCTTCCTCCCCTAAGATGTTTCTTGTTAGGTATTCAGAGAAAAGTAACTAATACAACTGCTTACAGTAAGGTGAGTGTGGGAAGAACTGACCTAAGATGTAATTACAATTATAACTAAAAGATAGCAGAGTATTAAAAATGGAGAATAAAGCAAGCAAACAAACCCCAAATGTTCTGTTAGAGCATTGGTAAGCAACCAGTTAGTACAGAGATCAGCAGGACTAGAAGAAAGCCAGATGTCATGCATCCGAGATGAAGGCATTTCAAAGGACTTTATGGTTGTCCCTCCCATCCCAACAGTATTAGAGCCTTAAAGGGCAAATTAGGCTCACTGCTCAGGGCTCGCTTGACATTTGATCCCTGGTTTTCAGCTGTGGCTCAAGTGGGTTCATGTGCAATTCCACCATCACTCAAGGGTGCCCAAGAAATAAACCTCAGCAATGTGCATGTGCTGCTCCTTCTCATTCTGCAGGTGTGCAGAATCCAAGAGCCACGGAGGTGTGGCAGCCCCCTCTTAGATTACAAATGATCTAGTGGACTGCTTGGCAGACAAGTCAGAAACCTGATGCAGGGCTGGAAATACCACAGGGAATCTCTACTAGAACAATGCCTAGGAGAATTATGGGGATACTACCTCTCCTGTTGGTATCCCCAATCCCCAAGACAGAGCATGAATAGCATAGGCCAGCATGATGGGAAAGCTGCAGACACTGCTTGCAGCTCTGACTGAAGACAGCAGCTATATAAACTGAGCCTCACAAATCCACAGAGGCAGGATTATCTGTAGCCAGAGGAATCTACCTCTTTGCTCCAATGTATTTAGAGAGTGGTACCTGAAATGAAAGTTGATATTTCAGTTTTAAGAGATGATGCCGATCTTTCTGGGCTTAGACTCAATTGGGGTCAGTTACTCCTTTCTCTTGGTTTTATTCTCCCTTCAGGAAGGGGGATATCTGCTCTATCTCTAGCCCATTATTGCCTATCAGAAGCAGATCCCTTGTTTTGATTTTATAGGTTGGAAGCTGGAAGGAAACCGCTTCAAGTCTCAAATGAGAGTTGGGACTTTTGAACCAATGTTAGAATCACTTAAGACTGGGACTAATAATATGGAACGAACACATTTTATGAATTTACAAGGACATGTATATATGTTTGAATCCTACTTCTTTAGTATAGCAAAGTCAGGAGGTGAGGCCTCGTGGGAAGTGTGTGGGGTATATGAGAAAGGCTCTTGTGAATGGACACTTGCTTTCATGGTTTTCTCCCATGAGTGAGGTCTCAATTTTGCGATGGTGGGTTGTTGTGAAGTGAAGCTCTGTCTGTGTTTTGTCTTTTGCACTTGTTCCTACTTGCCCTTTCACTTTTCACCATGAACCAAGGCAGCATGAAGCTCTTGCCACCTGGTCTAGAACTTCCCAGTATCTAGAACCATAAAACTGAAGTTCCCAGAAAATAGAACAACCATACCTGTGTTAAAGGTTCTTCCAGACCAAGTGAGTATGTCCTGATTATGGAATGTTAAAATTTTCAGACCAGAGCCAAATTACCTTAGGGTATTTTCAGTCCTCTTGAAAACTACTCATTTCCCACTCCTATGTTTGACATCTTCATGATTATTAAGACCTTTAAAATGCATTCTTAGTGGATCACTAGTTTCCACCATTTCAAAAGCTTAGAATGGCTTGGTGTAGCATATTAAACTTGTAACAGAGGTTTCCCTGCTTTGCTGCAACCCACCTTCCTCTGGTACCCACCAATGTATTTGCTAAATGCCTTGATGTATGACTTTCTTTGCTCTGAAACTAACCAAATCTAATGTAAATATTTCTATATTGGAACACATCTTTCAGGGCAACTGGAGCCTGTATTCCGGGACCATGATTTCTCATTTCTCAGATTTGGCCAGAGAAGATTTATTAGCTTAGAGATGGAAACATAAACCTTTCTTCTTTAGAATCATCTATTCGATTATAGCAGCAGGAAATTGACTAAATCTCATATCTGTGGTAGAAAATAAGATTTAGACAAACTTTCCAACCTGTGGAAAATCACTGATCAGGGATAGCATGACCACATCGATTTGATATAAACTCCAGAATTTCTGTATTTACCTCATTACAAACCAGGAATATTCAATTTATAGGTCAGTCCTTCAGATGATTCTTTAAGTATCAATGTTCTACACTTATTTTACTCTATCAACATGAGCATAGAAACACAAAAACATAAGTATTATGTGATTATTTCCAATGACAAAATATTGGAAGCAATCCAAATGTTCAGCAGTAAATGACTGGGAAATTTTTTTTAATGATACTTTTCTTAAAGGGAATGCTGTATGCTTGTTGAAAAGTATACACCTTGAGGGGCTAAAGGGATGGCTCAGTGTTCCAATCATGTGTTGCTCTTGCACAGTCTCAGGTTCAATATCCACCACTCACATACATGCTGGGAAAACACTCAAGCACACAAAATAAAAATAAATAAATTCTAAAAACTTTTAGAGCAAAACAAAATGAGAAGTGTCCTTGGTTTTTCTGTTATGGTTGAAGAAGAGGTAAAGCCTTGGCTATGCCCTGAAAACTACAAGTTGTGTCAGAGATCCTTAGTAGTATTCTAAATCTGTATTTTTCTTCCATCCTTACAACTGTGCTTGCTATATATCCTTGCAGACTTAGCAGATAATTTGATTCAATTAGGCCAATGGAAGGTGGAGAAAGACAACATGCCACGAGTGAGTTTGGAATTATGACTCTACCTTTGTAGTTTTTCTTGATTTTGATCTCTTGACACGCTGTGTGGGACATTTTGAATTGAATCTAGTTGTAGTCGTAAGTCATCATAGGTTATGCAGATGATGTTAATTCCCTAGGGAACAGTAATATAGCAAGAGCAAGGAAATTTGGGCATCCACACAGAGTAGAACCTCAATGTTAACTTCAACAGTCTTTATTGGGTCAATCAATGCTGGGTATGATGGTTAATGCTGATTGTCTACTTAAAGAATCTAGAATTGCTCAGGAGTCAGACCTCAGGAAATGTCTGTAAGAAAGTTTCTGAATTAGATTAGATTATGGTTATGCTAGATTAGGTTAATTGAGCTAAGAAGGCACATCTTAACTGAATGATACCATACCCTGGCCTGAGATTCTGGACTGAATAGAAAGAGAATGACCTGATAACAGCATGCATTTCTCTCTGCTCCCTGACTGCAGACACAATATAAAAACCTTCTTCAAGCTCCTGCCACCATGCCTTCATGCTACAATGGATGTTAGTAGTCAGGAAGCAGAGAACCAAAGCTGAAACTGTGTCACACTGTAAGCCATAAGCCCCACCCCCATAGTTTTATGATTATTATCTAGGTCTCATGTCCAGAAGGTTCCACAACCTCCCCAAACAGTACCACCAGCTGAGGACCAACTGGTTCAAACACAAGGGTTTGTAGGGGGGACATTTCCCATTCAGACATAACAGTAACATTCCCGAAACAATGTCTAGCTAACATTTTAAATAAAAACTATTAGGGAATATAAGAAAAGCCTTTTATCAGCTATGAAGTTAATGTTGTGAGAACAGCGATATCATAGGCTGACTGATTGTGCTAAGATAACTTCACTTACTGAAAACCTAACCCCACTAGTATGCTTACTAGGAAGTGAAGCTTTGGAAAATAACTAGGTAGTAAAGCCCTTGGGAATGAGATGAGGGTTATTATGTAAAGCACCCCCAAAGAGGTATTTTTCCCATGTGAATTAGCAGTCAGCAATACGGAATAGTGCACTAACCAGAACCCAATCATGCTGATGCCCTCATCTCAAATGTGAAATCTGCACAACTGATGGAAAGCCAGTTTCAATGATCTGTAAGCCAGTTTGACTGCTGCTCAAAGCAACCAAGACAAGAGACAATCTCTAACTGACCCTGTCACACTTGTGGGTGTCAGTATTTTAGATATTTATCCTCATGCCTCACTTTTTCCTACAAAGGTATCCCAGTCACAAAATAGGTTCCATGTAACAAAATTAAATTGTCTTTGGCCAACTTGTTCTAATTTCTATTGTGTCCATATTAAATTATGTCATGACGTGCTTGTCATGACGTGCTGTTTTGGTAAATTCCTTAGAAATTGAAACTATCCCACCCTGCAAGGTTAACTAAAGTGGTACTTAACAACATTAATATAAACTGTACTTAAGGAAGGATGGTGCTTTGAAGGCTTTTCTTCTTTATATGTAAATGGATCCTCCTTCCCTCTCTCCTCCCTGTCTGTGTAGTTGCACCTGTTCATGTATATGAGTGTATGTGGAGACAACTTCGGTATCGTCTACCTTGACATTTTGAGAGAGGGTCCCTCACTGAGACCTAGGGATCCTCTGATTATGATAGGCTGGCTGGCCATCGAGCCCTCTGTCAAGCCCCCTCTCCACCTGCCAGCATTGGGATTATAAGCACATTCTACTACACCTGGCTTTTTGTTTCACTAATGTTATGAGGGCTCCTCTGAGTCCTCATGAAGAAAGCACTTTACCAAGGGGGCTTTCTTCTCAGGCCTTATGTTCTTATATTTGTATAGTCTCCAGTTGTTCACATATAAATGTCATGAGATGCTTTATACTGATGATGGACAGAGGATGCTATGGGCTGATCAAAAGAGACAATGGGATTTTAGATGTAGTGAGACTGTTAAACTTGTTCTGTTCAGGAGAATTAATAAAAGATACTAATAGATACTTGGATCTTTTTCTTCTGAGACTCAAATAAGATAGAATTATTATCTTAATATGAACATTGCTTCCCTATTGATTTTTCCAGAAGATTTTTCAAAAAAAAAAAGAAATGTAAAAAACAATCAATGCAGATAAAAACTTCCATATTATAATTCTGGTTTCCTGTATAGATTTATTACACATTTGTCATGTAAAATGAAGAAATTTTATTCATTCCTTTTAAGATGTACGCCAATGATAATTAACAAATACTCCAAAGTCTTTTCATTTCAATGGATACATTTTAAATGGTTAAGAAATAAAAGGAATTTGAAAACTATCACATCAAAACCTTAAAAGTAAGTATTATAGGCAATGTTTGTAAAAGTCAGAGGGGGAGTACGTGAGAGGGTTTGGAGGGAGGAAAAAGAAGAAGAAATTATGTAATTATATTATAATCTCAAAATATATTTTAAAAAGTAATTGTAAAAGAATGATTAATGTAATCACAATGTAATCTAACCCCATAGCCATGCCTATATCATCAATTTCACCAGCATCCTAATGTCAGGTATAGTAGTAAATGTTCTTAGGGCTTGAAAAGTAGGTATGATAGGCTGACTTCTAAGACTGACCATGTAATCTAACTCTCTGGTATTGGTGATCTGTGATAAAGATGGCAAGCTGTCCCTGAATTTTAGTTCAAGGAAATGATTAATGACTGACTCAGACAATCGTTTATCTTGATCAAACTATTTTCTCTTAGCTCATGTGCTCTTAAGTCTGTTATCCTGATTTTCCATAGCTTTCCCTGGACCCAAGTTACTTGTTCCCTGGAACTGGTAGAATCTATGGTTGATTTTTATCAACTAGAATACTGCTGCACTGGTATGCTAGCATTTACCTGATTAGCTTCCAAAAGACTGACTCTTGTTATAGACTTCTGTGTCCACTCTTGCTGACATTGATGAAGCAAGCTGCCTTGGGAGAGAAGTCCACAGAGCAGGCAGCTGACAGCAGTCTTTGGCTAACATGTAGGAGAAACTGAATCTTAAGGACAATTGCATGGGTGTGAGCTTGTAAGTGGATTTCAGAATGAAGCTTCCTAGAGAGCCCCATGCTTTTTCGTTACTCTCATGCCCACCTTTTCTTCTCTCTCCCCGAACACTGCCAACCTACCTACCCAATTCCTTACAAGATCCTCTCTCATGTTCAGTGCTTTTGTGCAGGCCCACCTCAGGCAACCATACTTGCTATCCGATCATGTTTGCGGTGGCTGTGTCATGCCCAGAAGATAGCATATTCAGCCCTTCTCCATGTCTCCCAGCTCATATACCCTTTCAGCCCCTTCTTCCACAAAGTTACTTCATCCTTATAGGAGGTGGGAAAAGAGTCCAGTTTAGGGCTGAGTATGCAATTGCCACTTTTTCATGACACCTCGAGCAGCCATGAGTCCTGCACTCACCACAGTTCATTGCCAAGAAGCTGTGTGTTTTTTACGATGGCATGGAGACATGATTTCCTAGCATTAGTATTGTCTAATGGAATCAATGTACAAATTGTTATACCGTGAATCATTTTCAGTCAAGACCACGTTTTTCAGACTTTGCCAAAATAAGTGTTCTGCTTTGGGGTTGTCAGGCCACTGGAGAATGGAGCTCTTACAGATTCGCTGCCGCAGCCTCAGATACTGTGAGTACTGTAACACGGGCTCAAGGAGGATGAAGATAATCACATCCATGTTCTCATCCATTAGCCTCTGCAAGGCCAAGTAAAAAGCTGTTTTAAAGTTCCAGCTCTTGGCATATTTTTTGGTTAAAACAAAGATTGTTTTCTTGCTCTGGTTTATGCTTTGCATGAGGTTATCAATGATGGCTAATCCTGGATCCCAATCCCTCTCCTCTAAGCAAAGGAGGACATTTTTGTCTTCACTCTCTTCAAGGTGGTAGCGCAGCTCATTGATTACCCAGTCTGTAACAGATACATCTTTGGTGTCATAAGAAATGTAAGCATCATAGAAAGTTCGGGATGTATCCAAAGACCTGTAGCCTCTTAACTTAGCTGAACAGATGTGATAGATAAACCAAACATCCCAGTAAAACAGATGATGAACCAGGGCAGCCAACATAACCATGGAGGTGATAAGGAATGTGAGGGAAAACAGGATGGCTGCAGTGGTGTCTGAAAGACAAGTCATGAGCTCTAGACTCATGATACTCTTCCCTGTTTGATCCCCAGGACTGGTACAAATAACATCTACTAATCTAGGAATTGTGATATGCACATTTTCATCTATCCAGCTTCGAAAATCACTTATGTCGCACGTGCAGTCAAAATGGTTCCCACTTAGTTCCAGAACGGACAAGTTTGTTTTAGTCTTGGTTTGCAGGGAGGATTTATTGATCATCCTTATCACATTGAAACTTAGATCCAGGTGCACAAGACTACTGGCTTCAGAGAGGAAGCCAGAGGGCAGATGAGCAAACTTATTGTGGCTGAGCAGCAGTGTCTGCAGGGATTGTGTAAACTTAGATAGGCAATTGGTTAGGAAATACAGCTTGTTTTCTCGTAAGTCCAACAAATGGAGCTGAGGAAAATGATGGAGGGATGTCCAATTAAAGAAATGCAACCTGTTACCATTGATATGTAACTCTCTGAGGCTCTGGGGCAAGCTGAGGAATGCTTCATTTGGGATTTGTTGAAGGTTATTGTAAGATAAGTCCAGGCGTGTCAGATTCCAGAGACTTCTAAAAATGGTCCAGTAGCTTGTATCATCTGCATTCCACAAAAGGTCAAGGCGGTTTCTGCTGAAAACCAATTCTTTCAGGGACATGCTTTTCAGCTCTCTGTCATCTGTGAGAGTGTAAATGCCATTGTAGCTCAGGTTTAACACCTTGAGATTTATTAAGTTCTGGATAAATCCTAGACGGTGTGTTACCCCCGCTATACGGAAATAGTGTGCATTGTGGCTCAGGTCGAGCACTTCTAGGTTGCGAAGTTCATTGAAAGCCTTGTTATCATCAAAGTCTAGTCTGTTGTTTGATAAATCCAAATATCTAATGTGGGGCATGGCTGAGAATTCTGTGCCATTCAACACTTGAGTGTTGGCATTGAAGGACAGATTTAAGCAGGCAATGTCATGAAAACCTTCAAATTGTTTTTTCCCAATAACAAAAATATTGTTCAAACTTAAATCCAAGGCTTTGCCATAAGTAGTACACTGTGGCTTTATTAAAGGTTTGGTGCTACGATAAAAAGTCGAGTGTGGATCAAACTCGGTGATCATTGAGCGACGTTTATGGATATGATATGGCAAAGAGGAGCCATCTGTACTATCTTCTCTGGGTGATATACGGTTTTCTGACAAATAAATAACTTTCAGGTTGGGAAAGTCTTGGAAAACTTTAAAATCAATTTTCATGATAAAGTTAATACCCAAGTTGATAGTCGTTAAGTTTGGAAGACTCTGGAGGGGTTTGAAATGTTCCTGTTTAAGTTCTCGGAATATATAGCCCTTTAAGTGCAATGTCTTGAGAGACTGAAGCATAGAGAAGTTTGGGGAAATAGTAATAGATTGTAAATATTTTTTATATTGAAAGTTGAAAGACAGGTCAAGGATTTGTAAATTGGGTAGTTTTGTTAAAAATTCTCCTGAGGCAATTTCTTGCAGTAAATAGTTAAATTCAAGTCGGAGTTCCTTCAGATTTGTCAGATTGTTGAACCAGGTGGAAGGAATTGTTTGGAGGGAAGTGCTGGAGAGGTTTAGATAGCGAAGTTGGGTGAGACTTTGAAAAGCAAGAGGATGTATGTAGATGGAAGCATTTCCATTGCAAGGTATGCAATTAAAAGGGGCATTGAAACACCTCGGACAGTTTCCACTCAAATCCAGTAATGTTAACTGTTCCAGTCCCTTGAAGTCTTCCTCAGTGATATTCACGATCTTGGCATTGCTCAGAAAAAGTTTTCTTATGGAGTTTGGTAATTTGGGAGGCACGTGGATGAGTCTGTTGAAAGATAATGAGAGCACCTTCAAGTGTGTAAGGGTTTCAAAGGCCCCATCTTCCACGCTAAAGTTTTGATTACAATAAAAATAGCAGTTCCAGCCCAAATAGAGTATTTCCAAGTTGCTAAGCCCCAAAGTGTTGTTTTTAGTTACCATAACTATATTGTTTTGAATGAGGCTAAGTTCTGTCAAAGACTCAGGCAAGCCAGCAGGCATGGTGTATAATTGGTTGTCTTCAAGCAGTAACATCTTTAGATTTGTTAGGTTGAGGAATGCCCCATCTGTAATATTCATACCATTTTTATTTTCATTTGGGTGCTGTTGATTGGCATTGTGGTTCAGATTTATTTTAGTGAGGTTTTGCAGTTCTTGAAAGGACTCGTTTGTTACATTCATGATGGAATTGTGAGACAGGTCTATTTCTGTCACATATTTGCCTATAGTTGGGGGAACTTCTTGTAGCCGACGATCACTGCATTCTGCAACCACAAGGCCATTTTTCCTTTTCTCATCACAGGGATAGCTTCTGGAATAATTTGTTTTGAAGAACTCTCCGGTTCCAGAGGTGAGCAGGCAAAAGTAGGTCAGAATCCAGGACTGAAGGGACATGTTTTCCTAAAGAAAACCAAAAGTGGAAGAGCATTAGAGTGACAACATTTTCTGGGTGTTGCTTGGTGAAATTAGCAGTGTTCCATCATACTTATACAAGCTTTGATGTGTGAAATACTACAAATAGGTCAATACATTGCATCAAGTGAGTTTCAGAATATTTGTATGTTTTTAGCTTCCAGAGGGCTAAAAATGTTAAAGATGAAATTCTCTGAGACAGCAAGTTTTTGAAGAGACATTAATCAAGATGCTCTCCCCTCCATCACCACATTGAGTCTGAGAAGAAGCATGGTTGTGGCTAATGCAAAGTCTATGGCACATCATGACATATATTTTTATCAATGAACTATTTGTATAACTATTCTTTGGCATGTGCAGTGTGCATGTATGTGTGTAGGTGCATGCATGTGGACATGTATGTATTAGTGTGCATGCAAGCATTTGAAAGTCAGACATTAACACAAATTTTCTTCCCCAATCACTGCCCACTTTATGTACTGAGGTGAGAGCTCTCACAAACCACAGGGCTTACGGGTTTGACTAGTCTAGATAGCCAGCTTGCTTTAGAGATCCATTGTGTCAGTCTCCCAAAAGCTGGGATTACAGGCAGGCTACCACACTTACCCAGTTTATATGTGGATTCTGGGGGCTCTGAATTTGGGTTCTCACACAACACAGCAAGTGCTTTTTACACTGAGTTGTTTCCCAGTCCTTTTTGGAATAACTCTTGATAAAACTTTGTCCAGTTCCCAAGAAGAACTCAAGTCCTGTATCCATTGTATCATCCAAGACACTTAAGTCAAAGTCATCACCTGCTTTTCATAGTTCTTGCAATTATTTCCTCTGGGTTTTTTTTTTGTTCCTCTGCAGTGATAATACATTTTCTCATAGTTCTGTACATTGCTATAAACAACAATTACTATAAACAACAATTTTCCTCAAAAAATAAAAAAAATGAAAAGAAAAACAATTTTCTTAACATTTCTCATGTTAAATTTGTGATTTCATTTTCTCACATAAAAATATCTTTCCCCACTAGAACTGTTTTGGCATAAAGTATGAAATGTAAACTATTATTCTTTTCTTTTTGTTTTGTTTTTTTGAGACTGTGTAGCCCTGGATGTCCTGGAACTCGCTCTGTAGACCAGGTTGACCATGAACTCAGATCCAACTGCCTCTGTTTCCCAAGTACTGAGATTGAAGGTGTGGGCTACCATCACTCGTCAAATTATTCTTTTCTAAATGGAAACACAGTTATTTCAGAATCAATGGCCGAATCACCTGATCTCTGCTTTGCTTTGCTCAGTGTTCCATGTACAACTTTCTTGCACATTTGACTCCATTTTCAGGCTCGCTGATCTGTTTCATTTGTTCATTTATATTTAATAGGTTCTTATTGTGTAGAACCTTCTTATGAATGCAACCCAATAGAAAACAGACAAAAATATATTAACAATAAAAATTAATGAGTAGATGCTTATGTGTATAGATATTTTGACTGCACGTGTGTCTTTGCACCATATGTGCCTGGTACCCTAGGAGGCCAGAATAGGGCATTGGGTCCCGTGGAACTGGAGCTACTGATGATTGTGAGCCACCATATATGTGATGGGAATTGAATCTGGGTGGTCTGGAAGAGTTCTGTCAACCCTTGTGAATACTTCTTAAGCATAGAAAAACATACTCAGTCTCACTCAATAAATTATACTGATCCCAGTTTTAAATAATATCAATTGTGCAGCTTGACATGTTGTGAAACAGGAAGCCTCAAATTTTTCTGGTAGAAATAGAAGTCAATGCTACATCTAAGATGGACAGCAGTTTTCAACACCTTTCAAAAACTAGAAATGTATACTTGGAATTAGCAATTTCAATTCTAGAAGTAGAACCTGAAGACATAGCTACATATGCCAATATCTATGTAGAAATACGTTCTAAGCAAAACATTTAGCAAGAGCAAAATATTGGAAAAATCTAAATCTCTATGAATAGAGGACTGGTTGTAGTGCTACCACAGAATACTGTCTAGCAATGGAAAAAATATAAGAAAATTTTTATAATCATTCATTTAGCAAATATTTATTGGGTGTGTATTTAATTTCAGGAACTGTTTAAAAAACTCAACACTGAAAAATCATTAAGGAAAATACCAACCTCTCTGATGTCTATACTGAAAGTTAGATAGAACATTAGACAGGAAGGTAGTAAAGAAGACAGAGAGTTATATAGAAGGTCCTTCTTTTTGTTATGATTAGACTAAGGTTGTAAGTTTTGGAAGAAAGACATCATAGAAGTATAATGTGTCATTCTAGTAAGACCAAGACTACATGCTATCAACATGACTTCCCCAGTTGATGAAGACCTTGGTCATCTCACTGAGAGAGTGTTGGTAAGGTTCTTATTACAACTTTTAACTACAAAACAAAAAAAACCACATTAATTTGTAAAAGGACTATGGGAAACATGTATCATGGTAAAAATCTGAATCCAAGATATTTTAAATTATTTGCAAACTAATAGAGCTATTGATGGGCAAGACACCCTTTGTGAATCAAGAATCAGACTCCATCTGCTGTGGCCCTTCTTCCTCAAATTAAGATTGCCACACCTAGTTTCAACTATAATTTCATACAAATAGAGCAATTCAGCATGAAAAGCTCTATGAACTTCTGTTCCCAACAGAGGAGTCTGTGGAGAGTTGTTCAATGTTCCTTCACGATGAAACCATTTTCTCATATAGTCTAAAGTACCGGGAAATGAACAGAACTGAGGGAGTAGCCTGAAGTTTCTAAAACTAGTCTTCTAAAATGGCACTGAGACAAGAATGTGAGTGGACAAGTTCCAAATAGCTGAAATTTGAAAAGTGCATCAAATGGTGAGTAGTGGACAGCAAAGAAGTTGAGGAGAAATGGTTGATTCATCAGTGCTCAGGCCTTGACATTCCACACAGGCCCTCACAGAGCTTCTATCCATTGCTGTCTTAGTTACTGTCTATTGCTGTGAAGAGAAACCACGACTAAGGCAGCTTATATAACAAAAGGCATTTAGTTGAAGGCTTGCTTACAGTTCCAGAGCATTGGTCCATGGTTACCATAGTGGAGAGCATGGCAGCAAGCAAGCATACCTGGTGCTGGAGCAGTATAGTAGCTGAGAGCTCACATTTGATACAAAGGCTGAAATGGGGTGAGACTGGACCTGGTGTGGACTTTTGGAACCCCAAAGTCCACCCCTAGTGATACACTCCCTCCTAGAAGGCCACACCTCCTAACCCTTCCAAAATAATCTACCAACTTGGAATCAAATATTCAGATTTATGATACTCGTTCAAACCACCACAACTGCTAATGCTTATTTCCCAAGGTACTCAGCTGAAGTCCAGGGAATATCTTCAAACACTCCCTGGCAGAACATTCCGCATTCACCTAGATTTCAGAATGGCAGAGAGTGTAGACACAAAAAACCAAAATAAACAACAAACAAACCAAAAGCCAAACCAAACCAAACCAAAAACCTAGCAAAGGCTACATTTCTTCAGTAAAGTGTTATTGTAAGGATAGCAAATAGAAGCTGAATCCCAGATGAAGTAAGGTAGACTTCTTTCCTCTCTCTTCTTTCTTCTCTCTCTCCTCTCTTGTCCTCTTGTTGGGAGATGTCATTTTGTAAATATGTTTCTTTTATTGGTTAATGAATAAAGTACTCTTGGCAAATAAGAAGGCAAGATGGGGGTGGAACTAGGAGATAAGCGGTATTCTGGGAGATGTAGTGAAGGGGAGTCATGCTGTAGGGACTTGAGAAGAAGGTCTGGACCCTCTCTCCAGTAAGATAAGACCACATGGAAATACTTAGATTAATAGAAATGGGTTAATATTTAAGATGGAGTTAGCCAATAAGAAGCTCTGGCCATTGGTCAACAGCTTTATATCTATACAGCATCTCTGTGTGTTATTTGGGGCTGATGTGGCTGTGGGATCTGGCTGGTGGGAAAACCACTCATAACATCATCTTTCTTTTATCCTTCCATCCTCATCTTCTTCCTAGACTCTTTGATCCATTTCATTTGACTTACTGTGCTTGATACATACTTAATATGTAGAGCCTTTTTATGAACACAGCTAAGTAGGACATGGGCCTAAATATATCTCCTTTTTCCTATTCCTCTTCTTTCTCTCCTCCTTCCCCATTCCTCCCCTCCCCTCCTTCTGTTATCTCTTCTCTCCTCACAACCACCTATAACTCCAGTTCTAGGAGATCTGGTATCTTGTTCTAGCCTCCAGGGATACCTGCACTCACATGCACATAACCCCCCCCCCACAAGTATACATAACTTAAAACAAAATAAATATTTAAAAAATAAACTATAAATCAGGCTTGATGTTGTGGCATGCACATGTAATCCTGGCATTCAGTGATACAGAGTAAGAACCTATCTCAAAACAAAAGAAAATTAGAAAAATCAGCAAGTGTCAGCCCTCAACCCATATTTGCTTGTGTGCAGAAAGTTCTGTTGAAACTGCAACCAGACTGAGGGGAACAAGGGAGACCTTGCTCTTATTAAAGATGCATTTTCGTCCATCATGGCTTTTCATTAATCAAGTTTTGTTTTCAAGGTTCTCTATCATTTTGCAGTTATGTCACGTGTCTACCTAGCCTCACCTTGAGCCATGCCTACTTCCCCAAAGTGAGTCCATGCATCTTCCTGCCTGGCGTGCTGAGGTGAATGATCATTAGTGAGACAAATGCCAGAGTTCCCAGAGCTGATCCTGGAATGAGCATGGTTCCTGTGCTCCACAAATGGAGCATTCTTTAACCCTCCATCCCTCCTGTTCCCTTTATGGTAGTTCATCCTGGCCTTGACTTTTGTCTAAGGGGTGGAACAAGGACAGTCTAACACACACACACACACACACACACACACACACACACACACACACACATGTTTTACACACAGATGTTTTGCCTGTTTGTATATCTGTCTATCACTTCCATTCAGTGTCTAAGGAAGCCAGAGAAGGGTGTTGGATCTCCTGGAACTGGAGTCAGAAACAGTTAGGAGCTGCCATGTGGGTGCTGGGTATTTAATCCAGGTCCTCTGGGAAGAGCAGTCTAACTTCTTATTAAGGCTCTCAACTAATCTGGCTGGTCTCTCCCAAGAAGCCTATGCTTCCCAGCTCCCAAACCTTCCCATGATTCTATGCTGCAAACTATTACATAGAATTACCCCATCTCTGTATGTGTCTGCCTCTGTCTCTATATATTTTATTTTCCTTCTTGCATTCCTGTACTTGAGAAGTTGCTGCTTCTCTATTTTATTCTCATAGTTCTTATTTTAAATAGTTTCACTTATACTATGGTGACCATACATTTGTGATAGAGCACTTGCCCCAGCCTTCATTCCATCTCCAATATGTTAAGGAGGGGAAGGGGAGTAGAGGTGAGGAAGAGAGGAGAGAGAAAAGGATTAAGTAAGAGAAGGAAAAGGGAGAAGTGAGGAAGGAGGAGGAAGAAGCACCCTACTTGGGTGCTGAGAACTGAGCTCTTGATCTTTTACTACAAGAGCAATGAAAGCTTTTGTTTTTGTTTTATTTTGTTTGTTTGTTTGTTTTGGTTTTCAAGACAGGGTTTCTCTGTGTAACAGCCCTGGATGTCCCGGAATTCACTCTGTTGACCAGATTGGCCTTGAACTCAAGAGATCCACCTGCGTCTGCCTCCCAAGTGCTGGGATTAAAGACATGCACCACCACCACCTGGCTGCAATGCAAGTTTTTAATTGCTGAACAATTTCTCCTGTCCCTGGTTTGTTGTTATGGTAGCACAAAGATATTATTTACCTTGAACACTGAGCTTCCTAGTGCCCCTGTCCTTTCTTAGGCTTCTCTTCAGACCCCCCTCACAAAGAATTTACGTCTTCCTGTATCATGTGGATTTTGGATTTGTGAAACAGTAAAAAAACATACATTTCTGCTATTTGAGCACTCACATTTGTGACACTTGGCTAAACATGAAAGTGAGAGTGTATAAAAAACAGTGGTTTTCTGGGATATTTGGTCCAAAAAGCTCTTTGCACAGTCATACCTTCATCTGACAGCCTGAAACCACTGAAGAGAAGGACAGAGCTGCCTTGGTCAACTGGAGAAAACCGAAACTCATTTATTTAAAGAAAGCTCATAAATCATAAACACCACTGAAATAGTAACAACAGAAAGTAAGAAAATTGCTTAACTTCCCCTCTGTCTATCAAAAAGCAGCTACCATTACTCTGGAAGTAGTTTCATAGCTTTTTGTTTTGTTTTTCTATTTTCTGAGCACAATCTGCACAGTGATTGCATCCATGGTGCATAGCCATCATTGCAGTCATTGAACAACACAGGGAACTCCACCTCTGTCACCTCACACAAATCTTCCTTTTCACATTGTACCTGGATAGACTCGTACTGAGCCCTTTGGAAACACTGGTATAATGAAAAGAGCAGTTCTCAAAGTGCCCCCTAGCTGATTATGGGTGGGCTGGGAGCCACCCTGTACCAGTTGGTCCAGTGGTCATCAGATAGGAAAACTCTAGGTGCAGGAGTACTACGACCATGGCACCTCTAGGTGAGGCCCAAATGATCCCCTCACAATCCACAGTGCAGGCGGGGAAGCAGGGTGAAGAGTTGTACCCCTTTTGCCCACCTCTTAGAATTCAGTCATTTTGCACAGATAACTAACTCTTTTCTTCTCCCTCTTCAAGGTTTCTTTCAAGACAAGTTGGACTCAGAGGCAAGAGAATTGTGAGGTCAAGACTAACTGGAGTTACCTAGTGAGATCCTGGCTCAAAAATTAAAAACCAAACCAAGCCAACAAACAAAACACAAAAAGAATTTGGTAGTGTAGTTTAGCAGTTGAGTGCTCATCGCCAAAGGCCCTGAATTCTTCCTCCTAGCAGTGCAAGAAAAACAAGTTTGACTTCCCTTATCCTGGTATAATTTACCACAGACCACCTGTACTCTTTTCTGGAAATCTGGAAATGGTCCTGCTTAGGCCTGAAAACTCCAAAGTTCTGGAGGATCTGACACTATCTCCGAGGGCACCAGCCATGCAGGCAAATGCATACAAAAAATAAAGCATTTTTAAAAAATAGATATACAAATGTGATTTATCATCTTAGTTGAAATTAATAGTTGATACTTTATTATATCTTCCCCAAATATGATGGAGTCTTGCACTTCTTTGGAGGATAGGAGAAAAAAATGCCAGTCAAAAGCACTTGATGCTGAAGAAATGGATCCTGCTTCAACACACTTAAGAGTATGTGAAAAGCATGAAAGGGTTTGCCATAAGGGGAGTATAGTGCATGCATCTGTTTATTCCAGCCTTATAAAAATCAACAAGGTGGCTGGTATCATAAGTTCCTGTTTCCCAAACTTGGAACCTGATGCTTTGAGAGGTTAATTTATCCAAGGTCCCTCCCATAGTAGGTAGCCAAACTGAAACACAGCTTAGATATGCTCAGATGATTCTATGAGTCAGGGCTGAAACCTAAGGAGAAAATTGACAATGATCTGGTTACAGTAATGAGCAAAAACATTACAGCTATGGGTTAGAGAGGTGGCTCAGTAGATAAAAGACTTACTGCTTTTGCAGAAGACCTGAGTTCTGTTCCCAGCACGTATTTGTTGAGTCACAACCACCTACAACTCCAGCTCCAGGCAATCTAACATCATACCTATGGGTATCAGGCAAACACAAGGTACAATACACACATACAAGCAAAACACTCAAACAAATAACAAACAACTCTCAAAAAATAATAAACCATCATATATTTCACATTTACACGGTACAAACACTGGGGGCAGATATGTTACTTTGCTTTTCTGTGCCACCACAGAGAGCATCTCTTGCATTCCAGGTTTTTGAATTTCAACAGGATGGCCCCAAAGCTAATGAGATTAGACTTAGGTACAAATGAGCAGCTCTCTCTTACCACCTGAAAAAAAGCGTAGTTTGCATTTGCTAATGCACATCTAGAACCACAGGCTTGGTGTTAAAATAAACTTAGTTCATATCTCCCAACAATCATATTTTGAGTTTACAGTTTAAAAATAGCAAAATCTGTAAATAGTAAAAAAAAAAAAAAAAGTAATATGTCTCTATTGATAAAACATACTTGCTTTGAAAGCACAAGGAACTGAGTTTGATCTCCAGAACCACATAACAATGAGAGAGGGTTGGGGGAGGAAAGAAGGAAGGATGAAAAAGAAAGTTAAAAGAAAACCTATGCATAGTGTCTGGAAAGGCAGAGCCAGGTATAACAGTAGGGTTCATTGATCACCCAATGTAGCATATTTGGCAAGTTCCAGCTAAGCAAGGGACCCTGTCACAAACATTAAAATAGACAGAGTCTAAGGAATGCACACATATACAATTGCTACTCAATACACATATGTAAAAATATCAAGTCTCCATTTAACATCCCAGTTGAACTTAGAAAGGTATTCCTTCAGAACAGTGATGTCCAGGATAGTCCCAGTGGGTGTCATAATGATGTGCCTGGAGATATTATCTAACTATGGGTAATGATTCCCTCTGCCATAGCATTCTCTCTGAGTTTGAGCTTCCCACAAGTCTGCCTTCTTTCCTATCAATTCTGATGATTTTTATTACATGGAAAGATAAAAAGCAGTGATTGAAGGACAATGAACTCTATGATGGTCAGCTTAACTGTATCAAAATAAAGTAGAATATAGAACAGTGAGACAATGAAAGTAAACTTGTAAAACTACCCACTTCATTACCTTTGGTGGCAGGTGGAAGTCAAGGACCTCTTGGTAGAAGTTAGAATCATGGAGAGACTCTTTGGGGATATGCTCAGGCTGAACTCTAGACACAATACTAATCTCTTGGATAGTGTCTAGACACTCAACTGCCATCATGTTTATCCATGATCTCAGCTTGTCAGAGCTTCTACTTTGCTCTCTGAAATCAAGCCATGGTGGCTAGTAAACAAGCTTCAGAGCTTTCCAGAATCTTCTGTCCCATTCCTAAGAAAATACTGTGTTCATTAATGAAAAGACAAAGTCCTTCGTCTATCACTGAGAAAGTGACTTTTAACTGTGACTGCACATTGGAGGCACGTGATATTTCCAAAGCTGCCAGTGCCTAGCTAGACACAGCACCTTTTTCCTCTTAAGATTCTCTCCACAATTCTAATTTTTGTATCAAGAGGTTTTTTTTTTTTTTTTTTTTTGCTCCCACCTATCACCAATGGGAATGTGGTGGGTAGTAGTACAAGCTTACTTTGATTTTCTTATTATTCTATATTTTACTTTCTTATGTTACAAATATATTGACCATCATAGCAATTCATCAAATAGAAATGAACTACTTCAATTGCAATGTCATGTGCTATTGATCTATTTGGACCAATTCCATATAGGCCAGTGCACTCATTTGTAAGCATCATAAAATTTTAGTGCAAAATGAGTATATATTCAAAATTTATAACAGACTTTAAGTGAGTACAAAAATTAACTTCCAATAAGTTGAACAGGCATTAAGTTATTGTTACAGTCAAGCCAAGGACTTTAATGAGCACTAAATGGCTGGGGAAAATATATATGGTTAATTTTGGATGAAATTCTTTTCAAGTCAGACTTTGCAATTGCTCTTTAAACTTCTCTGAATTTTCTATAAAATACATTATTCAGCAAGACTTGTAGTATGTTTGCTTTTCAATCTGATACTTTTTGACACTGATAAAAACAGACTACATACTGTATGTATCTAGACAATGTAGAGCAAAAGCGGTAGAGGTGGTAAGGTGTGTGTTTTAAAGCTCCAACCAGGAAAAGTAACTGTTGTTGCTGAAATTCAACTTTTAGTAGTTAAGTTCAGCCATCACTAGGCTGCAGAGACTGAGCTATGTCTGTAAAGCAGTGGTTCTCAACCTATGTGTCATGACCCTTTGTGGGTCACCTAAGATCATGGGGAAACACAGATATTTACATTATGATTCTTCATAACAGTAGCACAATTACAGTTGTGAAATAGTAACAAATAATTTTATGGGTGGGGTTCACTGCATCATGAAGAACTGTATGAAAGGGTCACATCATTAGGAAGGTTGAGAATCACTGCTGTAAAGGGAGGGAACTAATCATGTTCTACAGCCAAGGGAAGATAAAATAAAAGTTTGTCTCCCCTATCATCTCCATCCCTGTTGTTCTGGAGGAAAATATGCTCTTTATCAGGGCGAGAAACTAGTAGATGAGCTCAAATTCTAACTTGGAAGGGTCTTGTTTCCTTGTTTAAAATGATATCAGTATCTCTGCAGTCAGCTTTCAAAGTTTACTCTCTAATTAGTTTGTACAAATATCCACACAAGCTCATCTGACTGGCAAACCTCTCAGCATACAATATGTGCTACTAGATTTCTTTGACTTCTGTCAGTGCTTTGCTCAATTAGTACTTTCTTTGTTCACATCATTAGCCACCAACCATGTTTCCTGGAGATTTTTGAGACAAGATCAGGCCCAACTTACCTCTTCCCAGTTGTAGTCCCTTCAAGGCTCTCTTTAAATAGCTTGCAGAAATAGTGCAGTGCTGTTCTTTGTGTAAAGTAGTTGTACATAGAGAAGGCATTGGCAAACTTCTGAAATTTGGTCTCTTTAGCCTCAGTGGAACCTAGCATGGGATTTGCAGAAGTTTATATGGGAAGACAGGAACTTGTGATTTCTTAACTGTTGCCAAATCATTTATTGGCTCTGCTTCAAAATTTCGAAACTAAAATCAGAAGAAAAGTCATTTATAAAATTATTTTCATATAACCCACACAGCAAATTTTGTGAGTTGACATGTATTTGTGTCTATGGATATCTTAGGATTTTGGTGAGCAGGATTAGAGGAAATGGGCGAGAAAACAGAGAAAATACCATTTTAATGAAAAAAAAAGATGTAGTGCATTCTTTAAAAATAAACACCTTTATCATAAGCTTGTATCAAAGTTGGAATTTCTGAAACATGAGTTATTTAACTCACAAGTGTTTCTTCTTTATTCCACACATTTTCAAGGCTGCCACACTATATAAATAGCTAGGGTTTTTGCCCACTGAACCATGGCTGGGCCCTTCTACTTCATGTAGCACCTGATATGCAATGTAAGTTCAATAAATGTTCATTTAAGAAATAAAGTAAATGTTCATTGAATGGATGAATGAATGAATTGACGAACAGTCTAGAAGCTTGGGATTTTTCCTTCTCTGATTTGATTGGGTAAAATTAGACTTGAAGCTTCCAGGGCCAGGGCCTCATCAAGTTTCCCCCTAGAAATGCATCCACAAACCCACAGTCAAGAACCTTGGAGCCAAGTCTGTCCTAGAAGTAAAAACCAAATTTTGCAAAGGAACATTTGGAAATTTGACATGCTGAATAAGACCACAAACTTCAGTCTATAATTATAAAAATATCATCACCCTCAAAAAGTAATTATGTCTTTTCTCATTGGTAAATAGTAGTATAAAACTGCCCTCAGCTGTTAGTCACCTTTGAGTTTTATAAATGAAATAACTGTGGGAGTTTTTGTTTTGTTTTGTTTTTCTCTCATTGTGTGATAACATACACGATATTCTTCTCTTGTCCTGAGAAGCCAACTCTTTACAGAGAGAGCTTGCTGGCTTCTTGAGAAAAAAAAATAGACCCAAGTGAGATGTTTTGTCCTACAGTACCTTGTCTCACCAAATAAGTGATAACCACATTGGGGTGACATTTATTTATGTGGACCATAGAAAGCCTGGTTATGAAGGAATGCCTTGCATGCATCACAGAATGGCTTGGGTGATCATTCCTAGAGTGACCTCTGAGGACCAGTCCCTGAGGAATTCAAGATCTGGCCATGGTTGGGGAGAGCTTTCCAGGACCCAGGTCATCAAGGGACATAGACGGCTCAGTGATTTGTGACATAACCAGACAATTTTTTTTTAAAAGAGTGATTTCCAGGACCCAGGTCATCAAGGAACACAGGCATTTGTGACATAACCAGTCATCTTTTTTTTTTTTTTTTTTTTTTTTTTTTTTTTTTAAAGAAAGGAAAGATTTATTTCGGCTTACAGCCTAAGAAATTATGAAGTCCATCACCACAGGGAAGGCATAGCCTCAAGAGGGTAAGGCCTCAGAAATCAAAGACTTCATGTGAACACCTATCACTTACTTCATTTCACCTGAAACACTGTTACACTGTTGCTAAGTTCTAGCCAAGTATTGTAGTACACACTTGGAAGGTAGAGGCAGGAGGATCAACATACATTTGAGAACAGCTTGCTTTCTGTAGTAGGTTCCAGGTCAGCAAAGGCTTCACACTGAGATCCTATTTCAGAAAACCAACACTCTAAATAATAACAGCACCAACACAAAAGTAGTAGAGTGTTTGAGCAGGGTATCTTGGACTTGATAGAAAAATGTGACTCTTGTGGTTTGGGTTCAAAGATTCAAAATATTAACAAATTACAGAACAGTTAAATGGAATCTAATAAAACATGATTATGTATGTGGGGGCACGTGCAAGTGCGCGTGTGTATGCACGCATGCTCGCTCACACACACACACACACACACACACACACACACACACACACACACAGGCTTTATTTGCCAGGCAAATAAATAAAATCATCTGTTACTGTTTCCAACCAATAGTGAAAATGAAAAGAGAATCAACAGGAGGGCAGGTAGGACCCTGGAGAGAACTTCCATCTAACACACAGACTGGTCAGCTGATCCAACCCTCTGGTCAAACCAAAGAGTTATCATTGGTAACTGCTGGGATTTCTCTGCCTTCCCTGCCTGCACTGTACTGCCCTGGCCTGGCCTGGCCTGACCTGGTCTGCAAGGAATAAAGCTATTGGGTTCCTCTTAACCACATCTTTTTCTTTTTTATACTTAGCCATTTACTCCCGACTCATTCTCAGCCTCAGTGGTTGTTTTCTATTTGAACACCCATTTCTCACTTCAATTCCTAGCTCAAAGTGTTCATTTATACAACTTCTCAGTACTCAATAGGAGCTGATGGGCTCTCTGGATAAACAAGTTAGCCAAAGGTACTCTTCTATGTGAGTTGATATAGTTGATATAGTCGATATAGTGAGGAAAAAGAGCTAGGGAAGAGGAAGGAGGACTAAATGACAGGCATTCTTGACCATATGGTGGTGAGCAAGTAGTCTTGCAGAGGACAACCTTTGCAACTGTGTACAATAGTGCATTTGACTGTGAGGGAGGGGCCTGTCTCCTACTAATTGTTAGTATAAATTGCACAGGCACAAGAGAGGCAAGATTCCAACAGTCCTCTACAAGTTATTTCTTGAGTCCTTCTAGAGCTAAAGAATAATTATCTGAAAACCCTGGACTTCCTCCAAGTTCCCATTCTTTTCTGTATTTTTTAAAAGCCAGACTTTTCCAAATACTGATCTGTGGTCCCACAAGAAACCACAGCAGTTAAGAACTAAACTTAAGAGCTAAACATAAGAACTCAAATCTTATGGGTAAGGGAACTGAAACCGAAGGACAAGGGTTCAACAGTGGGAAAGTAGGTATTAGAACACTCACCACTTACGTTCTGCTCTAAAGTGTTTCAAAGTCTTTCTTTATGACTGTCACAAGAGAAACGCTGCATGGCATCAAGTATGCAGTCACTGATTGAGGAAAGGCTAGTCCATGAGTTGTCCATTTCTTTCAGCCAGTGTTCTGTCCTTACTAGCTCTTCTATAAAAATATCACCATAACCACCAAGTTTCTCTGCTTTCATATACAAGTATTTTAAGATTTCAAAATTTTATTTAGCATGCAAGCACACATGCACTGTGACTTACATGTAGATATCAGAGGACAGCTTTCAGAGTTGTTTGTTTCCTTCCACCGTGTGGGTTCCAGAGTTCAAACTCTGGTCATTAGGCTTGGCAGCAAGTACCTTTACTCACTGACACATCTTGATGGTCCTATATATAGATGTTTCAATTTCCTTTTTGCTTTTGTTTGTGTGTAAAATGTATATGTGTGGATGCATGTACTTTTGTGTGTAAGATTGAAGGAGTCAGAGTGTATCTCCATCTTAGACATAAAACTATCCCATTGTAAATAATGAACTAAGATGGAATCCAGGAAGTCCCCTAGCCAAGTTTGGCCAATCAGCCAAACAGTTTCAAACCCAGCCTCACAAGGCAGAGAGACCCAAACATTACAGGACAACAGCTGTTACTGACCATACATGACTAAAAAGCCTGCAATGGGTGGAACTCTCCTAGTCTTGTCCAATCAAAGTGTGCCCCATGTAACTGTTCCATGATTGCCAGTTAAAACAAAGATACTTAGAATTCCCTGAGTTCCCTTTAAAGGGGCCTGCACATCTTTGTCCCGGTCCTCATCTCTATTTTGTGTGGATGATTGGGTTGACCCCTGCATGCTATTTCTGCAGAATAAATGCTCTTTGTGTTTTCATACTATTTGAGTCTGGGAGTTTCTTTAGTGATTTTTTTTGGACAAGATCATACTCATGTCACACTGCATTTGTAAAGGTTAGATGACAGCATTAGGTGTTGGTCCTTACTTTCCACTTTACTTGGTACAGTTTCTTTGACTTTAGTCTAACTAGCCCATGGGCTTCTGGAGGTTGTCCTATCTCCACATAGCACTCCTTGTGAGAGGTCTGAGATTAAAGACACTTATGCCACCATGTCATGCTTTTACATAGGTTGTGGTGGTTTCAACTCAGGTTCTCCTGTTAGCAGGGCAAGTGCTTTTTCCCACTGAAGGATCTCCCCAGCCCTCATTACAACCTTCCAGTTCCTTTCTCTAGTGATGGACTAGAGATTTTTCTGGTGATCATTTCTGGTCTTCCAGGTCCGCCAAAGAAAACTGAGGCATGGTTAAGTATTCCCAACCTAAATGGATTTGCCAGTCAGAGGAACATCACAGGGATTCTATGCGTGGCAGTACTTCCATCCCTCTAAGTATGCCCTCCAGCATGGCATAGACAACTCCACGAACAGACTATAAGGCAGTTATTGCTGCGAGTAAGGGGGAGATTCAATAGAGTCAAAAAGAGGAAGCAGAAGTTATATGAAAGTGTATCATTCCATAGCCAGGATGCATTGGATCTGCTCTGGAGAAAATGGGCTGCAAAGAGAAACAAAACAGGGAACAATGTCGTGTGTCTCAACAGAGAAGTGGGCCAGTGATCCAAAGTTCAGGACTGGAGGGAACTTAGAAGCTGTGGGTAAGTTGTGAGACTCAGAACAAGAGGAAATGGTTATTTGACAGCACATTTGAGTCTGAGAAATTGTAGTATCTGGAATTTTCCTCACCACCACAGGACAGGAGTGGAAAAGGCC